>NC_135895.1:29136033-29785765 GCF_964194155.1 Cetorhinus maximus | reverse complement strand
TCAGAACTGGACACAACAATCAAGATGTGGTGCGACCAGAGCAAGGTATAGTTTGGTCATGTCTTCTTCAGACTTAATAGATGTTCTGGCATTTCAGGGAAACATTTTGCTGGAAGAGTTGATAGCCATTCTGTAATGAATTGGACAATTAAGTGTAAATGCTGCAATTCTGGAGGTTTTAATCCTCTCCACCTACAACAGTCCAACAATGATACTTGTAAGCACATATGATTTGGGAACTGTACCTATTCTGTAATCTCTCCTCACAGAGGGACATACCTAAGGGCTAAATATTACTCCAAATGCAGTAAACTACTTTATTGGACAGAACGTAGTTTTAAGCAATTCTCTTTAAAATGGCAGAGAGAAATTCTAATTTACAAAGTAAAGTTACTAACTTTATTTTCAAACAAATAGAATTACAAAGCCCAAAAACAGGAAGTATTAAAAGTACATTGCACATGTAAGCGAAACATAATGAGAATGATATGTCTTAATTATTCGTATACCAGTGGTTTTTTATTTAGTCCATGTATCTTTGTCCATTTTAAAATCTAAGTTCTTTACAACGTGCTGCAAATTCTATCCATCTCCAATCCAGCATAAGTTCTTGTAGGAAAGTCATTCGCAATCTCTCCAGTTCATTCATTTTCAGAAGATGATCCTCACTGTTTCAAAGTTCCCGATTCCAGCACCATTGATATCAAAAACAACATTTCTGGAGAAATCATCTTTCTCATATCAAATAAAAAAATAAACTTGTACCTTTGTAATTAATGGATTTCTATAAATGAAACAATGTAAATGTACAAAATGAAATTAAACAGACATGACCTCACATGTTTATAATTTATAGGAGTTTGACAGAGAAATGGCGAGTTTGCATGCCTGCATCAGTTCTTTAAATCAAAGAAAAGAATCTCCTAAATTTTTTTTATGCACTCATGGGATGTGGGCGTCGCTGGCTAGATTAGCATTTATTGCCCATCCCTAATTGCCCTTTTAAACATTTAACATGAAATTAGCATTTGAAACTAAAGTAATGGAATTTCACTAATAGCTTGGCAAGTTCATATACTGAATATCAGAGTCATACACACCAGAAAGGTTCCAAGTTTGATTTCTCTAATCTGTGCTGAGTTAGTTGGTTTCAGTCAGAATGGCAGTAGGATGTGCTACGGTTAGCCTCAATGTCACTTAGGTTGAAGAGGGGAAACTGTTATGATATGTGCTCCTGATTGCTATACAACAACCTCTGCTGGAAGTGTACATATGTGACCATTCAGTAAGGACCGTATCTCCCTTGGCCATGACCGCCCCCATTCTTGAGCAACCCACTTACACTCAGTGTCAAAGCTTGCATTTGAATATTGACTACATGAATGAGTTATCGGTGGACAACTACCATCCATCAAGGAATCCAGAACTTTGGGAGAGGGGAAAACAGGTGAGTAAAAACATCTTTAAAAGTAAACAATACGAACTTTGCCACGGTAAGCCCGTCATAATAACACTGAACTTAAAGAAAAACATCAAATCTTCCAACTATTGATAGTTAAAAAAATCAGAAATTATTACTGAGCACTTATTCATATAAAAGTATAAAAATTGAATAAGAGATAAAGCATGCATTTTTTAAAAATGCAATTTTTTGAATATCTGTATTAAGTCCCATGATAATGGACATTCTTTTTTTTACTATAATTAAGGCTCAGTCATCAGATAAGACACATATTGAGTTATGTAATATGATCATAAATTAGAGCCTTGCTCAGGCTCCATACATCTAAGTCAGCGACTGGTGTACAGTTTGTAGCTCTCTTGAGCTGACCTCAAAAGTGTAAATAACTAATAAGGTGAAGCTGACAATCTAACTGGTTCTTCACCAATGTGCCCCATAATATTTATTGGGGTGTGATTGGTATGTGTTGAGGATCTTTCTCAGCTGCTTTTTGAGATGAAAGCATTTCACTATTGTGATGTGGAATTCTGACCAAACTATTTTTAACAGGTGGTCTAAGACAATCTAGAGCCATCCACATCTCACCTATAATCTTACATTGCCATTTCTGCCGATGTCCCGCATCAGACTTATCAGTCATGAGAGAACCCACAAAAGACAATGGAATCACTTACTGCTCGGCATATACGAACATCAAGGAGTCTCACTACATTGCCAAACCTGGTCTCATCAATATTTCTGTATTGCAAACTGGATAAATGTTTTCTTGTCAGCATGGCTCAGTTGTATTACTCTCATCTATAAGCCAAAGATTGTGGGTTCAAACTACACTACAGGACTTGACCACATAATCTAGGCTGACACATCTGTGAAGTACTGAAGGAGTGCTTCCTTGTCAGAGGTGTAGTCTCTCAAATGAGACATTAAACCAAGGCTCCATCTGGCTGTTCAAATAGGCATAAGAGATCCATTGGCATGATATGAAGAAGTATATTGAAGTCCTCCCATTGTCCTGGGCAATATGTATTCCTCAACCAAAAACAAAAATAAGCAAGACAAGGAACTAGCATAGTCACGCTTCAGTTTTGTTGTGATGATGCATTGTTCGTAATGATACAGAAAACATATACTTTGTCAAAGCAGTTTTGAGTCAGAGAAGTGACATTTTACATCTAATGTTTGATGATGATGTTTGACCAACAGAATATTAGGGGAGATATTCCCGGATTTGCTCCTAGGAAAACTGGATCATTTGATGCAGTATCAAAAATGGAGCAAGTTGGAGCACACACCTGTAAAGGAATCCGTATGATTTCCCTTCCATTCAGGTTAAACAACAGAATTTATAGCAATCTGATTGTATGGATCTCATTTGCAATGAACAGATGGTGTGTTACACATTGTGCATAAGATTGGTTATAAGTAACTTTGCTTATCTGGTAGGACAGTGAAGGTTCACTAGATTAGTTCCTGGGATAAGAGGGTTGTCCTATGATGAGAGGCTGAAGAAATTGGACCTATACCTCTGGCTTTTAGAAGAATGAGTGGTGATCTCATTGAAACATACGTAATTCTGAAGGAGCTTAACAGGGTAGACACTGAAAGGTTGTTTCTGCTGGCTGGAGTATCTGGGTACAGTCTCATGATAAGGGGTCAATCATTTAGGACTGAGATAAGAGATGGGGGGTGAGCAGGAATGTGGAGTTGAAGGCAGAAGATCAGCCATGATCATACTGAATGGTGGAGTAAGCTCAAGGTGCCCTATGGTCTAATCCTGCTCCTATTTCTTATTTTATGTTCTTATCAATTCAATCTATTGTAAAGAAAAATATTTCAATGCATTTGGCATTTTGATCAGATGGCATTGTAAAAGAACTGAAATTCTTTAGGCGTTTCACTATACATTATCATAAAATATTCAAAGAGTACAAAATTTACAATATCGTTAGCACTTTATTTCTTTAAGATATTGGAATTTATTGGCTGATATTTCCCTAAAGGCATGATTCTGACACAATTGATGCCAGTTTTTCACAAACTCCTGTAGCTACTTTGAATCAAGGCTCCAGGGTGTTTTGAACACCATGAAGAGTACATTTAAAACAAGGGTTTAAAAAATGACTTGCACCCAATTCAAAAGTTGGGTAGGTATTTTAAGTTTCATGCTAAGTGCTTTTATGCAGTTATTCCCTAGATTTAGAAAATGCAAAAACTGGCATTTCACTCTCATCTGGTGGTGTGTGACTAAACTGTCTCAATTTTAAATCCTGTAAAAGTGCAATACACGCTGGATAAAAGCAAATATTTCACTCGTGTCAAATCTTATATTTCTCTATATATCTCATCAGGTCTTAGTTTATCAGAGATGCATGATTTTTTTTCCTGATCCAGCAACGTATGGCTTGATTCTCTATGTCTTTAATATGTTAATGTCCTTGTAAAACAAGGAAGGCCACAGTATGAACACTGTACCATTAGTGTTGCTATTACATTACCCTGTTGATTGTTTGGGAGACAAGCAGAATCAATTTATAAACTAAAAGCTATCAGATGTTTTGAATCATCACATTAACAGGGTAAATCCAGTCATTAATGGTAAGGTGCTGCTGGTATTTGATGCCAAGCCTCATATGATATATTTCTGATACCTGATTTCTGATACCTACTGGGGTGGAATGGGTCTGTTCCTGTTGCTATATACCTAATCTAGTGCTGGGGCAGAATATACCTGATTTGCCTGACACCTTTTGGTTTGCAGTTGATGTGGTGTCTGATTCCTGGTTGCCTGATTCTGGAGCAATATATTCCTGCTGCACAATAGCTGAGTGGACCAGGCGGTACTGTGATGAAATGCAAATTCACTGCCATTGTGATAGAACATTAGAACTATAGGAATGATTGGTGGTGGCCATTTGGGCTCCAAATATGTGGTCGCAGGTCTCCCTGATTAAGCAAAGAGTACTGTATGAACCAAATAGTTTGGGGACAGACAGTCATGATGTAGTGACATAGGTTCCCTTGGCCTGTGACATGTTTTGAGCAAGTGTATTTTGTTTGGTGAATCTAAATGAAATTGTGCAGGAGTGCTGAACTGCCTTCAGTTGATTGAATCAGTTTTGAGAACAAAAAAGGGGGATATAGGTGATGGCCTTCCTGAGATGATTTGATTGCAGTGTTTATTCAATCATTGTTGATCTGTTCCCATGAAGAAGATTTATGAATTCATGATTTATGCTTCGAAATAATTTCTCTTGGTCAATTTTTGCAGGGATTTGGATTGTAGATTTTCACTTTCTGGTAATCTTCTTTGTGCCAGACAATATATGGCTCAGTTGTTGGGTTTTATGTCACTGGGGAGAGTTGCTGTGTGGCCTCTCTCAAGCTGGAATTAGTGGCAAATTTTCTCTGTCATCACTTTCTGTTAGGGAGAAAAAGAAAAATGGAATGAGTTTTTTCCTATTGAAAGGGGCATTTTACAGTACAGGGGTGTTTTCAAACACATTTAATTTCTGGAACAGCCAGGCCATAGGGAAATTCTGTATTGGAGCAGATGCTATGAATGTCACAGCACAGCTAACAACAGCTCGCATTTGTATAGCACGTTCAATGTAATAAAGCATCCCAAGGCGCTTAATATGATTAGCAACTACTAAATGATTATATCACTATTAACATCCTGGGGGTTACTATTGATCGGAAACTGAACTGGACTAGCCATATAAATACTGTGGCTACAAGAGCAGGTCAGAGACTAGGAATCCTGTGGTGAGTAACTCATCTCCTGGCTCCCCAAAACCTCTCCACCATATATGAGGCACAAGTCAGGAGTGTGATGGAATACTCCCGACTTGCCTGGGTGAGTGCAGCTCCAACAACACTCAAGAAGCTTGACACTGTCCAGGACAAAGCAGCCCACTTGATTGGCACCTCATCCACAAACATTCACTCCCTCCACCACCATGCACACTAGCAGCAGTGTGTACCATCTACAAGATGCACTGCAGGGACTCACCAAGGCTCCTTAGACAACACCTTCCAAACCCACGGCCGCTACCATCTAGAAGGACAAGGGTAGCAGACACATGGGAACACCACCATCTGCAAGTTCCCCTCCAAGCCATTCACCACCCTGACTTGGAAATATATCTCTGTTCCTTCACTATTGCTGGATCAAAATCCTGAAACTCCCTCCCTAACAGCACTGTGGGTGTACCTACGGCACATGGACTGCAGTGGTTCAAGAAGGCAGCTCATCACCACCTTCTCAAGGGCAATTTGAGATGGGCAATAATTGCTGGCTAAGCCAGTGACACCCACATCTCATGAATGAATTAGAAAAACCGCTATCACTTAGGAGCTTGAAAAAGGTTAAAAGGATTTCACTGAAACCTCCATTTGAGTTGGAACCCTGATGTTAATGTCATATGGAGGTCCTGCAATGTGTGGGAAACAGTGGTCTGGCAGTAATGGCTCTGAGTGGGATGCTGCTGGCAAACTGGCAGACCGGTTGGTGGAGTGAATTTTCTCACCCATTCCGCTTCCATACTTGACCCCATGCAAGGACAAAAATCATGCCAGATGGGTTTTAGTGCATTTCTCAATGTGGGTAGACTGGTTACATTTTGGCTATCCAATACAATTATACTATATAAACTTTTACAAAATACTTTCCACTTGAAAAGGCTCACAGAACAACTTAAAAGAAAAACAAATTTCAAAATTTCAAATATGATTAATAGATACACTACAACACAGGCCCAAACAGGACTATTCCTTTAAGTTGCATCTAGTTGCTATTCAATTATTTTTGAGATTAAACATTGAGCTTTTTTTGTTATGATGACATCCACCGATCCCCTACATACTTCATTGACTATAAAGCACTTTGTGATGTCCAGTGGTTGTGAAAGGCGCTATATAAACGCATGACTTTTTTTTATTTTACGTGATGTCCACTGGTACACTTGAGGCCTTCCATGCCCAGTAAGCATTGCAGGGACTGAAGTGTATAATCAACACAGGCAATGGATTTATTATTTAATTTGCTAAGTTTCCTTTTTATGATATTGTTTACTGTTTGATGAGTGTCTCCTGTTTCACTTAAGAGAGATTCATTGACTGAGTCCCTTTGCCGCTTACTTCTCATTATCCACAACCAATTAATCTTTTATACATGAATTACCTGGTTTGGGATTTTGTGGTCTACTTTTAATCTCGCTAGATAGTGCTTAAACTATGCAGGTCTTCTCTTTCATTGCCAGTTAAAGAAAATCTATCAACATTAAGAGCCTTTGTGTTCACTGGAAGGTATCAAAATTATGTTGTACATTTTCACCAAATTACTGGATGGTTCAGCTTACGCTAGTGAATAGAAGATCATTGACATCAATGAGTAATTTTCAGGTATGGACATGAACTCCTTCATGATCATGTTTTAGTATGACGCTGGTCTTTTATTTTCAATAAATGCCTTCTTGCTACAGCAATATGCAGTCTAAAATTCCCCATTTGTTTTTCTCAGCAATTAACAACCAACGAATGAAACTTTGGAAATGTACCCTTTTATGAGCATGCAACTTTCTGAGCAGGTCATTTGTTACTGAAGAAAACAGATTATATCCTGTTTTGAAAAATATCAGACCCATGTATTATTATTTAAAACTTAGAAAATATACTTTCAGAGATGACCATTCTCGAGCAGCATATTTAAATATATTTTCTTCAATTATAAGTTGTTTCCACCCATTTTCTGTGCTCCCTGGCCAGTACCAATACTGTTCTTATAGTAACCACTGGAAGCATCATGATAACAATGAGTTAGTTGCTTGCTAGGATTTGCCCTCCATACAGGGAAGAGTCTACACTTCACTTCTCAACCTATTACAGCAGCAACAACGACTTATATTTATTTAGCACCTTTAATGTATAAAACAACCCAAGACGCTCCACAAGAGCATTACAAAACACAATATGACACTGAACCACATAAGGAGATATTAGGTCAGATGACCAAAATCTTGATCAAAGAGGTAGGCTTAAAGAGTGTCTTAAAGAAGGAAATGCGAGGTAGAGAGGTGGACAGGTACAGGGAGGAAATTCTAGAGTTTAGGGCCTAGGCTGCTGAAATTACAGCCATCAATGGTGTCCCAATTAAGATTAGAGATGCTCAAGAGGCCAGAATTAGATGATCGCAGATATCTTGGAGGATTGTTAGGACTGGAGGAAATTACAGAGATAGGGAGTGGTGAGGCCATGGACAGATTTGAAAACAAGGATGAAAATTCTGAAATCAAGGCACTGTTAGGCAATGGCTTCAGTCTTCCCAATATTTAATTGGAGGCAATTTCTGCTCATCCAGCACTGGATTTCAGATAAGCAGTCTGACGATTTAGCAACAGTGGAGGAGTCCAGAGAGGTGGTGGTGAGGTAGAGCTGGGTGTTGTCGGTATGTATGTGAAAATTAACCTTGTGCTTTTTGATTATCTCTCAGTGGGACAGCATTTAGTTTGAGAAATAGAAGAGGGCAAGAATAGATCCTTTGGAGGCACCAGAGGTAATGGTACAGGAGCAAAATATTACAGAGATGGGGTATACACCCTGTCAGTAATAAGAGACAGAACTCTGCTTCTTAACATTCTGGCCCATATCCCCCTCTCTGGCTAATTTTGGAACACAAAAGGTCAATGTGAGTAAATGGTGATGCAAAATGCACTAAAGAACTATTTATTTAGATTTTGTTCTGAGGGTGCCTTTTCTTTTCAAATATGTAATTATATGGATAATATATGGATATATATAATTAATATGGATTAGTGACAGTTGTAAATTTTTATTTTTCTTGTTAACACCATTACATGTGAACTCAGGTAACTATCCTCAGCTGTGCATCCAAATAGGAAGGCAAATACCTTACTACAAATCAGGACCAGATTGTGACTTTGACATAAAACAGGCGGTTTCAAATGGAAGTGAAGATCAAGGAAGATGTACAATAGGCAGCTGAATAGCGAACATTTGTTTTACACCCACCCATTGTTAATATTACCCCTGTGATTTTAATGTACCCAAAGGATTACATTTCATTTAACTGCCAATAATTAGATGAGCGCAGAGAGAGGAATTAATTAATTTATTTTCCATCCAGTCACTGAATATATAGGAAACTCTGAATAGGAAAGCTGTTGACTGAGTCATTCCTTACAAATTTACTGTAAATTTACTGAACTAGGAGGTATGTTGGTCTAATATTGATCCAATGGATGGTGGTGTAGTGGTCATGTCATTGGAGTAGTAATCCGGGCTAATTAGGGTTATGCCTCATATTGGGTCATGGGTTCAAATCTCACCATAACAGCTGGTGGAATTTAAATTCAATTAATTAATAAAATTCTGGAATTGAAAGCTTGTACCATGAAACTATCACCAACTGTCATAAAAACCCATCTGATTCACTAATGTCTTTTAGGGAAGGAAATCTGCTGTCCTTATCTGGTCTAGCCTACATGTGACTCCAGACCCACAGCAGCATGGTAGACTCTTAACTGCCCTCTGAAATGGCCACTCAGTTCAAGGGCAATTCGGGATGGGCAATAAATGCTGAACTTGCCAGCAACGCCCATATCCCATGAAAGAATAATTAAAATAAAAGCATCATTAAGTAAATCAGATGAAATATTAATAAGTTAAAGCTGTGCCTTTAGCGCATCTCTGAATACTTTTCACTGTTAATCACCTATGGTAACTTTACAATTTATAGCGGCATTTGTGTCAAGAGACATGCAACTTCTACTTTTTTGTGAAGCATACTGTCTGTCAAAATGTTTACCACCAGTACTAATTTTTTTATTCATTCTCAGGATGTGGGCTTCGTTGGCTGGGACAGTGAAGGAACGGTAATATATTTCCAAGTCAGGATGGTGAGTGACTTGGAGGGGAACTTCCAGGTGGTGGTGTTCCCATCTATCTGCTGCCCTTGTCCTTCTAGATGGTAGTGGTCATGGTTTTGGAAGGTGCTGTCGAAGGAGCCTTGGTGAATTTCTGCAGTGCATATTGTAGATGGTACACACTGCGGCTACTGTGCGTTGGTGGTGGAGGGAGTGAATGTTTGTGGATGTGGTGTCAACCAAGTGGGTTGCTTTCTCCTGGACGGAGTCAAGCTTCTTGAGCATTGCGCAAGCTGCATTCATCCAGGCAAGTGGGGAGTATTCCATCATACTCCTGACTTGTGCCTTGTATATGGTGGAGAGGTTTTGGGGAGTCAGGAGGTAGGTTACTTGTCGCACGATTCCTACCCTCTGACTTGTTCTTGTAGCCACAGTATTTATATGGCTAGTCCAGTTCAGTTTCCGGTCAATGGTAACCCTCAGGATGTTGATAGTGGGGGATTCAGTGATGGTAATGGCATTGAACGTCAAGGGGCGATGGTTGGATTCTCTCTTGTTGGAGATGGTCATTGCCTGACACTCGTGTGGTGCGAATGTTACTTGCCACTTGTCAGCCCAAGGCTGGGTATTGTCCAGGTCTTGCTGCATTTGGACATGGGCTGCTTCAGTATCTGAGGAGTTGCAAATTTGTTCCCAATGGCCATATAACCCTCACACATGAAAGGAGGTTTGGCAGTGGATTGAGAAATTATTGAGGAAATTTGAATATTAATAAGCCAATGAGGAGACAAGCGACATTGGTGCAGAAAGATTTTTAATTAAGTGTGCATGGTAAGGAGCTTGCATTCTAGAAATACTGGCAATCGTAAATGATAGTACAAGTGAAGTTTGTGGAGGGACAAGCGGAAAGAGGAATATTTGAATGAAGTCTTCATATATGTTTTCTCAATTGTTGGCTTTTGCCCATTTCCTAACCATATGCTTGCATCATCGCTCAGAAACTGATGGCAAGCTCTGTTTATGTGGTGACACTCAAAGACAGGGCATATTCCAGTTTACCATTATTTTCGCAAAAAAAAGACAACAAGGACAAAGTGGAATTTTGTACTTTTTGGTGAAATTATCCAAAGGACTTTTATCCTCGAAAAGGGCCCAAGTTAACTTGTAATAATGTTCTTTAACATAACAGAAATTCCTACTGTAAATATATATTGAGATACAATGTACAATAGCAACAGAAATCCGTTGACCTTGTGAATAACGCACATTCTAGTTTGAAAATATATCATATAGAATACAGTCATGTGAACTATGTCTTGTGATTTGATAAGAAAAATCAGGACAGTAGCCTAGGTTTGCAGTGGCCTTGATATCAGATTTACAACTTGTTTTATCAGCAGTATATGGGGCCGGATTTTCGTGGAGGAAGCGGGAAGGCGGGGTCGGTCAATCGGGAAATTTCCGGACTCTTCAAATGTCATTTTGTACCACTTTATTTCTCATTTTGCAGTGCTTTTATTTAGATGATACCGGATTAAATCTTTTACAACAACAACAATAGTAACTTGTATTTATATAGCGCCTTTAATGGAGTAAAAGTTCCCAAGTACTTCACATGAGCTTTATCAAACAAAATTTGACATGGAGCCACATAAGAAGACATTAGGGCAGATGACCAAAAGAGGTTTAGAGGAGCATCTTAAAGGGAGAAAGAGAGCGTAGTTTATCGTAAGAGCTGCCCTCTCTATTGGGCATATGTAAATAAAGTTAGTTCAATAATGGCTGCCTGCTTTGAATCCACATGGTGAGTCTTTTCTCAGTGCAGTGGACAACAGAGAGATGGAGAGGATTAGGGAGGGAATTCCAGAGTTAAGGGCTTGTGAGCTGAAGGCACAACCACCAATGGTGGAGCAATTAAAATTGGGCATGTAGAAGAAGCTAAAATTGGAGAAGTGTAGATATCCCGGAGAGTTGTAAGACCGGAGGAGATTAGAGAGAGAGAGGGAGGGGCAAGGCTATGGAAGGATTTGAAAACGAGGGAGAGAATTTGAAAATCGAAGTGTTGCTTAACTGGAGCCAATGTTGATCAGGAGTGTAGGAGTGAAGGATGAAGGGGACTTGGTACAAGCTAGGACACAGGCAGCAGAGTTTTGGATGACCTCACAGAAGGTAGAATGTGGGAGGCTGGGTATGTTAGAATAGTCAAGTCTAGAGGAATCAGAAGGATGGAAGAGGTGAGCTGAGGCACAAATGGAGTTGTGCGATGTTAAAGGGGTGGAAATAGGTGGTTTTGGTGATGCTGTGGATATGTGGTCAGGTGTTCAACTTGGGTCCAAATATGACACCAGAGGTTGCAAACAGTCTGACCCAGCCTCAGATGGTTGCTAGTGAGAGGGATGGAGTCAGTGGCCACAGTTAAAAATGACATCCTAATTGGCAGAGACAATAATGAGAGCTGTTTTGGTACTCTAGCAGCACCAGAAAACTGTTTGGAGGTATTCAAACAAGGGGCTTGATTTTTAGCCCCTGCTAGGGCCAGAATTAGAGACAGGGGGGTGGGTACTAAAAATAACAGCACCGGCCTTTGAGTCAGTTCCTCAGCTCCATCTTGCCCCCCCGGGCCATTTTCACGGAGGTGAGATGGGGGTGGGATTTGGTCAACAGGGCCACTCATTCGCACGCTGCAGGTAGCTAATTCAGTTTATTAAGGGCCACTTCAACTGCTTGGAGGAAACCTCTTGGTGGCATACCAGGGTTCCCCAGGCAGGTTTAGAGGCCCTCCCTGCCTGCCTGGGTGCAGTAACAGTCACAGGTCACCCTGGAGAGGGTTACCCTCCCACCCACCCACCACCACCATACAGTGGCTGGCTGCAAAAGCCATTTTCTAATTTAAACTTTAAAAAGCTTGGAGAGAGAGCATCTCCATTTTGAAGCATCCTCTTCCTTACTTACCTTCCATTGCAGCCTGCAGCTGTTTGTAAGCTGGAAGGCCTCTGATTGGCCCTTCAGTGGCAAGCCTGCCCTCTGGCCATTAATTGGCCGCCCTGGGGAAATCACAAAGAGCGACTGTTTCCCACGGCGCAGACATCTGAGTCACGTTTCAGCCTGATGGCAGGGTTCAGCAGCCTGCAGGGAAAGTCCTGTCCATAGAGTTTCCAGAAAGATGGGCAGAGATATGGGAGGTGATGGTGTGTTCGAGGATTTAGATGGGGCGGTCGTTTACAAGGATGGAGGGATCAAGGGTTGCTTTTTGAGGAGTGATATTAGCAAATTTGAAGGAGAGGGTTAGACGACTTGACAGGAACTGTTAACAATACCAGCTTACGGGAATCAGGAAGGGATATCGGATGATCAGCTGTTTAGTGGGAATCGGGCTGAGGGAGTTGGAGGTGGGTCTCATGGACAAGATGAGCTCAGAGAAGAGAGAAACTGAAGTAAGTTGTGAGTTCAGGACTAGGGTAGGGAAGAATCTTAAAAAGGAAGTTTCACCCGGTGGGCTAGAGGAAGGAGGGTAATGGTACAGGCTGCTGATTGAATAGTTTCAATCTTAGTGACATAATAGTCTTTTAGCTCCTTGCATTTGTTGGAGGTGAGGGTGGAAGAGACAGGGTAAAGGGGGCTGGACATTCACCCTTATATGGGGGTGAGAATGTGGGCGGGTATGTAGTCATGTGCTGCCGGCTCACATATCATTTTGCCAGCACCATGCCACATTCAAGAGATTTTTCTGCAGGCAGGATCAGAGGGCAAAAGGGCTACCTGCCCAGAAATGGCAGGAATCTTGTTAGAACAATTTAAAGGCCGATTATTGGAGGCATCTGAAATTTCCAGTCAACCTGTGGGGCCCTGTGGCATTTTGAACAGGCCAGCTGCTAGAAGGCAGCAGACTTGAGGGGGAGGGGGGTGGGCAATGTTCCAGAATGCTTTCGAGGCCCTTCCTGCCTACATGGTCATAGGAGGGGGGTGGGCAATGTTCCAGAATGCTTTCGAGGCCCTTCCTGCCTACATGGTCATAGCTGTGGCCACAGACCACTCTGTGTGAGGGGATGGTTCCCCTTCAGATGGACAAAAGAGCTGACCTCCAGAGGTGAGATGAGAGTGACTGCCCTTGACATCAAGGCAGCATTTCACCGAGTGTGGCATCAAGGTGCCCTAGCAAAACTGGAATCAACAGGACTCGAGGGAAAAGTCTCCACTGGTTGGATCTATAAGGCACAAGTCAGGAGTGTGATGGAATAGCCTCCACTTGCCTGGATGAGTGCAGCTCCAGCAACACTCAAGAAGCTTGACACCGTCCAGGACAAAGCAGTCCCCTTGATAGTCACCACATCCTCAAACATTCACTCCCTTCACCACCAACGCACAGTGACAGCAGTGTGTACCATCTACAAGATGCACTGCAGGAACTCACCAAGGCTTCTTAGACTGCACCTTCCAAACCCACGACCTCTACCATCTAGAAGGACAGAGGCAGCAGACACATGGGAACATCGCCACTCCAAGCCACTCACCATCCTGACTTGGAAACATATTACTGTTCCTTCACTGTCGCTGGGTCCAAATCCTGGAACTCCCTCCCTAACAGCACCATGGGTGTACCTATACCACATGGACTGCAGTGGTTCAAGAAGGCAGATACCCACCACCTTCGCAAGGGCAATTAGAGATGGGCAATAAATGCTGGCCTAGCCAGCAACACCTACATCCACTGAATGAATTAAAAAAACAATGATGACCTGGCACATGTGGCCATTTTTTACCATTAAAATTTTTAAAATTGCTCCGTTCCTTACCCACAATGGCAGGCTGCGGACCTCTGTTCTAGATGTCCTCCAATTGGCCCTCCAGCTTTGAGAGCCCACCCACCATCCTTTATTGGAGGGTAGCACACTCACTGGTCTCTAATTAGCAAATTCAGACAAAATCACTGTCGGGTGCCTTTTCTGACACTGTTCTGGACCAAGACCCCCATTTGACCCTGATGTCAGGGTCCGGACCCAATGCAGAAAATCCTACCCTCGGTTTAAGAAGAGTTTGCAGTTGAGAAGATAAGCAGAGAGCTGTCTTTTCATTTCAGGATGATCCTAGAATTCTTGGAACATCAGATCAGCTGATAGGCAAACTGAACCATCTCTGTCTTTTGGAAAAAATGAAAGTTATCTTTCCTTTCCTTTACTGCGGTTAAAGATGTTCCTTCTGTAAACCAGCATTCCTTCTAGATGATAGTTTATATGCAGAGTGAACAGGAACGACTGCAATAATGCAATAGGATTAACTTCCTTTGATCATGAACTGTTTAATTATTCATGTAGGGTTCCCTTGTGTGCTATTGTTACTCTATTTGGAATGGGTTGAATAATTTGTCCCATGATGACAGTGTGGAGTGTAGAAATTCTGCTGGGGTTTTTTGGAATCCTCCTTACACTGAATTCCAGCTGATCGAACCATGTAATTGTATTGTGTGCCACCATTTGATCTGCATGGATGCTCTGATTGGGCAGGCCCACAACTACATTTTTATTCTTCATGTGCAGACGCATAGGGCAAGATCTTTCCGATGGTGGAGTTTCCCGTCTCGCCACCCGAAGAGTCAGTGGGGAATGCATCCCGGTCAATCATGGCAGCCCCGCAACCATTTATTGCTCCACGATGTGTTAATTGGTTGGAGGCTGGATGTCTGCCCCTCACTTAGGAGGAGGTCCCAGCTCAGAAAGCTGCTGACCAATCAGATTGCTCGGCAGCTCTATAGTCCCAGCAGTGCCACTGCGAGCGCTACAAGTAGTCACACTAGGCTAAGTACTGGGAGCCCCAGGACCAGATAGTTGCTGGGTCTCACGGCGGGGATGGGAGGGGAGGCCCGGGATGGTGGTTGGTGGCGGGTGGGGGGGGGGGTGGTAGTCATGATTATAAGGATGGGAGGTGGGGGCAGACCTTGGGGAGTGGAGGGAGAGTCCTGGGGAGGTGGGGTGGGTGCACGATATGGAAAGGGGGGCCCCTTGATAGAGACTGCCCTAGCCTCCTCCTGCAAAATTGTGGACAGATAGGGGGAGGGCAGGAAGGCCACCTGAGGAATTTATATTTATATAAAGCCTCTGATCCACCATCTTCTCTGACGTGAAATATGTCTGTCTGAAGTCTTCCAGTCACCTTTTTATCTTAACCTGTGTTACGAGGATGTGCTTTTTAAAGATACAATTTCTAATATTTCTTTTTCTTACTGGATTTTAAAACGCTGGAACCTTCTAAGAGACAACGATGAAACTGCCCAGACTGCTACAATGTCCACAATTTCACATTCCTCCAAGTGGGATGAATTCAACCCCCTGGGAAGCATGGAAGTCCCCATCCTCTGATAGCTTCACACCATCCTGAGACTTCAAATGTTTCTGAGATGACACATCAAAATGCAATTACCTGTTCTGAAACAACTACTACAGCAGACATGAACTAATAGAATTTCTATGGAATATACAGCCAACAAGGTACTTTAAGGACAGCTTACCAAGCAGGAGAGAGAGAACAAAAGACAATGCTGTACTGAACACAGCTGTCTGAAACTGTGTGCCCTCTCTGTCTCTCTCTCTCCCTCTTAGAAGTGCTGTGCAGTTTTCAAAGTAAACATCCTGAGATAGGAAATCTACTGCAAACCAAGACCTTTCAGGAATAAAACGTGGAAATCTGCTCCATACAACCTACACCCAGCGAAACAAACAACCACAAAGTGGAATCACCGCATCAAGATCAGCCAAGGAACAGCTAATCATATACTCCTTCATTTTATTTTTCACGAAGTGTTAAAAATCCTGTAAGCCTATCCTCTTACTCTGCCATCTGTACTGGTGTGCGTGGGCCAAGACAGATGCATGTGACGTATGAGTGGTGGTTGCAGTTAACCTAGATTTTTTTAGTTCAATAAACTTATCTTGTTCTTTGCTTAATCTAAGTAAACCTGTCTGACTAATTCTTTACAATCTGAAAGCATAAATAGCAGAATTAGCAAAGCCTATTCTCTCTGAATTCACAAAAGACAATGTTACAGTCAAACCTGGAATGGGAGAATAGGGGAGTCATTTCACCCCTCCTCACGAGGTCGTAACAGTTGTTAACAATCTGGCAACACAGTTGCATGCAGCAATATTAACTCATGCTGGGAGGTGTCAGCTGTGGCTCAGTTCATAGCACCCTCGCCTTTGAATCAGAGGGTTGTGGGTTCATGTCCCACTCCCGGAAACCAAGAACTGTGATTGTACTCAAAAGAGTTGCAATCTGTGACTGTTGATAACTCGAAAGAATTAACTCATGCTAGGGGAAATCGCTCCTGCTTCAAATCACGCACTATTGTTCAGTATTTTCATTGGTTGGTGTTTCCTTGAACATGCCCAACTTAGCCCCTTAACCCAGCAACCATTGAAGTGCATTCATATTTGGGCCAAATTATGGTCAGGTTTTATGGTGACAGTTCAAATTTTAAAAGTCATTAGTTTGCATCTTGTGCATAATCACCATGAAACCTCTGAAAAACACAAAGAACAAGAATAAGAGACAATGGAGAGGAAGAAGATAATTAATGAATAAATTAGAACTACATTGGAACAGAACAGAGTAATCAAGGGTAGAATGAACAGGTACAGGGTTGGACATATTGGACAGGATTTTACTGTTGGTGAGCGGGGGCAGGGCCTGCTCGCCGACGTGTAAAATAACGCACGGTGATATCGGGGGGAACTCCCGATGTCACCATGCCCGATTTAAATTTTATGGAAGGCGGGAGCGCAGCAAAATCAGCTGTGCGCTCACCAACCTGTCAATGGCCAACTGAGGCCATTGACAGGATCAATTAAGCAATTAAAGGACCTGCCCTTCCATCCTTAAGGTTGGCGGGCAGGCCAGGAGCCCCAGCGACAACTAGAAAAAAAACATGAAACCTCATCCACGGGCGAGATGAGGTTTCATGTAGGCTTTAAAAAATTTTAATAAAGATTGTGCAAAAATTATGGACATGTCCCAACTCATGTGACATTGTCACATGAGGTGACATGTAAGAGAAATTTTATTTTTCTACTTTTATCTTTTTTACATGTAGAGCCAATCTCCCTGAGGCTGCACTTAGCCTCAGGGAGATGAGTGCGCTCTTTCGTGTGCATGCACAAAAGAGCGCACTCTCGATTTTAGGCATTTCCCCCCGCCTATACAGGGAGCGCACAGCTTAATTGGCCCGCCCACGTAAAATGGCGCCGCGCCTCCGATCGGGGGCACCGATCGGAAGTGTGCCCGCACTCGCCCGCCCATCAACTTCCCCCACAACGGGGTGAAAATTCTGCCCATTGTGTGGGATAAAAATAATGCAAGAACCATGGGTAGAATAGAAATTAGAAATTGGTTGGATGGGAGAAAGTTGTAGACAATTGTGATGTCTTACTTTGTTGCGGTAGTTCATTGCTGCTGATTACACTATTTTCTAACTGAAAAATAGCCACCATTAACAGCAGATGAAAATTGCTATACCATCTATGATTCACAAACAGCTAAAATGCAAGACTACTTCTTTACATTGAAGCCATCAGAAATATAAGTTCACAGACAGATATACATGCAAACAAACATACCAAAGGCTCCAATTCCCGTTCATCAGTCAATTCAAACTCTGTCACAAAGTAGTAAAAATGCTTGTAGCAGGTATTGACATGGGCTTCAGCTCCCATGGTGGTAATCCGATCAAAATGGTGGATGTAAACGTGAACAAAGACTCGGAAAAGTCTGGTGAGAATCTTCTTACAGAGTTGCATAAAATTCTTGGGGAAGGGAACGCCTAGGAAAAAGGAGAGAGCAAAGTTTTTTTAAAATAGTTTTGTTTAGAATAAAAACTCTCATGGACAATATTTCTTTATGATATCATCATTTTAATGTACTCTTCCCCCTCTTATCCAGTAAGATGATTGAGTGGAACAGCATGCATACAAAATTTAGTAAAGGTGATAGTTCCAAAAGCTGACACAGCCCTCAAAAAAGCTCAGACCTCGACAAACAACTTACAACTAAAGAAAAGGCCTCAATAAAGTCCCCTGACCAGGCCCACTGCTGCAAGGTGCCTAAATAAATTCCTTTTCATTACATTGGATTTCAGAAAACCTTCAATAGTGCTTTGGGATCACATTCTGTAATTCAGTTTGTTTTTCTTATAAATCAAATCCCAAAAGCCTTGTATATTGGCAGTCTTACTCAGAATGGCTGGCATGGGAAATAGAGAAATTTCACATCACTGTCTGGCAGGAATCTCACCCCTGAGACTTATACCTCCACTATGGTGGTAGACACCAGTTTCATGGTTTTCTCTAAGTAGTGAGTGAGAGAAAGCAAAAGGATTCTCACAGCATTTATAGCCCTGGTGAAAGCCTTGTCTTAAATAACAGGCCTATGGTTCAAATACTCTTACACTTAGTGGGGACGATTTTGATTATGTGCAGCAGTCTAGATCTAGTGACGGTAAACATATACTGCTGCATTAGTTCTATTGCTCATCAGGACAACATATTTACATTGCTGAAAATGAGAAGTCAAAGCATCATTCATATCATTCGACAACAGAAAATGCTGGAAAAGCTCAGCAGGTCTGGCAGCATCTGTGGAGAGAGGAACAGAGTTAACGTTTCTAGTCTGTATGACCCTTCTTCAGAGCTGAAGAGAGGTGGAAATGTGATAAAATTTATACTGTTTAAATCGGGTGGGGCAGGTGGAGCTGGATAGAAGGCCAGCGATAGGTGGGGACAAAGGAGGGATTGACAAAGATGTCATGAACTAAAGGACAAAGGGAGTATTAATTGTAGTGGTTATTGCTAAAAAAAGGTGCTGATAGTGAATAAAGATAAGAAAGCAGAATGTGATAATAACAGAACAAGGGTAGCATTGAGTGAAAGAACAACATGGAACAAGTAACAGGTGGCTCTGTATGGGGATGGGGTGGGGGAGGGGGCGGTGATGGGGAAAAAATAAAGATAGAAAATGGGATAGATGGGAGGATAAAAACGGGGATAAAACCATGGATAAATGAATAAAAATAACTGGATAAAAAATAAAAATGAATGTAGAAAAAGGGGGTGAGGACGGAGGAGAGAGTTCATGGGCAGAATCCCCCCCCTCGTCAGGGGGGCTTGTGCGGGAGTGGGCGAGTTCCCGATCAGCGCCCCCACTTGGGGGCGCAGTGCCATTTTACGTGGGCAGGCCAATTAAGGCCCGCCCAGCATGACGTCCGCTCGGAAGTGCTGTGCGTTCCCTGTGCGGGCGGGGGGGAATTCCCTGAGCCGGGAGTGGGCTCTCTTGCGCATGCCCACGAAGGAGCGCACAGATCTCCCTGAGGCAAAGTGCTGCCTCAGGGACATCGGCTCAAGGTTCAAAATTTCATCTAAGGCAGAAAAAAAAATTTCTGACATGTCCCCTCATGTGACACTGTCACATGAGCTGGGACTTGTCAATTTCTTTTATTCAGAGATTTCATACAAATTTAAATACCCTCATGAAACCTCATCCCACCAGTGGATGAGGTTTCATGTTTTCTCTGAAGGCCGCCTGGGCTCTTTGCTGCCTGCCAACCTTAAGGTTGGTCCGGCAGGTCCATTAATCAGTTTAATTACTTTTTAATGGCCTTAATAAGCCTTTGATAGTTCGGCAGGTGCACAGTCATTTTATGCGTCAGCGAGTGGGCCCCGCCCCCCCTCGCTTGCCAACCGGAAGATGCAGCCCCAGGTCTGAAATTATTGAACTCAATGTTAAGTCCGGAAGGCTGTAAAGTGCCTAATCGGAAGATGAGGGGCTGTTCCTCCAGTTTGAGTTGGGCTTCACTGGAACATTGCAGCAGGCCAAGGATGGACATGTGGGCATGAGAGCAGGGTGGAGTGTTGAAATGGAAAGCGACAGGAAGGACTGGCTCATGCTTGTGGACAGACCGAAGGTGTTCCGCAAAGCGGTCACCCAGTCTGCGTTTGGTCTCCCCGATGTAGAGGAGGCCACATTGGGAGCAGCGAATGCAGTAGACTAAATTGAAGGAGGTTCAAGTGAAGCGCTGCTTCACTTGAAAGGAGTGTTTGGGCCCTTGGACGGTGAGGAGGGAGGAGGTAAAGGGGCAGGTGTTGCACCTTCTGCAATTGCATGGGAATGTGCTGTGGGGAGAGGATGAGGTGTTGGGGGTGATGGAGGAGTGGACCAGGGTGTCCCGGAGAGAATGGTTGCTATGGAATGCTGCCGGCGGGGCGGTGGGGGGAGTGCTGTGGCAGGTGGTGAGGAGATGTGTTTGGTGGTGACATCATGCTGGAGTTGGCAGAAATGATGGAGGATAATCCTTTGAATGCGGAGGCTGGTGAGGTGAAAAGTGAGGACTAGGGGGACCCTATCATGGTTCTGGGAGGGAGAGGAAGGTGTGAGGGCAGAGGTGCGGGAGATGGGTCGGACACAGTTGAGGGCCCTGTCAACCACCGTGGGTGGGAAAGCTCGGTTAAGGAAGAAGGAAGTCATATTAGAAGCACCATTTTGGAAAGTGGCATCATCAGAACAGATGCGATGGAGGTGAAGAAACTGAGCAAACTGGATGGAGTCCTTACAGGAAGCGGGGTGTGAGGATCTGTGGGAGTTGGTGGGCTTGTAATGAATTTTGGTGGACAGTCTATAACCAGAAATGGAGACAGAGAGTGCAAGGAAGGGAAGAGAAGTGTCAGAGATGGACCATGTGAAGGTGATAGAGGGGTGGAAATTGGAAGCAAAATTAATAAATTTATCCAGGTGCAGAGAAGAGCATGAAGCAGCACTGAAACAGTTATCGATGTACCGAAAAAAGCATTGTGGGAGGGGGCCTGAGTAGGACTGGAACAAGGAATGTTCCACATACCCCATAAAAAGACAGGCATAACTGGGGCCCATGCGGGTACCCTTAGCCACACCTCTCATTTGGAGGAAGTGAGATAAATTTAAGTAGGGGTTGTTCAGTGAGAGAACAAGTTCAGTCAGACAGAGGAGGATAGTGGTGGATGGGGATTGTTCGGGCTTCTGTTCAAGGAAGAAGCGGTGAGCCCTCAGTCCATCCTGGTGGGAGATGGAGGTATAGAGGGATTGGACGTCCATGGTGAAGAGGAGGCAGTTAGGTCCAGACAACTGGAAATTGTTGATATGACGTAGGACATCAGAGGAATCGCGGATGTAGGTGGGAAGAGGCTGGACAAGGGGAGAGAGAACGGAGTCAAGATAGGAAGAAATGAGTTCTGTGGAGCAGGAACAGGCTGTCACGATTGGTCTACTGGGACAGTCCTGTTTGTGGATTTTGGGAAGGAGGTAGAAGCGGGCTGTCCGGGATAGGGAGACTATGAGGTTTGAAGCTGTGGAGGGAAGATCTCCAGAGGAGATGAAGTCAGTGACAGTCCTGGAAACAATGGCTTGATGTTTGATGGGGTCATGGTCCAGGGGGAGGTAGGAGGAAGTGTCTGAGAGTTGGCGCTCAGCCTCTGCGAGGTAGAGGTCAGTGCGCCAGACAACAACAGCACCACCCTTGTCGGCAGGTTGATAACAAAGTCAGGGTTGGACCTAGGGAATGGAGTGCAGCAAGTTCAGATGGAGACAGGTTAGAGTGGGTGAGAGGAGCAGAGAAATTGAGACGGCCGATGTCACGCCGACAGTTCTCAATGAAAAGATCGAGAGCAGGTAAGAGGTCAGAGGGAGGGGTCCAGGTGGAGGGAGAATACTGGAGTTTGGTGAAAGGATCTGTGGGACAGGGGGAGGACTCGTGCCCAAAGAAGTGAGCACGGAGACGACAGCAGCGGAAGAAGAGTTCAGCATTGTGCCGAGCCCGAAATTCATCACTGGCCTTCTATCCAGCTCCACCTGCCCCACCCCCCTTAAACAGTATAAGTTTCATCACATTTCCACTTCTCTTCAGCCCTGAAGAAGGGTCATACGGACTCGAAACGCTAACTCTGTTTCCCTCTCCACAGATGCTGCCAAACCTGCTGAGTTTTTCCAGCATTTTCTGTTTTTGTTCCAGATTTCCAGCATCCACAGTGTTTTGCTTTTATTCAAATCATTCAAATGTGCTACGTGCTGCTCACCAGTCTCCAACCACCAAAGTGACAAGACAATTATTTTCAATCACTAAAATATAAAAAGGTGACTTTAGTTAATTTCCAAAGCTTAAACTTTAATTGGGAGGGAGAATGAGGCAATTGTATCAGCTACATGTACACTACAGGCAATGCTTATTCTTTCAAATTATTTCTAATGAGTGAGCTATTCATCGTCATGTAGTTAACCGAAATAGTAACTCCAAAGGTAATTGAAAATCAGTTGCTTGAAGCAGCTGCATTGCAGTGCTGGAGCAGCAAACCCAGACGAAAGCACTGTCAAACTATCTTCTTTAACATGCAATGGATATGGTATGCTGCTTTTAACCATCCTGGTGCAAAGCAACACTACAGGCTTTGTGAATGCCTCATGATGGAAAATCTTGCACCCTGAATTTTCCTAATGTTGACAGCGCTCAGCCTGTGTCCTCATTCATTGCAACAAAGTAGAACTTAACAAAATTTGATAGACCTGACCAATTTATAATTCGTAATATATATCGGAGACTAAGTGAAGAGGGTAATTAGATAATAAATTGTAGTCCTAGGGTAGACAGCCGTTCACAAAGGCAGCTCACCACTACCTTCTCAAGCGAAGTTAGGACTGGACAATAAATTTTGGCTTTGCCAGTGATACCCACATCCCATGAAGCAATTAAAAAAAAGAATAACAATGGACCACTGAGCCATCATGAAATGCCCCACGTGACATTCTTCCCAGGAATTTAAAACTCCCCTGCAAAAGTCAAACAAGTTCAAGTAACAGTAGTATCTTAAATTTAATGTAATACTCCATATCAGATATGGTTTGGTGCATCAGCAGACCATAAATGTAAAGGGAATAAGAAATTTCTGATAAATACGTTAAGTTAATAATTTTGACCTAACTCAACAGGCGGGAAACACACAGGTCAGATGGAATGCTGGTATATTACCACACAACCAATATTAATCTCCACTAACTTTACTAGAGGGTGGGCTCAAGCAGGGTATAAAACCATACATTGCACCCAATCTTCTGAAGAAGGGTTCCAAAGAAGAATCACATTGGGCTCAAACTCTGGCCAGCATCTTCCGGTCAGTAAGCGGGGGCGGGGCCCGCTCGCCGACACGTAAAATGACACAGGGTGACGTCAAACGCACGCCCGACGTCACCCCGCGTCATTTAGATTGTCAGTTTGGCGGGTGCGCATCTGACTCCGATGCGCACCCGCCGACCTGTCAACGGCCTATTAAGGCCATTAAAAAGCCAATTGAACTCATTAATGGACCTGCCCGTCCAACCTTAAGGTTGGCGGGCAGGCCGGGAGCCCAGGCAGGCTTGTGAAAAAACAAGAAACCTCATCCACGGGCGGGATGAGGTTACATGAGTGATTTAAAAAATGCAGAATATTTTACAATAAAAGTGATGGACATGTCCCAACTCATGTGACAGTGTCACATGAGGGCACATGGCAGGGAAATTTTTTTCTAATCTTTATTCAAAGTTTTAAATTGGAGCCAATCTCCCTGAGGCAGCACTTTGCGAAAAAGCGCACGCCCGGCTGAGGGAATCCCACCCTGCCCGCATAGGGAGCGCATAGCGGTTCCTGGCGGATGTCATGCTAGCCGGGCCTTAATTGGCCCGCCCACGTAAAATGGTGGCACGCCCCCGACCGGGGGCACTGATCAGAAGCCCGCCCGCTTGCGCCCACTCCCGCACTTCCCCCACCCCCGGACGGGGGAAAAAATGTTGCCCTCTGTTTCTCTCCCCACTGATGCTGCCAGACTGGCTGCACTTTTCAAGGACTTTCTGTTTTTATTTCAGATCTCCAGCACCTGCAGCGTTTTATTTTTATTATTGCACCCAACCTTGTCAGTTTCCCAGCAGGCAAGTTAGATTGCATTTGCACCCTTCATACCTGCTATCCCACAGCATAAATTAGAGGGAGACGAAAATTCCCCACTCTTACCAAAGAGGAGGCAACAGTATGGAAGCCGTGGAAACATATAACTAATGCTAAATGCTAGGAGTGGGAAAGTGAGGTAGAAAGACCCAACAGGAACTTCATGGGCACACCAGTGGGCAGAGGTCCTATAGCGTTACCGTGTAGAAATGATATATGCCACAGTGAAGGCAAGTTCGTGACTTGAATAAAGATACAGTTCTCTACACATTTCCTATTGCTGTGATGAGCAAGTCACATTACCATTTTCTACAAGTGCAGCCCAAATTAGCATTCACCAGCTTTCTCTCACTCACAAACATGGGCAGAATGTTCCACCAAATTCTTCAGGCCTGCCACTGACCCAGCTAATTTTCCAAGCTCAGAGACTTTTTTTAATATAAGCTTTCCAGGCTCTGCCCAGGATGTCTACTGGAAGGAGGCAGAGGTTGGCTCTGGCTTTTAAATCAATTATTACATAGGTCATTCAGCCCAACCAGCCCATGCCAATGTTTTTATTCCACTTGAGCCTCCTCCCATACTTTGTCATTATATCAGCATAACTCTCTTTTCCCTTCTTCCTCAAATGCTCATAAAGCTTCCCCTTAAAAGCATCCTATTGACTTCAACTACTTCCTATGGTAGCAAGTTGTACATTCTCACCACTCTCTGGGTAGGGAAGTTTCTTCTCAATGATCTCCTGCGGGTGACTATACGGATGGTCACTATTTTTGCTCTTCCCCGCGAGTGAAAACACTTTCTCTGCGCTGAATTTTCAGGCGGACGGGCCCAAAAATGTCAAGGCCCGTAGGTGTGCCAGCTTCCTGACCTTGTTCTGTCGTCGGCCATTTTGGCTAACGTGGGTTCGGGGTCAGGGAAGGTTGACCGCCCCCACAAGGAAGGCAAGCAGACCTGTATGTTTTAAAGATAGGTAATGGAGGGTCGACAGGGATTTTCTAGTCAGCCTCCAATTTCCCGACACGACAGGGGACAGATCAACTGCCTGGAGGCAGCCACTAAGCAGCAAGCTGGGGTACCAGCACTCCTGGTGGGACTACTGGCCCTCCCTGCCTGCCTGGATGGGGTTACAACCATAGACTGCCCTGTAAGGGGGCTCCTCCCACCACCCCTCTTCACCCCCCCACCACCCTCACCCACCCCCCCACCACCCTCACCCACCCCCCCACCCCCCTCACCCACCCCCCCACCCCCCTCACCCACCAACCCCCCCCTCACCCACCCCCCCCCATCCTCCCCCTTCACCCCCCCACTCCCCCCTTCACCCCCCCACTCCCCCCTTCACCCCCCCACTCCCCCCTTCACCCCCCCCCCCCACTCCCCTCACCGCCCCCCCCGCCCCCATGTGATGACCTGGCTGCTTTTTATTTTGTTTTAATACATTTTTTGAAATTTTTTAGTTAAACTTTCTGGCTGACAGTGCAGCTGCTTGTTGAAATGCTCTCCATGTTACTTATCTTGTACTACAGCCAGGAGCTTCACTGAAGCTGGATATGGCCTCCATCTTCGAGAGTCCGCATGCCACCATAATTGGACAGGGAGCCTGTCTCCATGTCAATTAAGGGGTCACCCACATGAAAACTTTCACTTTAATCAGTTTCCCATCAGAGGTGGGTTTGGAACCCAAAATCAGTTCTGACTCCAGTTCCCCCTGGCCATGGGGAACATTCAGCCCTCTGTGTCTATTCAAATAAGCCTCTACTTCATTTTAAAGAACTCTTAGAAGTTACTCCTCAATCTTCCACTTTCAAAAGGAAAGAGATCCAACCTGTTCATTGTTTCTTCATAAGTATAACCTCGTAGTTCTGTATCATGCTTGAAAATCCCTCTCCAGTTTATCGAGTAGTGACAGAGCTGCACACAGTACTCCTGGGGCGTAAAATTCTGCCCCAAGTGTCATCTAACCAAGGTTCAATACAAGTTTAGCATAACTATTGTATTTTTAAATTCTATCCCTCTAGAAATAAACCCCTTGTTTGGCTTGCTTTTGTCATGGCCTTATTGACCTGCACGGTGACGCAACTGATTTTTAAGTACCTGTAGAAACATGCTCTGGGAGGCTTCTTAGTCAAACAAAATAAACTTTATTTACACGAGAGCTTCCGTGGCTGCTTATATACAGCCAGCCCCTCATACAGCCGTTTTTCCCTAGGAATCCCCTCCCTAGAATTTATTCCCCCGCGCTCGCCACACATTGGTTGAACAAATCACATGACCCCCTACTGAGTTGAACCGATCTTAAAGTGGCAGTCATCACAGTAACCTCGCCCCACCTCCCATAAAAATACTGGATGTCAGAAAGACACTGGTGCTGCTTGCATTCTGTATTGCTAAGATGTAAATGATGGTAAATCTGTCATATGTATATTGCCATCATTTGCGCTTAATTCTAATGTGTCTGCCCATATTTGGATGGGTATATTAGACATCACTTCTGATAGAAAATTATGAAAGTGGCAGGAGTGAGCATTAAGCAAGAAGTGAAGTTCCTATAAAAAAAAATCCATTCCATTCCTATGGCGCTAATCAGGCAGTTACACTACAGTGTAAAATCCAGGTCATTACCTTTGCTCTGATTTGATGCTTTGAAATTGCTTTCTTTGGAATAGAGTCATCGGGCAGAATCTGTCGGATAGCGGAATTTCCCACCCCGCCACCTGAAGGGTCGGCAGAGAATGCACCCCCACCGATCACGGCAGCCCCGCTGCCATTTAACGCTGCACGGAGAGTTAACTGGTTGGACGCTGGACATCTACCCATCGCGCGGGTGGAAGTCCTGCCTCAGACAGCTGCCGGCCAATCTCCACCTGGTAGTGGTGACCACTGCTGGGATTTGCAAGCAGTCTCACAAGTCTAAGTGCCAGAGCATACTGGACCAGGGAGTTGCGGGGTCTCGCTGCGGGGATAGAAGTGGAGGCTCAGGAGGGGAGGAGAGAGGGATGGGAGCCATGATGGCAAGGCCATCTGGGGAGGGGAGACAGACCCAGGATTACCTGCCGGGCTTCCCCACTGACCTTGAACTCCTCCCATCACCCTAGGCCTCGCCCAAAACCCATACCCCATTAAAAATGTGGACAAGTCAAGGACTGGTGGGAATGCAGCAAGAAGGCCACCCAGGAAATTATATACCACCCACCCCCCCGCCCACACCCCAAAAGGCCTGCCGGTAAAATTCTGCCCATAGAGTCACAGAAGGAAGCCATTCAGCCCATTGAGTCCATGCCTGCTCTCTGTAGCGCAATCCAGTCAGTCTCACATCCCTGCTCTATCCCCGCAGCCCCGTAGGTTTATTTCCCTCAAGTGCCCATTCAGTTTCTGCTTGAAATTACTGATCATCTCCGCTTCCACCACCCTCGAGGGCAATGCGTTACAGATCATTACCACTCACTGCATAAAAAAGTTTGTCCTCACGTCCGCCCTGTATCTTTTGCTCAAAACCTTAAATCTGTGTCCAAAATCCTTGTACAATCAGCTAATAAGAACAGTTTATTTTTGTCTACCTTTAATCTGTGTCCCCTAGTCTTTGTACCATCAACTAATGGGAACAGCTTTTTTTTGTCTATCTTATCTAAAATTGTCATAATCTTGTATAGTTCTATCAAATCTCCTCTCAACCTCCTTTGGTCCAAGGGGAACAACACAGATGTGAGATGTCCTCTCAAGGACCCTCACATCCTTTCTAAAGTATGGTGACCAAAACTGGAAGCAACACTCCAATTGTGGCCTAACCAGGGCTTTATAATAATTCAGCATAACTTCCCTCCTCTTGTACTCAAAGCCTCTATTTATGGAGCCGAAATCAATACATCCTATCACCTTCAAAGATCTATGCATATGAATACCCAGGTCCCTCTAACCCAGCATAATCTTCACAAACTGTGGCTTTAAGTCTGTATTGCCTTTCTCTATCCATTCTGCTAAAATGCATGACCTCACATTTCTCTGTATTTAATTCCATCGTCACCTGTCCGCCCATTCTGCCAGCCTGTTTATGTCCTATTGCAGCTGACTGTTAAAATACTCACAGTTTGCCACACTTCCAAGTTTGGTAACATTGGCAAATTTTGAAATTTTACTCTATATTCCAATATCTAAGTCATTTTTAAGCATGGCCCTGGGAGTAATCCAGAGACTACTACCTTCAAGGTCCTACTTTTTAAACTTCCTCCCTAACTTCTGAAAGTCTTACCATGGGATCTCAATACCAGCCCTCATTGGTACTGACATGTACCTCAACTTCTGACTTACTTCTTTACCCCTGCGGAACATTCTGCACCTTCTCCATGATGTCCTTTCCTCTGGCACCACGGAAGCAACACGCGGGATTCACAATGACGGGTAAAGAAACGCCTACAAACATGGGCCCCTGCGGCACATGACATGTCCTGAAGTTCCCACGTGGTGCAGGAATTGTAAGATCTCAGCTGCCCATCCATAATCTAAGCAAGAGGGAAAAAAAATCTCAACCCACCCTTTCAGGATCTAGTTAGTACCTTCTTTAAACTATTAATTTTAATTAATGCCTCTAGACCCACTTTGTGCAAATAGTCTTATTTGTTGTTAATCTAATATCTTATTTGTGCTGATGTGGAGACTACATTGCAACATGCAGATGGGAGCTATATGTAGAAAATAAATAGGTCAGAATATTTTCACACTTGTTGAGGAGATGGTGATAACCAAGATGAATCATACTTCATCGTTAGTGTCACATGACATTTAATTTTCACACATTATTAAAGTATGCATCCTGTAAACAAGGTGCTCCACTGTGCACTGTGCAATTATTGATTTCACTGATGACAGAGGAAGACCTATGTATTATTGAGTTTTGTGTTGAAGTAACAGACAGGGTTGAAGAAAATAGGTATATAAAGACTTTTAAAAAGCATTTAATAAAGTAATAAATTTCAGACTTGTTTGGCAAATCAAAGCACCTGGTAATAAAGAGACAGTGGTAACTTGGTTACATAATTAGCTAAGGGATATGAGGCAGCGAGTAGTGGTGAACAGATGATTTTCAGACTGGAGAAAAGGATACAGTGGGATTACAAAAGGGTGGATATGAAGACTTTTCTTGTTACATATAAATGACCTGGACCTGGGTATGTGCTCCTAGTCGTAGATTCCTCAACCCAGCAGAAATAGTTTCTCCCAATCAATGTATTTGTTCCCCTTAACATCTTGAAAACTTCGATCAGATCGCCCTTAACCTTCTAAATTCCAGGGAACACAACCTTAATTTGTGCAATCTCTCCTCGTAATTTAACTCTTGAAGTCTATGTATCATTCTGGTAAATACACGTTGCACTCCATCCAAGGTCAATTTATCCTTCCTAAGGTGTGGTATCCAGAACTGCTCAAAGTACTCCAGGTGTGCCCCAACCAGAGCTTTTTATAGCTGAAAGAAGACTTCTACTCCCCCTACCCCACCTTTTATTCTAATCCTTCAGATATAAAGGCCAGTATTCCACTGGCCATCACTTGCTCATGACATTTTAATGATCTGCATACATGGATTTCCAGGCCAGCCCGTTTGACAGGTTTGGCTCCCTGCTGCAGAACAGGTTGCAGCCCAGGACCAGGTAGATTCCCTGCTCCTTGGGGTAGAGATTGTGAGCTACAGTGTAGTTTGGAGAGAGATTGGTTAGTGGTGGGGTTTAGGAGGAGTGGGGAGAGTCAGTGAATGTTGCCAGGTGGTTATCAGATCACTGAGATGTGGGGAGTCTGAGGAATCCAAACGCCAGCAGGTAAGAAGGTTAGCTTGGGGTCTAGGGGAGGCACTCTTGCTTGATGTGCTTACCTCTTTCGTGCAGCAGTCTTCATTAAAATATTTTAGTGATGTCCTCCTAAAAGCAGGTAGGTTGACATTCTCTCTCCGCCCACCCGCCTCCATTAAAACTAGGAGTGGGTAGGTTCAAGGTTCAAGGTGGGTTAGATTTGGGCATGAGATTTTTAAAACTTTAAACATCCTACTTGACCATAAATTATCCATTTTATTGGGTTTGAATTACACCCTCGGTATGTTTCTGTAACCCCCTCACAGGTTATCAGATAATTTATAGAGTCATAGAATCATTATGGTACAGAAGGAGGCCAATCAGCCCATCAAGTCAATGCTGGCTCTCTGTGGCATACATACTCTCACTTTCTGAGGATCAAGACAACTTTTCTTTAAATAATTTAACAGGAAAGTATATAATGGGCAAATGAAAAGGAGATTGTGCAGACATGCATCATAAAATTGGCAAAGCGTTGATTTGAACTCTTGTGGTTCTCTATGGCATTTTCTGCGAAGGTGTTCCTCAGAATGGAATGTGAGTGCGGCATAGTCAGCGAATAGCAACTCTCTGATGAGGACTTTGCATACCTTTGCCTTGGATCTTAGGCCAGAAAGGCTGAACAGCTTTCCATCAGTTCTGGTATGTAAACAAACACCTTCCGTACCTGAAGGCAGAATATGTCAAAATGTGTTGGGGCCAGAACACAACCTGTTTGACCCCACTGTGGATCTCAAAGGGTTCAGATGTTGCCCCATCGTAGCTGACCTTACCCATCACGTTGTCATAGAAAGAGGAGATTATATTGAGAAGCTTTGACAGGCCAATTTCTCCAGCAGTTTAAATAAACCAGCTCTGTTCACATAGTCGAATACCTTGGTGAGATTGAAGAAGGCAGTATATAGTGGTCTCTTTTGTTCACGGCATTTCTCTTGCGGCTGCTGGACTGAGATCATGTCAGTTGTAGATCTGAAACCACACTGGGATTTGGGGTAGATGTGTTCAGCCAGGATCTGCAGTCTAACAAGGACAACATTGGCAAATACTTTTCCCATGACGTGCAGCAGGGAGATGCCTTGATAATTGTTGCAATTGGTGCAGTCGCCCTGTTCTTATATAGATCCACAACCTCTGAATCACTCATGTGGGAGGTGGTTGGGGGGTTGGGTGGGGGGGGGGGGGGGGGCGGCGGCGGCGGCGCGGGGGCGGAGGGGGGGAGGGGGGGTGCAGTACATGGTAATCATCAGGAGTTGCCCATGTATGACCTGATGCCATGAGAATTCATGGGAGTCGAGGTTAAGGATACTCAGGGCAACTTCCTCCAGATTATATACCACTGTGCTGCCACCTCTGCTGGGACTGTCCTGCTGGTGGGACAGGACAGGGACATATCCAGGGATGGTGGCGGTGGTGTCTGGGACATTACCTGTAAGGTATGATTCCATGAGTATGGCTATGGCCATGAGTATAGCTGTTGCTTTACCTGTCTGTGAGACAGCTCTCCAAATTACAGGAAGGACGTAATAGCTCTGGAGAGAGTGCAGAGGAGGTTTACAAGAATGTTGCCAGGGTTAGACAAGTGTAGCTACGAGGAGAAATTGGATAGGTTGGGGTTATTTTCCTTAGAACAAAGAAGGCTAAGAGGTGACTTGATTGAGGTGTACAAAATTATGGGGGAATAGATAGAGTGGACAGGATAAAATTGTTTCCCTTGGTGGAGAATTCTAGAATGAGGGGACATAGATTCAAGATAAGTGGCAGAAGGTGTAGGAGGGACATGAGGAAGAACTTTTTTACGCAGAGGGTAGTGGGTGTCTGGAATTCACTGCCCAAGTTGGTGGTAGAGGCAGAAACCCTACACTCTTTTAAATATAAGTGCCTGGATCTGCACCTTAAGTGCTGTAAACTGCAGGGCTATGGGCTGGGTGCAGGAAGGTGGGATTAGAAAGGGCACCTGGGTGTCCTCGGGCTGGCATGGACAAGATGGGCCAAATGGCCTCCTTCTGTGCTGTAACTTTTCTATGGTTCTATGGCACAAGCCCCCAGATGTTAGTAAGGAAGAAACCAAAAAGCGAAAATGCTGGAAAAACTCAGCAGGTCGAGCGGCATCTGTGGGGAGAGATCGGTGGTGGGGAAAATAAGGATAGATGGGGGATAAAAAAGGGGATAAAACCATGGATAAATGAATAAAAATAAAAATAAGTGGATAAGAAATAAAAATTAATGTAGAAAATAGGGGATCAAAAAAGGGGTGAGGATAGAAGAAAGAGTTCATGGTCTAAAATTGTTGAACTCAATGTTAAATCCAGGGGACTGATTCTATATCACAGTCAGTGCTGTGGTAGCTGCATGTGTGGAGAATGCTGTTCAGAGATCAAGGGAAGAATTTTCCTGTTGGCGTGCGGGGGCGGGGCCAGGTCGCCGATGCGTAAAATGACACGTGGTGACGTTGGGCGGGCGTCCCGACGTCACTGCGTGTCATTTAGATTTTCAGTTCAGCGGGTCCGCAGCCAAATCAGCTACGCGCCCGCCGAACTGTCCAAGGCCGATTAAGGCCATTTAAAACCTAATTAACTCAATTCAATAAACTGCCCGTCCAACCTTAAGGTTGGGGGGCAGGCGAAGAGCCCAGGCGGCCTTCGCATTTTTCATGAAACCTCATCCACAGGTGAGATGAGGTTTCATGAAGTGTTTCAAAATCTAATAAAAATTTATACTTTTATTCTTTGACATGTCCCAGCTCATGTAATAGTGTCACATGAGGGGACATGTTTTAAAAGTGTTAAAAACCTTTATTTAAAAATTTAACACTGAAACAAATCTCCCCGAGGCACAGAGGTGCCTCAGGGGGACCTCTGCACTCTCTTGTGCGCGTGCGTAAAAGAGTGCAGGGAACCACTCAGGGAATCCACCCCCCAACCCCGGCCTGCACAGGGAGCACTCAGCGTTTCCAGGTGACCGTCACGCTGGGCGGGCCTTAATTGGCCCGCCAACGTAAAATGGCGACGTGTCCCTGATCGGGAGCACCGATCGGGTTCACGCCCCACCCTCCCCGCCCCCGCCCCCCCACCGATGGGGGGACATTTCTGGCCCAAGTCTGGTAATGATCAGATCCAGCTATTGCCAATGGCCTGATTCTGGACGACTCCAGGACAACTTGTGGCATGGTTTGAACTGAAAGATGGTGTTAATTGCACAGCTGCAAAACTCTAGTCTCATTTTGTTCTCATTTAGTATTCCCAGGCCGTGATGTCTGATGCAGGAGGGCCAAGCTTCATGGTTTGTGCCCACTCTTGCATTGAAACGCCCCAGTAGGTAAAGATGTCCTGACCTAGAGGGCTGCGTTTTACAGGAGGGCGGACGGCTCACCCCCACACCCCTCACCCCATCCCCCCACCTCGCCCAGAAGGAAAGTCGGCTGGAAGTCACTCTCTGCAAGCCCACCCCGCAGCCATAATGCACTGAGGGCGGACTGACTTGGCACACGGTGGGATTTCCGACCCTCACCCAGGGGGGAGTCCCGCCCTCCAGCAGTCCCAGCTGCACCAAGAGCTCAGTAGTGGGCGCTGCCAGGATTGCAGTCAGTTCCAAGAAGAAGGCCCAATGGATCCTGGAGTGAGGTAAGTCCACGGTATTGTTCAGGGAGGGTTTGGCCAGCTTAGGGAAGGGGTGCGGTGTTGGGGGTTGGGGGGGGAGCGGGGGTGGCGTTGGAGGGGGTGGGTTTTGGAATACAGGCAGGTCGGAAGAAAGGGGGACATTATCTTATGGGGGGCTGCCCCTGATGTGCAAGAAGCAACCCCCACCCCGAAGACAGTAACCCCCCCCCACCAACCTTCCTTCCCACCCTTTTTAAAAACTTGTTTCAAAGAACGGGCTACCCATTCCTGCCTGCCTGCCCATGCCAACTATACTGTGGAATGGAATATTATTGGGGTCAATTGACTTGTAAACAAACTTAATTGACCCTTAATTATTTATTTACATATGGTGGGCGGGCTGCCAATTTCAGTGCCTGCCCACCTACCATGTTATGGGGATAAGCTCGGTGGGGTGGGGGGGGGTGGGGGGGAGGGTGGGAAGATGGTGGACTGGGCACCCGCCCTATTTTATGTGTCACCCCACCCCCCCACCGGAAATAGGCCTGGCGAGGCCACGTAAAATCCAGCCCAGGGATTCTGCTGATTGCAGCGTCAAGCTCCTCGTGTAACTAGTCCTTCACCTCTGTAGTAGAGCAGAGTTGGAGCATTAGTACTTCTAAGGTTAACTGGTCCTGTTTGAGTTGAGAGGCGGATTGGAGAGAACACATTCTGAATAATTTGTGGGGGGTTCTATCATCAAAAGTAGCGAGTTCCTGGTTCGAAGTCAGATAAAGCGCAAAAATTAGTTGACTATTAATACTAATGCATGAGAGAATCTCCTGTCATTTTGCTCATGGTTAGTCAAGAGGAAATAATGGCATAGCTTGGTGATTGTAATGCTGATGGTGACCAATTCATTTTAATCCATGCTATAATTTACAAACCTACATCAATGTGCCTTTTACCTGGTCTTTGTCACAACAACCTAAGGCCCGGAATTTTGCCACGATGGAGAGCCTCTCCATCATGGTGAAAATCCCAGAAATGGCCGGAAATTCGAAATCCCGCCCCCAAAACCGGCATTTCCCATCTTCGCAGGTACAGGACTGAAGTCGGGCCAGAGTTCGCGCATGCGTGATTTGTGGAGGCAGTTGGCCATTTAAATTGCCAGCTGCCTCCACTGAAGAGGGATTTTGGAAGAACAGCAGTGTGGAATCCAGAGTGTGCAGATTAGAACAGGCAAGAGGAGGTCTGAACTTGATAGATTCTTATGGATAGCCAGGTTACCTCTTTGGAGAGGTAAGGTATCTCTTTAAGTAGGGTCCCAGGACACCTTTGGGAGAGGTAAAGCAGCCTTTGGGATTGTTAAAAGTGAACATGATTATGCACCTTTTACACACAAACTCATTGAAACCTTCAAACTGTCAAGGAACTATTAAAGAGCTGTCCAGCTATTGAGAAACTTTCCAGCTGTCAAGGGGCTGTCCAGGAACTACTCAGCTGTCAAGGAAATGCCCATGAACTATCCAGCTGTCAAGGAAATGTTAAGGAGCTTTCCAGATGTCAAGGAGCTCCCCAGGAACTGTCCAGCTGTCAAGGGAATGTCCAGCTGTCAAGGAAATGTCCAGGTGTCAAGGAAATATCCAGGTGTCAAGGAAACTTTGAGGAGCTGTCCAGCTGTCAAAGCTCTCCAGGAATTGTCAAAGCTGTTAGGGAACTGTCCAAGAATATTAGGTGAGTTGGCATGAAGGGGGTAAGGGCAATGGGTGTGGGGGCGATGAATTGGTATGAGTCGGCATGAAGTTGGCATAGGGGTGTGAGGGGCCTTGGGGTAGGAAGAGGGTAACTAAGTTCACATACTTTTAACAATTCCAAAGGGTGCCATGAAGGAGTGGGTGGGGGTCATGGGTTGGCATTTTTGAGGCATGACCCACCCTAACCACTTACCCACCTCATACACAACCACCTTATCCATGCTACCTACCTACCCATTCACTCAAACATTCGCCAACATTCACACTGAACCTTTAAATGCACCATATGGCAGCTAGTGCCATAAAATGGGGATGTGCTCTGTCTTTCTCTGACTCCAGTCCGTTCTGATGGAGTTCCCAGAGGGACGCTGCGCTGCGTATTTCTCTGACACTCGGGAACGGAAGACCCTGGAAATAATGCATAGCAGCTTGGAATCCGGGCAATCTTCGAGCGCAATGCCGACCTTCGTTGACGCTGCTCGAAAGATCGAGGCCAATGTCAATGACAAAAACATATTTCAATGAGATAGGTAATTTTATCAATGATGAATGCGATTAATTTTTCGACTGCTTCACAGCCCTATTTATTAAATAAAAATATTGAACGCAATAGCCGTCTGAGGAATAAGATTGCTTTAGAAATCTAAAAATCAAATGAGTGCAAGAATTCTTTCATCAGAGCTCTTTGGTTCAATTTAAGTCAAAACTGTTGCATATATTAGTGAGATGCTACTTTTATGTAAACCAAGCTTAGGAGGGATTTATCCTATGCAGTAAACACCTGGCTAGAAAATAATTAGCTCCGCTGACCAAATCTAGCCAGTCACTTGCGATGAAATGGGACTGATGGCATTGCACTCTGACAAATCACACACTGCACTACAGCGACCTTCAATTATTTCCTAAATGGTCAAATTTCACTCGAGGGCGGGTTGCAGGATTGAGCGTTATACCCCAGAGTCCAACACCTCATGACCAAAATAGAGAAGAACATAAAACATTCACTGCTTAAAATGTCTTGAACATTTGGAAATCTGGTTATTAATACCTACTTTAATGTCACAAAACAAAACCCGGTACATAAATGTATTGGAGTTGATATTGTAAAGGTTGATCTTTCCAATGTTATTTTTCATACAACTGCCATTTGCACAGGAGTGTGTCATCTTCTGATCAGTAGGTGTTTGTGTTGTAGGGTGGCCAAGTTGTACTATTAGTAATAGAGTTGAACTGCAGACACTTGGTGGAAACATTAAGTTAATTTACAATATGTTCAGCAGCAACTACATGTGTGCTTCAAACTCCAACTCTACTCTGTTGCTTGAGGTAGCCTGTGCTACTCTCCTATTGGTTTCTACAGACCATGTGATCTTTCTTAACATATTATTCTTAAAGGTACATTACACACTAAATAAAACCATAATTACCACAGTTTGACTCTCAGTTCACTCTCAGAGCATGACTATGGTAACCACATCTCAGCACCTTAACTGTATAGAGATGACCTCCTGTAGTGCACACGGCAGGCAGCTAACCATATGCACCAATTAGAAAGTTACTGCATTATAATGCAAAATAAAATACAAAGTCACATTTTTAGAGTTGAAAGGCTGTCCAAGGAGGGTAATGAGCTGCTGAGGCAGATGTTGATCTCCCACAACAAAAACAAAAAATGCTGGAAAAACTCAGCAGGTCTGACAGCGTCTGTGGAGAGAGAAAAAAAACAGAGTTAACGTTTCAAGTCCGTATGACCCTTCTTCAGAGCTGAAGAGAGGTGGAAAAGTGATGAAATTTATACTGTTTAAGGGGGGTACAGTATAAATTTAATCATATTTCCACTTCTCTTCAGCTCTGAAGAAGGGTCATACGGACTTGAAACGTTAACTCTGTTTTTTTTCTCTCTCTACAGACGCTGTCAGACCTACTGAGTTTTTCCAGTATTTTCTGTTTTTGTTTCAGATTTCCAGCGTCCGCAATATTTTGCTTTTATCTTAAGTGTTGATCTCCCATGTTAGTGCCCCCCTTCATTATGATATATTTGAATATTTTCACCAATCTAAGGATTTGGCAGGAATTCTGAAAAGAAATTAGACATCATGAAGACAGCCAAGGTAAGTGTACATGTCTGGGGACACATTCCCAAGAAAATTTCGAATTTGTGCATTAAAAATGATGTCTAGTAGTTAATTTTAAATACTTATACACTTCACAATTTTTAATAGTTAAAAAAAGAAAATCAACCTGAGATACCAGACAATTTTCCCACATCCAAATATTCCACTAGCCCAGATCACAATGGTGCTCTATCAACTCTGAACCCAGGTCACAGAAAGATCAGGAGGAACTGAAGTGCTCTGCCTGTTCCGGAGGCGTCACAGTTAACCCACCTCATACCCTCCCATCGTGGTAATCACCCGAGCAGTTGAGGTTGCCTCAACATTGATGTCTTCCCTTGAGTGAGCTGCTGTGAAAGAGCAGGGATGTCAGCTCAAATACATTGAGGACCAAGAACCAGTTTCCATCAATGCTCAGGCCTCTCGGTTCACGTGTATGCTACTCACATAGTGCTAAACCAGAAATAGGCCCAGACGAATTTCTATCCCGAAGTGTGTTGGAGCTCCAATTTGCTGTTGTGATAGTTGGGCATTTCTAGTTGAGGATGTTATTGAGGCTGCACTGACAATGGGGAAACCTTTCATCAGTGTTTGCTACTGAGTGCATTAATGCAAGTGCATTAATGCAATTTCCATTTAGACAAGTCTTGAAAATACTATCTTTGGGGTGCATGCCACTATGGTGTGTAGCAGTTCTCCATCCCTGAACGTCAGGACAGTGTCTCACTCAGCATGACTAAATCATAATGGTGCATAGTCATCCATTGCTTGGGAGTTTTCAGTGGTAATGTCTCGAAAGAAACTGCCCCCTGGAGTATCTCCACCTGCCATCACAGTCCACTGTTCACTTGGTGCCACCTACAGACCAAACAGGGCACAGCAACAGCAGAAAGAATGCAGGAATTATACTGTGCCGCAAAAAGATGTTTATGAAACAGACATTTTAAAACATTGAAACCAAAGAAGATAAACTTTATTTTTAAATTATAAATCTCGGATGTAACAAATGTGATCACACCATCAGATGCCTCAGACAGATCCGAGGGAACTTTCTTGACCTGTCAGTATGGACTGTATTCAAATCCAGGTCTGAGTTCTAATCAACTAATCATCAAAAATGCATACATAGCCATTAAGCAAATGTATAACCATTTATATGCTAAAAATACAGTGACAGGCTTGTTTCATCACTTACAACATTAATTTTTTTCTATTCTTAAGATTTAATTTGCACTGCCCATGATGATACATCGACATGCAAAATATTAACAAGCTTTACATTAACCTCACAGGGCCATCAGTGTGAATTACCCACAACTACTTCTTACATGAAGTCACCTCAGTGGCTTATTGACTATAAATTAGGCCATTACATCACTGACCATTCATGATTATGTTTTTATTGTTTTTTTTATCTTTCAATGCACTCAAAAGCATGGTTGGTGAGATTCCTCTGAAAATTATGAATGTGCTTTATGATTTTGATTTATATTTTAGGATTCTACAGTTGAGAATAACAGTTTGGAAATTCCTGGGCCCTGCTTCTCTGACACAGGTACATTGGAACAGACCCTGACTTACAAACCTCAATCCATTCTTGCCCAAGACAGGATGGAGGTCATTCACGTAGCCAGGGTGGACTGCCAGCAGGTGCAATGAGCATCAGAGGTGTCCACCCCAATGTGAGCCAATCTGTTCTTGAAGGCAAGAGCAGAATCCATTAGAGGCCCATTAACACTTTGGTTGTCACTTGGGCACTCTGACCAAAGAAGGTAATCAGTCCCCTCTCAGGTTGAATGCCTTACTCTAATGTGGGTCTGAGGCCTCAAAAGGATTAACCCCAGGTCTCAACTTCCATGGAGGTCTTTCAAGAGCATAAAGGGGGAAACTGGTAACTCGCAGGACAGTTCCCTTGGTGCAGGGTAGTAGTGGGGAAAAATATCCATCCATGGCCACCACAACCAGAATAGAAAGGTACAGTCCAAATCAAGCAAGATCCAGGCCAATATTCTGCCCCACAAAAATTTCCGTGTCTCCAGGGGTGTAAACGAGACTTAAGCATTCCAGCGCCAGGAATTTTAGAATCAATGAACGTGAAACTGAACCCAATAGCACCCATCATTTGGGAACTACCAAAGTGGTGTCTGATGTGTATGCAGTCGAGCTGGAAGGCATATTGGTGAAGGTGTTAGAGCGCATGCAGCTACCAACCGCTGCGTGTATGCAGGGAAGATAAATCGTGATGTCAATCAATGTGCAACACTGATTTGACGCTAATGCTGCCATTTTGGAGCTCAGTGCTCCAGCCAGTGCCCTCTCGCAGCTGAACATGGGTTAAGCAGCAGAAAAGAGCCCCTGCACCAGCACTAAGGAGATCATCAACTACATACAGGTTAGTTGCTGGTTGATTTCGTCTAGCTGTTGCTATGATTCTTTTTTTTAATTCATTCATGGAAGGTGGGCATTGTTGGCTAGGCCCATCCCTAATTGTCCTTGAGAAGGTGGTGGTGAGCTGCCTTCTTGAACCACTGCAGCCCATGTGGTATTCTACATGTGTTTGGTGCTTTCCATAGTTGTTTCAAGCTGTAAATATCTACAGGGAGTGGTGTGGCAAGAGCTGAAGGACTTTTTCCCGACTTAAGGCTCCTTCACCAGTTGCTGCCAGACATCAGTGCCTTCCCTTTGGAAAAAAGCATGATTGGAAGAATGAAAAGAGGTCACCCAGACCAGGATAAGCTGCGAGAAGAGTGAGGAGGAAGAGGAAGTGAAGCAGCAACCTATACAGCCCTTTTGCCTGGACTCTGGAATTAAAAGTCTAATGATGACCATGCATTGATTGTCACAAAAACCTATCCTGTTCACTAATGTCCTTTAGGGAAGGAAGTCCCATGGCATCAGGTCAAACATTGACAAGGAAACTACTGCTAGTTACCATATACCGCCCTCCCTCAGTTGATGAATTAGTATTCCTCCATGTTGAACACCACTTGGAGGAAGTATTGAGGGTGGCAAGGGTGCAGAATGTACTCTGGGTGGGGGACTTCAATGTCTATCACCAAGGGTGGCTCAACAGCACCACTACTGACCGAGCTGGCCACGTCCTAAAGGTCATAGCTGCTAGATTGGGTCTGTGGCAGCTGGTGGGGGTGGTGAGGGAACCAAGATGAGGGAAAAACATACTTGAGCTCATCCTCAGCAACCTGCCTGCCGCAGATGTATCTATCCATGACAGTATCGGTAGGAGTGACCACCGCACAGCCCTTGTGGAGATGAAGTCCCATCTTCACAATGAGGATAGCCTCCATCGTATTGTGTGGCACTACCACCATGCATAGTGGGATAGAGTTCGAACAGATTTAGCAACTGAAGACTGGACATCCATGAGGTGCTGTGAGTCATCAGCAACAGCGGAATTGTACTCAACCACAATCTGTAACCTCATAACCCAGCAGATCCCCCACTCTCCATCGAGCCAGGGAAACAAACCTGGTTCAATGAAGGGTGCACAAGGGCATGCCAGGAGCAGCATCAGGTATACCTAAAATGAGATGTCAACCTGGTGAAGCTATAAAACAAGACTATTTGCATGCCAAACAGTGGAAGCAGCATGTAATAAACAGAGTTAAGTGATTCCACAACCATCGGATCAGATCAAAACTCTGTAGTCCTGTCACATCCAGTTTTGAATGGTGGTGGACAATTAAACAACTAACTGGAAGGGGAGGCTCCACAAATATTCCCATCCTCAATGATTAGGGAGCCCAGCACATCAGCGCAAAAGACAAGGCTGATCTTCAGCCAGAAGTACCAAGTAGATGATCCATCTCGGCCTCCTCCAGAGGTCCCCTGCACCACAAATGCCAACCTTCAGCCAATTCGATTCCTTTCATGTGATATCAAGAATGGCTGAAGGCAATGGATACTGCAAAGGCTGTGGGCCCTGACAATATTCTGGCAATAGTACTGAAGACATGTGCTCCAGAACTTGCCACGCCCATAGCCAAGTTTTTTGCAGTATAACTACAACACTGGCATCTAGCCAGCAATATGGAAAATTGCCCAGGTATGTCCTGTACACAAAAACCAGGACAATTCCAAACTGGCCAATTACTGCCCAATCAGTCTACTCTTGACCATCAGTACAGTGATGGAAGGGGTCATCAACAGTACTATCAAACGGCACTTGCTTCGAAATAACCTGCTCATTGACGCTCAGTTTGGATTCTGCCAGGATCATTCAACTCCTGACCTCATTACAGCCTTGGTTCAAACATGGACAAAAGAGCTGAACTCCAGGAACATCATGGCAGCATTTGACCGAGTATAGCATCAAAGAGTCCTAGCAAAATAGAGTCAATGGGAATCAGGGGAATATTTTCCATTGGTTGAGGCCATACCTAGCACAAAGGAAGATGGTTATGGTTGTTGGAGGTCAATCATCTCAATTCCAGGACATCACTGCAGGAGTTCCTCAGGGTAGTATCCTAGGCCCCAGCCATCTTCAGCTGCTTCATCAATGACCTTCCTTCCATCATAAGGTCAGAAGTGAGGATGCTCACTGATGATTGCACAAAGTTCAGCACCATTCGCGACTCCTCAGATACTGAAGCAGTCCATGTCCAAATGCAGCGAGACCTAGACAACATCCAGACTTGGGCTGACAACTGGCAAGTAACTTTCACACCACACATGTGCCAGGCAATGGCCATCTCCAACAAGAGAGAACCTAACCAGTGCCCCTTGAAATTCAATGGCATTACCATCACTGACTCCCCCACTATCAACATCCTGGGCGTTACTCTTGACCAGAAACTGAACTGGACTATCCATGTAAATACTGTGGCTACAAGAGAAGGTCAGAGGTTATGAATCCTGCAGCGAGTAACTCATGTCCTGAGTCCCCAAAGCCTGTCCACCATCCACAAGGCACAAGTCAGGAATGTGATGGAATACTCTCCACTTGCCCGGATGAGTGCAGCTCCAGCAATGCTAAAGAAGCTTGACACTATCCAGGACAAAGCAGCTCACTTGATTAGAACGCCTTCCACAAACATTCACTCCACCCACCACCGACGCACAGTAGCAACAATGTATACCATATACAAGATGCACTGCAGGAACTCAGCAAGGCTTATTAGACAGCACCTTCCAAACTCACGACCTCTACCTAGAAGGACAAGAGCAGCAGACACATGGGAACACCACCACCTGGAAGTTCCCTTCCAAGCCACACACCATCGTGACTTGGAAATATATCACCATTCCTTCACTGTTCCGGGGTCAAAATCCTGGAACTTCCTCCCTAACAGCACTGTGGGTGTACCTACACCACATGGACTGCAGCAATTCAAGAAGGTAGCTCACCACCACCTTCTCAAGGGCAATTAGGGATGGGCAATGAACGCTGGCCTAGCCAGCAATGCCCACATCCCATGAATGAATAAAAAAAAGCCCACTGAACAATCAGGAGAACCCCCTTAGAATTGACCTCCATACCATTAATAAGAACAGCAGAATAGGAGCAGTAGTAGGCTGCAGGGCCCATTAAGTCTGCTCTGCCAGTCAATAAGATCATGGCTTAACTTTTCAAATCAGCTCTACTTTCCCTCCCCATCCCCCCACCCCTTGATTTCTTTAGTACCCAAAAATTTATCAGTCTCAGTCTTGAATATATTCATCAACTGAACATCCTCAACCAACTGGAGTAGGGAATTCCAAAGATTCATAAGCCACTGAGTGAAGAAATTTCACCTCATATCTGTGCTAAATGGCCCATCACTTATCCTTTAACCATGGCCACTAGTTCTAGGCTCCCAGCCAAGAGAAACAGCTTCTTACCATCTACCTTAAGCAGGGAGCTGGTGGTGCAGTGGTAATGTCACTAGACTAATAATCCAGAGGCCCAGGCTAAAGCTTTGGGAACACAGGTTCAAATCCCACCTTGGCAGCTGCTGGAATTTAAATGAATAAATCTGGAATTAAAAGCTAGTCTCAGTCATGGTGACCATGAAGCTGTTGTTGATTGTCATAAAAGCCCATCTGGTTCACTAATACCCTTCAGGGAAGGAAGGAAATCTGCTGGCCTGCATGTGACTCCTGCCCTACCGCAATGCCATTCAGTTGCATCAAGCTGCTAAAAAGAATGTAAACAGACAGCATTGACTTAGGAACCAGAATCAACAAACACACCCAGCCCTCTCAACCCTGCAAAGTCCTCCTCACTAACATCTGGAGGCTTGTGCCAAAATTGGGTGAACTGTCCCACAGACTAGTCAGGTAACAGCCTGGCATTTGCTTCTGCTTCAGTTGTGTTGGCACCACAGACTACCATCTATATTCCGCCAATGTTTCTTTTTACAGATGTGGTTAACAATGATAATGACCAGATAATCTTTTTTTTTTTTTGCGATGTTGATTGAGGGGTAGATATTGGCCAGGGCACCAGGGATAACGGCCCTGCCCTTCTTCAAATAATGCCAGGGAATCTTTTATATCCAACAAGCAGATGGGCCCCAGTTTAACGTCTCATCCATATGACATAGTCATCCTCATGGAAACATGCCTCATAGACAATGACCCAGACACCAACATCACCATCCCCAGCTATGTCCTGTCCCACCAGCAGGACAGACCTACCAGAGGTGGCGGCACAGTGGTACACAGTCAGGATGGAGTTGGCTTGGGAGTCCTCAATACTGATTCCGGACCCCATGAAATCTCATGACACCAGATCAAACATGCGTAAGGGAACCTCCTGCTGATTATCACTTACTGTCTCCCCTCAACTGATGAATCAGCACTCTTCCATGTTGAACACAAATTGGAACAAGCACTGAGCATGGCAAGGACACAGAGTGTACTCTGGGTGGGGGACTTAAACGTCTATCACGAAGATTGGCTTGGTAGCATCACTACTGACTGAGCTGGTCGAGTCCTAAATGACATAGCTGCTAGACTGGGTCTGCGGCAGGCGATGAGGGAACAAGAGGAAAAAACCTACTTGATCTCGTCCTCACCAATCTACCTGCCGCAGATGCATCTGTCCATTTCAGTATTGGTAGGAGTGATCACTGCACAGTCCTATGGCAGTGGAATTTCTTTCCTCACATTGAGGATACCCTCCACTGTGTTGTGTGGCACTCCCAAAATGCTAGATGGGATAGAGTTCGAACAGTTCTAGCAACTCAAGACTGGGCATCCATGAGGCGCTGTGGGCCATCAGCAACAGTGGATTTGTACTCACCCACAAATTTATAATGCATCTTCTCTAGAACACAGGTGTCAGTTTTCTCTCGACTGAACAAACTGCTTCCTTTTTCTTTAAATACCTAAGTATTAACTTGTCAGAGAGGAAAAAAGCAATTGTAATGTACAGTTTACATGGCAGCAGTTAAAGTTGGCAGAGGCCAGTTTCCGGGGCAGTAAATACTGCTGGGGTAATGATTAGTTACCACAAAGAGGTAGGATAAGCTGGTGGCTGGATAGTGTATGATTTTGAGCAGTTTCTGGAGAAGGTTAGTTCATAAAAATAAAGCAAAAACAGGTGGTTATATTGGGTGAGAGCTTTTTCTTTCCCTCCAAAGTGTAATATCTTGATTAATGATCCCTCAATGATCAATTAAGGCTCAAGATGACACTCTCAAATTGGAATTGACTAATTATGGCGAATCAAATAACTAGGGCTGTAGAGAGGGCTTTAAACTAAATGGTGGTGGGGGTGTGGGGGGGGTGGTAGGGTTCTGGAGAGGGGATATATAGGCTTACAAAGCAAAAGGATATGGCAGCATTGCAGGGTAGCTATTTAAGTAATGATACCCAGAGTATGATAGGAAGGGTTAGAGTGTACAAACATTAAAAAAAGCAGCAGCAAATAGGGCCAAAGGGGGAAAAAAAATGATAAAAAGGCAAAATTAATGGTTCTTTACTTAAATGCACGTAGTATTCGGAACAAAATAAAAGAATTAAGGGCACAAATAGAGGTTAATGGGTATGATCTTATAGCCATTACGGAGACATGGTTACAAGGAGATCAAAGCTGGGAACTAAATATTCAGGGTCATGTAACTTTTCAAATAGACAGGCAGGAAGGAAAGGGTAGTGAGGTAGCTTTGTTAGTACGAGACGGAATAAGTACGATAGCAAGAAATGATCTTGGATCGGAAGATGTAGAATCCATATGGCTGGAGGTAAGAAATAACAAGGGGAAGAAGACACTGGTGGGAGTAGTATATAGGCCCCCTAACAGTACCAATACTGTATGACAGGGTATAAATCAGGAAATAATGAGGGCATGTAAAAAAGACAGTACATTAATAATGGGTGACTTTAATCTTCATGTAGATTGGACAAATCAAATTGGCAGAGGTAGCCACGGGCAAGAATTCAAAGAGTGTATTCGGACAGTTCCTTCGAACAATATGTTGTGAATCCAACCAGGGATCAGGCTATTTTGGATCTGGTAATGTATAATAAGGCAGGTTTAATAAATGATCTAAGAGTAAAAGATTCCCTAGGAAACAATGATCATAATATGGTAGAATTTAGCATTCGGTTTGAGAGTGAGAAACTTGGGTTGGAAACAGCTATGCTAAACTTAAATAAGGGTAATTACAAAGGAATGAGGGCAGAGTTTGCTGGAGCTGACTGGGAAAGGAGTTTAGCAGAAAGAACGGTTAATGGACAATGGCAGATGAAAATAGTTCATGACTCACAACAAAGATATATCCCAGTGAGGAAGAAGGATCGTAGGAAGGGGGATAAACCAACCATAGTTAACTAAGGAAGTTAAGGATAGTATCAAATTGAAAGGAAAAGCATACAATGTGGCAAAGAATAGTGGTAAGCCAGAGGATTGGGAAAGTTTTAAAAACCAACAGAAGATGACCAAAAAAGTAATAAAGAGGGAGAAAATAAACTTTGACGGTAAACTAGCAAGTAATATAAAACGGACAGTAAGAGCTTCTTTAAATATATAAATAGGAAGCGAGGGGCCAAAGTGAACATAGGCCCCTTAGAAAACGTGGCTGGGGAAATAATAATGGGGAACTAGGAAATGGCAGAGGAGTTGAATAAATACTATGCATCAGTCTTCATGGTAGAAGACTCTGATAGCATTCCAAAAATACTAAATAATCAAGGAGCAAAAAGGGGGGAGAAAATAAATACAATAACTATCACTAGAGAAAAAGTACTAGGGAAACTAATGAGTCTAAAGGCCGATAAGTCCCCTGGACCTGATGGATTGCATCCTTGTATATTAAAGGAAGTAGCTACAGAGATAATAGATGCGCTGGTAGCAATTTTCAAAGAATCCTTAGGTTCTGGAAAAGTTCCAGAGGATTGGAAATCTTCCAATATAACACTCTAATTCAAAAAGAGAGGGAGACAAAAAAAACTGGTAACTACAGGCCAGTTAGCTTGACATCCGTCATTGGGAAAATGTTAGAATCTATTATAAAGGATGTAATAGCAGAGCATTTAGAAAGGCATAATATAATGAAGCAGAGTCAGCATGGCTTCATGAAGAGGAAATCATGCCTGACAAATTTATTAGAATTCTTTGAGGAGGTAACAAGCAGGATAGATAAAGGGGAATGAGTAGATGTAATATATTTGGATTTCCAAAAGACATTCGATAAGGTACAGCACGTAAAGCTACTTAATAAGATAAGAGCCCATGCTGTTGGGGGTAGTATATTAGCGTGGATAGAGGATTGGCTAACGAATAGGAGACAGAGAGTTGGGATAAAGGGGGACATTTTCAGGATGGCAACCTGTAATTAGTGGAGTAGGCTGTACAATTTTGGATGCTAACTTCTATCTACTCAAAAGCTATTTGGTTGCCTTTTTGCTTTATTGAAATCTTCACTGACTCCATTTAAACAATGCAGATTATTTTAGTTTCTCTGTTAACTACTATGATTTAATTAACAGCTAGGAGGAATTCTTAGCAAGAAAAGTATTCTTGCCATTTAACAGATTTGTTTACATACACTTTAAAAAAATCTTTTGATTCTGGAACTCTACATCTGGGATTCATGTTGCCCAAAGAAATTACTGGCATCTCCAACCCAATTTGCCTGATCTTTCAACACCATGAACAAAAAAAGAATTGTGTCAACAAATTCTAAACCATTATCTTTTCAGTTTTCTGATAAATATCAGTACCATATATCATTTTAAACCACCATAGGGGTCAGTGCTGGGGCCTCAATTATTTACAATATATATTAATGACTTAGATGAGGGAAGTGAATGTACTATCGCCAAGTTTGCGGATGACACAAAAATAGGTGGGAAGGCAAGTGGTGAGGATGGCACAAATGAGTCTACAGATGGATATAAACAGGTTAAGTGAGTGGGAAAAAACTTGGCAGATGGAATATAATGTGGGAAAATGTGAGGTTATACACTTTAGCAGGAAGAATAGAGAAGCTGAATATTATTTAAATGGAGAAAGACTGCAGAAAACTGCAGCACAGAGGGATTTGGGTGTCCTCATGCATGAATTCCAAAAAGCTAGCATACAAATTCAGCAGGTTGTAGGGATAGCAAATGGAATGTTGGCCTTTATTTCAAAGGGAATGGAGTATAAAAATAGGGAAGTCTTGCTAAAACTATAAAAGGCACTAGTTAGACCACACCTAGAATACTGTGAACAGTTTTGGTCCCCTGATCTAAGGAAAGATATACTGGCATTGGAGATATTCCAGAGAAGGTTCACTAGGTTGATCTCAGGTATGGAGGGATTTTCTTATGAGGAAAGGTTGAGTAGGTTGGGCCTGTACTCATTGGAGTTTAGAAGAATGAGAGGTGACTTTATTGAAACACAAAAGATTCTTAGAGGGCTTAACAGGGTAGATGCTGAGAGGTTGTTTCCCCTTGTGGGAGAGTCTAGGAACAGAGGGCATAATCTCAGAGCAAGGGGTCACCCATTTAAGACAGAGATGAGTATGAATTTCTTCTCTCAGAAGGTAGTGAATCTGTGAAATTCTTTACAGCAGAGAGCAGTAGAGGCTGGGTCGTTAAGTATATTCAAGGCTGAGATAGACAGATTTTTAATCAGTAAGGGAATCAAGGGTTATGGGGAAAAGGCAGGAAAGTGGAGCTGAGGATTATCAGATCAGCCATGATTTCATTGAATGGTGGAGCAGACTTGATGGGCCGAATGGCCTACTTCTGCTCCTACATCTTATGGTCTTGTGGGCAGAATCCCTGCTGGTCAATGTTAACACTTTGCTCCTCAAACAGCAACATTTGGAAGACAGAACAAAGACCATTCAGGCCATCTAGCTCCCCTTGAATGAAACTTGTTCAATTTTGTATCATTATGGAATCCCCCTAATTCATTTAAATTGCCTGAGGGAAGTAAGTAACTCCAATTGTGTTCAAGTATTAGATTTAATTTGATACCTCTTTGAAATGAGAAAGATGAACCACCTACAAAATTATGGATGTCATTTTCTGTCACACAAACAATTTGTCTCAAATCTCAGTGACAAAATAATTAGTGTGTGGTTTGCATAGCTTTATAAATCTATTTAACAGTGGAAATCTGCAGCGTCTTGTGTAATAATAGAATTAGGCACTTGAAATGGTTCCTGCCAACCCCCATTACTGGAATTCCATCCTCGAAGGAATCATTCCAGGAAGCATATGAGAAATGAACTAGAATCAATCTCACGGTAAATTCACAGAGGTGGAGTTTAACTGAAAACAATTGTGTTTTTAGGGCAGGTTCATCTAATATGTAAACCCGGAAAGAATTAAGAACTTCTGCTAGTTGATACAATCCCAATACACTATACAGAAGATTGATGGGATGCAGTGATTGTATTCTCGTCCGCACATCATTTTAAGTTGATAATCTTAGAAGGGCTCAGGCAAAGGACAAGCATTTCATTGTAGAAAAGGGAAAACATGATGCAAGATCATTTGAAATAGTCACTTCAAGTCTCTCTCACAGATACACACACACACACACCTCTTTGCAAGAGTTCATAGTTGAACTGGCTGATGCTAGGAGGCAGGAAGCCAGCCTATTTACTGAACCAGAGAATGTAGTGTCAACCCTGTCAAAATGTATGACAAAAGGCAGGCACAATACAATTTTGGATGCTATATTCTGTGTACGCGACAGCTATTTGGCTGCCTGTTTGCTTTATTGAAATCCTCACTGACTTCATTTAAACGATGCAAATGATTTTAGTTTCTCTGTTAGCTACTATGATTTAATTAACAGCTAGGAGCAATTCTTAGCAGAGTATTCTGGCCATTTAACAAATTTGTTGACATACGCTTCAAAAAAATCTTTTGATCCTGGAATTTTACATCTGGGAATCATGTTGCCAAAAGAAATCACTGGCATCTCCAACCCAATTTGCCTGGTCCCTGAACACCATGAACAAAAAAAAATTGTGTCAACAAATTACAAACCATTATCTTTTCAGTTTTCTGATAAATATCAGTGCCATATATCATTTTAACCTGTATAATAAAACAGCATTTTGATCGTGTTCCAGCCTATCAAGAATAATCAACCTATATTTCTGATGCCAGTGTTTGCATTCTCATAATCAACTCAACCCATGGGTCTAGGAATCATCACTACTGCAGGAAACTGCATTTTCGTTTTGCTGTACTGCCATGTCCATCTTGGTCTTCCTGGGGTTGGCCATTATACAGTTCAGACAGTATACTTTGTGGTTGACCCTGGCTGCATGACACTGGCTCACCAAACATTAACGGTGAGAGAGCTGGTAGCATTAAGACAACAGAATAAAATCAGCTCATTTAAAAACTTGCTTTGTGGGGGAACTGTAAGCAAAATAACAAAATGTATCAAATGATACCCAAATGAAGAAATTACCAATGACATTTCACTTTTTGTAGCTTTTACTTTAACACAAAACAGAACCAATGTAAATTAAACATGAATTAACAGGCATATGATACTTCAAATAAAAAGGTAAATTTCACTTTAAATAGTTGATACAACAAAGACATGTCCTATAGAACTAAAAGAATCTGCATCACTCCCCACAGACATGTAGCGCCATGTGGAGTATTCCAAAGTTCTCTAACTCATCCTGTGGTACATAGGATCACTCACTTTCCTACTCAATCAATTCAGCCCTCAAGTCATGTTCACCAGCAGCCATATTCCACCCGAGGTCCACGGAAATGGTCGTCATCTGAACAACACACTCCTGCAGAACTGCCTTAGCTAGGTTCACAACAGTCTTTATGGCACAGATTCCTCAGAGACTCCTTTATCTGATTCCTTAAAAAAAACCATTAAACAGTTTGGTAGGCTCTGTCAAAACTTAAGCAGCAGCAGTAAAATTGTCCAATTGACAATCGCTGCTCTAATCCTAGCTGCCTTCAGCTTTCTGCCCTGTTTAACTGTATTATACACACAGCTCCTTGTAAATGTCCCTTCTTTGCTCTCCCCTCTACTGTAGCTTTCCTTCGTGATGCAAACTTTTAAAAGCCCTTTTCAAAGATCCTTAAAAACAATTACAGATTCCACAGACATTTTAAAGAAGTTACAAATTTTCCTTACTGTACTGCTTGTGGGTCAAATGTCATCACACATAGCTTGCCTGTGTCTGGTCTACAAAACCATTGGCTTGACTGGAGAATTATTCACACAATTTCATTGATAAAAAGGTGCTATGACGTGCAACTGGAAAATGAGAGGCTGACCAAAAGATTAGAGGTGGGCACAGTGGTGATTTTGTCTTATTTCCTCTGATCACTCTTTGATGTTGTTTGATATAGAGGTAGGAGTTAAGTATGGAATAAGCAAAGATAAATCAAGGAGCAGGCCTATTTGTCCAAGAAGCAAATTCACAAATACGCTCTCCAATTTATTTAAATTCCTGAACAACCAAAGATAGGACTCCACGTTATCCATAGCAAAATGAAGTGAAGTTCTAAAATTTTAATCTCATATTGCAATCAATGTTATTTATCCTAACTGTATTGCACAGACGATTTTGTCAATGAGGGTGGCTGATGGTTGAGTGCTGGTAGTTGTGCCTGTGGCAGTCCAAATCACATTGTGGTTTCAGCTTCAGCAACAGTTCTTCAGCAAGCCGCAGGTGGCAAAGCAACGCCCACTGTAGAGGGAAAATTGTTTGGCTGCTGCTTATAGATGGTTGCCAGATAAGGCCTGTTGGAAGGTTGCATACTCCGAGGAATGAGGAAAGATTGGCAGGGAACTGGAAAATTTGAGAGAGCTAGAAAGAGCATTCCTACTCCTCCTGACCCCTGAAAAATGTTTTCCAAAAAAAATCCACCTTTTGAGAGAAGAGGCCTCCAGCGGCCCTTTTAAAGATCACGGGTTCCCTTCCAAATTTTGGAGAAGGAGGAGTTTACATGCATGCTTCACCCATTTCTCTTTGAAAGTTGTGATCAGGGTCCTACAACAGGGATGGGACCCCTATTTGCACATTTAAACAACCTGCCTTGAGCCTACCTCAAAGTTAATCGATACACAAAATTCATACAAACATACATATATACAAACATCCAAAATAGGAGAAGTAGGCCATTTGGCCCCTCGTGCCTGCTCTGCCATTCAATAAGATGATGGCTGAACCACTCGTCTTTCGAGTTCTACATTCCCGTCTACCCCCAATACCCTTTGATTCCCTTACCTAACAAGAATCTATCTACCTCTGCCTTAAAAATATTCAGTGACAGCACTTCCACTGCCTTCTGAGGCAGTGTTCCAAAGTTGCACAATCATCTGAAAGTAAAAAAATCTCCTCATCTCTGCCCTAAAAGGGCGACCCATAATCTTAAAACAGTGTCCCCTCATTCCGGACTCACCCACAAGAGGAAACATTCTTTCCATGTCCATCTTGTCATGACCATGCAGGATCTGATATCCTTCAATCAAGTCACCACTTGCTCTTCTAAACTCCAGTGGAAACAAACCCAGTCTGTCTTTGATGTGGCACCTTATCAAATGCCTTCTGGAAATCCAAGTACAGCATGTCTACAGGTTCCCCTTTATCAACAGCACATGTTACTCTTACAAAGAACTATAATAAATTGGTTAAAAATGATTTCCCTTTACAAAACTATGCTGACTCTTCCCGATTACCCTAGGATGAAGTCCTTCTGGATTGGGAGATGTGTCAAACTGCAGCTCATCAGTTTGCTCAGTGTCACTTCCCTAGTGACTGTAATTTCACCAAGTTCCACTCTCTCCTCCACCTCCTGATTTACAGCAATTATTGGAATGTTTTTTGTATCCTTTATAGTGAAGGCAGAAGCAAAATATTTGTTCATTTCATCAGCCATTTCCTTATTATCTATTATTAACTCCTCATTCTCACTTTCTAGAGGACCAACACTCACTTTACTTACTCTCTTGTTTAAAAATCTGTAGAAACACTTACTATCCATTTTTACATTTCTAGCTAGCTTCCTCTCATACTCTAATTTCTTTCTCCTGATTAACCTTTTAGTAATTCTCTGCCATTCTTTATATTCTGACCAATTGTCTGACCTGCCACTCATCTTGGTGGAATTACATGTTTTTTCCTTAAGTTTGATGCTTTCCCTAACTTCTTCCCTAATGAGTGGTGGGTCCTCCCTTTTGACTTTTTCTTTGTAGTAGGAATATACTTTTTCTGAATACTCTGAAATATCCCCTTAAGTATCTGCCGCTGCTTCTCTATTGATCTATCCCCAAGCATAATATCCCAGTTAACTTCAGCTAGCTCACTTTTCATGCCCAGATAGTTGCCCTTATTTATGTTTAAAATACTAGTCTTAGACCCACTCTTTTACTTACTGAATGTAAAATTCAATCACATTGTAGTCGCTGCTACCTAGGGATTCCTTTACTCGGCTACTTTAATTAATCCTGTCACATTACACGATACCAAGTCTAATATAACCGGCTCTCTAGTTGGTTCCAAAATGTGCCTAAGAATCTATCTCGAAAGCATTCTATGAACTTCTCATCCAGGCTACTATGGCCAATCTAATTTTTCCAGTTTGTGTGTAGATTAAAGCCATCCATAATTATTGCTGTCCCTTTATCATAAGCACACAATATTTCTTCTTGTATATTTGTCCAACATTGTGGTTACTGTTAGGGGGCTTGTAGACCACTCCCACTAGTAACTTTTTCCCCGACTATTCCTCATCTCCATCCAGACTGGTTCTACATCCTGATCTCCTGTACCAAGGTCACCTCTAACTATTGCACAAATGCCACCCTTGATTAACAGTGCTATCTGTTTCAGTGAAATTCATATTTCAATGTGACCTCATCAATGAGTTCTGTGGAGTTAAAGTAACCTATTTTTAAATTTGTAATCAAATGCCCTTGAAGTACATTCTACTGTTTCATAAAAACAATAAAGCTTCGAAATTCATTGGCATCTAAGTGCCCAAACTGTGGTGTGGCCCCTGTTCCATGGCAAAAGTTGCCGCCCGCTATGTAGTCATGCAGAGTGCATCAGCAGTGTTCAAACCGGTAATTAAAATATTTAAGTAATGGTACTTAATGGGTGCCCGATATCAGCTTGACGACACTCCTGCTCTTCCTGGCCCCGCAAAAATCTTTAGAAAAACACAAAAAATCTTACCTATTGGGAGAGGCTACCTCCAAAAGGACCACTGCTTAGGCCTCTAAACATTAGGATGAAGCAGCATGCTTCCTGTATTTCTCCTTATAATTTTCAGTTGGGACCCAAACCCAATTTGCATCTGTCCTTCTGTGTGTTTTGGACAGAGGTACCATGTGCCCACTTGGAGACCTATTTGAAACTTTGTTCAGGTGGGCAAACGAGTGCACGAGGTCCCCACCAGGTAATCATCTGCTGGTCAAACGCTTATCAGGCGAGAAACAGGTGACCGTCAATTGAAAGTCTCCCCCTTTTTATCAGTCAAGCTTTACGAGACTTTACATGCGCACACTTTTTTTTAAAAAAGGCAACAACTGAACTAAAGCGCAGGCAAAAATGCATCATTTTCACCAAGTTCATACTCTAAACAGTAACCTCGAGAAATCTAGCAGCAGTTCTATTTCAATGGCTTTTGAACATTCCGCATTATACTTCTTATTTAACATTTAGCTAATTCTGAAAATGCTAATGTTTGGCTCATAATCACCTTTAATCCCTCCAATCACGAATTCTTATTTTTCTCTTAGAAATCTTACCAACTCGAGTGGGGAAGTTGTCCTCGTTATTGATCAGGGCTTCAATCCAATCCATCAGCAAATTCATATACTGCGGAGCAGTTACTTTGGTTGGCTTCTTATACTTGTGCTCATCCTGCCACCTGTATTCATACTTCAGCCCACCTGACATGACGGGACAGCTCCTTTCGGTGCAGTACTCACAAATGGTACCATAGATGAGGTTAATGCGGTTGAAGAAATCTACTGTGTTGACTGCAATCCAATCATTAAGGCCTTCCCCTGCGGGAAGCTGAACCACAGTCTTGAGATCGACACCAGATTTAAGTGAGGCCTGCGCTTTTTTGTACAACTCGAAGCGTTGGGTTCCCGGCTGAAACTTCTTTCGGGGTCGAAAAGTCCTGTCTTTATTAAAGACTTGCTTCAGGCAAAGGGCCATCTTTCAAGATGCGTCCGTCTCTCCTTTAAACAAGATTCAAGATAAAAAGGGGTCTTTTTCTTGATTTAAGTTGATAGTATTTAAGAACTTCAGGTATCTCAATGGTAGTTTATTCTCCACAATTTACTGCAGCAATCTGAGTATTCTGTAAAAAAGGAAGCATTTATTGTTTAATAAGGCAGATTTTGGTAATTTTATCAAGATACCCAATTGATTGGTACACCACCTTACATTAAAGCTTCCATTATATCAGGATTACACTCACAATGTGTAATCCTAAGGTAAAAGTAAAATATATTAAATTCTGTGAAGGCTCTTCTCGAAAGAGAACATTCATTTCTTACTGTCAATTAGAAAGTGAATGAGGCACCTGCCCTTTTGATTGTATAAACTAGACAATCTCCCAGGATGTTCCAGATGTGGAGTCACTCTGTAGTGTAGTCTACAGGTGAACTAGGTTTAGAAGCTGGTGATAATTGGTCTAGGCGGCAGGTGGAATTCAGTCTTCATTTGAAATTCAAACAGGGTGTCCTTCTTTTGAAAAAATACTTCAAGTTTACAGAATTATTTATAAAGCCAAGGAAAACTTGTGGCAATTTGGGAAGCAAACAGGTCTCAAGGAGCTTGATGTACCAAACTGAGGTGCGACAGTGCTGCAGCTGGAGAGGAGGGTGTAAGTACAGTGTGACAAGTTTGCTTTTGTATTTGGAGTGGAAAAGCTGACAGAAAGTATGCCAGCGCTTAAGATATTTAATGTATAATAAATGCATGGCAGAGAAATAAGAGTTTTGGAGAACCAGCTCCAATATCTTTCCCGCTCCCCATATCCCATGATTCCCCGAGAAATCAAAAATCTGTCTATCCCAGCCTTAAATATATTCAACGATGGAGCATCCACAACCCTGTGGGGTAGAGAATTCCAAAGATTCACAACCCTCAGTGTGAAGAAATTCCACCATGAGACATGATACGATTTATAATTCCATGTAACCGGTAGACAGAACAGAGCAGCAATTGTACAGGTCAGGCATGTCCACATAGCCTTCCGGTTACAATTGTATGTAAAAAGTCTTATCTTCAAATAAATTTCTTTACCAATCCTTATGTATGATTGGTATGTTTTTGCTAATCAGAAGAACGCAACAGTAAATCAACCCGTAGTTTTGGCTTCTGTTTTAAATGAATGCAGAGTAGGAATTAGAAGATCTCCAAACTTAAATAAACCAACTGCATCATCAATATGAAAATTATTCTGTGTGAACTTTTTGTAACTGACATGCATATTTCGACTGGTACAGTTCTGTCAAAAGTCTACATAGCAGGTTGGTTGACTTAGAGAAGTTATGGTCAAATTCGTTTTTAAACAATGTTAAGAAGTTACATTTCATTAACAATTTATTCAATAATTTGGTACTTATTTAGAATATGAAATTTTTTTTTTTTAAAAGTGTCTTTAATGCAAAACCCTGGCATTCTCAAGGGCCTTATTTTCCAGGTGCTAAATGAGTGCCTAAAACTCCAGTATAGTAGGCCAGAAGCACATGCTGAAGCTACAGCTCCCACCATATTAATGTAGACAAAATAAGGTGTTCAGGGCCATATAGGAAGCCCAGTGCCTATCTGAGGCTCCTTCTGTAATATTGGTTTACCCTGAAGCAGCCAGCACTGACTAGATTCAGGAAAAACAGGTGTACATGCAACATCCCAGCTGTCTTTAAAGAGACCACTGCAGGCTGCCACCAAAAAGTTAAGTTTTTTTAAAGAAAACTTACCTGATTGTGGACCTGGGAGGAACAGGAATGCTCCTGGACCCCACATTAAAACCACAGGCGGCTGTCAGCCACCATTTGACCTCCTGTGTCCCCTTCAATTGCAACCTTGACCTCCTCCCCTTCGATCGCTACTGCCACCCATCCCCCGATCACCTGTTAAGAGCTTCAAAATCTATCACCATGTCCTCATGGTATGTTGTACTCACAGAATATATTTGATTTGTTAAGTATATTATGCATAAAATTTGAATTAATTTGAACTTCAAGTTTATCGATTTCACATACAAAGATAAAAATATCAAACTGCACTGCAGAAGTATTTGCAACTTCACCTAGAAGTCATTTGCTAAAACTGAACTAACATAAGAATACTGACACAATCCCAACATCTAGCACTTATATAAAGCCTAAATTATTTTGTTACAATAACAAGTTAAATGTGTTATTGCACAGAATCAGGCCTCTCAGCCCAATTGATCATGCCAATGTTTATACTAAACACAAGCCTCCTCCCATTCTAACTGCCTTTCCCCAGTCTACCCCTATATCCTGCAATTCCCTTCGTCCTTAAGTATACATCAAGCTTTCCCTTAAATGTATCATTGCTATCTGCTTCAAGCACACCACCTAATAACACGTTCCACATTCTCACCACCCTTTATGTAAAGAAATTCCCCCTAAATTCTTGATTTGACCTTTTACTGTCCATTGTATATTTATGTTTCCTTTTTCTGGACTCACCCACAAGTGAAAGCAATTCCTTCACATTCAGCCTATTGGAATTCTTCATAATTTTAAAGACGTCTATCAGGTCTTCTCTTAGTTTTAACTTTCCCAGAAAAAAGCACTAGCCTACTCAATCATTCCTAATATTTCTATTCTCTTGACTCTGGGAACATCCTTGCAAGTTTTTTTCTGAACTTTCTCTCATGCTTCAATATCCATTTTGTAGTATGGAGACCAGGACTGCACCCAGTGAGCTGAATAACACAGTCGCATGCCGAGGGCAGATTCCGCACCCAGAAGTCGGCGGTGTTCTGACTTCTGGGCCCACCTTTGGTGCGGGCCTGATAATACAATAATTGCCACCAATTAGCGGCAAGGGCAGGTTACAGACCAGTATCCCCCCACAAATGAGTGCTGGGGGGTGGGATGTCCGGTCTCCGAGGCTGCAGAGCGTGACCCAGGACAAGGTAACGGCCAGCACTTTAAAGTGCCCCTATCGCAGGAAAGCATCAGGAGGTGTATCAGACGATCAATCGAGTACTTCTATTATACATAGTGAAGATTTTCCAGTCTGGCCAGGTAAGTCCATTTTAATTTTAGCTAAGATAAAAGCAAAATACTATGGATGATGGAAATCCGAAATAAAAACAGAAAATGCTGGGAAAACTCAGGAGGTCTGGCAGAATCTGTGGAGAGAGAAACTGAGTTATGTTTCAGCTCCATATGACTCTTTCAGAGCCGATGGGAGGTAGAAATGTTGTGGGTTTTATACTGTTGAAGAGAGGGTGTGGAGCACATGGAGCAAAATAAAAGGTCAGGGATAGGTGGGAACTCAGGAGAGATTTGACAAAGATGCCATGGACACAAGACAAAGAGAGTGGTAATGATAGTGTAAAGACTAAGGCAGGTGCTAATGGTGGCATAAAGGTAAGATAGCTGAATGTCTTACTAACAGAACAAGGGTAAGTCCAGAAGGCTGTAAAGTGCCTAATGCAAAGATGAGGCACTGTTCCTCCAGTTCCCTAACACAAACTGAAGGAACAGCACCTCGTCTTCTGATTAGACACTTTACAGCTTCCTGGATTTAACATTGAAATCACAACTTCAGACCATGAACCCTGTCCTACATTTTGATGTTTTTTTTCCCAACTCCTCCCCCCACAGGGCCAGACTGTAACTTGTTCTTATGTTTTGCTTTCAAAGAGCGCTGACCCTTGTTCTGTTAGTAACACATTCCACTACTTTTCCTTTGTGCCACCATTAGCACCTGCCTTAGTCTTTAACACTATCATTACCGCTCTCTTTGTCTCTTTGTCTTGTGTCCATGACTTCTTTGCCAAATCTCTCCTGAGCTCCCACCTATCCCTGGTCTTCTAATTTGTTCCACCTGCTCCACCGCCTCTCTTCAACAATGTGATGAAAATCCATCACATTTCTACCTCTCTTCAGCTCTGCGGAAGAGTCATACGGTTTTGAAACGTTAACTCTGTTTCTCTCTCCACAGATTCTGCCACACCTGCTCAGTTTTTCCAGAATTTCCTGTTTTTATTTTAAATTTTAGCTGATCTCTGCCAACTATGTCAATCTTCATAGGTGGCAGAAGTTTTAAAAATCAGCAAGTCTCCCACCTTTTGGCATTGAATAGCCGTACTTTTAACGCATTTTTCCAAACGTAGATGTCTGCCCCATCGGGGCAAGGGGAGAGACATTCTAGAAGGGGCAAAGTTGCCCCCAGATTCAATGAGGCCACCCTTGCTGCCTTCCTGAGTGCTGTACATTATAAATGTGATCAGCTCATGCCCAGTGCTGGGAAGAGGAGGAAACCCAGGCGGACTAGTGCTGCATTTGAGGAGGTGGCCAACGAGGTCAACAGTGTTGACGTGGTGAGGAGGGCTTGGTTCCAGTGCCACAAAAGGCTCAATGACCTCATGAGGTCAGTCGCAGATAGGTAAATCTCAGCCTGCATTCCCTTGGGGCAGCATAAGTCCATTGAGGGTTTCTAAGTTCCTCCTGATCTTCAGGGTCTGGCGTTGCTCCCCTTCCTGAGGAACCACAGCATCCTGAGCCCCCCAGGTGTTCCCTTCTTCTCTCTATCCTCCTCCCCCCAATCCCAATCCTTCTCTCCTCCTCACTGGAGGTTGTGTCTCCAACTGGCAACAATCCCCATCTGCCTCAGACACTTTTCACCCCTCAGCCCTGGGTAATGGACAGGAAAATATTCCTTCAGAAGAGCCCCCTGAATCAGAGGAGAGTTCTCCATGTGAACAATATCCAAAAGGTTCATCTGTCCACTCAAATGAGCAGTCCCTGCAATCAATTGAGTTTGAGCTGCAAATCTGAGACTGTGGTCTCAGCTGCAGTTTTAAAATCTGCCCAGACAAGTTTGCGCATAAAGAAAATGGATTCCCCACCTGTCATAAATCTTGCCCTGAAGGTGTGTTATTGCCTTCTAGCCGTATTATTGCAGTGGGATGGGTAGTTAAGTAGCTGAATTGCTTTTTAAATTGATACTTAAATAACGCGGGCGGGCTCCCGACTTTATGACCCGCCCACGTGCCATGTCATCGGAAACTGCGTGATGATGTCATAAAGGGTGCTTGACATCATCATGCTCCATAATACGCTCCACACAGCGGGAAACACTCCCAATCTCAGAGTGTAAAACTCGGCCCAGTATCTTTAACCAAGGTTCTATGTAAATTTAACATTAACTTCCTATTCCATTGTCGACATCCTACCCTGAGTTCCAGCCTACTCATTTATCACTTGTCTTATTCCTTCAGGCGGGAGTTGGGCATAATTTTGGTTAGGGGAGACAACACCTCTTACAAATGGTTGGCACTTCAGGAAATTCAAGGCCAGAGTGATCTCTTGGGCTAGTTTGGTCTTGGCCATAGATAGGTTGGGGAAGAATTTATTTTTTTTTGCACAGTTGGTCTGGGGTTTATCTGTTTTTTTTGTCTTTCTCAGGCCAGAAATTTCCCCCCATCGGGGGGGGGGGAGGGTTGTGCGGGGGCAGGCGCAAACCCAATCGGCGCCCCCAATCGGGTCCGCGCCGCTGTTTTACGTGGGTGGGCCAATTAAGGCCTGCCCATTGTAATGCACGTTCGGAAGCGCCAAGCAGGCGGGGTCGGGGGGTGGGGGGGGGTTCCCTGAGTGGTTCCCTACGCTCTTTTGCACATGCACGCGAAAGAGTGCAGAGATCTCCGAGGCACAGAGGTGCCTCAGGGATATTTGTTTAAGTTATGGAAATTTGAATAAAAGTGGGAAAAAATTTTAAGGACATGTCCACTCATGTGAAACTGTCACATGAGCTGGGACATGTCCATTATTTATTTCAAAAATTTTTATTTAAATAATAAACTCTTCATGAAACCTCATCCTGCCCGTGGATGAGGTTTCATGAAAAATGCAAAGGCCGCCTTGCCCGTCAACCTTAAGGTTGGATGGGCAGCTCAGTTAATTACCTTTTAACTGGCCTTAATAGGCCTTTGACAGTTCGACGGGCGCACAGCTGAGTCAGTTGTGCGCCCACTGAACTGAATATCTGAATGACGTGCGGTGACATTGGGTCTTCCGCCTGACTTCCGCGCATAATTTTATACGTCGGCGAGCAGGCCCCAACCCCCCACTTGTTGACGGGAAAACACTGCCCCTAGTTTCGGGTCGGGGTAAACATAAGAACATAAGAAATAGGAGCAGGAGTTGGTTATACGGTCACTCGGGGATGTTCCACCGTTTAATAAGATCATGGCTGATCCTCAATCTCAACTCCATTTTCCTGCCTGATCCTCATATCCTTTGATTCCATTAGAGTCTAAAAATCTATAGATCTCAGCCTTGAATATACTCAATGAATTATCAGTCACGGTCCTCTGGGGTAGAGAATTTCAAAGATTCACAAATTTGAGTGAAGAAATTTCTCCTTATCTCAGTCCAAAATGGACGTCCCCTAATCCTGTGAATATGCTTCATAGTTCCACACGCTACAGCCAGAAGAAACAGCCACTCAACATCTATCCTGTGATCACCTCTCATTCTGGTAGTATAGACCCAGGCCACTCAATCTCACCTCGTAGGATAACGCTCTCTTCCCAGGAATCAATCTAGTGAACCTTCGTTGCACCCCCTCTATGTATATTCTTCCGTAGGTACAGAAACTAGGTGCGTTCTCACCAAAGCCCTATAATTGCAGCAAATCTTCCTTACTCTTGTATTACAATCCCCTTTCAATAAAGGCCAACATTTCATTTTCCTTCCTAAAGGCTTGCTGTACTTGCATGTTAACTTTCTTTGGTTTTTTTTTTGTACAAGAACACTGAAATCCTTTTTTTATTCTTTCATGGGATGTGAGCGTCGTCAGCATTTGTTGTCCTTCCCTAATTTCCCTTGAGAAGCTAGAGGTAATCAGCTGCCTTCTTGAACCACTGCAGTCCATCTGATACACCCACAGTGCTGTTAGGAAGGGAGTCCAGGATTTTAACTCAGCGACAATGAAGGAGCGGCGATATATTTCCAAGTCAAGATAGTGTATGGCTTGGCGGGAAACATGCAGATGGTGATGTTCCCATGCATCTGCTGCCCTTGTCCTTCAAGGTTATAGAGGTCATGATTTTGAAAAATGCAACTGAAAGAGTCCTGGCAAGTTGCTGAAGTGCATCTTGTATATGATAGAGCTGCCACTGTGATTCAGTAGTGGAGGGAGTGAATGTTTATGGTGCTGAATGGGGTGACAATCAAGCAGACTACTTTGTCTTGGATAGTTTTGAGCTTCTTGAGTATTGTTGGAAACACAGACTAATCCAGGCAAGTGGAGAGTATTCTGTCACACTTCTGACTTGTGCCTTCCACATATTGGACAGGCTTTGGAGGGTAAGGAGTTGAGTTACGCGCCACAGAATCTACAGCCTCTGACCTGCTCTTATAGCCACTATATTTATATGACTGGTCCAGTTCAGTTTCTGTTGATGGAGGAGGATTCAGTGATGGTAACACCCTTGAACATCAAAGAGAGATGGTTAGATTCTCTCTTGTTGGATATTGTCATCACTTGGCACTTGTGTGGTGGAAATGTTACTTGCCACTTATCAGCTCAAGCCTGAATGTTGTCCAGTTCTTGCTGCAAATGGACAAGGTCTGCTTCAGTATCTGAGGAGTGGCGAATGGTACTGAACACTGTTTAATCATCAACAAACATCCCTGTTTCTGACCTTATAATGGATGGCAAGTGATTGGTGAAGCAGCTGCAGATAGTTGGGCCTAGGGCACTACCCTGAAGAACTCCTGTTGTGACTTCCTGAGGGCTTGAGATGATTGGCCTCCAACAACCACAACCATCTTCATTTGTGCTAGGTATGACTCCAACCAGTGGAGAGCTTTCCCCCTGATTCCCATTAACTTCAAATTTACAAGAATTCTTCGATGCCACACTTGGTCAAATGCTGCCTTGATGTCAAAGGCAGTCACTCCCACTTCACCATTTGAGTTCAGCTCTTTTGTCCATGTTTGGTTCAAGGCTGTAACAAAGTCAGGACCCAAGTGGCCTTGACAGAAACCAAAGTGAGCATTGGTGAGCATGTCATTGCTGAGTGAGTGCCACTTGATAGCATTGCCAATGACAGCTGTCATCATTTTGCTGATGATTGAGAGTAGACTGATGGGGCAGTAGTAATTGGCCAGGTCGGATTTGTCCTGCTTTTTGTGGACTGGACATACATGGACAATTTTCCACAATTACCTAATGTTTGTTCACATTATGCTCCATCTGCCGCCTTCTTGTCCATTTGCTTAACCTGTCTATATCTCTTTGCAGCTGTCCTCCTTACAGCTTCCTTTCCAACCTAGCTTTGAATCATCAGCAAACTTGGATACATTACACTCTGTGCCTTCATCTAAATCGTTAGTATAGATAGTTAATAGCTGAGACCTCAAACTATTCTTGCAGCACCCCACTAGCCTGCCAGCCTGAAAATGTCTCGTTTATTCCTACTGTCTGTTTTCTGTCCTTTAATCAATCCCCTGTCTATGTTAATATATTCTTCCCAACTCCATGTGCCCTTATCTTGGCAACAACCATTTGTGTGGCACCTTATTGAACATCTTATGAAAAACCAGATATTCGACATCATTCCTTTTATCTATCTTGCTAGTTAAATCCTCAAAAAACGTTAATAGATTTGTCAAACTTGATTTCTCTATTACAATTTTCTATTACAATTTGCACTTTATCACTTCCTTAATAATGGATTCCAGCATTTTCCCCAATGACTGATGTCAGGCTAATTGATCTGTAATTCCCTGTTTTCCCTCACCCTCCTTTCTTAAATAGCGGTATTATATTTGCCAACTCAATCCACTGGGACCATTCCAGATTCTAAACAATTTTGGGAAATCACGACAAGTGCACTCACTATTTCTGCAGCCACTCTCTTAGAACCCTAGGATGTAGGCCATCAGGTCATGGGGATTGGATAGCCTCACTTCCTCACTTTCATTTGCCCCTTGGCTCCCCATTATTTCTCATATATCTTTTGTGCCTCCTACTGTGAAGACAGACATAAGATACTTGTTTAACATCTCTGCAATTTCCTTATTTCCCATTATAATTTCTCATGTCTCAGCATCCAAGGAACCCATGTTTACTTTATTTACTCTCTTCCTTTTTCCTTCTAAGAAGCCCTTAGAACCTGCTTTGATAGTTCTGTTTTGTTTACTGTCATACTCTATTTTCTCCCTCTTTGTCAATTTTTTGGTCATCTTTTGCAGATATCTAAAATTCTTCCAATCCTCCGGCTTACAATGCTTCTTCGCACTATTATAAGCCTCTTCTTTTAAATCTAATATTTTCCTTAAGTTAGGCACAAATGAATTTCTTTTTCTGTGGAGTTTTTATTTCTCAGTGGAATGTAGAGTTGTTGAGAGTTATAAAATATTTATTTAAATGTCACTACTCCTCATCCACAGTCATATTGTTCCCTAATCTATGTTAGCAAACTCACCTCATACCTATGTAATTGGCTTTACTTAAGTTCAATATTCTAATTTTGGACTTATGGATGTTACTCTCAAACTCAGTGTGAAATTCCCTCAGGTTATGATTACTCTTTCCCACAGGATCCCTTAGTATGAGTTTACCCAGTCTCAGTACACAAAAGAAAATCTAAAATAATCAAAATCATACTGTGGGCGCTGGAAATCGAAAATAAAAACAGAAAACACTGGAAATACTCAGCAGGTTCTGGCAGTATCTGTGGACAGAAACAGAGTTAATGTTTCAGGTTGATGACCTTCCATCAGAACTGGGAAAATTTAAAGATGTAATAGGTTTTAAGTAAGGGGTGAGTGGAACAAGGACAAAAGGAAGGTCAATGATAAAGTGGAAAACAGGACAGATTGAACAACAGCAGAGTTAGTCTTCCAGGGCCAAAGAGAATGGTGATGGGGAATGAAACAAAAGATGTGCCTAGAACAGGTGTGCTGCTAACTGAAAGAAAAGAACTGAAACAAGCAAAGAAAAGGAGACAAAATGGAGCAGAAATTATTGATCTAAAATAACTTTCATTGGTTGATTCCAAAATGTACATTGTTCCAGAAAACAATTGCGAATGTTTGCCTTGAACTCGTTCTCCAAATTACTTCTTGCTGATTTTATTTATCCAATCTGTATGAAGATTCAAATCCCCCACAATTATTGCATTGCCTTTGTCACAAGCTCCTCTGAGTTTGATTAATATTCTGTCCATCCACACAGCTACTGTTAAGGAGCCTACCATGTACTTTTCTGACACTTGTGATTTCTTATCTTCACCCGCACTGATTAGACGTTCTGACCTGCTGAGCCAAGATCTTTTCTTACTACTGTCGTTACGTCACCTTTATTATCAGGGCTAACCCTCCTCCCTTTTCCATTTTGTCTGTCTTTTCAAAATATCATGTACCCTGGAATATAGTTCCCAACCTTGGCCACTATGTAGCCATATCACTATTTGTGCCTCAAATTTGTCTATCCTGTTACAAGTGCTTTTTGCATTCAGATAAAGCATTTATAATTTTACCTTCTTACCATTTTTCCCTAATTTGGCCTTATTCAATGATGTATTTGTGATGAAACTATCATATTTTTCATAACGTTATTGTAGGCTTATGGGCGTAAGTGTGTATGGTTCTGTCTGTGTGACTGATTTAATTAGACTCAAGATGCTTAGACTACAAGATTGAAACTACAGGCTGAATCTTCCATCAGCGTGCGGGGGCGGGATCGACACGCCGACACTTAAAATGACGCGCGATGGCGTCAGGATTGCGTCCCAATTTCATCGCGCATCATCGTGATATTTCATTTGGCGGGCACCACCGGAGTCAGCTGTGCGTCTGCCGAAATGTCAACGGCCTATTAAGGCCATTAAGAATGTAACTAATGTATTTAAGAACACTGCCCATCCAACCTTAAGGTTGGCCGGCAGACGAAAATCCCAAACGGCCTTCGCGTTTTTCAGGAAACCTCATCCACGGGCGGGATGAGGTTTCCTGAAGCTTTTATAAAACAATTAAATAAATTTCCCCGCCTTTACAAACACGTCCCAGCTCATGTGAAACAGTCACACGAGCGGACATGTTTGAATAAACTTTTACACCATTTATTGAAGTTTTTTATTGCCTATTGAATCTCCCTGAGGCAGCTCCATGCCTCAGGGAGATTGCTGCGCTCTTTTGTGCACATGCGCGAAAGAGCGCTGGCCCCAACTCTCCCTCCTCCCCACGCCTGAACAGATAGCGCTGAGCGCTACCGCCCACGTAAAATGGCAGTGTGCAGCCCATCGCGGGCAGCAATCGGCTCCGCGCCAGCCCCTGCCTGCTCCCGCCCAGCACATACGCCATAGGAAAAATCCAGGCCTATCAAAAGAGTTAGACTTTTGAAATGGAGATGGATAAGCTAGGATTAAGGTTCCATTGATAGGGTGAATGAAATTTGCATTTTTAGATAAGTAAATGGGTTGTTTGGGATGGTGTAATGTTAAGTGAGGCAAAGCAATATGTTTATTTTTCCCAGACATGTTGACCATAATGATGACTTGAAGGATTTTTATATTATGGGAAAATTAAATTTCCAAAGACATGTGATCCAAGACAATGGAATTTTACACATTAGAGAGAGAGAAACATATACAATGAAGGATGGAAGGCTATATGGGGGTGTGGCCATGGAAAATCTTTAGAGGTACTAGCCACTCTGAAGAAGAAGTGCTGCACCGGTAACTAAAGTTGCGTAAAAAGCCTTTGGTAGCCTTTCCCACTGTCGAGTGGGAACTGTGGTAACCTTGCTGGATTGGCTAATTAAATTGAACTCTATTTTGGATTGTTGTCTTAAAGGGGGTGTATAGTTGGGAGTCAGATTAATTAGGAATTTTGTAATTTGTTATAATATCAAGTAACTATAATCTCATTTATGTGCTTAAATTCTTTTCTTTTGTTAATAAATGTTTTAATTTAATTTTTAAAATCTCTAACGCTGTCAATGGACTCGTTACTTGATAATTCAGTGCACAAATCTTCTCGTAATAAATACAAATTGCAAAACTGTTGTGATAGCACGGCCAAGTTTCCCCTGTGGATTTGGTCTGCCTGGCACGTTCCACCTGCCACATCATTACAAAACTGGGGGCTCCTTGCAGGAGTTTTAAAATTCCTTGATTGGTTTTGAGTTGGTGAATCTGAAGACTACGAGTATGAGAAGAACATTGAACTCACGAGTTGGTGTTGAGAGATTTTAAAGTGGTGAGACTGCAAACATGGCTTTATCCATAGCTAAGACTTTTCTGGGAATAGACGATATAACTGATTGGTTTACAAAAAGCAATTAAGGTTAGGTTAACAGAATTGGCGGATAGGTTGTAGTTAGGTTAACTGTCGGGGCAAAGAAAGCAGGCATAATTGAAGTAATAGCGCAGCATTTGAAATTGAAGGGGATACCTGAAATCTGTGCGTCACAGATGGAGGTGGTGAGACTTTAGTTACAAATGAAGAAGCTTGAACACGAACAAGGAACGCAAATGAAAAAACTTGAGTTGGAGGAGAAAGAAAAGGAAAAGGAAAAAGAGAGAGCATTTCAACAGGAAATGGAAATGAGAAAACTTGATCTTCAGAGGGAGAAATTTAGCAATGGAGGAAAGAGAAAAAGAAAGGGAGAGGGAATATCATCTTAAAAAGCTGGAGGTTAAAAAAGAAATCTCGGATGCGGAGGAAGGTTCTGATGTGGAAACAACCACTTTCAATTTAAAACCCAGTGGAGAGATGTTTAAATTTGTGCAGGCTCTTCCAAAGTTTGAGGAAAGGGATGTAGAGGTGTTCTTTATCTTGTTTCAGAAGATAGCTAAGCAGATGAAATGGCCACAGGAAATCTGGGTCTATAGTTGCCATTGATTCCTACTTGGACCATAACAACTGGATCCTTCCCCTCCCACTCCAAGTTCTTCTCCAGCTGTGAGGAGATATCTTCAACCCTGGCACCAGACAGGCAACAAAACCTTTGAAAATCCTAGTCGTTGCAAAGACCAAAGCTCTTCTCCTTATCTGCATGATTCACAGTCACATACATTTGTCAATAACCACTTACCCGCTCTGAAGACGTCATACGGACTTGAAACGTTAACTCTGGGCAGAATTTTGCCCTTGATGGGCGGGCGGGCCCCACCGGCTTGGCGGCGGGCAGACAGCCGATCCCCGCCGCCAAAACGGAGCCCGCCGCCATTTTGAGTGGGCGGGCCAAATAAGGCCTGCCTGACAGGAATCGCTATGCACTTCCTGTGCAGGGGTAGGGAGGGAATCCCCAGCTGTCAAAGTGCGTTCTTTCATGCATGCGCGCGAAAGAGCGCACTGCTCCCTGAGACTAAGTGCTGTCTCAGGGAGATTAGTGACAGTGCACAGAAGTTAAAAAATAGAAAAATAAAAATATTATTAACATGTCCCCCTCATGTGACAATGTCACACAAGATGGGACATGTTAATAAAAACGACATAAACTTTATTAAACATTTTAAAAACGAACATGAAACCTCATCCCGCCAGTGGATGAGGTTTCATGTTTTTTCAGAAGCCCACTGGGGCTCCTGGCCTGCCCACCAGCCTTAAGGTTGGACGGGCAGGGTCTTTAATGATCTTAATTAGCTTGGCAATGGCCTTAATTGGCCATTGACAGGTCGGCGGGCGGACAGCCGATTTCGCTGTCTGCCCGACTTCCTAAAAATATAAAGGGAACGGGATGACGTCGGGGGTTCCTCCCGATGTCATTCCACGTCATTTTCCCGTCGGCGAGTGGGCCCCGCCCCCAAATCGCCGACGGGAAAATTCTGGCCTCTGTTTCTCTCTCCACAGATGCCGTCAGACCTGCTGAGTTCTTCCAGCATTTTCTGGTTTTAAACCCGATCTTTACCACTTCCTAACCTAAGGGGTGTGATTGTTACTTGGATCAAAATGCCCAGGTAACTCATTCACAACGTATCACAATTGTGTGAGACATATTGGATGGATTTAAAGGGTATTTACCTGTCTTTAAGCGTTTGTATTTTTATTAACATGTCCCATCTCGTGTGACATTGTCACATGAGGGGGACATGTTAATAATATTTTTATTTTTCTATTTTTTAACTTCTGTGCACTGTCACTAATCTCCCTGAGACAGCACTTAGTCTCAGGGAGCAGTGTGCTCTTTCGCGTTAATTGGCCCGCCCACACAAAATGGCATTCTCACTGATCTCCATTGCTCTCTAGTCACCTCTCCCATCCGGGTGTCCCAGTCACATTAACCAGTTGTCCAACTCTGGCCTAGTGTGCATGGCCTTCTCTCCACTCTGCCATTGGCACTGAAGACTTCAGTCATGATGGCCCCAGACTCTGGAGTTGTCTACTTAAGGCCCCCCACCTTCCTACATCTCTCCCCATCTTTAAAAGTCTCTTCAAACACTTTGATCAAACCTAACTGTCTTGGCTAATTCCTACTTAGTGTTAAACAAAGTACATGGCTATTTGTGGAGGTATTTTGAATTTGCAGTTAGATTTCCGATGTTAGTAGTAGGACTAATATGTATGAGGAAGCATGATGTTAAAACCATCAATGCATTCTGTCAATTTTCACTTTCAATTTTACAGTGCAATTACAACTCCTCACCAACCAAATGCAAAAGGCTGAATATTACAGGGAGTGGGTGGGAGGGGTGGGGAGGGGGTGGGGGTGGATGTCTCACACAGCCCCACACCCCCGGAAACAAAGCCAACATGGCACCGCAGCCGTAATGCGCTGCAGGCGGGCTAAACAATGGCCAGTGGGACTTCCACCCCTTGCCAGGGAAGAACTCCCCTCCTCAGGAGCTGCTGGCCAATCGGATTGGCTGGCAGCTCCATCAGTCTTGGCAGCGGCAAGAGCACACTAGAGGGCGTTGCCGGAACTGCAAGTCTTAAGGGTAGCCGGGTTGGGGCGGATGGGTTTAAGGAGGCAGGCGGCTAGGGAGAAAGGGGGGGTACTATTTTAGAAGGGCCGCCCCCACGACCCACAAAGAGCAGTCCCTGAAGATAGAACCCCCGCCCCTCCCCTGCTCCTTCCCACCCTTTGTAGAGATTAGTTTTTAAAAATTGGGCTGCCCACTCCAGCCCGACTGCCCATGCCAAATGTTTTATGGCATGGGCAGTGTATTATCAGGGTCAACTGGCTTGGTAACAAACCTAATTGACCCTTGATTATCTATTTCAACATGGCAGGCAGGCTGCCGATTTAAGTTCCTTGCCCACCCGTCCATGTTATGGGGGTGAGCTCAGGGGTGGGTGGGAAGGTGGTTTTATGTGCCTCCCCCTCCCACTGCCAAAATCATGCCCGGCTGCGGCACATAAAATTTTTTATGCACTTTTGTAAAATAAGCATCACTGAATTCAAGTAGAAGGTCAGGGATTGCTTAGAGTCTTGATTTTGGGATCCTATCTATTCAGTCTCCTCTAGCGTGTTTTGTCTAGAGTCGCCCTTGGGCAAAAATCCAATTTTAGCAGTTTGTGCTATTCCAGAGAAATACCTCTTTTTTTTTAATCATATAAAAATGACATTCTCAGCTTGTCACCATTTTAAGCAAGTTGTCACTTTTGCCCCACCTTTTTTCTTTACAATGCAAAAAGAAGTTGTTTAAATTCCATCACAGTGGTGTGAATGTACTGAAACAGCTGTCTTTCTGTTTAGCCTGCATACCACGGATCACTGGACAGTTGATCCCCAGCAGCTGATACTCACAGAGTTGAAGTTTGCAGATCATTTGTTGGGAATAAGAGTTTTTACTTAAAGGTTCTTTTTTAAAAAATCAGAAAATAAAAGTTTGGTAATGAAGACTGTCTGAAAAGAATTGAAACTTTCATCACTCACCCCATACACTGTAAGAAGCGATTCTTTCCCTTCTGCATACAGGATCTTCACAGTTGTTACAGGAAGCTGCAGCTGTGGGGGATTTATATTGTTATAGACTCAATTTAACACAGCCATAGTTTGGTGCTTTCCTCTCTGCAGACTCAGTCCAGCATTTCACACACTGCTGGGCTAGGAGAGGGTTACACAAGAATGGCTGGGCTCCTCTCCTGTTTTCCTGTTTATGATGTCACATCCTGAGACAACCCACCCTCCCCGATCACTTCTGTTGATCTTTTTTGGCTTTTTTTTGAAAAATGTTTAAAGAGACAGTTCCCTCGATCGTTTTGTTTGGCTCCATTGAAAGTGCAAAAGAAGTAAAAGCGATGCTGTGGTTTCATCAACCACTTCAGCCCAAGCATTTTATATTTTAACCTGTTGAATAAAAATGCCATTTCTTCATTTTCATCCACTTTAACTGCTGAGCTTCCGAACAGACATGTCAGGGCCACAGGACAAGGAGACACGCCCTTAGCAGTCGGCTTCTTGTCATGCGTTTTAGAAAATACTCAGCATTTTGAAAGCTCGTTCAAGTTACAAACTGATATCAGTGCTAAGAGGAAGTGTGGCGGTCAAGGTAGCGCTTAAGGTTTCTGCAAAGCTCCCCTCAGTGCATTCCCTGAAACACAAGCAGTTTGAGGAAAATCCACAACACCTCTTATTAAAATGTCTATGATCTGCATGCGCTTTATGTCTGCTCAATTTACTTTCCTGTTGTCATATTTTTGTTACAATTTTTATATCAACTTTTTACTGGTAGAAAGTATACTTTCGTAACAGTTTTTGCTTATGTAAATTCCCCAATGAAGTTGTGTAGTCTGGACAGCATATTTCCACCAATTGTTCAAAATGTGTTCCGAAATCTTACTACCATTGTTTCTCTAATTCTGTCATGAAAACGTGCTTTATGTCAAATAATGATTTTTAATCCACTGACTGGAAACCTGAATTGAACTTTTAAAAACAGAGACTTTTTAAACACAAAGACTAAAGGTGACTTGAGCTTGCAGCTAAAGCTGGCTACCCCAATTTGCATCACTACATTCCACATTCCAATCCATTGGGATGGAACCAGCATGTCTGCAAAGATCCATCAAGGCCAATGACTTGGGGAATATGAGTGAACCAAATTGTGTCTCCAATAGCAAGGCATCAAGCCAATCACCTGAGTTATTCAACTGGTGGAGACTAGACATTAAACCTAATCGCTTGGACAATAAGACCCGAGCTGAGAGTGGGGGGGGGCCTGAACATGAACTCATCAAGCTATAATGGGAATGCTTTAAACCCAATCACTTGGACTCTTGCTATGAGAGGGGGATTCCCAGACATGAACTGATTAAAGTTGCAGGGGCAATACACTAGTGATGATCATGTGACAGGCCCACCCTTTGGGTGGAATTTTCCCAGATTTGTACTAAGGATTGTACTGAAACGACATTTTACCCGCTGGCTGCCATATCGTCCCAAACCCACCACATTATTTATGCATTCCCAGGAAACACACTGTTTCCATGGTGAGCCAGTCTCATTCGCCCAACCGCCATCACCTCGGCACTGCATCAGTCCAGGCGCTATATTTAAAATCCAGCCACGCGCACACATTGCCATGCTTCCAGACCATGACTGCTACAAAGAAGACGTGGCCCTGAAAGGCAAAAAGACTGCAGCCCCACCCCGGGTTTCAGCGACGCCTTTTGGATGCCGTGCAGTCCCACCAGGATGTCTTCTACTCCAGCTCTGACCGCAGGATAGGCAGCAACCTCACTAACCTGGCTTGCGAGGCAGTGGCAGCGGTGGTCAGCACCAATGACCTTCAAAAGGGGACAGCCAACCAGTGCCGCACGAGGATGAATGATCACCTCTGTTCCACCAGGGTAAGTCACTCTTCTCATCACTCTCAACTCACACACTCACAAACCCATCACACATCCACAGGGATCTCACTTGCTGCCAACTCATGGGACATCACCATTCACTCTCTCACACTCACTGTCATTATCCTCATCCCATCCACCACTCACACAGGCCAGGCATACTTACCATTGGACTGGCAGGTGTCCTGCTTACACTTTCTCCATCTCTATTTATGCAGGACAAGCTGGCACATAACAACAGGAAGAGGTCTCAAACCAGTGGAGGAATGCCTGAAACCAAGGTCCTCATAGGCTTTGAAAACAGAACCATCCAGCTGGCCGGTGAGGATCTGGACCGGTCCTGTGTTCACGGTGAGGTCATCAGTGCTCTGCCAAGTGAGGATCCAGCAGTGCAACATCCATCAGACAACTATTCTGTGAGTGATGTGTCCTGTTTCACAGGCCACTGCCATGCACTAATTATCTCCCTTTGCTTCCGCAGGCACATCTGGGAAACAGCTGATGGAGTCCATGATCCAGGGCCTCCAATCAAGCCCCAAGGAAACCTCTGAAGAGGAGCCTGGAGGCACCGTCCATGAAGTCCCGGCACGCCGCTCACCCACACCCTCCACCAGCACAGAGACACACACTTCAGTGGGATCTAGCTTTAGAATAGCCTCGGGATCACAACCTGGTGAGCACTTCTCACTGTCTGATCCACATCAGGCAGTGGCAGGGACCTTCCTGGCATCCAGCACTTGGAGGATTGCTGGAGGCCAGAGACATGTGGTTAGCATGGGTGTACTAAGAACCTGTCCTGGTTAAGCGTGAAAGCCTTTAATGTTTCCCGGAGAGTGCTGGCCACCAATTGGATGACCAGAGATTAGTGCGCTGCATGGCTGCCCGAAACCCCACCATTTCTGCTCCACTCTACCCGACCGATTGGCGGCATGCTGTGCTCTCAGCTCAGGCACAGGCATTCTCCTAACACACGCTGCAAGTCTGCACTGTTAGCCTGAACCATGGTTGAGAATGATCCAAACCGGGATGCTGACATTGCAAGGGCTGTGAGTGCCTCCAGCAATGACTGCTCCATGACCAGCTTTAGCGAGAAGATTGTACAACCTGTGCAGTTGTCCAACTATCCTGCAGTCCACTAAAATGCTCGTGACTTTGCAGTCTGTGCCGGGGGGTGGGGTGGGGGTGCGGGGGTGTGAAAAGCTTTGGAGGACTTGGTGGCACTTTGATGCCTCTGCATTGCTTGAGATAAGCTAGAAGCCCGAATCCAATCATATCAATGTGGCTGTTCCTGATCCGTCACAGTTGCAGAGGAATGGTCACTTTATACAGGTTTCCCTAATGCGTGGCCACTTCCCTCATCCACCCTACCCGCCACCCTGAATTCTTGTGTGCTATATTCAGTGGCTGGGCTCCCCTTGTCCAACCCTACAGGTTGCCTCAACAGCTGGGCTGCCCTTAACTCCGACTCCACAACACCCCTGAAGTTTGAAGTCCAACAGGCAGCCCTGGTAAGCACTGCACGACAATACTGTGTACTCACCCCCAAGTCCCCTTCAAAGTGCAGCCCGCAAAGTGCAAGCTTTTTATGTGCTGTTGTGAAACACGTCGGCGTGCTTTCCCACTGACATGGACGGACGATCCAGTGGGGTGGGTGGGGGAACGATTCTGGTGGGCTGGCCTGATGATTATATGCTGATGTATTACAATGAGATTTCCGATGTCCGATGGCGGGAAACGCAGCCCGCCATCAATGGGCTGAGCGGACAATCGCGAAGTGGTTTCATGCTGTCGTGAAACCGATTGCGCCATATTGTCCACTCACGCCACCGATCACTCCCGTCGCCAGTGGGTGCGGAAAATTATCCCCTTTGTGTGTTTTAGGTTTCTGCTTTCTCAGCAGCGAGAGGACAAGCAGCTGAGACACTGACGAGAGAAGATCTAAATGGGCTCCCTCCTTCCTCCCTCTCTCTCCAATCCACCTTGCAAGCTTCAAACCTTGTTTGCTGACCATGTCCATGCAGGGACACCTCAGCTGCAGACAGAAACTTCTTAAAAGAACTCAACGCAGCACTACGAACATACAGACATATGAAATAGGTGCAGGAGTAGGCCATTTGGCCCCTCGAGCCTGCTCCGCCATTCAATAAGATCATTGCTGATCTGTTTGTGTTTTGAATTCCACATTCCCATCTACCTCCGATACCCTTTGATTCCCTCGCTCAACAAGAATCTATCTAACTCCGCCTTAAAAATATTCAATGACCCGGCCTCCACCGCCTTCTGAGGCAGAGAATTCCAAAGTCGTACAACCCTCTGAGAGAAAAAAATTCTCCTCATCTCTGTCCTAAAAGGGCGACCCCTAATTTTAAAACAGTGCCACCTAGTTCTGGACTCACCCACAGGAGGAAACATCCTTTCCACGTCCCCCTTGTCGAGACCGTTCAAGATCTTACATACTTCAACAAAGTCGCCCCTCACTCTTCTAAACTCCAGTGGAAAAAAGCCCAGTTTGTCTAACCTTCGTGCTTTATGTCGAATCTCCAGGAGAACAGCCAAATCAGCTGTCTGCGTCTTTAAATTGGAAGCATCAGGACCACCAAAAGAAAGTAACAAGACCACCAAATTTAGCCTGAAGCCAGCCAAGGTACCAAACTACATATTGTATATTCCTTTTATTTTTATGGAGTCTAATTTGACCAACCTATCCTTCCCCACTCTGTAATCTATTTGTGTCCTTGTGTGACCTTTGAATGTGTGTGTATGAAAGTCAGAGCTTATTTTATTATTTTACTTAGATCACTTTAAGTATAATAAAACTAACCCCTTTCTTTGTTAAACTGAAGAAGACCTGTCCACTTGGCTCTTTTATGATCACCATACATAAACAGTTAAGTGCTCATTAAACTGGCAAGTATATCCTTTCCAAAACAAAGAAATCTGTTGTTGTCAAATGAGGAGAGGGAAAAGAGGGGAGGCATTCAACCCCTCCTCACCTGATAATAAAACTTCAAAATAAGAGTTTAAATAAAATTTTAAAAACGTATATATTTCACAGCAATCATTAAATGTTTCCATTGAATTGCATTTCGTGCCTAGTAATGTATTTTTTTACTTGACGACCTCAGACCTTATCTATCGCCTAAACTTGGACTTGATAGCACTGACATTTCTCAGAAATCTCCCAATCTTGCTGCAACTTTAGTGGGAGATCAGCAGATGCCACAGAGAAAGGCATAAACTTTTAGTCATTTATACTGTCACCGCAGGGATTCTAACAACTTTCCACTGCAGCTTTCCAATGGAAATTCCAGGCAAATATTTTTGCCCAGAGCTATGACTCTGTGCTGAGTTTAAATGCATTATTGCCATTAATTTAGAATATTTTTCTTGAGCTTGTAACATTTGTCCTGAGGTAAAGTGCATTTTGAGTATATTTTAAATGGAGAGGTTGCGTATGTCTGCATATGTCTTTGGGAAAGAGAATTTTAAAACTGGCAATATACTAATTACAGGTGCATTGTAGCTTTGGTATGTGTTCCTTAAACTTCAGAAAGTATATTAAACAAAACAAAAGAAGAGAGAGACAGGGATAAGAGAGATTGGTAGTGAGATACAGGCATATGAAGGTGAGAGAAAGGGAAGGGAGAGAGCTGCTCATTCTTAGGTCAATATCAATTCAATTTCCAAAGAGACAGAGACAGGGAGAGGCTCAATTCTGGCATCTGCATTGGCTCAGAAAACAGCAGAGACAGATAATAGACTAACAGTATTACCCATGTTGCCAACACCATGGGAGAGTGACTCGTGTTTTTACTTATGTTTTGAATATACTGTGAAGATTTGCGAATCTAACCAGGAATCTACCAGGAATGATAGCATAATGGTTATGTTATTGGATCAGCAATTGAGAGGCCTGGACTAATGCACTGGAAACATGTCCCACCATGGAAAATGGAAGAATTTAAATTCAATTAATTAATAAAAATCTAGGACAAAAAACTAGACTTAGTAAATGATGACTATGAAGCCATTGGATAGTCATAAAAATTCATTTGGTACACTAATGTCCTTCAGGGAAGGAAATCTGCTTACTTGTGACTCCAGACCCACATCAATGTGGTTGACTCTCAACTACCCTCTGAAACAATTAAGCAAGCCACTCAGTTGTATAAATATGCTACAGAAAAGTCAAATAAGATTAAAACTGGACGGGCCTTCTGCGCAGTCGATGATACATCTCAGGCACCCCCTGAGATCCCTTCATCACAATAGCCAGTTTTCACCCAATTCAGTTGATTCCACTTGACATCAAGAAACGCGTGAAGGCACTGGATACAGCACAGACCCTGACAACATCCTGGCTGTATCACTGAATGAAGACTTTTGTTTCAGGACTAGCCATGCCTCTAGCCAAGCTCTTCCAGTACAGCAACAACACTGGCATCTACCTGACAATGTGGAAAATTAACCAGATATGTCCTGTCCACAAAAGGTAGGACAAATTCAATCTGGTCAATTACCACTCATCAGTCTACTCTCGGTCATCGGTGATGGAAGGTATCATCGAAGGTGCTATGAAGCGGCACTTGCCCAGCAATAACCTACTCAGCAATACACAGTTTGGGTTCTGCCAGGGCCAAACAGCTTCACACCTTATTACAGCCTTGGTCCAAATGTGGACAAAAGAGCTGAATTCCAGGGGTGAGGTGAGAGTGACTGCCCTTGACATCACAGAATCACAGAATCACAGTGCAGAAGAGGCCCTTTGGCCTATCGAGTCTACACCGACACATGAGAAACACCTGACCTACCTCCTACCTAATCCCATTTACCAGCACTTGGTCCATAGCCTTGAATGTTATGACGTGCCAAGTGCTCATCCAGGTAGTTTTTACAGGATGTGAGGCAAGACATCAAGGCAGCATTTGACTGAAGATTAAGGCGCGATCTGTTGAGGTGTTTAGGGTAGATAGAGAGAAATTGTCTCCTATGGTGGAGAATGCAGAAGTCAATTAAAATTAGAATTCAGCTGATCTGGAGTGGAGAGCAGAAAGTACGTCGACACACAAAGTGCTGGATTTTATGCTCCCCTGCCAGTGGGTTTGAAGGCAGGGGGTGCACGTAAAATTACAGTGGGTGGCCTTCCTGCCGCCTACCTGCCTATTCCTGACCTGCAGGGGGGGTTTTATTGAGGCCCTTAAGTGGGAAGTTAATGCCATGCCATGCAGGAAGCCTGGCGGCATTATCTGTGTGGTCTGGTGCCAGGCAAGGGGAGGGGACATCTTTCGTGGGCTCCCCTAACCCTATCAGGCACCCCTCCGAAGCTTATCCCTCTTTAACCCTCCCCCCCGTACCTCTTGGACCCAACTCTTCACTCCCCTCAACCCATTCTCCCTTCACACCCTTCACCAAGAGCCCCACCCTGGACTTACCTGGGCTCCTCAGTGTGGTGGGACTGCCTGCATCCCAGCAATGGCCAGCATTTCCATGCTTCAAGGCAGGGCTTCCTCCTGGGAAAGGGGTGGAAGTCTCTCCTTAAAGTAATTAATGCTGCTCCCAGTATTAAATTGCTGCAAAAAATTACTCAACATTTTAGCTGGGGGTGGGGGGGTGGTGGGTGGGTGGGGTGTTGGGGGGCGGGGTGTGGGGGGCAGGGGGTGCGGGGTGCGGGGGAGGGGGTGGGGGTCAAGGACTGGCGGCATTATCTGTGTGGGCTAGTGCCAGGCAAGGGGAGGGGACCTTGTAAAATCCAGCCCTTAGAGTAGTGGAAGACCTAGAACTCTCTCACAAAAATAGTTGTTGCGGCTAGACCAACTGAAGTTTTCAAATTGAGGATTGATATATTTTTGTTAGCTGAGGATTTTAGGGGTTATGCTCAGACATGCAGCCAAATCTAATTAAATAGCCGTATAGATTCAAGGGGCTGCTTATGCAACTCCTGTTCCTATGTTCCACTAGTGCATGGATCCCAGGAGGTAGTTATTGCCTTCAAGAGAGGATGCAGGAAGGTATTGATGCCAAAACTGAAATAAGGCAGCCCTCTTTGGAAAACAAAAATGTTCATGACTTGACTATTTTGCACATGCTACTGTTTTGTTTTAATTCCTTTAAGAAATTTGGATAATTAAAATAAGTTATCTTAAAATAATTCCACACTCTGGGTTAGATTTTACTCATCCTCTAGGATTGGCTGGGACACAGGGGCAGTAGTGGGTTGGAACCAGGGGGGCGGGGTTGTAAAATGGCAAGAGAAGGTGGGAGGTGGAGTGCCCATTATCTTCCCAATGGCATGGAACTTTAACAGTGGTGGGGAAGGTAGAGGACAGCCCTCTCACCAAAAAGACAATTGTGCCATTTAAGTGGCCAATTAAAGGCCTCTTCCTGCTGCCGCTGGCATTTTAGCAGGGTGGGTGTGTCTCCACCACTTGGGGACACTGTCCGGTGAACCTTGGTAGTGACCCTGTGGGCTTTGGGGGGAAGCCCTCCTATTTGGGCACTCAGTTGCCCGCTGAGAGGCCCCTGGTGACAATGGCCAGCCTGTAGCTACACATTGGCCTTCACCAACACCCTGCTAAGAACTGACTGGCCCTGGCATCCCCAGACCCCACTACCTGGTTGAGGGTGGTCTGCTTCCATAGCATCACCTTCTTCCAGTCCGAGTTCCAGTGGTGACCACTGCTCCCAGGGCAGCTCCTGAAGGCAGGTAAACATCCTTCAAGAGGATAGCAGCCCAGACAGCAACTAATTAGTTGGCTGGCCCCCGTAAAATGCACCAAGAGGTCCCACAAACAGCCAAGGCGATGTCGCCACTGGCTTTCCATCCCATCATCAGGATCCCCTTCTTTATGCAACGACAAAATTCAGCTCAGGTTTGGGAATTGCAGATTCATTTATCTCTAAAGTCAGACGACCTTATGAGGCAAATGATCCCTACATTTTAATTACAAAACTGTTAGTGTTGATGCATTCTCAGAACATTCGCTGACGATTAATTTTCTGCTTATCGTTGTCCATCAATTAAATCTGGCAGGTTGTTAGCTTGGCACTTTGTGTGGCTCTCTTGCAAGCAGGGTAACCTCATCAGGCACTCATCATTTGGCTTTGTCCTGAAAAGACAATAGATGGCGGGAGACAGTCTCTGAGACACCAGTTTTGTGTCTCCACCCGACTGCAATTGATAACTTCATTCTTCCTTTTTCCTGAAATAAGTCTTATTAACAGCTTCTTACCCAGAGAAATATATTTGGCAGTTTTTGCTAGTTTAACAATTTTTCTTGTTCCTTCAATGTAAAAATAAATCTGTGAATGCTTCATGGAACTTATGAAATACGATATGCAGCAATGCACCTTTTTTTATTTTGTGAATCAAGGCACAGTATCTAAATGTTGTAATGTAATGAAAATTGTTGTATTGACCACTTGCTTTTTAATTTTTAATTTTAATAAATCCAATTCATTGCTTATAACCTAAGCTTATTCTTTAATTACTCAAAGAATGGAAGAATGCTAGAAGGCCCAAGATATTCCATTGAGCACATTTCAGTAATTAAGGCTAGCCTGCCTCTGGGCAGTAACACAGTGCTAGGTATCCTTTATGTAATGTCACGTTTTGGTTCATATAAAATAAGAGTTTATTTAAAGTGGTCTTTGGCATTGAGCACAGTTTGCTCACTGAGCCATTGAAAGTCGCAGATTACAAGTAGCATTTCAGAATATTTACCAATACACGTTAAAGTACACTAGGATCAGCAGATAACAAAACGGTTTAGAAATCTTTCAGAATTGACAAGTGAATAGAAGTATTTTTAGACAGCAGGTCATTCACAGAACAGGAACTGAAGCATAGACAGGAAGTGACTGCTTATGGAAGAACATAGGGTTGTAGAATGATACAGAGCAAAAAAAGGCCATTTGTCCCATTGTGCCTGCTCTTTGAAAGAGCTATCCAATTAGTCCCACTTCCCTGCTCTGTCCCCATAGCTCTGTGACTCCATTTCTTTAGATCTAATCCTCAGTGAACATAATTTCTTGGTTATGTGGTGTGGAAGGAGAAGCAACACCTGGGGTGCTGGTGATATTATTCTTTAAATAAATATCTAGATGATATTAAGAACACCTCCAAATCTTTCTCAACCCAAAGGTATTAACCCCTCCCATTTTACCCTTACCTTCATTTCTGCCCTTTCTTGACACAACAGGCCAGAGTGGAAGCTTGATGCGGGAGGAACAATAACATGAACCCAACTCCCACTATTCTGCAGTTTGTTTATTGGAGGTGTGCCACTTTCACCATGTAGACTTTGGCCTCATACCACTTCACCCAAAAAGTGAGGTATCAAGGAAGAAAGGATATTTCAAATGTAGTAAATCAGAAACCCCTGATAAGTTTAAAGAACCACAGAGGTTTAATAATCATTAGCAGGTGTTTAATCTAACAGTGTGGACAGCCTCTTCAAATCTTCACCATTTTTCACTAAACTCTTCATATTCTACTTCTCCTCAGAGGGATACCTGCTCACACCCACAGTTCCAGCAGTGGCACATGCATTGAGAGTTAAGAAGGTAAGTAATATTCCTGTTTCTAAGATGGCTTAAACATAGATTCGGAGCGGAAGCTCAAAGGGATTGTTTCATTGTCTCTAAAGGAATGCTTTCCGCTCTAATGTATTTCCTTCCTGTGTGAACTCTGGACAGTACATCATTGTGTTTTGGAATTGCAGCAATTATCATTTCACAGCTCCTTCTTGCCTCTGCGTGAATTCTCAATCAACTTGTTCAATTCAATGGATCTTTGAAAATTAAAATGTATTCTTTGCAACTGAGCTTCGCAGATTCATAATGTGTCAAAATGGGAAATTGCTGCAAATGATGTATCAATCTGAATTGAAATTAAAGAATTTTGCTCTATTCTTGCACCAATAAAACACCTTGCATTTATATAGCACCTTTAATGTAGTAAAACATCCCAAGAATTTCACAAGGGCATTATCAGACAAAATTTGACAGCGAGACACATAAAGAGCTATCATAAGTGACTGAAAGCTTGTTCAAACAGCTCGGAGCATCTTAAAGAAGAGGGATTTCCAGTGCTTAGGGCCCATAGATATCTGAAGGCATGGCCAGCATGAGCAGGGTGGTGAAAATTAGGAATACATGTGCCAGAATTGGTAAAGATGTCGAGGGGGGTGGGGGGGGGGGAGGTGTCATAGGGATGGAGGAGGTTAGAGATAGTGAGGGACAACACCGCGAATGGACTTGAAAAGAAGGATGAGAACTTTAAAGTTGATGCATTGCTGTACCAGGAGCCGATGTAGGTCACTGAACACAGGGGTGATAAATAGGTGAATGGGACTTCTTAAACAGCAGAAGGGTTTTGGATGAGCTGAAGTTCATGGAGAGTGGAAACTGAAAAGGCTAGAAGCAGTAGGTACTCAAGTCTGGAGGTGAATGAATCCTAAAACAGAATAACAAGATCACTTGGTATAGGCAACACCAGAGATCTGCAACTTAAAGGGAACCTGGGTTTAAGTTTTTATATGTAACTCTGGAAGAGTACAGGTTGCAACTGTGTGGCCCAGGAGGACTGAAACATGGATTCCGCCTGCTGTTCATTACTTTAATTCACATACTCCTCAATCATTTTTCTGCCAAATAGCTATCAACTTCTCTAGATATTGTTCACACTATCCATTTCACTGCTGGGGTTTTCCATGCTCATTGGCGTCGGGTGTATTTGGTGGTGTGAGTGGATAATATGACGTGATCAGTTTCATGATGGTGTGAAAGCAGTTTGCGATCAGTCGCTCAGCCCACTGATCACAGGCTCCGTTTCCCGCCATCGGACGTCAGGAACCTCTTTGTAACACACCAGCATATCATTATTAGGCCAGCCCACCGGAATCGTCTCCCCCCCACCGCCCCGGCTGGATCGTCCACCCACCTCAGCAGGAAAACACGCCGATGTGTTTCACAACAGCATATATAAGGCGTGCACTTCGTAGGCTGCACTTTGCTTGGGACTTCAGCGTTTGTTTGCTTGCCTACCTTGCTTTGGTCTGTGCTTGCAGTCATCAGTGCTATCACTTTTAGGGGGGGTCACAGGTCTCTACTTACAAGATCAGCCATGTGTGGGTTTTCAATGGCTGCAGGGCTAGGGCTTGCTTGGGGAAGGGGGAGAAGTGGCCTCAAGCAAGGAAAGAGACTGCAGGGCGAGGACTGTAATGGGGAAGGAGGGTATCCCAGGTTTGTGTGGGGCACATGTTGATTGGTACAAGTGGCCTCAAGATGGTGAGAACTGGGGAAGCAGTCTCCAGAGGAGATGAGGCCAGATGGACATGTGAGAGTATGTGTGTGAGAATGGGTGGTGATGTCTCTTGAGCTGGCAGTGAGTGAGATGCCAGTGAATGTGTGGTAGGGTTGAGTGTGTGAGTTTAGAGTGATGAGACAGTTGCCATACCCTAGCTGCACGGATGAGGTCATTCTCATCTATCTGCATTGGATGGGCAACCTCTTCAATCAGCATTGGCATTGATCACATTGCCATCGCCTACCAAGCCGGAGTGGTAATGTTATTGTCCCTCCCATGCCCAGAGCAGGGGTAGAGGACATCGCAGGGGCCTCCACTGCATCCAAAAGGCACTCAAGGGGTGCAGTCTTCTTGCCTTTCAGGACCATGTCTTCTTTGCTGCTGACCTCATAGTCATAGAGTCATAGAGGTCTACAGCACAGAAAAAAGCCCTTTGGCCCATCGAGTCTGCACCGCTCAAACAAGTGCCTAGCTATTCTAATCCCATTTTCCAGCACTAGGCCCATAGCTTTGTATGCCATGGCATCGCAAGTGTATATCCAAATACTTCTTAAATGTTATGAGGGTTTCTGTCCCCACCACCCTTTCAGGCAGTGAGTTCCAGATTCCCACCACCCTCTGGGTGAAAAAATTCCTCCTCACATCCCCTTTAAACCTCCTGCCCCTTACCTTAAATCTATGCCCCCTGGTTATTGATCCCTCCACCAAAGGGAAAAGTTCCTTCCTGTCTACCCTATCTATGCCCCTCCTGGGCTGGAAGCACTGAGTGCAGCTGTACTTTGAATGTGGTGCCTGGCGTAATGAAGCTGTGAGGCGATGGCTTGGCAGACGAATCAGAGTCCACCCCGCCCAAAACAGCATGTATCCTGGGAATACATAATTAATGCCACGGGTTTGGGATGATACCGCGTGAAAATCCACCACTGTGGCTGGCGGGTAAAACGTTGTTTTTCCAGCCCGCTACTGCACTTAGTGCAAATCTAAGACGATTCCGCCCAGTTTCCACAGACAATATTCCAATATTTACCAAAATCTGTGTAAAGATGTTCAGTCTTTTTTATTACTGTTCCCTATCAATTCTATAAGCTGACTGTCCTACTTTGTATTTCCAGCTATTTCTGTAATTACATGAGATCTCCTACATATTCGAGCTGCAGCTCTTTTCTTTTATACCTGTTTATAACTTGTACAGTTTATAACTGTTTTGCAAGAATTCTTCAGAGAAAATAAAATCAAAAACAATAAAGATATTCTCTAACCCTCTGAATATTTATGTACGATTAACTGCTCTTGTCACGCATTTTGCAAATTTTAAATTTTACTATTTGTAATAATATTACATCTTTCAATCACATACTTTCAGAAATTGCTAATTTGGTGGTTTAAAAGCACCACCAAAATTGGTTTCAACAGTATGTTTTGTAGCTTAAATCTAAATACAAATGGAACAGGATGCATTTGGGAAAATCTTTAATCACAGAACAATAGGTCAACCACCTGTACAGCTGGAATTTTACCAGGTCTTTGCGGACAGTCTTGGAGGCAGTAAGGCTGGCAAAATAGCACAGGAAGGCATCAGGTGGCATGTCTGACGCCTTCTAGCTGCCATGCTATTTTGCCAGCCCACCCCCTGGGAGCTCAATTGAGCCACTTAACTTGCTAATTAGGGGCCTCTTCCTGCTTCTGCTGGCAATTTACCAGTGGGAGAGAGCACTCTGCTACATGGGGATAGCATCTGGTGACCCCTGTCAGCCACCCAGCAGACTCCGGATGGAGCCTTCCATTTTGAGCAACCTTTGGCCCATCAAGCCCACCCCCCCCCACCACCCCCCCTCCACCCCCCACCAGGCATCATGCTGCCTAACCTCTGCGGACCCTGACCCTCACCTCACTGGCACCTGCCTGTCATCATCATAGTGGCAGGTGCCGAATTGTGGTGATGATACAAATAAAACTAGTAATCATAATCATAAAACAATCATTAAAATAAAAAGAAAAATAAAGTATAAAATAATAAAAGGATTGCACAATAATGATCATTTCAACGTATTCTTAGTTGCAAAATGCAGCTCTCCTTAATTTACAGAATAAAGGTCTACTGCACCCTGCATTTCGTATTAAAGTCCATAAATCATATGTTGTCATGTTGGGTCCATTAAATTCTCAGTCGTTCGCATGGTATTTATGAGTTTTATAAAGTAAGGGATTGGGTTGCCTCATATTCTATTCATTCTGTATCATATTTGTGGAATTGTGGTTTTCTCATCGCACATTTACTTTTGGGTGGTTGTGGCAAGAAATCATGGCAATGGAAGGTGAGTTTCCTAGTGAAGTCCAGGCAGAGCTTTTCCTGCATTTCAGCAAGGGAACACACGTTAAGTTGTTTGATTGTATCAGAGTAGCTTTGCTTTGTAATAACCTACTTTGATGGCACATGTCCATCGATTAACTGGCTACCACCTGTAAGATGTGGCATGGGTCCTGCCATCAAAAGTGGGGTCGCCATCACCCACCTCTCCCCCCCTTCTCCCCCCCCCACCACCCCACCCCCCCACCCCAACAACCCAGTTTCGGCCCTAGCAGCAGAACCCCTGCTGCCTCTGAAAACTCCCAGCTTATGTGTATTTTTTAAAAATCAGATTTTGTTGTATCTAAATTACCTTAAATGATTTGACTTTGCCAATGATAGATTTTTGCACGTGTTATGGTCCTATTATTTCAGTCTCAGTATATGATGATTTATGTATTCAAGTTGAATTGACTCTAGCAGCTTTTAAACTTGGCTCAGTACCAGACCCAGCAGTTATCAAATATCTGTCTTGTGCTTACTGCATTTTGAAATATTGGCATACAGAGAAACTACATCAATTGGCCTTTTAATGAATAGTTTTCATAATAAGTTTTAATAAAGATTAAACCAGATGACTTTTCAACAGGCCAATGGTCATTTTACAATCTGCTTAATTTGCTTCAAATATGAAAGAGAAGTCTACATCTATCTATTCCATCTATTTCGTTTACAAATGAATTGATGGGTGAGTCATCCCCAATCCGTTACTGCGCACCTTTTAGCAGTCAGCTCAAGATCACCATCAGTCGTGAAAATGGAGGGGAGATGACCTATCTGCCTGATCCTTTTAAGATGATATATTACCATCCATGGAGCTGGAAGGAGAACTTAAAGGAAGAAAAATTATTTGAAAATTCACTTAATCCAGTGTGTTGGAACCAAGAATCCCTTTCCATAAATAAAACCAATTGAAAGTGATAGAAAAGAAATCTAAATTCAACAGCGCCAACATCTTAACAGAGACAGAGGCTCAGTAGTCAGTCACAAGAATATAGTAATTTGTAGTGCTGCTTTCCTTTAGACTGAGGGCCACAGAGAATATAAACTCTAATTACAGAAGAATTATTTAATTAAAGTTGCATAAAAATGAGACAGATTTATCAATAATGCAACAAACAGAGATAAAATAGAGATGAATTCTCTTTTGCTAACAGCAACATAAATTGTAATTGAGTATGTGCCTGCAGACAAAATTAAATATATATACATTAGATGCATGTTTTTTGTTTGACTGTTTACCAAGTTAATATTCACTGATTTTAGATCTGTATCTGTCTCATTTACATACAGTTTAACAGAACTATAGAGCCATAGAACCATAGAAAAGTTACAGCACAGGAGGAGGCCATTCGGCCCATCTTGTCCACACCAGCCCGAGGGCACCCGGGTGCCTTTTCTAATCCCACCTACCTGCATCCGGCCCATAGCCCTGCAGCTTACAGCACTTAAGGAACAGATCCAGGTACTTTTATTTAAAAGAGTGTAGAGTTTCTGCCTCTACCACCAACTTGGGCAGCGAATTCCAGACACCCACTACCCTCTGCATAAAAAAGTTCTTCCTCATGTCCCCCCTACACCTTCTGCCCTTATCTTGAAGCTATGTCCCCTGGTTCTAGAATTCTCCACCAAGGGAAACAATTTTACCCTGTCCACTCTATCTATTCCCCTCATAATTTTGTACACTTCAATCAAGTTACCTCTCAGCCTTCTTTGTTCTAAGGAAAATAACCCCAATCTATCCAATCTCTCCTTGTAGCTACATTTTTCTAACCCTGGCAACATTCTTGTAAACCTCCTCTGCAGTCTATCCAGAGCTATTACGTCCTTCCTGTAATGTGCTGACCAGAACTGCACACAATACTCCAATTGTGGCCTCACCAGTGTTTTATACAATTCGAACATTATATCCTTACTTTTATATTCTATACTTCTGCCAATGAAGGAGAGCATTCCAAATGCCTTCTTTACAACCTTGTCTACTTGAACTGCTGCCTTCAGGGACCTGTGTACTTGTACGCCAAGATCTGTCACTTCATCTACCCCTCTTAGTATATTCCCATTCATTGCGTAATCTCTGTAACTGTTTGACCTCCCTAAATGTATGACCTCACACTTCTCTATGTTAAAATCCATCTGCCACTTTACCGCCCACTCCACCTACCCATCTATATCGTTTTGGAGATTATGGCTATCCTCCACACTATCCACTACTCGGCCAATCTTTGTGTCATCTGCAAATTTCCCAATCGTGCCCCCACATTCATGTCCAAATCGTTAATATGTAACACAAACAGCAAGGGTCCCAACACTGAGCCCTGTGGAACACCACTTGAGACACTTGCCATTCGCAAGGGCATGCATCAACCATTACCCTTTGTTTCCTGTTACAAAGCCAACCTTTTATCCAGTTTGCTTCATTACCCTGAATCCCATGGGCTTTTACTTTCCTAACCAATCTGCCATGTGGGACCTTGTCAAATGCCTTGCTCAAATCGATGTACACAACATCCACTGCACTACCTTCATCAACCCTTCTTGTCGCCTCCTCAAAGAATTCAATCAAATTTGTGAGGCAAGACCTTCCTTTAACAAATCCAAGCTGACCATCCCTGACTAGTCCATGCTTTCCACATGACAGTTAATCCTATCTCTCAGGATTGATTCTACTAATTTGCTCACCACCGATGTAAGACTATCTGGCCTACAATTGTTTGGCATTTCCTTTGATCCCTTTCTAAACAATGGAACTATGTTTGCATTTCTCCAGTCCTCTGGTACCTCCCTTGTATCTAGTGAAGATTGGAAAATCATCCTCAGAACATCTGCTATCTCCTCCCTGACTTCCTCCAGCAGTCTCGGAAACAATCCATCTGGCCCTGGTGACTTATCAACTTTCAAGGATTTCAACCCTTCGAGTACTTCCTCTCTCTTTATGACTAACCCATATGGTATCTTGCAGTGTTCCTCCTGGACTACTATATCTACATCCTCCCTCTCCTTTGTAAACACGGAGACAAAATATTCATTCAAAACCTTTCCCACAGCCTCTTCATCTACACACAAGTTTCCATCTTCATCTCTGATAGATCCTACTTTTTCCTTAACTAACCTTTTAGCATTAATGTATTGGTAAAACATCTTTGGTTTATCTTTAACTTTACTTGCTAGTCTTTTTTCATGCCCTCTCTTTGATTTCCTTATTTCCTTTTTTACTTTGTCCCTGCACTTCCTATATTCGTCTAGGCTATCTGCAGTGCTTAGTTCTTTGTATCTATCGTATGCTTTCTTTTTCTGTTTGATCTTCCCCTGTATTCCTCTAGACAACCAGGGGGGTCTAGATTTGGCAGTACCACTCTTATTTTTGTAGGGGACATGTCTACTTTGTACAATTAGGATCTTGCTTTTTAGTGCTTCCCATTGGTTTTCCACTGTTTTATCCTCCAGCAGTGCTGTCCAGTCCACCTCAGCCAAGTCCCTTCTCATTTCTGCAAAATTTGCCTTCCCCCAGTTCAAGACTTTTACTCCTGCCTTATCTCTGTCCTTTTCCATGGTAATGCTAAATCTAACTGAATTGTGATCACTGTCCCCGATATGGTCGCCAACTGTCACTTCACCCACTTGCCCTTCTTCATTCCCCAAGACTAGGTCTAGAATTGCATCTCCTCTCGTTGGGTTTGTCACTAATTGGTTGAAAAATTTTTCCTGGACACACTGCATGAATTTTTCTCCCTCAGTGCCCCTTATATTGTTTGAATCCCAGTTGATATTAGGATAGTTGAAGTCTCCTACTATTATTGCCCTCTCAAGCAGAAATTTGCCTACATATTTGTTCTTCTATCTCCTTTTCACTATTTGGGGGTCTGTAGTTTACTCCCAGTAGTGTGACTGCCCCTTTTTTATTTCTAAGCTCAGTCCATAAAGCCTCGTTTGTTGACCCATTTAGTATATCATCACTTCTCACAACTGGAATTGATTCTTTAATCATTAGTGCTACCCCTCCACTTCCTTTTTTATCTCCTACTCTACCGTGTCTGAAGACTCTATAACCAGGGATATTTAGCTGCCAGTTTTGTCCCTCCTTTAGCCAGGTCTCCATTATAGCAATGACATCCTGCTACCATGTATCTACCTGTGCCCTTAACTCATCTACCTTGTTTGTAATGCTCCTTGCATTGAAGTATAAACAGTTTAACCCTGTCAATTTCCCTTGCTGGACACTTTGTAAACTTTGCTTCTCCTGTAACTCCATGTCTATCACAATGTCCCTAGCTAATGTTCTACCTCCATTTTTCTGATCTGAATCTGACCTATCTGATCCTACTCCTGGGATCCCATCCCCCTGCCACACTAGTTTAAATACTCCCCAACAGAACTAGCAAAAGCCCCCGCAAGGACACTGGTCCCAGCTCTGCCTGGATGCAGCCCGTCCGGTTTGTAAAGGTCCCACCTTCCCCAGAACCGGTCCCAGTACCTCAAGAATCTGAATCCCTCCTAGCTACACCATCTCTCCAGCCACATGTTCATTTGGTCTATCCTCTTATTCCTGCTCTCACTAGCACGTGGAACTGGGAGTAATCCTGAGATGACTACATTTGAGGTCCTGCATTTTAATTTAACTTCTAACTTCCTGTACTGAGCTTGCAGGTCCTCATCCCTTAGTTTACCTATGTTGTTGGTACCAATGTGTACCACGACCACTGGCTGTTTACCTTCCCTCCCCAGAATGTCCTGCAGCTGCTCCGGGACATCCTGGACCCTGGCATCAGGGAGGCAACATACCATCCTTGATTCACGTTTGCGGCCACAGAAGCATCTGTCTGTGCCCCTAACTATTGAATCCCCTATCACTATAGCCCTGCCACTTGTTTTCCTCCCACCCCACAGTGCCGTGAACTTGGCTGTTGCTGCTTTCCCCTGAGAGGCCATGCCCCCCCCCAACAGTATCCAAAGCGGTATATCTGTTAGAGAGGGGGATGACCACAGGGGACTCCTGCACTACCTTCCTGAGTCTTTTACTGTTCCTGATGGTCACCCATTCCCTTTCTGCCTGTGTAATCTTCACCTGCGGTGTGACCACCTCGCTAAACGTGCTATCCATGACTTGCTCAGCATCACAGATGCTCCACAATGAGTCCACCTGCAGCTCCAGCTCCGAAATCCGGTTAGCTAGAAGCTGCATTTGGACACACCTTCCGCACACATGGTCACCAGGGACGCTGGAAGCGTCCCTCATTTCCCACATCCTGCAGGAGGAGCATATCACGGGTCTGAGTTCTCCTGCCATGACATCCTTCTCGATTAAGCTAGTTACTCCTTTAAAAAATACACTAGCTCGGTGCCTTTTTTATGTTAGCTAGGAACCTTGTTTCTTGACTAATTATACTTTTACAGTACTACTCTATACTTTTTTTTTAGGCTCCTATCTCAGTATTAAGCAATGAATTACTTTAATAGACTGAAAATAAAAACTCACCAGGATTTACTCACCAATCAGCTGCTTCTTTTAAAATCCACTTTCAGAAGAGTGTCCCTCACAGGTCTGGTGCACTCCTGAAGGTACTGCCGCTTCTTCTATCTCTCTTTTTTTTGGTTTGAGGAGGAGGGAGGAATGGAAACACTACAGCAATGTAATGTTTGGGGCTATTCTGTTCTTTGACAGTGGGTCCTCCTCGATCCCCTTTTGAGTTGTGGTGACTGCGCTGACTTCTCCCAGAATGCTTCTCAGTTGCTTCTCACTACCGCTCTCTGTTGGATGCTCTTCCTCCTGTTGAAATCTAAAGCCCTCCTTCCTACTGCATTTCTCCAGCCATGTGTTGAACTGCTCAATCTTCCTATTCTTACGCTGACTAGCAAGTGGCACTGAGAGTAATCCTAAGATTACTGCTCTTGAGGCCCTGCTTTTTAATTCCTTTCCTACCTCCCTAAAATTTGCTTTCAGGACCTCATCCCTTTTCCTGCCTATGTCATTGGTCTCAATGTGGACCACGACCTCTGGCTGTTCACCCTCCCCCAGAAGACTGTTCTGCAGCCACTCTGTGACATCCTTGACCGTGGCACCCTTGACCGTGGCACCAGGGAGGCAATGTGCCATCCTGGAGTCATGCCTCCAGCCGCAGAAATGTCTGTCTGCTCCCCTAACTATGGCATCCCCTACCACGATAGCATTTCCACTCCTCCATCCCCCCTCCTATGCAGCTGAGTCATCCATGGTGCCATAAACTTGGCTCTTGCTAGTCCTCTGAAGAACCATCTTGCTCAGCAGTATCCAAAATGGAAAAATGGTTAGAGAGCGAGATAGCCTCAGGGGATTCCTGTGCAACACGCCTTTTTCTCTTAGATACTCTGGTGGTCACCCATTCCCTCTCTGCTTGTGTACTTCTGAGCTACGGTGTGACCGCCTCTCTAAACATGCTATCCACATAATCCTTAGCCTTACAGATGCACCACAGTGACTCCAGCCACCGCTCGAGTTCCACAGCTTGGAACTCAAGTTCTGTAGCTAGTGACACTTCTGCAGACGTAGTCATCGAGGGCACCTTGTGCCTGTACGACTTCTGACATCCTGCAGGATGCACATTTCACATGGCTGAGCTACACTGACATACTTTAAATTAAAGTGTTTACTACAGTATGGTATAATATAATAACTCACTTGTCACTCACCAATCAACTCCTCTGTGCCGAGACCGGAAAGGCCTATATTTACCAGCCAACCAACTTATGAGACTCCTGTGATGTCACTTTTAGGTTTAATCAGTAAACTCTTGGTTCCCTCTCTGCACTGCTTTATGGGCTCCCAATCAGCTTCTTCTCCTGTAGCAAAGTAAGAGGCAGCTACTAGAGGCTGAAAGATAGAAAAAGGAACACCTCCTTCCCCTCTTCACTGAACTCCCTCATTCACCAAACTCCAACTTAAGCACTCTAATGCGCCCAAAGCAACACTCCAGTACAGTTTTCAAAATACTGCTGTAAGTGTTTTGACACCTATGTCAAATTATGTTATGATTGCAGTCACAATTTACAATTCCAAACTGGAGAGGAGAGCTGGAATTTTCACAGTTTAAAACAGCGAGAGGATAGCTGGGATTTTCACAGCTTAAAACAGCAAGAGGAGAGCTGGAATTTTTACAATTTAAAACAGCGAGAGAAGAGTTGGGATTTTCACAGTTTAAAACTGTGAGAGGAGAGCCGGGATTTTCACAGTTTAAAACAGCAAGAGGAGAGCTGGGATTTTCACAGTTTAAAACAGTGAGAGGAGAGCCGGGATTTTCACAGTTTAAAACAGCAAGAGGAGAGCTGGGATTTTCACAGTTTAAAACAGTGAGAGGAGAGCCGGGATTTTCACAGTTTAAAACAGCAAGAGGAGAGCTGGGATTTTCACAGTTTAAAACAGTGAGAGGAGAGCCGGGATTTTCACAGTTTAAAACAGCAAGAGGAGAGCTGGGATTTTCACAGTTTCATAGTTTAAAACAGTGAGAGGAGAGCTGGGATTTTCACAGTTTAAAACAGCAAGAGGAGAGCCGGGATTTTCATAGTTTAAAACAGTGAGAGGAGAGCTGGGATTTTCAGAGTTTGAAACAGTGAGAGGAGAGCTGGGAGCACATGGAGAGCAGACCTGTGTGAAAAGGGCAGTGGCGACGCGAGATAAAAACAAGTGGCAGAGAGCCCCTTCAACCTGTTTCTACCTGTCAGGGCTGAAGTCTGATGTCACAGAAAACAGGTAGGTGATTGGTGGGTATCTCTTCCATATCTCTTTTGATTGGCTAGATGGTTTAAATCAGTAGACGTTCACATAGCTGAAGAGTACAGTTAAAAAATTCACTTCTAAAATATTTAACATCCAAATTAATTAATTAAATAGAAACAGATGGCTGGGCAGGCGATGTGTTGCAGCTGTAGTATGTGGGAGCTGGTGTGATTCAGGTTGGCCACATCTGCCGTAAGTGTTAGCTACTCGAGGAACTTCGGTTCAGAGTTGATGAGCTGGAGTCTGAGCTGCGGACAGTGCGACACATCAGGGAGGGGGAGAGTTACACTGTGCTTCAGGAGGCAGTCACACCCCTTAGATTAATTATATCAAATTTGGTCCATGGTCAGGGATGAGAGGGTGTGACTGTGAGTGAGGCAGGTATGGGAATCCAGAATTTAGTTTTGGAGGAGTCTCAGCCAGTGCCCTTGTCCAATAGGTATGAAGCTCTTGCTCCCGGTGTGGACGAGGGCACAGACTGCAGGGAGGATGAGCAAAATGACCATAGCACTGTGGTATAGAATGCCATTCAAGTGGGGGGAGAAAAGAGAAATGTAGTAATAATAGGAATAGCATAGTTAGGGGAATAAATATTGTTCTCTGCAGTAATGACAGAGAGTCCGAAGGCTGTGTTGCCTACCTGGTATCAAGGTTAAGGACATATTTTCTGGTCTGGAGAGGAACTTGGGAGTAGGAGGGGAAGGACCCAGTTGTCGTGGTCCACGTAGGTACCAACAACATAGGTAGGACTAGGAAAGAGTTTTTGCTAAGAGACTACAAGCAGCTCGGGGATAAATTAAAAAATAGAACCACAAAGGTAATAGTCTCCAGATTACTACCTGAGCTGTGTGTCGTGGTCCACGTAGGTACCAACAACATAGGTAGGACCAGGAAAGAGTTTTTGCTAAGAGACTACAAGCAGCTCGGGGCTAAATAAGATTAGGGAGGTAAATGTTGGCTCAAAGATTGGTGTAGGAGAAATGGGTTCCGATTAATGGGGCACTGGCACCAGTACTGGGGAGAGGGTTGTTCCATTGGAACAGGCTTCATTTGAACCATGCTGGGACCAATGTCGTTGCGAATCGTATAACTAGGATTGTAGATAGGACTTTAAATTAATTAGTAGGGGAGGGTTCAATTGAAGGGAAGTTTAAAAAAATCAAAAGGAAACGAGAGAGCAGAAGTGCAGGGTAGTGAAGAGGTGAACGATAATCAAAGTGTGACAGGAAGGGGCAGAAAATATAAGCAGAAGAGTGCAGCAGAAATTAGAACCAGAATGAGTCATAATGGTAAAAAGCCGAAGCTTAAGGCTCTTTATCTGAATGCATGCAGCATTTGTAACAAGATAGATGAGTTGACGGCACAAATAGAAATATATTGATATGACTTGATAACTATTACAGAGACATAGTTGCAGGGTGATCAAGACTGGGAACTCAATATTCAAGGGTATTCAATGTTCCGGAAAAATAGGCAAAAAGGAAAAGGAGATGGGGTAGCTTTGTTAATAAAGGAAGGCATCAGTGCGGTGGCGAGTAGTGATATAGGTGCCATAGATCGTGAAATCAGTTTGGGTAGAAATAAGGAATAGCAAGGGAAGAAGTCACGGGTGGGAGTCACCTATAGGCCCCCAAAGAGTTGCCTCACTGCAGGACAGAGTATAAATTGGGAAATAATGGAGGTGTGTAAGAAGGGCGCTACAATTGTTATGGGTGATTTTAAACTGCATATTGACTGGACAAATCAGATTGGCAGGGGTAACATGGAATCCGAATTTGTAGAGTGCATCAGGGATTGTTTCTTAGAGCAATACATTGCAGAGCCAACCCGGGAAAAGGCTATTTTAGATCTAGTAATGTGTAATGAGGTAGGATTAATAAGAGATCTCATAGTTAAGGATCCTCTGGGGGGTAGCAAACACAACATGGTAGAATTTGAAATTCAGTTTGAGAGCGAGCAATTCGGGTCTCAAACCTCAAACTTATAAAAGCAATTACAGAAGTATGAATAAAGAGATGTCTAAAGTGGGCTGGTAAAATAGACTAAGGGAAAATTCAGTGGATGAGCAGTGGCAGATATTTAAGCAGATATTTCATAACGCTCAGCAAAAATTTATCCCGGTCCAAAAAAAGGACTCGATGAGAAGGACGAACCACTCGTGATTAACAATGGCGGTCAAAGAGAGTAGCCAATCAAAAATTAAGGCATACAAAGCAGCGAAAACTAATGGTAGGCCATAGGATTGGGAATTTTTTAGGAAGCAGTAGAGAATGATTAAAAAGCTAATAAAGAGGGAAAAAATTGATTATGAAAGTAAATTGGTAAGAAATATAAAAACAAACAGCAAGACCTTCTAACAGTATATGAGAGTGGCTAAAGTGAGCGTGGGACCCTTGGAGGATGCGACTGGAGAATTGATAACGGGAAACAGGGAAATGACACATAATTTAAACCAACATTTTGCATCGGTCTTCATGGTGGAGGACACTATGAACATTCCAAAGTTATCAGACAAGCAAGGAGCTAATGGGAGGAAAGGTCTTGTAACAGTCTCTATCATGAGGCACAAAGTATTTGACAAATTAATGGGACTAAAGGCAGACAAGTCACCGGATTGATGGCCTGCATCCAAGGGTTTCAAAGGAAGTGGCTGCAGAGATAGTGGAGGTATTGATCCAAATATTCCAGAACTCACTGGATTCCAGGAGGGTCCCAGTGGATTGGAAAACCACTAATGTGATGCCCCTGCTTAAGAAGGGAGGGAGACAAATAACAGGAAACTATAGGCCATTCAGCCTAACGTCTGTCGTTGGGAAAATGCTAGGGTCCATTAAGGAAGAAATGTCAGGTCACTTAGAAAAGCTTAATGTAATCAAACAGAGTCAACATGGTTTTGTGAAAGGGAAATCACGTTTGACAAATTTGCTAGAGTACTTTGGGGATATAACAAGCAGAGTTGATAAAGGGGAACCAGTAGATGTATTGTATTTGGATTTCCAGAAGACATTTGATAAGGTGCTACATAAAATGTTATTACACAAGATAGGAGCTCACGGTATTTGGGGTCATGTATTAGCATGGATTGAGGATTGATTAGCACACAGACAGAGTCAGGATTAATGGGTCTTTTTCAGGTTGGAAAGACGTAACTAGTGGGGTGCCACAAGTATCAGTCCTAGGGCCTCAATTATTTACTATCTATATTAATGACTTGGAGAAGGGGGCAGGGTGTAATGTATCCAAATTTGCTGACGATACAAAAATAGGTGGGAGGGCATGTTGTGATGAAGACAAGGGATATAGACAGGTTGCGTGAGTGGGCAAAAACTTGGCAGATAGGGTTTAATGTAGGAAAGTGTGAGGTCATGCACTTTAGTAGGAAAAATCAAAAGGCAGACTATTATTTGAATGGAGAGAGACTCCAAAAGAGTGCATCACAGAAGGATCTAAGCATTCTTGTGCATGAAACACAAATGACTAGCATGCAGGTACAGCAAGTAATTAAGAAGACAAATGGAATTTTGGCCTGGGGGCTGGAGTTTAAAAATAGGGCCAAATGGCCTACTCCTGCTCTTATTTCTTATGTATATTTCAAGAATACTGTGAATTGAATAATGTGGAAATAAAGTACTAAAGGTTGCACCTATGGGCACTTGCTGTTGCAAGGTGAAAGGATCAACTATGGCCAAACTAATCCTTTGCATCTCCTAATGGTCATTTGCAGAGTGAGATTAGCGTGGGAACAAATCATTTTCCTGACAGGAAAGTATTAAGCAAGTGTGGGACTGAACTGGTTAAGAAATTAGTTTTATTTTGAACAAAGCTATTAGGTAAGCTGAGAAGTATCTTTCAGGAACTTTTTTAGGCAGTCTTGGCAAGTGAGAAGCTATTTTGTGTGATATTCTTAATGACTAGTATTTTCAATACTGCCTTGATCAGTATAGTATCAACTAAAGCTTTAAACACTTTGCTAAATATGAAAGAAAATGATTACTCAGTACTATGCTAACTACGCTTTAGGAAGACATAACTTTTTTATATTTAAGCTAACTTTTTTAAAAGTATTATGCAAATGCAATCCAGTTTTCAAATGTATACATAACTTGTTTATTCATAAGTTCTCACATGAGATTAACATGACATGCTCCTGTCAAGTTTTTAGATCCGACTTCGAAACAACATTTTTTTTCTTTATTACTTATTCCTGCCAAAGCTGACATTTCTTTTCCATCTCTGATTGCCTTTGAGGTGGTGGTGAGCTGCCGCCTTAAACTACTGCAATCCATCTGCTGTAGGTACATTCACAGTGCTGTTTGGAAGGGAGTTCCAGGTTTTTGACCCAGCAACAGTGATACAGTTACAATTCAGCAGACTTGGAGGGAAACTCGCAGGTGGTGGCGTTCTCATGTGTCTGCATGAGTTTTGGAAGGTGCTGTCGAAGGCGGCTTGGTGAGTTGCTGCAATGCATCTGGTATTGGTAGTGGAGGAAGTGAATGTTTAAAGTGGTGGATGAGGTGCACATTGCTGCCTGTCAGTTGGCTGTTTAATTGTCCACCACTCTTCATGATTAGTTGTAGAGAGTTATATTTCAGTAACGGAGGGATAATTTGATATCCCACTTTAGGTTAACTATGATATTTCACATAAATGAATGAATTGTACATCTGGAAGTTTGGAATACATCAAAACCATATCTGCACTCATTTAAAAATATGTATACGTGTTATTGTTATGTATTACTGAGTTAGATCATGATTATTTTAGCATATCACCAATGAGGAAAAATCCTATTTTGCTATAAGGCATTTGGATCAAAACCTTTATCCAGTTTGGATTGGTGAGAGAACAATGATGGAAAACAATTGGCACAGTTAGCTACAACACACTCCTTTCATTTGTAAGGACTCAGTTAGAATACAGCTCAGACATGCAGGGTGGTCAAAAGAAATATTTGGACACTCTCAATACATTACAGTATTTATGCACATACCATCAAATCAAACACACAAACTATTTTTGCACATATTGCCAAATGGCTCCACAATAATCAAGCTGTCATTTCAATTATTGCAGAGAATGTATGGCTAATTGTTCTTTTTTTTGGCGGGAGTGGGGGATTGTCACTTCCACAGCCACTTTAGTAGACTTCCTTGCTACGAATTAAAGGTTAATCATGTCTTAAACACCTTTAACATTTCTGCTTTTAAGATTTCACTATACCTACCACGCAGGGCAGAAATCCAAAAACAAAATGTAGGAATAAACAGGTCATTTTCAGGTTGGTAGGTTACTAATGGGTGCTGCAAGGATCAGTACTGCAGCCTCAATTACTTACAATCTATGTAAACACCCAGTGGTCATGAAAGATAATATATAAATGCTGGTCTTTCTTTCTTCTTTATTAATGATTTAGATGAAAGACTGAGTGCAATATATCTAAGTTTGCTGACAATACAAAGCTAGGAGGAAAGAAAGCTGTGAGGAGGACACAGTCTGCAAAGGGATAGAGATTTCTTAAATCAGTAAGAAGCTGGCAGATTGAGTATAATAAAGGGAAATGTGAGGTTACACACTTTTGTAGGAAGAATAGAAAAAAATTACTATTTAAATGGTGGGAAATTATATTTTTATTGAACACCAAATTCAATAAAGTTAAAATGCAGGTGCAGCAAGCTATTAGGAAGGCAAATGGTAGGTTGGCTTTTATTGCAATAGGGTTGGAGTACAAGAATAAGGAAGTCCTGCTGCAATGGCTTTGGTGAGATCACACCTGGAATACTGTGCACAATTTTGATGTTGCAAGGAAAGAAATACTTGCCTTAAAGGGGGTGAAATGAAGGTTCACTAGATTGATCCCTTGGGTCAGAGGATTGTTCATTGAGGAGAGGGCCTATATTCTCTGGAAATTTGAAAAATGTGAGACGAAACACATAAGGATTTGAAAAGGCTTGACAAGGTAGATGCTGAGAGGCTATTTCCCCTGACTAGGGAATCTAGAACTAGGGGGCTTGGTATCAAGATAGGGGGATGGACATTTCAGGCTGTGATGAGAATTTTTTCCACTCAGAGGGTTGTGAATCTTTAGATCAACAAATATGTGGATCAGGCAGGAAAGTGGAGTTCAGGTTTAGGATCAACCAAAATCTTATTGAATGGCTATGCAGACTGGAGTGGCCTTGTGGTCCAACCCTGCCCCTATTTCTTATGCTTTTACTTTCCCCAAAATTGAAACCCTTTAGTTTTAATGAGTCTCTTGTTCATGTGTTATAGTGCTTCATCTGAAACTCTGCAAAGTCAACTACTACTTCATCACATTCAAAGTCTGAACTTCAGACATTCTCATGAGGGGTTGCCAGTTTGGAGTAATAGGGGATCACCCCTAGCTGCTGGAAATAACTAGTTCCAGACAATGTTGTTTATAGAAACTGGCTAGCAAAAGTGTAAAACTTTCAGTGTCAACCTTTTTAGGTCCATAACAAAAAGTCATTTAGATTTATTTATATCTCAGCCTTTTCTTCAAAGTTACACAAGTCCTAAGTCTCTGCACTCTGATTTCCCATCAATGAGCCTCCAATTCCACGTTGCTCGATCTCAGCAATGACAGATGTGTGTTTGAAATCACTAGGTTTATGGTTAAATGTCTCCACCAGATTGTAGATCTTTTGACAGTCTGTGGCGTAAAAGAGCTGTGCTTCATTGGCTAGACACTGTGCCTCTTGTACATTCTGTAAGTCAGAAACACAAAGTTCAGTAAATGCCAACATTATGACCTAGGTTTTTCAATTGTAATGCTGTCAGTAGCCCAGTCTTTTTAATTTATTGTTTCATTATGATTGAAAAACCAAGACTTATTCGGTAGTTCCATCCTCTTCTCCATGAAAATTGAGATATTTCCACAGGGACAAGAAGCTTTGTGAAACTATTTATATTTATCCTTTTTATAAGTGACCATTGTTCAGAATGGCAAAGGCTAAGTGTTCTTGTTAACAAAGGCAATAGCTTCACATTTTAAATTTGCAATCTAAAACATATTTGGAAGTTTTAAAAACATTGTCATTTTCCATTATTAAAAACTCAAATTAACTGTCACTACTGGAGAAATTGCTTATAAGTCAATGAAACATCAGGCTTTAATGTTTTCTTTCTTAATCTTAAATTATAATTTTCCTTTCATTCTGTTCAACAGTTTTTCTTGCTCTTTAAAACAATGGCTTGCTATGGTACAGCATGCATTTGCATTACTGTCTACTCCACTTGTAGTGATCCATACTCAGTCTTAGTTGGCACACAGGAGTATGGAGTGGCCAAGGAATGGTCAATAAGGCCGTTTACCAGAGAAGGGTGAGAAAGGAAATCAAGTACAGGTCCTTCCAGAGGCTACTTTCATGACTTTTCTCCAATTTTTGAGTGTCCATACTAACTGATTTTCTGTGTGAAAGGGATGCACATAAAAGTTGATATTGTTCAGCTCTTAAAGATTGCTGACAGCACCATCTATGGGAGATCAGACAGAATAGAACAAAAACACTCATCTTGCCTCAGGGGGCCTCTAGTCGTCAGCATGTGCCACATATACAGGAGATAAAGACTAGGCCTTTCAAAAAAACTGCTTATGAACATTGTATGTTTTTTTCCTTCCAAAACAGCATTTACACATTGAGTGTTGACTGTAGTATTCACCAAAGAGCAGTGGTGTTCATTTCTCTTTAACTCTGAAATTAAAAACTCCATTATCAGTTTAATACAATTCTAGCTCGAGTGATTATGAGAATAGTCTGTCTATCCCAACCCTACAATTTTCAATTCAATTCCCAATCAGATATCCAGAAAGGAGTTAATTGCCACAGCAGTCACTACTTTTGATGGAGATTTATTGCACATTTACTATGTAGCAAAAGGAAATTTCTTACCAGAAATGTTGTGTCTATTTCTGCAGTAAGAAGCACAATGCCCTTCTCTTTCTGGAGATCAGGATAATGATATATTGTAAGCTGACTTGGCGAATTCTCCCCCAAAGACTGCAAGGCAAAGAAAAGAAAATATTGGAAAGGACTGAAAGAGGCTTAAGAAGCTTGTCACCTCAGTGATTTTTGAACAGTAGGATGGCTGGATTAAAAACCATAGTGGTTTAGTGCAGCCATAATGATTTGTGTTAAACAATGATTTCCCCTTGCACACCCCAGATTTTGCTGAGATACACGCCAGCTGCAGACAGGCACCACAGAGCAGGAAAACATCTGCTTGCTCAGCTAATAACGAGAAAAGCACTGTAAAATATGCGGACACATAGCCAATATTATAATTTGTTTGCCATGACTAATACAGCATGAGAAGTTGTGATTTTTTTTGGTGGGATATGACATGCAAAAGATTGAGAGCTCATAAATTAGGGAGACTGACATTGGACTAATGATGACCAAACATCAACATGAAATGCAACAGTTAACTCAGTGTTTAGCTAACTATTGTCAAATGGTTATTTTTGCTAATCTGTTGAATTTTTAAAAAATTTAGAAAAAAACCCTAGAACACATGAGCAACACCATTGGAGAGCCCATTAAACATCTCTAATCACACTGGCCTTAAAGGCACAGGCTAAGTTAAATATGACAACTTTGGTCTAGACTATAGGTTACCTGTAAGCAATACCACAGGAGATCCAACTATGAACAAATTCACTGAGATATGCTGCTTTTATTGTAGTTATTTTCAAAACAGCATTAATGCACAGTCTGAGAGTTTATGATTACTCATGCTATGTAATATATAGTCAGCCAGACACTAGATAACTAGGAGTATGTTACAAATTAATTACAGTTCAGAGATTCAGAGGCAGAATGAGACTCAAATTCAGATTCAGACACCTTTGAAGCACTTTCCCCATGTAGTTGTTTTTTTTTTTAAAAAGTGTCTAAAAATTGCACAAAACACTGAATTTACTCAAGAACCTTGTAAGAGTAATTTTACCAGTCTCCATTTCCAATACAAAGCCTCATCCACCAGCCGTACAGATTCATAGGGCAGGATTTTACCATCGGTGAGAGGGGGCGGGGCCCGCTCGCCGACGCTTAACATGACATCGGGCGGAACCCCCAACATCATCCCGCCCCATTTAAATTTTCAGGAAGACGGGGGCGCAGCAAAATCAGCTGCGAACCCGCTGACCTGTCAATAGCCACTTGAGGCCATTGACAGGATCAATTAAGCAATTAAAGGACCTGCCCGTCCAACCTTAAGGCTGGCGGGTTGGCCAGGAGCCCCAGTGGCAACTAGAAAAAAACATGAAACCTCATCCAGTGGCAGGATGAGGTTTCATGTAGGGTTTTAAAAATTGTAATAAAGTTGTTATGGAAATTATGAACATGTCCCAATCACATGAGGGGACATGTAAGGGATTTTTTTCCCTCTATTTTTAACATTTTTAAAAGTCGAGGCGATCTCCATGAGGCTGCACAGGGAGTGCATAGCGCTTCCCTGTGGACATCACGCTGGGCGGGCCTTAATTGGCCCGCCCACATAAAATAGCGATCGGGTCCGTGCCCGCCTGCGATTGGGTCAGCTCCGCCCGCCCGACAAATGGAAAATTCAGCCTATAAAGTTACAACTCCACAATGTAAAATGCCCTCTCTTTGGGAGCCACTGTGTTAAAGTTCTATATGATACCCCTTTTGAGTAACTGTGATAGGGTAAGTTTGAAAGACGCAGGTATAATTATCAAGAGTAACTGTTAACACATCAACAGTGCACCAATAAGCTGTAAAAGATGTGCCTGTTCCAACACCAGTTTTTTTACTCTGAAGCTCCTTTTCCAGTCAGTCACATACCTGAAGATTTATTAAGGAAGAAAAGTGAAGCTCAGTCGCAGACCACTGACCCACAAAGAACTCATAACCTGTTTGTCTTGGCAAAGCATACAAGAACTGGAAAAGAGCAGGACAGTTATCAACACATGTGCTCAAGGAACTACATGAGGCGTTCTCTTTGATACTTTTTGGCATGGAAAACATTATAATGTACAGCCTGGAATCATGAGTTTATACCAGTAAATGACACAGCACACAGTTCAGAGCAGGGATGTCTATCACCAGAAACCCTTCTAGAATTTAGTCACCAAGGCTGGAGAATTATTTTTTGTCAGGTCATTCTTTGAAATGCCAAGGAGATTGGGCAAAATATCAGACCTCTGAACCCAGCCACACAAAGCTTTGAACCCGGGCTGCATCACAGAGAAGAAATGGAAGAGAAAAGCACCAAAGGGAAGTACACCCCGATTGCTAGATTGCTTCTACACAATATCTTGAGCTCACTATCTGGTCCATTGCTAGATATGAAAAAGCATGATTTCTTCTTTTGTGCCAAGTAATTTTTAGGCTTGAATACTATTCCCATGTTTGGTGAGTTTCTTCTAAACCATTCCACACATCTGCTAAGATATAGGAGTAACTGGCCTGATAGATGATCCCAATTGCCCCTTTTGATTTTCTCAACTCCAGCCAATTGCATCTGTACTAAACCAGCTATTACCAATACTAATATGGTCTGTTTTTAAAAAAAAATTCCATCATGTTCCTTCTCAGCTGCATATGCACTGCCCTTTCTCCAACCTCCCCCCATCCATCCCCTGGATAGTTTCCTTTCCCACGACCTCAGGGTTGGGGAGTTCAGTTTTTCCCTCCTTCATTTTATAATTAATTAATTTTACTCCTCCTAAGTTTAGAAAAATATTCCCCTAGGAATAACCTCTATGATTTAAAATAGATTCTGTTGAGTTTGGAACATTAGGAACAGGAGCTGGCCATTGTGCCCCTTGGGCCAGCTCCACCATTCAATGGATCAAAGCTGACCTCCATCTCAAAGGGTTCTCGGTGCTCTTACCTAGTAAAAAATCCTTCTATCTTGGTCTTGAATCACATCCGTACTCTTTTTAATCTTAAAATAATAAATTTATAGGATCACGGTTGGACAAACCCTTTTAAGAAATCCTCACCATCACTCAAATACCATGCAGCAAGAACCACAGCCACCCCGCCTCATTACCCCACTATCAAAGAAAAGAGACGGAGAGCCCAGAGAGGCGGGAGCATCAAGCCAAAAGCCAGATTTAAACTGCAAAGCAACTGCGAGAAAAAGAGCTCAGGGGCAACAGTGTCACCCATCAAGAGGATCCAGCAGTTAAGTTTAATTGTAACAAAAAAGTGCAGACATCTGTGAAAGAAATAGCACGCCAGTAAATGTATGTGAGAAACATAATGACAGAAAAATTTCATGGAAAACAAGTGTTAATTATGAGATGTGCATGCAATATGCAAGACTTTTAATATACTTATTGTGCCTTCATGTTTGGTATGGGTTTCTTTAATTTTTGTGTTCAATTTGACAAATTGCATGCATTACAACTCAAATATTTGAAGCACAAACAAAATTTACACTAAAGCAACTAGCAGAATGCACATTGATTTTTTTTCCCACAAATTCAGCTACTTATAGTCACATATTATTTTAAAATAAAGATCTCAATGTGTTGACAATGAACAGTGCTGCTTACTCACAGTGGGGCATTTCTGTGATCTGCTGTGCATCAGATCAAATGTTGAACCCTTTCAAGGAAAACAAAACTATTACAAAAGATGCAATTTAAAGGCCAAAAACAATCAATTTTCTCACATGATCCTTAAATCAAAGCCATACTCACAGGAATTACTGCAGAGATAGTATTCTTCAAAGCAAAATATTGATTCCAAATCTGAAAATACATAAATATGAATGGAACACAATAAAGTTATCTCCAAGGTTTAAACAGCTTTTGAAACCAGCAAATGTTCTTTTTCAACAGTCAAACCCTTAAACATGTGACTTTCTCTCTCTTCCCCAACAAAACATATACTACGCATAAGAATAGAAGCAAACTACTGCAGATGCTGGAAATCTGAAATAAAAACAGGAAATGCTGAAAATACTCAGGTCTGGTAGCTTCTGTGGGGAGAGAAACAGAGTTAATGTTTCGAGCCCATATGACTCTTCAAGTATAAGAAACTGGCCCAATGGTATATCCACATGGATCAATTAAATAGTCCAAATAAAGAAAGTAAGAAAAAAAGATATTTAAATTTGAAAAAGAAGTATTTTTCTCCCTCTGAGTAAGATGCGTGCACGGCGACCCGGCAAGACTCCACAAAGAAGAAAAAATCTAAAATAAATTTGTTTCTCTTCCATATTCTCCTGTTTAAATTCTGTTTTTTAAAATAGACAACGGCTGAACTGAAAATGGCTGCCGCTGACCACAAGATGGTAGTTCTGGAAGTTTCTGAGCAGTTAGCTTAACATAGGGAAAATGTTAGAAGCTATTATTAAAGAAGTTATAGCAGGGCACTTGGATAAGCTCACAGTCATCAGGCAGTCAGCATGGTTTTGTGAAAGGGAAATTGTGTTTAACCAGCTTATTGGAGTTCTTTGAGGAAGTAACATGTGCTGTAGATCAAGGGGAACTGGCGGATGTACTGTACTTAGATTTCCAGAAGGCATTTGATAAAGTGCCACATCAAAAGTTATTGCGGAAAATAAAAGCTCATGGTATGGGGGGGTGGTAACATATTGGCATGGATAGAAGATTGGCTGGCTAACTGGAAGCAGAGAGTAGGCATAAATGGGTCTTTTTCAGGTTGGCAAGATGTACTGAGTGGCATGCCACAGGGATCAGTGCTGGGACCTCAACTGTTTACAATTTGTATAAATGACTTGGATGAAGGGATGGTCGCCAAATTTGCTGATGACACAAAGATAGGAAGGAAAGTAAGTTGTGAAGAGGACAATAGGAGGCCCAAACAGATATAGATAGGTTAAGTGAGTGGGCAAAGATCTGGCAGATTAAGTTTAATGTGGAATTGTCAATCTTGGCAGGAAGAATAAAAGAGAAGCATATTATCTAAATGGTGAGAGATTGCAGAGCTCTGAGGTGCAGAGGATCTGGGTGTCCTAGTTCATGAATCACAAAAGTACAGAAAGTAATTAGGAAAGCTCATAGAATGTTATCATTTATTGAGAGGGAAATTGAATACAAAAGTAGGGAGGTTATGCTTCAATTTTACAGGGCACTGGTGAGACCACATTTGGAGTACTGTGTACAGTATTGGTCACCTTATTTAAGGAAGGATGTAAATGCGTTGGAAGCAGTTCAGAGAAGTTTTACCAGACTAATACCTGAAAAGGGTGAGTTGTCTTATGAGGAAAGATTGGACAGACTAGGCTTGTATCCACTGGAGTTCAGCAGAGTAAGAGGCAACTTGATTGAAACATATAAGGTCCTGTGGGGTATTGACAGGGTGGATGTGGAGAGGTTGTTTTCTCTTGTGGGAGAATCTGGAACTAGGGGTCACTGTTTGAAACAGAGATGAGGTGAATTTTTTCCATTCAGAGGTTTGTGAGTCTTTGGAACTCTCTTCCTGAAAAGGTGGGGGAAGCAGAGCCTTTGAATATTTTTAAGGCAGAGATGGATAGATTCTTGGTAAGCAATGGGGTGATAGGTTATTGGTGGTAGGTGGGATGCAGATTTCAGGTTACTATCAGATCAGCCATGACCTTATTAAGTGGCGGAGAAGGCTGAGGGGCTGAATGGCCTAGTCCTGCTCCTTGTTTGTATAATTAAAAAGTGAAGCAAGTGGCTTTTGCTGCCTGGGAATTCTTCAATGCAATTGGCTGCTTAGCCTGCTTGATGACAGCACAGTTGCTGAATGCCAGCGATCCCCTATAGTCGACGTCGAAATTAAATTAAAGTTGAGAAAGGTGAAGTCCACCCCACACAGATAGCCAGATCTTTTTATATGCTGTCATTTTGCCACTAAGCTTAAAATGCAGGCCATAGTATACCTGAGCTATACGGACCAAAAAGATTCGGTCCCAGGCTATGATGGATTAAACTCATCTCAGCTGAGGAAATAGTAGGAGCTCTGCGCTTTACTTGGCTTTAGTAATCCTGAGCTAGATACAGTTGCAATTCACTTCTAAAAAGATGGCCTTCATTAGGTCATCGAAAGGAAAGAGCATTTGCTTTGTTTATATAGCAGTAGTTCCAACTAATACAAAATATAGCCCAGCATTCAGCGTCTTTGGGGATCTCCAGATTTCCACTACCCTCTCATTTCACATCAACCCAGATTCAGGTCAATATTTACACCACAACTGTAGCGCTACAAAGTGAAACTGCTTCACAACGATACTAGAGCTGCAATGAAAATGCAGCCTGAAAATACACAAATGTTTTAAATGAAAAATTGTACTTTGCTACAAGTAATCTGCTGTTGTGAGCAAGAAGTTATTTAAAAAATAATGATTTATTTGTTAGTAGTGGAGCAAAGTTATAGCTCCCACCAAACCAGACAAAAGAAAATAAAATATACGTGCCAACCTATTCATGTCAGTCCAATAAACAAGCCTGAAGTTTCAAAAGCTGGACACATACTTCTTGATTCTTTGAAAAGTCCTTCTGTAATGGGGTTGGGTTAATAATGGTCAGATGCCAGATTTCTGTATGCTTAAAAACTCAAGCTTTTATTGATTAAATAAACAATGAATTTTGTGCTAATTGTATATTAATATTTTTTTGAAAAACTTTAAAATATTGTATTATATAGATCTCAAACTGTGCAATGCATTGTGCTATCAAAATAAGAAACACAAAGCTTCTTAGTTAATGGAAAACCAAATAAGATGCTTTGATAAAGTGATTGGTCTTTCTTTCTAAAATCTGACTTCTTAAATACTTACCTGTCCTATTTCATCAGGAGTTTTTTCTTTCACCATATCCATATTGAGAATTGAATGAAGTGTCTAAAACAAGAATAAATCAAAAAGATTCAACAAACATCAGACAAATCAATTGAGCAAAGGAATTGGAAATGTTGATTTATATCTAGACAAAGTAATCAGGAGCAATTATCAAAGACTAAAAGTAGTGAAAGCTGTTTTTTGTTTTCTTTTTAAATCTTCTTTATCTTTCCTTTATGAACTTTATACCATTCCTAGTTGATAGGGCAAGGTGACCTATGTGAAAATAACTGCTGGTTTATAAACAGATGCTAGAGCTCTCACTAGAGCTGTGAGAATTTTTCAACCTTCCTTTGGAAAGCAGCTCACTTCTATTCATCATGGAGTGAGGAAAATTCCAAGCTCCATATTGCTAGCATATATGCCTGCTCAACACTCAAAAACAGGTAATCACAGCATTGATATTGATTCAACTATAATCCAGTTCAGGTTTACAACTGCAAAATAATCTCAACCTAATTGGCCGATATCCCCTTGCATTATTCTGCATGCATGAGATCAAAACAGTTATAGATTTTGCACAATGCTAATCTTAACCATCATAGTATTTTGGCGCAATTTATTGAAAACTATCAGAAAACTAAGAAAGGCTTCAATTTAATCTCATGGTTCAAGCAAACTTGTCAAGTATGATATTAATGGGTGAATGCCTCTATTAAACTGCAGCCTCAGAGTTTCAGGAGAATAGGCATCTCTTACCTTACTCTTATTGAAACCAATTGTCTTTCCAGTTGCTCTTTCGCCGAGTTCTTTTGTCTACGAAACAACAAAAATACAAATTAACATGCAAAAAAAACTCAAAGGCAGTCAGGTTCTTGCCATCCCAGGACCTAGCACGGTCTAACCATGAATCTATTTAAAAAAATCCCAACTTGCACTCTATTGCAGTCTATTGCTCAAATCCAGGCACCTAGTAATTTAATTAAAGGAACTTGCAAATGATTCCGTGAGACTGATCATTGATTTAATTTCACACTAATTACTAATACATTCCATTTAAAAAGCTAAATGAGCATAACATTAAGTATTCCAAAATAATCTGAACATAAAATATTCACATATTCAAACACAAATTATTCTACTAAAAAGGAAAATACTGCAGATGCTGGAAATCTGAAATAAAAACAGAAGTGCTGGAAATACTCAATAGTTCTGGCAGCATCTGTGGAGAGAGAAACAGAGTTAACTTCTCAAGTCGAATATGACTCTTCTTCAGGAATGAAGGAAAGTAGAAATGTGATGGGTTTCATGCTGGGGCAGGGCGGAAGAACAAAAGGGAAGGTCTGTGATAGGATAAAGGACAGGAAAAATTAAACAACAAAGACATCATGGAACAAAAGGCAAAGGGAGTGGTAATGTTTGTCGTAAAGAAACAAAGCATTTGTCCAGAGTGAGTGTGAATGGCAGAATAATGAACAGCTCAAGTCACAAGATCAAGACTGGCACACCGCAATAAAACAGAACCAAAATGGGGGACAGAGTTCATGGTCTGAAATGGTTGAACTCAGTGTTGAGCTGTGAAGTGCCTAATTGGAAGATGGAGGAGCTGCTCCTTGAGTTTGCATTGAACTTCACAGGAACACTGCAGCAGGCCGAGGAGAAAAAGATAAGCGTGAGAGAAAGGTGGCGAATTAAAATAGTAACCAACAGGAAGCTTGGGGTTATCTTGCAGATTGAGAGGAGGTGTTCCTGCAAAGCAGTCACCCAATCTGCATTTGGTTTCCCCAATGTAGAAGAGACTGTATTATGAACAGCAAATACATTACATTAGATTGAAAAAAGTATACATAAATCGCTGTTTCACCTGGAAGAAGTGTTTGGAGCCTTGGCAGGATGGGAGAGGGGATTACAAGGCAGGTATTACACCTCCTGTGATTGCATGGGAAGGTGCTGTGGGAAGGGAGAGAGGTGTTGGGATGACTGAGGAGTGGACAGGGATGTGGCAGAGGGAACAGTCCTTTCAGAATGCTGACATGCGAGGGGAGGATGTTTTTGGTGGTGGCATCATGGAAATGGAGGCGGATGATTCTTTGAATATGGAGGCTGGTGGGGTTGAAGGTGAAGACAAGGAGAACCCTATCACTGTTCTGGGAGAGAGGGGAAGGGACGAGAGCAGAAGTATGGTAAATGGGTCGGACATGGTTGAGGGCCTTGTCAACTACAGTGGGAGGGATCCATGGTTGAGGAAAAAGGAAGACATATCAGAAGCATTGTTGTGGAAGGCTACATCATCTGAACAGGTGCGACAGAGATGGAGAAACTCGGAGAATGGAATGGAACAAACAAATTATCCCAAAATTGATTTTCACATATGAAATCTGCATTGCATTGAAAACCTAAATGGGTGCTGCTGAGAGAGAAATGGAATGCAAAATGGCTGTAAACTAGAGACAAGACTCTCTTTCAGTGGATCAAAAATGTTTTAGCTTTCTCTTTTCTATGTGAGAACATAAGAAGAGCAGGCTATTCGGCCCCTCATGCCTGCTCTGCCATTCAATAAGTTCATGGCTGATCTGATTGTGGCCCTAACTCCACTTTCCTGCCTGCCCCCATAACCCTCGAATCCCTTGTAGATCAAAAATCTGTCTAACTCAGGCTTGAATATATTCAATAACCTGACCTCCACTGTGCTCTGTGGAAGAGAATTCCAAAGACTAATGACCCTCTGAGGAAAGAAACTCTCACCTCCCTCTTAAATGGGAGATCCCTAATTTTGAAACTGTGCTTCTTAGTTCTAGATTCCCCCATTAGGAGAAACATCCTCTCAACATCTACCCTGTCAAGCCCCCTCGGAATCTTACATGTTTCAATAGGATCACCTCTCATTCTTCTAAACTCTAATGAGTATAGGTCCAACCTGCTCAACCTTTCCTCATAAGGCAGACCCCTTCATCCCAGGAATCAGCCGAGTGAACCTTCTCTGAATTGCTTCCAATGCAAGTATATCCCTCTTTAAATAAGGTGACCAGAACTGTACACAGCACTCGAATGTGGCCTCATCATTGCCCTGTACAGTTGTAGCAAGAACTTCCTACTTTAATACTGCATCCTCCCTTGAAATATTGGCCAACATTCTGTTTGCCTTCCTAAACACTTGCTGCACCTGCATGCTGACCTTATGTAATTCATGCTCCTGATGTGAGAAGTTAACCTGCTAGTCAGTTTGTGAAAGCCTGTCTTAGAATTGATCCACCCAAATAGTTATAACTAAAATACGTTCTAAAATTAGTCCAAATAAAAGTAATATTGTTACAAAATAGTTTGTAAAACTGCAGTGATTGTCATTAGAGAGCCTCAATTGGAAACAATGGTGAAGCTAACAACGCTCATCACTATTATGGAGTAAAACAGACAGCAACTTCCAGAGTCCGCACACATGCAGTTAAATGCAGAAGCTGCAGTCCAAGTTACTCTGCTCCTCTACAGGCTGTGCTACACTAGTATCTCAAAAACAGACTTGGCAGTGAAATCAATGTAAGGGTGTAAAATTGTAAAAACTACCTACTTGACAGACACCAAGCACAACAGAAAAAGTTAGGGCTGCTGCATTGAGGTATAAGTTATTTTTTTAAAAGGTGTTATAAGTCATAATTACTTCCAAACAACCTCTGTGGCACCGACAATTTAATTTTACAAGTGTGGAATCACATCCCTTCAGAATTTAACTAGAGTTGGAAATTAAAAACCTTTTTCTATTTCTCTTTATCTCTCTCTCTCAATTTCATCTGTCCTTTCCTCTTGACTTCATTTTCTGTATACGATTTAAGTCTAATTTACATTTCATGCTTTAGATTCTGCAGGTCTGAGAATTCTTCAATCCGATTGCTTAAGCTGCTGAAACGTGTATCAGACCACCTGTACAGGATGCCACACTGCATCAGTCACCCAATGACAAGTTTCTACTCAGAAGTCTGGACAGCTGTCAGTGAATGCTGTACTTTCACTGCTGACCATAAAACCTGGACCATATGAAACAGTGCAGCACAGCCCATGTTTCCAACTGATTACATGCAGGTAAGCACAACTATTCCTGACTCAATACTGGCAGCTCCCACACATTTTACAGGAGCAATTTTCATTCTTCCATGGATTGATGCCTGTAATAAGCCAACAGACATGCAGTCTAAAGCAGGAAATATTAATTAGATGTAAATCATGGACAACAGCAGCTTAGCAATATGACGAAAAAACTGTCATTAAAAATCTTTCACTGGCTTAACTGCAGTCACATTAGTTATAATATTTTAGAACATAATCACTGTGAACTTTCATGAAGATTCTCATGTTCTACCATTGTATTTCTAAGTATAAACAGTTTTCCCACTGAAGTTACAGCACTGGAATGGAATAAAGCCCTAAGGAAAGTTACATTGCTCTGTAGCACCATCCACCCGCTGGCCACCAATATGTCCAGTTGCATATGGTTCTTAAAAAGAGGCTTATATAGTGTGATAGCTAATAAGGCACTTTGTTGTTTACCATCCAATTAAAGTATAGCTATGGAGCTCCCTTGCTTTGTCCTGCCCAATAATTCCACCCAGGTAGTTCCTAAATAGCTTCCATACTACTACAAATGTTCCAAAGAAAATAAAATCACAGAACTCACCCTCTAACAAATATAGATTTGAGGAAACATTGTAATTAATGACGTAGTTGAGGTGTTCATAAAGAGAGTTCCTTTTTAACAATTCAGGTACAACATATTTTAATGAAGAAAATTACACAGAGTCTTGCCTTCTGTTCCATGAGTCTGATAAACTCGCCCTGTTTTGATTGTCCTAATGGGTGCCTCTTAACATCTTCTTTCTTTGCCATACGAGCCTCATATTCATTTGGTTTTGTCCTAAAATCCAAAAGAATATGCATTTAAGGAGAGGCTAAATGCATTTTAAACAAATTCATTCATGGAATAGTGAGCATTGCTGGCAAGACCAACAATTGCCCTTGAGGAGGTGAGCTATTTTCTTGAACTGCTGTAAGCCATGTGGTATATGTACACTGACTACTGTTAAGAAAAGAGTTCCAGGATTTTGCCTCAGCAACAGTGAAGAAACAGCGATATAGTTCCAAGTCAGGATGGTGTTCAAGTTGGAGCGGAACTTGCAGGTGGTGGTGTTCCCATGCATCTGCTGCCCTTGTCCTTCAAGGTGAATTTGGATAGTGCTGTTGAAGCAGCCTTGGTGAAATGCTGCAGTGCATCTTGCAGATGGTACACACTGCTGCCACTGCATGTGGCTGGTGGAGGGAGTGAATGTTTAAGCTGGTGGATGGGGTGCAAATCAAATGGGCTACTTTGTCCTAGATGGTGTCAAGTTTCTTGAGTGCAGTTGGAGCTGCACTCATCCAGACAAGTGGAGAGTATTTCATTGCACTTCTGACATGTGCCTTGTAGATGGTGGACGGCACTGGGGAGTTAGAAGGAGAGTTACCTGTTGCTGAATTTCCAGCCCCTGACCTGCTCTTGTAGCCACAGTATTTATATGGCTGGCCCAGTTCAGTTTCTTGTCAATGGTAACCCCCCAGGATGTTGACAGTGGGGGATTCAGCGACAGTAATGCCATTGAATGTCAAGGGGAAATTATTGGATTCTCTCTCGTTGGGAGATGGTCACTGGTTGGTGCTTGGATGGCATGGATGTTACTTGCCACTTGTCAGCCCAAGCCTGAATGTTGTCCAGGTCTTGCTGCATATGGACACAGGCTGCATCAGTATTTGAGTCATGAATGGTGCTGAACATTGTGCGATCATCAGCGAACCTCCCACTTCTGACCTTATGATAGAGGGAAGGTCGTTGATGAAGCAGCTTAAGATGGTTGGGCCTAGGACACTACCCTGAGGAACTCTTTCAGCGATGTCCTGTGACTACAGCCATCTTTCTTTGTGCTAGGTATGACTCCAGCCATCTTTCTTTGTGCTAGGTATGACTCCAGCCAGTTGATAGTTTTCCCCCCTCGATTCCTAATGACCAGTTTTGCTAGGGCTCCTTGATGCCACAATCAGTTAAATGCTGCCTTGGGGCAGTCGTTCTCACCTCACCGGGGTTTAGCTCTTTTGTGCATGATGAAGGCTGTAATCAGGAGCTGAGTGGCCCTGGTGGAACCCAAACTGAGCATCGGTGAACAGGTTATTGCTATACAAATGCCGCTTGAGAGCACTGCCAACACCACCTTCCACCACTTTGCTGATGATCGAGAGTAGGCTGCTGAGGCAGTAATTGGCCAGATTGGATCTGTCCTGCTTTTTGTGGACAGGACAGACTTGGACAATTTTCCACATTCCTGGTAGTGTCACAGCTGTAGCAAAATAGATATACTAGAAGTGTGGCTAGAGCACAGAAAATCTTCAGTAGTATTGCCAGAATGTAGTTTGGACCCATAACCTTTGCAGTATCCAGTGCCTTCAGCCACTTCTTGATATCACATGGATATAGTGGGGACCTCAGAAGGGGGCCGAGATGGATTATCTGCTCGGTTCTTCTGGCTGAAGATGCAGATATATAAATCGCATAATGAACCACATCAGATGATAAAGCATCTCCCTCACCTCCGCAGCTCCTGGATCTTGGTCTGGTATTTGCTGTAAAAGGGATTTTTCTGTAGTTCCTGCTCCTTCTCGGCTTGATTTAAAATGCCGGACATGGAGAAAGTGCGGAGCTGGTCGGAGACCACACCGAGCCCAAGTGGGAGATGACAACGGTTCCTGACAGCCAGGGTCCAGTTGGAGAAAGACCAAAGTTCCCTGATCGCTGCCATCTTACCCGCCTCCATGCACAACACAGGGCCCGGAAGGAACCGCCTCCCAGGTTAAACGTTCCGTCCTCCAAATTTTAAATTGCAGCTTCTAAAATCAACTGGGAATAAATACTTCCTTAGTTTCATTTTATCATATTAAAAGCAATCTTGACATTTAGTCATTACTTACCATTACGACTGGATGAGCTACCAACGTGTGCACGATACTGTTAAAAACTCCTACTGTGTCAAACTGATCGAGTTGGCGGCGGACTTCATTCAGATGGCGGACCCAGGAGCCGCCCGGAGCGACGGCGACCTTCTCAAGATGGCGGCGTAGCAACGGTGTGAGGGGGATGGAGCCGGGCTATCTCGGGGAGGAGGATAGCCTCAGTCGTCATGTGCCCACTTTATCCACCGCCTGTGCAAAGATTGTCAGTGAGAACATGGTCAGGCTGGAGCAGGGAGTCTGCGGTAAGACTTGAAGCTATAACCACAGCAACAACACCTCAGTGAATCTCTCGGTGACTGAGGCCCAAGCTCCGAAAATGTCACCTCTTTGGTACAGGGTCAGTCAGAGATCAGGGGAAGTTGGCTCAGGAGGCCTGTTAGGATGCCGATGCCAAAGTTGCGAACGATCTGTGTTAGACTCGGAGAGAAAAATCTAGCAACAAGTTTGCACATGTTGCCTTTTTAAAGAAGTAACAAAATCAATTGGAAATTTTAAAAACTGAATCATGATGCGTGTATTAAGACAATTTACTTTCTGTGGTGCCCACTGGTCACAAAAACCTGTATTTAATGCAGCCTATTTCTGTCAAGGTCTGTTATTCAGCGGAAAGTTTGCACTTGTAACTGCCGCTTCTAAATCTCCATTCTGTGTTACGTTCCATACACAGATTTGCCAACTGCAATTCTTCGAGAGCTGCTGCAGTTCCTTAACATTTATGACCTGGAGAGGATTGAAGAGGTCGTCGTAAAAAAAGGTAAAATTACTTAAGGAATTTCACCCTCAAAATTCAAATTCCTGTAAACCATCTGCTTGGAAAATTAATTTGGATCTTTGAAATCTTTGCAGGATTGGGATATTCTTAAAAGTTATAACTATTATTCATTTTAATATGCTCCTTTTCTCTTTTGTTTCTTTTAACTTCTAATACTCATGACTTCATCAAAAGAAAAGTTCTGGGGGAATTTCTTCTGAATTGACATATAACATAACTAGTTATGACCACCTGTAATCAGAACCAGAAATCCAGGCAACTGATTGGATAATGTGGATCTTGTTTAATATTGTTACAACTGAAGAAAAAGTTTAGATACGGGTAGCTTATCTGATCTGAGCATCTGAATTTTTTTTGTACACTTCTGGCTATGTGTTGGATAATGTCATGATTAGCAAAGCAGTTTTAAAAAATAATTGATGAAAAAAGAGACATGCTGTTGAAGCTTTTCATCTTGCATTCATCAGGACAGATGCAAATGTGGTAGACGTGTTGCCATGGAGAATGCCCCAGGCTTTAATCAAAAAAGGCACAATGCCTGCACATGTTCTTTTTGCCTGCAGAGGACAGGTCCCTGTGTGTGATCTATGTAGCTTCTAGCAAATGTAAATAAGCCACATTGCAAGCCTGACTGACAATCTTAAATTGGTTGTTAGTGTAATTCTTAGCACGCTTGGGATTGTTCAGCAAGTACTGTCCAATCACAGAAACACAGAGCATTTTTGGGGGGATAGGGTAATACTTCCCTGGTGCATTATCCATGGCAATGCCTTGACCAATCAGATTTGACTTGCCTACCAATCAGCACTCTTTTCTCATGCAGTATAAATTGTTGCTCCCTTTGAAATTTGGCATTCTTGCATCTGTCCTGATGAGTGCAAGGCAAAAAGCTTCAAAAGCATGTCTCTCTTTTTCAGCAATATTCAAGTCCTGTACAACCAAGCAAGTGTAAAGAAGTAATTACTCGGATTAGAATCCATTCACAATTATCTGTTCCAACATAGTGTCAGATTAATAGCTTGAAAGATAAATTGAAGAACATGGGAGGATTGAGTGACATAAAGTTGTTATACTGAAAATCCACTGAATAATATTCAGGCTTATGTGATAATACTGGTATTCCTTTACTTGTATGTTCGTGCTAAGAAACTTTTAGTTGCTTTTCATTTAGTTGTGTTGTTAAACTAAGATCCCATCTGCCTCTTCTGCTAGTTCAGATGGATCTTGAAGAACTCGTAACATGGTCTGAAGGGGAGCAGGAGAACTAGCCAGTGTTCTGACCAATATTTTTTCCCTAAAACAATATTATGAAAATAAACAATTACTTGACCTTTTATAAGACCTTACATGGGATGTTGCTAACACAGAATGGCAGCTGCATTTTTGCACTCAAGTAAAGGCACATTGCAAAATTCTGGGATGTTTCAATATGTAAAGCCACTATATAAGTGGAAGCAAATTTACTAAAATGCCACATTTATTCCTATCTGTAAAGGTTAATGCATTTGTAGCATGTCTACTCCTTCCCTCACACAATGTCGTATTTTAATGGCAGTTGTTCATTTCAAAAGACAATGATGTAAGACCCCAAATAGTTTAATTACTTTGCCATAGCTGAAGTGTCCAATTCTCAAGCGACAATCCTTGCTGCACTGGGTGCACGTGTAAATCATAGGGTCAGATGATGAAGTCTGTGCAGTGTTGACTCACGAACCTTGATGCGCTTCCTTTTTGCTTTCTCCTCTTTCCTCCTGCTTGATTCTCTGATGCAGACCAGCCTCCAGTCTGGCTGCTGTTAACTATATTTCCAGCTTGTGATATCAATGATAACAGTTTCCCAATCTCTTTGGTATACTTTTTATTTTGTGTCTTAATATGTTTTATAGGCATTTCAACTCAAGCTCTTTGGCTGCAGCTTTGGAAGGATTTGATTGGGACTAACCCTAAAATAAGAACAGTAAGTTTATCCCACTTTTAATTTTAATGCTGTCAGTTTTTTATGTAACTACTACATCTAGAAGTTAAAAGTAGGGAATTCTACACAGCTTTGTTGCTGCCTTTGCAAATTTTCTAAAAATATAGACTGCAGCAAAAATTGCTATTCTATTGATGGAAAGCGCTAGCAAATTATTCATGTGCTTTTAGATTCTGCAGGATGTATTGCAAATATAAAGAAGTTTAAAATGGGTAAATAGAAATTAATCTCTTTTATTACTCATCTAATCAGAGTGACTTATAGTGGGTTCATGCATCAATCTGCAATAATCAAATGAAAAGTGAATATTTTTACAGGGTATGAGACCTAACAAAGGTGAAGATGTTATAGTGGACCACCTCATTTGACATGAATAGAAGTTCTTAAAAAAAATTGTTAATATTGCACAACACTGATCAACAACTTTATGGTTTACTTGTGACACAATACTTTGCTGCTTCTGTGCTAATTCTCCACAGTAATGCTGCTTCAACATTAGCTGACAGGATCTGTTTCCTTGCAGTATAAAAACTGAGCCCACCAGATCCAATGGTTGGAAGCTGTGATTTTCCTTTTCATAGAGAGAAAAAGGACACACTCTTCTGGATTTCCAAGTAGTATTAGCATAAGCACTGGCACAAGTTGCTTGGGGAAAAGTGTGCTAGAGTGTAGAGAAAACGGAATTAGATTCTTCTTAGGAATTCTGAAGTTGGCTTTAAGTTGTCATCATGGGATGTAGTTGCTTCTGTGTACTGATCAGTCTTTTCTTCAATACTACAGGAACCTTTTAACTGGAGGCAAAAATTCCTGCAAACATTCTTTCATGGTGTCTTGTGGGGAACATTGGACATTTTGAATGACAGACGTTTAATTAATTCTCGCTCTTCTGCCTTGGTACTCGGATCACGACATGTAAGCAAGCTGGTCATACGCAACAAGCTCCAAGGAGTGAAAGAACTTGCTGATAATCCAAGCATTTGTACCCCTTTGACCTGCACAGTGCATAAATTGGTGTTTCAACATCTGCGTTCTGTGGATCTACTGTTAGAACACTCACTATTAAAGTTGCTTCATAGTCTTGTTCACCATGGAGTTGTGGAGGAGGTGGCATTGTCACATTGGAATGAACCCCACCCTGAATTATTATCTCACATACTGAGGACAAGTGCAGGACTTTGGTGTGAAGGGAAGAGGGAAGATCAGGGTACTTATTGTTGTGATGAGGGCAGATTAAAGATGGGTGTTGAATCAATGAAGCCAACAGTTCAGGGTAATATATTGGATTGCTGCCATCAACAGCCTGAAAAGACTGCATACTGTACTTTACCTAATTGGACATTTACTACTACTGAAAACAATGTTGGTAAGAAAATCATGTCTCCCAGTGTTAACCTGCCTTCTGCTAAACTGATACTTCCAAATACACATTGTGTAACTTCTGAAGAAACATCATACGAGAAACTTTGTTTGGTGAATCGGTCTAGTTGTTCTGAAGCCCATAGGATTTACCCCAAAAAGCGCAAATCCTGTGGCACAATGTGTGGAACACTGAGCAGCCTTGATGTACACACTGTTGTTTCGGAAGTGCAGCCTTATTCTGGAAGTCATGGTATGGCTTTGGTAGAGCCAAATTCTTGTGCATATAGCAGTCAGTTAGAGCAGAGGCCAACATATACGCCTGGCAAGATTTGTGATGAAAGCAATTGTTGTAATGGGCAGAAACTTCCTTATGTGTGCAGCAAGGTTGTGAAAGAACCTAGATGTCCTGATCAGTATCATGATGGTTCTGGAGAAAAACCTAATTATTCCCATGAAACTGATGACAGAACATTTATCAAACCATCATCATCCAGTGTGATCACTGGGACTTCAGAACAGCTAGTGTCTCATTGTGAATTTACTAATGGTGCTGAAAAACAAAATGCTGCAATTACAGAGGAAGAAACATACTCAACATATGGGAGTTTTTCAGAAGGTCCATTATCTCCTGGTTTGATTTCTGAATCAACAAATGCACATAATAGAACTTTGGAAGAATCATGCCTTCTCAATTCAAGCACTTGGACCTCAGAAGATCTGGTGTCATGTTTTACAAACCAAAGAACATGTAAGAAGCCAAGGCTCACTGATATGTTTAACATCGAGTCAGCTGAAAAATCAAAGATTACTGGTTTATCTGAAGCAACTGAGAAGCCAGAGGACATTTATGATTATATTTTCATGATAGGTGGAAATAAAGCAGACATTGAGCAGAACACCTCAGGAACTGATGAAAACAATGGCAACCTACTGGAAGGTTTGAATAACTCTGATTTCTTTGGCCAGGAGCAAGTGGACAACACATCTCTTTCCAGCTCTCCTCAGCTCTACCTGAGGAGTGTGTCGGTGCTGGAAATGACATCAGTCTCATTGTCATACAAGTCTTCCAGGATGCTGTGCAAGTTGCTCAGTTCATGGGTGTCCCTCCAGAAACTAGTCTTGGAATATAATGGTTAGTTAGTAAAGCTCGTGGAGATGATATAAAAGTATTGCACAATTTGGTTCTATAGTTACTCCAAAGCAGCAGCTTGGAATACAACAACCTTTATCATCGTTAGCTGGCTTTATTAAGTTGCATTATGTTCAACTCATTAAATGAATGTTTGACCTATTCCATGTTTATGCAACAGCAAAAGATGAGCCTTATTTCACATCAAAGTAAAGGATTTCTCCTCCACACCCTCCCAAAAGAAAATCAAGAATTAGACAATAAGTTTTGAACACTTCACTGAAGGTTTTGCCATAATTTCTTTTTTAACATCACTTACCATTTGCAGTTCTCTTGGAAGTATTATAAGACGATGTCAACTTGTCAGAAATGCTATCAGTTTAATGTTTTGAATTTTTTGTCTCTGTTGTTCACCTCTTTTCAGTTTATGTCTGAGGCTGGGGATTTTGATTCAGTATATATTGTCAAGTTATGTTGCTGTTTTAACATCCCAGTAAATGGTTTAGTGAATGGCTTTTGCAACATAATTTAAAGAAAAGCTGAAAATAAATTTCTGTATCCAAAGCATTCCCTAACCTCGATCAGATCAGCAAGTCACTTATTAATAACTCTCAACATCCTCCTAACTAGCAAGTAAGTTAAAATTGGCTCAGCCACAGCACTCTGCAAAAATTTAAATTTACCACCTGAGAAATCATGGTCATGCTTCCTGCTTTACATGGACAGCACTGGTTATACTCTCTTGTTGCTTCTCTTTAAGGCCTGGGTCCTGCCATCTTTCCAATTCTCAAGGAACTCTGTGTCCTCTCCCGATGCCATGACAACAGCCTTTCCACTCTTGTATTAAAAGATGATATCCTTCACCTTCCCATCATAAAGCTGGTTAAAATCCTGCTTGGCATCTTCCCCCGCCTGCGCACGTTGCACATGGGCTTCTTGCTGGAAATACAAAATGAATCCCTGGAAAACGAGTTGTTGATGGCTGCTGCAGAGGTAACAGGTCAGAAATACATTTTTATTGTATCTTTTAAAAAAATACATAAAATTAATTCACCCTTATTCCAAGAGAAACATGTTCTGAAAGCCAATGATTTACTCCAACTTGCCATCAGGTTGGTTGGGCAGGAAAAATATGCCTAATCATGTCTGTCCCACATGCTTTCTGTGGAATTCTGGTCAGTGTACAGAAAATTGGCAGGAAAGCTGGTAGAGTAGCAGGAGTGTCACCCAGGTTGAAATGTATATTTTTTAAAATTTAGTAGACTATTGGTGATGGAACTTCAGTCAACCCTCATAGTTAATGGTCATCCCAACAATTGCACAACTATGCTTTAACATTTTAATTAAAAATGGTTGATAATGCTATTAAGATTTGGATGTTCACTTTGGAATTTTCTCTAATTGGTCACTGCTGTGTTTTTTCAGATAGCTGTTTGGAGGATTTGAGCCTGAGTTGCACAGACAAACCCCTACAGGTTGACTTGCTGCTGCCTGTTTTAAAGCCATTGAAATTCCTCAGACGTTTGTGTCTACACAGGGCATCATTTGGAGCTCCAGAGGAACTTGGCAAACTGCTGCATGCAACTACATGTGCGTGGTAATGTACACTGAAGGGATAAGTCTGTCAAATGTATTTTTTAATCTTAAAAGATTTTGCTAGCATAACACATCTTATGTATGTCATCCTGTGAAACCAGTGACACTGATTCCCTTACCTTTAAACAATCAAACAAATCTGCAGTTTTCCTTGCAGCAAATAAATGCACAACTGACTCCAGAGGAGCATGTTTTCAAATAATTATGTATTGACTGAGTTCATTAATCCTTCTCCCTGCCTGGATGACCCATTGCTTGACAACCTCAATGATTTTTCTGGTGCTTACTTTTAATATTTTCCAGTATAATAGTAGGGGAATAGTCTAAAAAGAGAAACTTTTGTTGATCTGGCAACATGAAATCCAATATTTTTTGAAATGTTATCTATATTTGCAAAGCAGCATATTTAACGATATAACAAACAATTTTGTCTCCTAGACTTTCTCTCAGCATTAGACTGGGTTACCATACAGGACGTTAATCTTGCTGTTTGTTTTAAAGAAGTTCTAGATCTTTTGCATAGTGCTCCCCTTAAAGGTGAGAACACGTAAATGGTGTAGTAATAGATAATATTGAGTTTTAATTGTTGTATGAACTGTGTGTAGCTGTCAATAATGATTGTAACACAATATAGGTACAGTGTCAAATCTGGCTGTCCAAAAACAAGAATTGTCCGAAAACCAGACAGTTTTAGAATATGCCATGCATCAATTTTAATTGAATAAAATAAAAAAAACTAACTTAACCTGGGCAATTCAGCAGGGCACTGCATTGGTGCGGTGTTGCACTGGACTAGTTATTGGCTTCGCCACTTGCAGCATTGGTCTATTTCCAAGAAACCCTTGACTCCACCCAACCCGGCTTGGCCCAAACCGCCCACAGCCCAAATTGTCAGACCTGAAATCCAGCAAGATCCAAAATCTGGCATGGCCTTGGTCCTGAGGCGGCTGGTTTTGAGGCACTGTACCTATATAAAATAGGTAATTGTACTATCTGAAGTAGCAAGTTCTGCTGCAAAATACATATCAGAAGTTAATCATCTTCTTTTCTCATACCTTCTCCTGAAATTTAGGACTGAAATGTAGGAATTAGGTCCCCTGTGCCCTTGGCAAGAATGAGATCAATTCAGGGCTCTGTAACTATCACTTAAATTGTTTACTGGAGGTGCTCAGAAATGGCCTGGGTTAGGTCACTCCAATTTTTTCACTACTTTTGGATGAGACTTTAAAGCAAGGCCCTGCCTGCACTTTCAGGTGTATGTAAAAGATCCATGACACTATTGGAAGAGAAGCAAGGGCGTTCTCCCAGTGTCATAACCAGTATCTCAACCAACACCATTAAATCCCAGCTCTCGCCGCATCCCCGCAAACCAGCTTATATTTCACCTCTTTTCTATTCTTACTTAGTTCTGTTGAAGAGTCATACGGACTTGAAACGTTAACTGTGTTCCTCTCCGCAGATGCTGCCAGACCTGCTGAGTTTTTCCAGGTATTTTTATTTTTGTTTTGGATTTCCAGCATCCGCAGTTTTTTGCTTTTATTTTACCATTAAATCAATGATGTGTTTGATACGAATCGAGTATTTCCAGTTGGATAACTCTGCATGCTGGCGTCCCACAAAGAACCAAATTAGGCCCTATTATATTTTTAGCCATTATAAACAATGTCTGTATTTATATCACCATGCCTGTTCATCACATTAACTAGGTGGATGACTTGACCCTCCTGGGGTATCATAAACAAGGTGACACATCTCACATGCAAGGGGCAATCACTTCATTGAGCTACAGCAAATCACATGAGACTGAACCTCCAAAAGTGCAACACTATGGAATTGTGTTTCATGCGCAACTTCACCCCCCACCCCCAATTCCTTTCTCATCAATTTAGATGATGTTGAGATTATGTAAGAAGCATGCATTAAACTACTAGGAACCTACATTCAAAGTGATTTCAAATGGGATTACCAAGGAGGTGAAATGCTTAAGGGGAGCAAATGGAAGACTTCATATGCTACATCTTCTCAAGCATCACAACCTATCTCAAAGTGACCTATTCACTTATGTTTAACAATTACGTAAGACCCATTGTTGAATATGCAACATAAGGGTTTGGGATACTAGACTTGCCAAAGGGTATGTGAGCAAGCTCAAAAGTGTTCAGAAATGATTGTTGAAACTGATCCTACTCTGACACAACCAAACAACTGAATATGTGTTCCCTTGCTGAAAGGTGTAAAAAGCACTGTCTGGTTTCGCTAGAAAATCTTGAATTCCAACTCCCATTGTCACAAGCACTTGCCACAACCACACAAAAGTAAATATGCGATGGAATTAAAGGAAAAGACACCATTCTGCGAATAAGATATATAACAAATAGAATACGAGGCAGTCCAATCCCCTACTTGATAAAACTCATAATTGGTATGTAAATAATTGAGAATTTAATTAACTCAACCTGCCAACATACGATCTATGGACTTTAGTACAAAATGCAGATTGGAGTTGACCTTTCATTTTTATTCTGTAAATTAAGGAGACCTGCATTTTGCAACATATTGTAATTATTTGTATGTTAAAATGTTCATAATTATGGAATCCTTTTATTATTTTATACTTCATTTTAACTGTCTGTAACTATGTTATGAATTATGATTACTTGTTTTATTTGTATCATCAAAATTCAGCAACTGCTGCCATGGTGATTTTTCAATAAACCAATTATCTATTTATCTAAATAGATCAATAGATCATCAGGTCATTATCTCATTGCTGTTTTTGGCACCTTACTGTGTGTAAATTAGCTGCCATGTTTCTCTACAATAGTTACTAACTCCAAAACTACTCCATTGATTGTAAAACATTTGGGATATCTTGAGGTTGCGAAAGACACTATATTAATGCAAATCCTTCCATTTATGTATTGACTGTCTGAGGAGTTGCAAATATGAATCTGCAGTTTGACTCTACAGCAAAGGCCTTTGTCACAATAACTAAGAAATGTCTTTTCTGCTTCACATTCATAGGTTTAACATTGGATAATTGTCGGTTGTTTGAAAGGCAAGCAGCAGAAACTGTGTCTGAAATCGTCACTGCTCTGAAGCAAAATCAGTCCCTCAAATTCCTGTCGTTACCTGCAAATCGATTAGGTTGGTACACCTCATTTTATCCTCACTCTCCCTTCACTGGTGTTGTATCTCTGCGGTTATAAACCAGAAACAAAATTTATTATTGTCTCAAAATAAAATTTCCTTCAGTCTTTCTCAACCATGCTACAGACTGTGTTCCCCAGCTGTTTTCCAGTTGTGCCACATGAAATAGGAATACACACAGTCTATCAGTGGGTTTATATATTTTTGACAGATATACAAGAGCAATAATTCTTGTAGCTGCAATACACTATGCTTTGTGTTGGTGGTAATTCTGCTTCGGCTGTAAGCAGGATCCCATAAACGTGCATTCAAATGTAATGGAACTTGTCTCACCATCGTTCACACAGTTTTTGGCACTGTTTCATTTATGGAAATGTTACCTGTCTGTAAACCAGCATTAAATAATATAAGTATTCTGACCTATTGCTCCTCAGTGTTTTTCAGGTACCTGTAGTCATTGAAATATTTAAGCTCATTCATGACTTATGAAGAACCATCTCTAAATATTAGATTTCCAAGCCATTTTTGGAATCTCAACAGCCTTCCCCTCTGAAGGCTGGTGTGAGAATTAAGTTAATACACGACTATTTGCACAGCTTAATGCTTTTCTAATCTTTTGCTGCTATTCCATCACTTATACTGTCTTGTCAATTCTAATGCTCACTTTAGATATCCTGAGTTTTGTCACCCAAAATTCTCATTGCATCTTATTACCTTGTAGCTTTTAGTTTGGTTTGACAATTTTCTTATTATATGAATATGTTATGATTTTTGATTTGTTCCTACTCTGTTATGCCGAATGTGTATTTTGTGGGTGACTTCATTAATAATGAGTTGGTGAGTTGCCAACACTACACGTTTCTTATTGGAAGGATGGGAAATACAACTGATCTTTGATAGGTACTGTTTTTTGCTCTGAAATGAAGTTGTAAAGGAAGCAGCAGTTCCAAGAGAAGCTAACAACTTGCTTGTTTAGTCTTTGGGGGAAAAGAACTTCTATATTTAAACTTCTTTCAATTAATTGCTTCCCCAAACCCATCTCCCTGTCTCCAAACCTGTGAATATACTGTCCTTCAGAAACTTAGCATATAATTTTCTTTTTCAAATCCTTTTTGCAGAAAAATATTCAAAAAATCTGGTGTTGTGGCCATTCTTAATTACTAGCTTCTATATCACATATTGTTCTTGTCCTTACCAGGCAACGAAGGGTTGCTCTCATTGGCGAAACTCTTTACAGAGGATTCTTTATCACGTATCTCCAGCCTGAATGTGAGGTAATCAATTTTTTTTAAAATCCTTTCTTTACTCCACATACAGCATTCTCTGCTTGGCTGAGGAATTGAATTGAGTTGGTCCAAGTTAGTAGGTGTTCAAGAATGGCATGAAATTACCTGTGCTCAGATTTCAGAACAAGAAAATAAGTTTTTCCACCTTCTTTGGAACCTATTCATTCAGTACAACAAAAGGTGCAGGGATGCATTTATCTTCGTTCATTCTCAAATAAGGCTGAAGTTTCCTATATTTCCTCTTTTCAAAATTTCTCCTCCCTATATCTCCCTACGTTGTTCTCAGCTTACAAGTCAGGGCACCTAGTCACAGGCCCCTGTTTTTGCTCTTTTGAAATTGGTTACTTTGAGATATAGGGAGCAGCCCAGGGTAACTGTTTCCAGTAGAATAGTGATTTGGCTTCCACCAGTAGCAAAGTGACTGGCTTCCAGTTTTTGCTACAGCTGAGACCAGCAACCAAGATTGTGGCGGATGACCATTGTGCATGTACTTTTATTCAACACTCTCTATTGGTACTCCACCACTCTAACCAGCTTTAGCTATCTTTTGAAGTAGCATATTGTGGTTATAGATAAAACCACCTCTTATTGGTGCTATGTTTCCTAGACCAACAGAGATTTTCATTTCCTCTGTTTGACTGAAGCACTCCCTTCAAGTTGCAGAGCCAGTTGACAACTTATGTGCTTTGTTTATGTTTTGATGTGATTCAGGAACACAGAGAAAAACACTGAACTTTGTAGAAAAGATTTACGAGAATAAGGAACTTTAGCTATGAAGATAGATTGGAGAAGTTGGGACTGTTCTTCTTGGAGAAGAGAAGGCTGAGAGGAGATTTGATAGAAGTATTCAAAATCGTGAGGGGTCTGGATAGAGTAGATAGAGAGAAACTGTTCCCACTCATGAAAGGATTGAGAATGAGAGGACACAGATTTAAAGTAATTGGCAAAAGAAGCAAATGAGGAAAAACTTGTTCATGCAGTGAGTGGTTAGGGTATGGAATGCACTGCCTGAGTGTGGTGAAGGCAGGTTTAATCGAGGCATTCAAAGGGAAATTAGACTTATCTGAAAAGAAAGAATGTGCAGGGTTACGGGGAGAAGGCAGGGAATGGCACTCGGTGAATTGCTCATTCGGAGTGCTTGTACAGACACGCTGGGCTGAATGACCTCCTGAGCTATGTAAATTCTGTGATTCTATAATAGTATTTATTATGTAATACAACTGATGAAATTAATCTTTGGTGCATTTCTAATTGAGTAAAATCTCACTGTAATTTTTTTAAAGTGCAAATTGTATTCGAGGAAATGGACTACTCAAGTTTGCAAGGCTCCTTATGACCTCCGAGTCAAAACTATCTGGTGGGCTGAAACTAAAGGAACTAAACGTAAGCGAGAACCTATTCTTCAGAGATCCTGCACTTACTCAGGAGGCACTTGAACTCTTCAAAAACAAATGTCATGTAATCACAATACAGTCACTTACTGAGCCATTACAAGCATTTGCTGACCACATCAGTGTCATGTAGACATTCCAACATGATGCACATCCAGAGGCCTCACTGTTAACTATTATAAATTACCAGGTTCAGACGTCTTGATTATTTTACTTCATTTATAACCAGAGCCATTCAGTGCCTCTGTTAATTTAAACAAGTGAATGCAACTCCAAGGAAGGATTTCACCAATTATGTACTTGGAAAGCTATCATTCTTTCTTTCTTGCTTGGCTGGCTCAGGATCCAAGTTGGTCTAAAGCACCTACTCAAGTATAACTGGATGAGCTACTTCGATTATCTTTGGAGCATATTTTTGGGAGGCAAAATGAGCCATGAATTTGGAGTTTAATTTTTATTAGAATTCATAGAGTGTATGTACTGTAGTATTTTATTTTCCTTTTTCTATTTTTAAAAAACTAGGGTAGACATCTTTTTTTGAGGGTGGATCGATAGCCCCTTCACAGCATGTTGGGCTGCCTGTTAATAAATATGGCTTTTTATGCTCCCCTAACATTGATTTTCTAAGCAGTATTTTTCAATATTGTAATTATTGTGAAGCTTTGTCATGTTCATAATGTTCCTTGCTTAGCAAAGTGGCTTATTTTCTTTTTACACAAATGTGATTTAAGATAAGCTTTGGTTTGGACCACACCAAGGTCAAATCACAGCCAGGTTCATCAGATGGATGACGGCTATATATGCAAAGACCTTCTGTATGGTGAACTGGCCACTGGGTCATGACCTCCTGGGCATCCATACTTCCGCTACAAGGACACCTGCAAGCAAGAATTGAAAATAGTGGACATTGATGCTGACAACTGGGAGACAGTTGTTGATGGCAGTGACCTCTGGAAGCTGATTGCAGGGAAGGGCATTGGAAGAGGCAAGCAGAAATGGAAAGCTCAGCTGGCCAATAAAAGGGCCCAGAGAAACCAGAGCCCAGCAAATTGTGCACCTTCTCGGCTCAGTGCTGCATTCTCTGCGGAGGAAAACAGACTCTGTCATTTCAGAGTGGGTCTCCTGAGCCACATCAGACGATGATGCATCACACAGAGTTGACCACCGCAGCACAAACCATCGTTTATGAGACAGAAGGTTGCCACCAGTACAAGATCCAACCCGGACTGTTAGACCCTGCAATTGTATGAAACAGCTTCTAAGATTCTAGTTTTAGGTAAGGTTGAAGTCAATACGATAAAAGAGAGACTGCCCACAGTGAGCTGGATAAATCTGATAATGGGTGAAATGACAAGAGATCAGTTGTTCAAAAAAGAATTTGTGATACAGAACCAGTCTACACCCCTTTGGGAAAAAGCTTTACTTGGCATAAAAAAAAGCTATGGATAAATAAAGGGTAGGAGACAATGGGTAATTAAAAGAAAAAAAAAGTACAAAAATGCAAAAAAGCACAGATCCTAGTGAATGGGAGAGATACAAAGAGTACCAGAGGGTGACAAGAAGTTGGTAAGAACTACAAAAAAGGAGTATGAAAAGAAACTTGCAAGGAGTGCCAAATCAACACACAGTATTTTACTGTTAGGGAAAAGAGAGTGGTCAGGAACAATATTGGCACTTTGAAAACTGGCAAATGATATCAGTGAAAATAATTACTTTGTTTGAATATTTATAGTAGAGGAAGAGGATAACATAACATAAGAAATAGGAGCAGGAGTAGGCTATTCAGCACTTTGGGCCTGTTCAGTCATTCTATGAGTTCGTGGTTGATCTTCTACTTCAACTCCATTTTCCTGCACCATCCATGTATCCCTTGATGTTCTTAATATGCAGAAATCTATCAATCTTAGTCTTGAACATACTCAACGAATGAGTCTTCACAGCCCTCTAGGGCAGAGAATTCCAAAGATTCACCATCTCCTGAGTGAAGAAATTTCTCCTCATTTTAGTCTTACCCTTTATTCTGAGACAATGGCCCCTGGTTCTAGACACCCAAGCCAGGGGAAACATCCTTTCTGCATCCACCATGTAAGAACTTTGTATGTCTGAATGAGATCACCTCTCATTCTTTTAAACTCCAGATAATAAAGGTCCAATTTATTTAACCTTTCCTCATAGGACAATCCCTCCATCCCAGGAATTAATAACATGCCAGACCTCCCAAGGAAACATCTTGAATCAAGGATGGGAACTTATGAAAAATAATGCAAGCAAAATAATATAATCTTCCAAACAGAAAATGCTAGAAATACTCAGCAGGTCAGCATCTGTGGAGAGAAACAGAGTTAATGTTTCAGGCTGATGACAGCATGGATTTGTAGAGGGTAAATCGTACCTGAATTTTTTGAAGAGCAATTTAAGTAGTGGATGGGGGAAAGTCAATGGCTTTTATTTAAAGGGGGCCAGAAGGCATTTGATAAAGTCCCTCATAAGATACTGTTAGCTAAAATTGAAGCTCATGGAATTGAAGGCAAATTATTGACTTGGCTGAGTGGCTGCATAGGGCTAATTGCCAAGACGTGACGAGTGGTATTCCACAGGGATCTGTGTTGAGGCCTCAACTATTCACTGTGTTTATTAACATAATTGGGAAAGTTTTAAAAACTAACAAAAGATGACCAAAAAAATAATAAAGAAGGAGAAAATAAATTTTGCGGGTAAACTGGCAAGCAATATAAAAACGGACAGTAAGAGTTTCTTTAAATATATAAAAAGGAAGAGGGGCTAAAGTGAACGTAGGCCCATTAGAGAATGAGGCTGGGGAAATAATAATGGGGAACCAGGAAATGGCAGAGGAGTTGAGTAAATACTTTGCTCCAGTCTTCACGGTAGAAGATACTAATAGCATTCCAAAAATACTAAATAATCGAGGCAAAAGTTATGGGAGGAAATAAGTACAATAACTATCACTAGAGAAAAAGTACTAGAGAAACTAATGGGGCTATAGTCTGATAAGTCCCCTGGACCTGATGGGTTACATCCTAGAATATTAAAGGAAGTAGCTACAGAGATAGTGGATGCACTAGTAGTAATCTTCCAAGAATCCTTAGATTCTGGAAAAGTCCCAGAGGATTGAAGAATGGCCAATGTAAACCCTTATTCAAAAAGGGAGGGAGACAGAACAGGTAACTATAGGCCAGTTAGCTTAACATCTGTCATTGTGAAAATGCTGGAGTCTATTATAAAGGATGTAATGGCAGAGCATTTAGAAATACATAATCTAATCAAGCAGAGTCAGCATAGTTTTATGAAGGGAAAGTCATGCCTAATAAATTTATTAGAATTCTTTGAGGAGGTAACAAGCAAAATAGATAAAGGAGAACCAGTAGATGTAATATATTTGTATTTCCAAAAGGTGTTTGATAAGGTACCGCACAAAAGGCTACTTGATAAGATAAGAGCCCATGGTGTTGGGGGTAGTATATTAGCATGGATAGAGGATTGGCTAACTAATAGAAGACAGAGAGTTGGGATAAGGGGACATTTTCAGAATGGCAACCTGTAACTAGTGGAGGGCCAGAGGGATCAGTGCTGGGGCCTCAATTATTTACAATATATGTTAATGACTTAGATGAGGGAAGTGAATGTACTATCGCCAAGTTTACTGATGATGCAAAAATAGGTGGGAAGGTAGGTGGTGAGGATGACACAATGAGTCTACAGAGGTATATAGACAGGTTAAGTGAGTGGGCAAAAACTTGACAGATGGAATATAGTGTGGGAAAATGTGAGGTTATGCACTTTGGCAGGAAGAATAGAGGAACTGAATATTATATAAATGGAGAAAGGCTGCAGCACAGGAGGATTTGGGAATCCTTGTGTATGAATCCCAAAAAGCTAACATACAAGTTCAACAGGTAATAGGGAAGGCAAATGGTATATTGGCCTTTATTTCAAAGGGAATGGAGTCTAAAAATAGGGAAGTCTTGCTAAAACTATACAAGGCACTAGTTAGACCACACCTAGAATTCTGTGAACAATTTTGGTTCCCTTATCTAAGGAAAGATATACTGGCGTTAGAGGCAGTCCAGAGAAGGTTCACTAGGTTGATCCCGGGTATAGAGGGATTTTCTTATGAGGAGAGGTTGAGTAGGTTGGGCCTGTATTCATTGGAGTTTAGAAGAATGGGAGGCGACCTTATTGAAACATATAAGGTTCTTGGGGGCTTGACAGGGCAGATGCCGAGAGGTTGTTTCCCCTTGTGGGAGAGTCTAGGACCAGAGGGCATAATCTCAGAGTAAGGGGTCGCCCATTTAAAACAGAGATGAGGAGGGATTTCTTCTCTCAAAGGGTAATGAATCTGTGGAATTCTTTACTGCAGAGGGCTGTAGAGACTGGGTTGTTAAGTATATTCAAGGCTGAGATAGACAAATTTTTAATCAGTTGGGGAATCAAGCATTATGGGGAAAGGGCAGGAAAGTGGAGTTGAGAATTAACAGATCAGCCATGATCTCATTGAATGGTGGAGCAGACTCGATGGGCCGAATGGCCTACTTTTGCTTCTACATCTTATGGTCTAATTTAGATGATGGGATAGAAAGCCACATATCAAAGTATTCCAATGACACGTTGGAAGCAATGTTGATAAAAGCATAATATAAGAAAGATATTAATAGATTATGTGAATGGGCAAAACTGGCGGTTTGATTACAGTATAGGCAAATGTAATGTCATACACTTTGCACCTAAAAACAATAAAACAAGTTTACTTGTTAAATGATGAAAAGCTAAAGAGACTTCGGTTTGCGGGGGGGTGGAGTGCAGGGGAACAGGTAATCTTGTTGAGCATTAAAAAGTCGTGAACAAGTATAGAAAATAATCAAAAGGGCCAATAGAATGTTGGCCTTTACACCTAGAGGCCGAGAATACAAAGGGGTAGAAGTCATGCTACAGCTGTACAAAGCCTTGGTAGACTACACCTGGAGTATAGTGAGCGTTCTGAGCACCACATTTTCGAATATATTGGCCTTGGAGGGAACACAGTTTAGATTTACCAGAGTGAAATCTGGACTCCATGGGTTAAATTAGGTGAGGAGATTACTCAAACTAGTGTTGTTTTTCTGGAATTTAGGAAGTGGTTATCAGATCAAAGTTTATAAGATATTAAGGGAACAAATTTTTTAAAAATTCATTTTTACAGCATGTAGGTGTCACTGGCTAGGTCAGCATTTATTGCCCATCATTGCCCTTGAGAAGGTGGTGGTGAGCTGCCTTCTTGAACCGTTGCAGTCCCTGTGGTGTAGGTGCACCCACAGTGCTGTTAGAGAGGGAGTTCCAGGATTTTGACCCAGCGACAGTGAAGGAACGGTGATATATTTCTAAGTCAGGATGGTGAGTGGCTTGGAGGTGAACTTCCAGGTGGTGGTGTTCCCATTCATCTGCTGCCCTTGTCCTTCTAGATGGTCGTGGTCATGGGTTTGGAAGGTGCTGCCATAGGATCCTTGGTGAGTTTCTGCATAGCATCTTGTAGATGGTACACACTACTGCCACAGTTCATTGGTGGAGGGAGTGAATGTTTGTGGAAGGGGTGCCAATCAAGTGGGCTGCTTTGTCCTGGATGGTGTCAAGCTTCTTGGATGTTGTTGGAGCTGCACTCATCCAGGCAAGTGGAGAGTATTCCACCACACTCCTGACTTGTGCCTTGTAGATGGTGGACAGGCTTTGGGGAGTCAGGAGGTGAGTTACTTGCCACAGGATTCCTAGCTTCTGACCTGCTCTTGTCACCACAGTACTTATATGGCCAGTCCAGTTCAGTTTCTGTTCGATGGTAACCCCCAGGATGTTGATAGTGGGGGATCCGGTGATGGTAATGCCATTGAATGTCAAGGGGCAATATATGAGGTGAAATATGATAGAGATAAACTATTTCCACTGATTGGGAAATCTAGGACTAGAGGGCATTGTCTAAAATTTGGAGCCATACCTTCCAGCAGTGAAATTATGAAACTTCACACAGAGGTTAGTAGAAGTTTGGAACTCTCTTCAGCAAATGGCATTTGATGTTAGACCAATTGTTAATTTTAAATTGGAGATTTATAAACTTTTGTTAACCAAAGTATTAAGGATTTTGGGATAAAGGCAGGTATATGGAATTAGGTCAGAGATCAGTCATGATCTCATTGAATGATTGAACAGACTTGAAGTGCTAAATGATGTGATTGTATTAGAGAGGGTACAGAGAAGATTTACCATGTTGTTAAAAGCAAAATACTGTGGATGCTGGAAATCTGAAACAAAAACAGAAAATGCTGGAAAAACTCAGCGAGTCTAACAAAAGAAAACAGAGTTAACGTTTCGAGTCCGTATGACTCTTCTTCAGAGCTAAAAAGTAGTTAAAATGTGATGAAATTTATACTGTTTAAGGTGGGTGGAGCAGGTGAAGCTGGAAAGAAGGCTAGCAATAGGTGGAGACAAAGGAGAGATTGCCAGAGATGCCGTGGACAAAAGAACAAAAGGATGTTAATGATTGTGGTACTGGATAAAGGATGGTGGCATTAAGGTCAGAAAGCAGGGTGTGATAATGGCAGGACAAGAATAAGCACTCTGCTGAGTTTTTCCAGCATTTTCTGTTTTTGTTGACAAGGTTGTTGTCTGGACTGAAGAATTTTAGTTATGAGGAATGTTTGGAAAGGCTGGTGTTGTTTTCTTTGAAACAGAGGAGGCTGAAGGGTGACCTAATTGATGTATATAAAATTATTAGTCATTGAGATTCATGCCTTATTCCCCTTGGTTAAGTAGTGCATAACCTAGGGGCATAGGTTTAGGAGATTCAAGGGGAAATATTTTCACCCAGGGTGGTGAGGATCTGGAACTCAGTGCCTGAAAGGGTAGGGATACAGAAACCCTTGGATATGCATTTGAAGTGCTGTAACCTACAAGGCTACATATCACAAGCTGGAAAGTTAGATTAGGCTGGATGGCTACTTGTTGGCCTGTGCAGACACAATGAGCCAAATGGCCTCTTTATGTGCTGTAAAGTTCTAGTATTCTAAGTGGCCTCTTCATGTTCCTATGTTCCTCACAGCAGCCGTAACCAGCACAAAATAACAAGAAATTGTTCCCATTTCTGTATCAGATATAGAGGGAAAAAGGAGTGGGGGGGGGGTGGGATTAGTGTATGGCGCTTAATACTCTTATTTATTTTTATTCATTCACGGGATGTGGGCTTCGCTGGCTGGGCCAGCATTTATTGACCATACCTTGTTGCCCTTGAGAAGGCGGTGGTGAGCTGCCACCTTGAACTGCTGCAGTCCATGTGGTGTCGGTACACCCACAGTACTGTTAGGAAGGGAGTTCCAGGATTTTGACCCAGCGACAGTGAAGGAACAGCGATATATTTCCAAGTCAGGATGGTGAGTGACTTGGAGGGGAATTTCCAGATGGTGGTGTTCCCATCTATCTGCTGCCCTTGTCCTTCTAGGTGGTAGTGGTTGTGGGTTTGGAAGATGCCGTCTAAGGAGCCTTGGTGAATTCCTGCAGTGCATCCTGTAGATGGTACACTCTCCTGCGAATGTGCATTGGTGGTGGAGGGAGTGAATGTTTGTGGATGCAGTGCCAATCAAGCGGACTGCTTTGTCCTGGATGTTGTGTTCAGTGTTGTGGGAGCTGCTCTCATCCAGGTAAGTGGAGAGTATTCCATCACACTCTTGACTTGTACCTTGTAGATGGTGGACAGGCTTTGGGGAGTAAGGAGGTGAGTTATTCATTGCATGATTCCTAGCCTCTGACCTGCTCTTGTAGCCACAGTACTTATATGGCTAGTCCAGTTCAGTTTCTGGTCAATGGTAACCCCAGGATGTTGATAGTGGGGAATTCAGTGATGGTAACGCCATTGAACATAAAGGGGTGATGGTTGGATTATCTCTTGTTGGAGATGGTCATTGCCTGACACTTGTGTGGCGTGAATGTTACTTGCCCCTTGTCAGCCCAAGCCTGGATATTGTCCAGGTCTTGCTGCATTTGGACATGGACTGCTTCAAGTGCAGCAATTAATTGGCGAGCAATTTTTCATATGCTGGAGAACTTCAACCTTTAAACTGAATCCACCCTTATTTTTTGAATGCAGGAAACATCCTGTCCAGGCTTTTGAAGCCTGAGATTGCATTGAACATTTTGGCGAGCAAAATAACACTTACCTTGCATTCTCATTATTGTTGTGGGTAAAGACTGAATCAGGTTTGTGGACTCCATTAATTGTGTCCTTGTAGCAGCTTATTGAAAAGGTAAAAGACTAGTCTATATGATGCTTTGGGGACTCACATTGTACATTTACACAAAGAGGGTGATTTTTTATTATATCAAGAGAAACATTCTTCACAGAAGTGACTGTCAGAACATTACCTGGTAAAGTTATTTTATAAAGAGTTTATGAATAGTTGTTTGGTAGTACAGAACTTGAGTACTGCTGACAAAAGAGACATGTCAAAGCTTTTTGCCTTGCACTTATCAGGACACCTCGCAAGAAACCAATATAAGGAAAACAATTTATACTGCATGAGAAGAGGAGTGCTCATTGGTTGGCAAGTAGACTATAACTGGCAGAGGCGTTGCCATGAAGAAGACACCAGTCACCATCACTGGTGCATTCTTCATGGCAATGCCTCTGCCATTCAGAGTTCACTTGCCAACCATTCAGCGCACTCTTCTCATGCAGTATAAATTGTTTTCCTCTTATATTGGTATTCTAGCGAGGCGTCCTGATAAGTGCAAGGCAAAAAGCTTTGACATGTCTCTTTTTTCAGCAAAGAGTTTATGGTGCAAATTGTGCAAAAGTTACAGCACTGTTGATCGATGCAGAATTCTACAGTAGGACTTTGTGTTTGGATTGCATTGTCCGTTTTACCAGGTAAAAATATTCTGCAGAAGTATTACATGCAAGACAAAGTGTTCTCCCAAGCTTCCTGCTGCAACCTTTGTTTGTTGTAGTGAAATAGACAGAGCTTTGGCCCTAGTAACAATGCACTTAGCTCTTGCACAAATGCACTTAGCAATGGGTTACAAGTTGACAACGGATCATGGTTCAGAAACTTTATTCCACTTTTTCATCAGCTGGTGCCTGTGTGACCATTACAAAAAAAAAAATGCTTCCAGAGCTATAAATTCTGGCCCAATAAAGAAATAGGATCTACTTGCTAGTAATATCCTTTGTATACATGTAACTACTGACTCACTGGCATCAGGATCTTAACCTGCTCTGAGGTAGTTAATCCAAGTTTTGCAGTCATAACTTTTCTTCCTCATGAATAAAAGGAAGGAGCCCATAATCTATCATTTTGCACTAAAATTCCCCCATTAAATCGTGTACCCATCTTCTTGACCAAACATTGCCCATCGGTGCCAGGATTTTCTTCCGGGTTTCTTTCAATCAGCCACCACAACTCTTACACGTATATTCTATGTGCACACAGTCTCATCCTGTTCTTGTATCCTGAATCCTATTGTCTCTCAGTTCTATTGTGTATCCTCTCACAACTATTAGGTGACTGAGTTAATTAAGAGCAATCGATACTAGAGAATGTAAAATTATTCCTTTATAAATCAGTAGAGCTACCTTTACTTTGCCCCATTCTTGCACCAGCCTCTGTTGTGACACACTGTAAATTAGGTTTAAGATTAGTCCAAACATACTTTCCGTTTGAATATGAAAATATTCCTCTGATTTGTTTCATCAGTCCAAGGCAAATTCAAAGCCAGGCCTCAGGATTATCTCAGTTCAGTATTGAGCAGTAAAAATGAACCAGATCACTGATCCCTGACAGGATTGATCCTGGTATGAATTTTAATGGACCACTATAATCCAACCTGGATTAGGGAGTGCCCACTCTTCATTCCTAAACAATGACTTCTGGAAACTGCAAGTGGAGATTGATTGAGGGCAGAATTGATTTCTGTGCATTCGAGACGTGAGGTCATTGGCAAGGCCAAAGGTCATTTATTGCCCATCCCTAATTGCCCTAGAGAATATGGTGGTGAGCCAAGTGCTGTCTGTAGCTTTGCTTTCCTTGGTTACTGTGATAGGTCACAGATTCTAACTGTAATATCTAATTTGAGTAGTGGTGTTTTAACTGAGAACAGACAAATGGGGCTAATTTTTTCTGCTGAAGGTCAAATCTTGCAGTTGGGGATGAAAGTGAGAGCCGATCCTATTCTAGTGGGCAGCGTAACCATGGAGGCACATTTTTTCTGGCCGCAGCCAATTAACAGGCCACTCCTGGGACTGGCATCCAATTTTGGGGAGATGGTGGCATAGTGGTAATGCTACTGAACTAGTAATCTAGAGGGCCGAGGCGAATGCTTTGGGAATACAGGTTCAAGTCCCACCATGGCAGCTGGTGGAATTTAAATTCAATTAATAAACCTGGAATATAAGCTAGTCTCAGTAAAGGTGACTATGAAGCTATCATCAAGTGCTGTAAAAAAAACATCTGGTTCACTAATGCCCTTTAGGGAAGAAAATCTGCCATCCTTGGCTGGTCTGGCCTACATGTGACTCCAGACCCACAGCAATGTGGTTGATTCTTAACTACCCTCTGAAACCGGCTAGCAAACTGCTCAGCTCAAGGGCCATTAGGGATGGGCAGAAAATGCTGGCATTGTCAGTGACACCACATCCCATAAAAGAAAAAAAAAATTGAGGGCAGCTGCCCATCCTCCTGAGCCAAGATAGCAGTACCACCACTAGTGGTAGCCACTACTGAGGCTGCAACATAAGGGAGAAAGTGCCTCGATGCCAAGGCCCCTTTGAAGAGCAAGTAAGTTTTTGTGAGAAAACCTAGGCCAGGTGGCTGATTAGAGCTGCGTGGTGGTGTGGAGGGCTGTGGTGCACCAGTTGCTCTCTGCAGACCAGCTATAAAGAGGGGTCTCCCCCCACCAGGGGGGAGGCTGTCAGCGGTAATCTGGCAGTCTCTCCATGTGGTGGAGGGCCCCTCCTGAAATGGACAAAATGCTGGCGGATGCAGTACGTGGCCTTTAATTAAGCCCTTAAGTGGCTCAATTGGCCACCTACGTACTGCTAAGGCTCCCGCTGCTGACAATATGCCTTGGCGGTGGGAAAACATTGGGCTGCCCTCCCGACGCCTTACCCAGCTCCCAGCCCATCTCCAAAGGGCTAGTAAAATTCAGCCCATAGTGTTTTAGGTCAGAAGCAAAAAAAATAAAAAACTGTATCTCCATAAAAACAAGTGAGGAAAACATTTAATATTGAACAAAGAAAATGTACATTTTCCAGAGGCCCATCTCTCAATTACAGACACATGAACTGACCATAATTCTACAGAACTATTAAATTAAGTATGTGGCTTAAAGATGCATGGTCTTCAGATGTCAAAAATTAATTTGAACTGGCTTTTTGAGGGTATCATAGATGACAACAGACAGGAAAGATAGTATTACATCCTCAAATTGTTTGAATTTACAAACCAAAAATTGCTCAAAAAAAGGGAAACTTGAAATATTGTACTTACACTTTAGTACCACTGATTTCCCCTGCAAATTAGAATTTACCAATGTCTTATGCAATATATACAAAAGTAGAGTTCAGAAAAACACTCCCATTCACAGAATAGATCGTAAAACTCCCATGCATTATCTGCTGTTCAGTCTTTCACATTTCATGTACAGTGGCAAAGACACAGGAGTATTTTATATGGAAAAAAATACAACATCCAAGAGCACTTCGAGGAACAGTGATAAATATTTTAACTACGTATACAAGACAGTAGAGCTTCAATATGCAAGTATCAAGTGAAGTCAAGATGGACTGAGGAGCCTGCTGATGCTCACTCATATTCCATAATGAAGTTGAGGGTCTCCACAAAATCTGTATTGCAATCAGACTTCGCAGACATGAAATTCATTTAACGTATTGTTGATTAACGACAAGTCTTTATTCATCACAATTTTGCAACTGCTGCTGGCCATCTCAGATGACTCCACGCTGTTGCTCGTGGGAGTGATGATGAAAGACAAAGGAGACTGCAACATCCCAAGCAGACTGAAGGACCATGTCTCGTAGTCCACGTTTATCTGCACAGTGATTCCACTGAGAGAGATCAGATGTACAATCTGAGTCCTCAGGAGGACAGCGCATCTGGTGTCCATTTACACATCGGCGACACTTCAACCTGCAGAAAGGAAACATATGGTCAGTTACGTTACAGTGAGCTTCAGATACAGGCAACTAATAAACATGCAAACATTTACAAAACTATTGCAGTTTACTAAGTAAAGTAATAATAAACATTATTATGAATTAGAGAATGATTGACAGGGCACAGTTAGTCCTTTAACTGGTCAGCTATCTTCAGTTCTCCATTTAATTTCAGTGTTTTATGCCAATGTTATGAGCGGAGTGCTACAGATTCAACCATGATTTGAGGATCCCTGATAAACACATGTCATTTCACCATGGTCAGGGAAAAAGAAACAATAAAGTCACTCTGGATTGCTAATATACCTCTGTAGGAGCTGGAATGCTTGACAGCTATTTTCATGTCAGGAACAACATGTGGTACAGGGATATTAAGGAAAGAAAAATAGAAAGTACATTGAAGCCCTCATCTGTGCTTTACACTTTCTTCTCTATTAGCTCATCTTTCCCCTTGTCTAGTGCACACTTATTCATATTCTCAAGTGCCGGGATAAGTCATATCTTTATTTCCATCTCTCCCTGTGGGAAGCTTTGTGCCATCTGCATTTGTTATTCATATGCCTCATGAACTTAACCACCATCAAGAGAATAGATTCAATATTAATCAAAACACCACTTCACACCAAACCCTTATAACCTTATGTTTTCTTGATACATTTGAAAAAAGCTGATCAAGTTAGCTCTAAAATTGATCTAGTTATAATAATTACCTATCGTGCGTGTCACTGGCTGTGCTCTCATTTAGAGTAAAGAGCTCCTTAAGTTCTCCGAGGGAGAAGTGTCGTTCAACATCTTGTTCCTCATCCACAACACAGCTGCTCAGAGCCTTTTTATGAGTCTGACGTTGGAAAATCTTCTCCTCGATTGTTCCTGTCTGAAACATCACAGGATACTGTTATGATAAAGTCATCTTTGGCCCCATTTAATACATTATTTCCATTTACATAGCTATTATCACCATTATCACATCATAATCTTGTAAAGCTCTTCATACAATTAATTATTTACTTGAATACTGAGTCGACTAAAGCAATCATTTTTCATTATGTTTAGAACCAGACCTTTACATCTGATAGGATGCTCCATTTAATCAAAAACAACTTATTCAAAATTAAACACATAAACAAATCTCAGCTCAAATATTTCTTTGCTGGAATTCACATTATAAAATGTTGCTATCAAAACTACACAGGAAAGCTCAAAGCTTTCCTCTTCCTCTATGCAGTATAAAAAACATTGCTTTGCAAAAAGAGGTAGTACCAAAGAATACCCGCTAATGGGAGGGCCTAAAAATGTTCTAAAGAAAAGAAATGGAATTAGATGGCACCTCATCACATCCTCAGGGTGACGCAAAGTGCTTTGTAACAATGGATTACTTCTGAAGTGCAATCACTTGTTATCTGGGCAAACAGAGCAGCCAATTGTGCACAGTAAAGTCCCACAAACAGCAATTGAGGTAAATGACCTGAGTTCATTTAAAAAACATCAGTTCACAATATACCACTCTCAGTAGCGTGGTGAAGTGTTAGTTTAGATTATGTACTTAAATCCTGGAGTGGGCCTTGCACACACAATTTTCCAACTCAGAAGTGACAGTTCTGACACTTGAAAGAAGGATTAAGACCAGGCTAACTGAAAAAATATAGATTAGTATTATTTATTTGCTTAAATACGTGATAGTGAATTATATCAAATCCTATTGCTTGTTCTGAAAAATTCAACTTAGTTATGGCAACTTGTGAAAAGATATTTAAGTGACTAGATCTGTTCATCAAGCTAAGTTCTCTGAAGGTAGTTGAACCAATTGCAAATTTCAATGCTCGAATCAGAAAAGGTTGCAAGAAAAGGACTATGTTTTTAAACAAGACTTGTAGAGACTGAAGTGAGAGGTACACTAAAGTTCAATAGCAATTACCAAGAGTTTGTTGCTTCTCCCCTGCCTCCCCACCTCCCTCTCCGCCACCCTACCTGCCCAGCCCCACCTGGAATGTTACCAAAAGTGTACCTATACCTGAAGGCAGGAACAGACATTGTTAAAAAGGTACAGGGAGTTGGTACCAAAGTGGATGATAACCGTTGGCTGTTCACCCTCCCCATTCAGGGTGCTCTGCAGTATCCTTGACCCTGGCACCAGGGAGGCAACATATCATCCTGGATTCATGTCTGCGGCCACAGAAATGCCTGCTGGTACCCCTAACTATCGAATCTCCTATCACTGTTGCTTTTTCAGTATTCTTCATGCCCCCCCCCCCCCGCAACCTGTAGAGCTGAGCTAGCCACGGGGCTATGAATACGGCTCTGGCTGCACTTCCCAGATGGACCATCACTTTCATCAGTATTCAGAACTGAGTACTGGTTGGAGAGTGAGATGCACTTAAGGACTGCTGCACTACCTGCCTGATCATTCTTGACTGCCTGGTGGTCACCCATTCCCTCTCTCCCTGCATACCCTTAAGCTGCAAGGTGATGATGTCTTTAAATTGCTATCCACAAAGCTCTCAAACTTGCAGATGCGCCACTGTGACTCCAGCTGCTGCTCAAGCTCCGAAACCTGACTGAGCTGCTGCAACCAATGACACTTCCTGCACATATGATTATCCAGGACACAGGAAATGTCCTGGAGTTCGCACAGAAAGAGGAAAAGAGGATGTGCACTTCAGGGGTCGGAACTGCCCTGCTATTCCTCAATCTATTAGATAATGAAACTTACTACTTAGAAAAATAAAGACTCACCAGCTAGTCACTTCTTTTCTTCAGTTGTCACTTGAATACAGGTGGTTAATTGAAATGCTTTACTTAATCCTTATCAAAATAAATTGATATTTAAAATTTCCCAGCTCCTTGGACTAACTTCCTAACTTTGCAGAAAGGGTAACAAAGCTACAATACTCACCAGCCAATCGACTCATGGCCTTCCTGTGATATCACAGTTTGTTTTTTGCCTTTCTTTCACATCAGTGATCCTGACTTGCATCACACTCCTCCCAGTCTACTTCACAGTGATCCTGTCTGCTTCACAATGATCCCAACCTACTTCACATTTGCCCTGGGATAGGAACTACTTGACTGGATTACTGCCTTAAATTTACTTCCAGGTCCTTATCATATAAATACAGCATTTTAGGATATGTGATTCTGTGAACAGTATCTATAACGAAGCAGATTCTTACCGACAAAAGCCTGTAGATGTAGCAAATTTTCTTCTGTCCATCTCGCCATATACGAGCCATCGCTTGTTCGTCATTAGCTGGATTCCAGTCTGGATCAAACATGACTAACCGATTTGCACCAATCAGATTCAAGCCACACCCACCAGCTTTGCTACTCAGCATGAAGATAAATTCTGGACTCTAAGAAAATTAATAATGAAACCCTGTAAAACCAATCTTGAAATTGAAAATTCATGACAGCTATAAAATCAAATTATAAACTTTCATGGTTTTCCTGACTTATCAAGGAGCATCACATGAGGAGATTATCCCAACAGGCCAAGAAATGGTCAGAAAGTAAAACTCCAGGATGGGTTCACATTTCAAGTCTAGACCCTTCATAAGAACTGAAGTTGCATAATTATTTGAGCTACAGAGCAGAACATAGTTATGTTGGCATTTTATAAAATACTATATAATATTGAGAAATATACAATGAGAGTGTAGAAGTTTAACTACCATTTTGGCTGAAGTAACTCAGCTGGGATGCATCTAAAAATCTACTTTTTAAAACCATTGTATACAGCTGGAATTTGTGCACGTTTTATATGGAAGGATTCTGAAAATAATCAAAAATGAGGAAACCTTGTATACAAGTATTGTTTATATTCGAGAGATTTGATTGTAATTGTGTGCTATAGTTTGCCTTTCTAATAATCAAAAATCACAAAGGTAGGAAGGACATCATGGTTGGGAGAGGGTAATGAAGATGAGAGCACGTTCAAAATATGTCAGCAGATATCACTAGTTTTAACACTGGTTGAACTCAATTCGTCCTGATAATTTTTCTTCCACTGAGCTTTCTCATCTTCACACACTCTGCTAGCTAATAAAAAATGGCAAAAGACTACAGGGAATCAAGATTTCCAGGAGACAGCTAGTTGCCATTTTCTTCCCCCCACCTAGAAGAATTTTAATTCGAAAATGCAATAGCAAGGTAGTTCTACAGTTTGTCACCCAGGTCCCCACTAAAATATTGTATCCCCTCACTGTGAATGCTAGTGAGAGTTATGAAACAAAAAATTCTGCTTCATTTATCTGTGCTTGCTGCTCTTTCTCCACTTTTCTCTCCCTTCCTACTTTACTTCTCTGGTGCCAGTGGTAGCATTTTTGCCTCTCTGATTCAAAACTCTGGGGATTCAAGCCCATGATTTCAGGACATAAACAGGGATAACATTTCAGTACAGTACTACACCATATTATAAAAAGGATTTATAGGCAGTGGAGAAGGTGCGAAAAAAGAATCATAAGGATACCAGCAGAAATGAAAAGTCATATCTATCAGGAAAGGTTGAAAAAAGAAATCAGAGGGGTAACCTAACTGAAGCTTTTATAATAATGAAGAGTTTTGATAGAGAAGATACAAACAGTGCTTCAATTGGTGAGGAAGAACATTAGAGATCTTCAACATAAGATAATCATCAAGAAATCCAAGAGGAAATTCAGAAGAAACCTCTTTACCCAGAGAGTGGTAAGAATATGGAACTTGGTACCACAGGAAGTGATTGAACCAAATAGTGAAGATGCATTTAAGGGGAAGCTAGATAAGTGAATAGAGGGTTATGTTGATAAAGTTAGATGGTGTGAAGGAGGCTCAAGTGGAGCATAAATACCTGCATGGACTGGTTGGGATGAATAGTCTTTTTTTGTGCTGTACGTTCGATGTAAGTAACTACATTGTCCTAGGTGCATTCTTTTAGATGAGACGTTAAACCAGTTCTGGTGGATGTAAACAATCTAATAGTGGCACGATTAAAACAGCAGGGGCGTTTTCTTGTTTTCTGACCAATAGTTGTCCCTCAATCAAAACAAATTAATTGGTCATTTATTTCATGTGCTTTTTGAGGGGTTTTGTTGTGTGCAAATTGGCTGCCATATTTGTCTATATAAAAAAAAAAGTGATTGCACTTCAAAAGCAATTCATGGCTGTGGAGTGCTTTGATACGTCTTGAGGATGTGAATGGTGCTATATAAATGCTCTTTATCTTTCCTTTTTTTCTACCACATCTCCCTCTCTTCTTGCTCCTCCTCCAATTAGACTCTCATTCTCCATTTCTCTTTTCCTTTTCTTCCATTTCTTTCCATATGATGTCATTTTTCCTCCAATTTCTTTGACGAGGGATATGGTAGCATAGTGATAATGTTCCTGAACTGGTAAACCAAAAACCCAGACAGATCATCTGCAGACATGAGTTCAAATCCCACAACAGCAGCTGGGGGAATTTGAATAAATCTGGAATAAAATGCTAGTCTCATTAATAATAATCGTGAAGCTACTGGATTATCATAAAAACTCATCTGGTTCACTAATGAGCTTCGGGGAGGAAATCTACCATCCTTACCTAGTCTGGCCTGCATGTGATTTCAGATCCACAGCAGCGTGGTTGACTCTTAACTGTCCACTAAAATGGCTGAGCATACCACTCAATTGCATTAAACCGCTACCAAAAACAGTCACTGCGGGTCTACCTACATCACATAGACTGCAGCCGTTCAAGGAGGCGGCTCACCACCACATCCTCAAGGGTAGCTAGGGATGGCCAATGATTGCTTGCCTTGTCAGTGATGCTCCCACATCAAGATTGAATAAAAAAAGCTATACCTTCTTCCAGTTTGTCACTGAAACATTTCCTTCCCTTCGCTCCCTTTCCTGCAGTTAGGAATGATGTGTGATGAGAGAATTGGAGGAAAAGCAGGCAGTTGGACAGATATAAAGAGTTGGTCAAGATAATGAAGACCACCAAATACCGCAGCAGTAATAGCACCCTTCCAAATAAGAGCATTGATTCAGATTCTCCGAACCTTTCAGCACATATTTGAGAACTCTGCAATAAATTATTTAGGAAATGAACTAGATAATGTATCACATATCAGCAGGAGGTGCCTCAGTGAAAAAAAAAACAAGGCCTTTCCTTGCTAAAATGTACCTAAAATGTCACTGCTTTTTTTGAATCTACAAAGGTTACACTACTTAATTTTTGCATTAACAAAAAAAATTCATTGCGAGTAAAACAAGCTGGCACCCATCATCTCAATGTATCCATGTGGTAAGGATGGCCTGAATTTTTCCCTCGTCGGGCATGCGCGATTGGCGAGCCTGGGAGTAGTTGGGAAACTGGCCCCCGACTGCAATTTCACGCTGGCTGGCCAGTTAACGGCCAGCCAGTGTGAAACGCACACTGAAAAGCTCAGCACTGCCAGGGTGGGGACAGGAAGAGGGTGGCGGACGGGAAGAGGGCGGGCCACGACCTCACCGTGGGCACGGACGATCGCTTCCAGAGATCTCCCTGAAGGCAGACAGCTGCCTCGGGGAGCTGCAGACCTGCAAATAATAAAATAAAACACAAAACTGCAAAAAAATGTTCATGCAGCACAATCAAGCACCTGAAAGCACACTTCATACAGATATTTTTTTATTTTATTTCCTAACGGAGATTTCATCCCGCCCTTGGATGAGGTTTTATCAAAAATGTAAAGGCTGCTTGGCCGATTCACCCGTCTACCAACCGTAAGATTGGACGGGCCACGAAACATCGCTGACAATTGCGCCATTAATGAGCTTAATTACCTGCTTAATTGTTGGGCTGCATGTGCCCACCGAGTGAAATATCACGTGAGTACGTGATGACGTTGGGACCCTCACTCGACGTTATCTCATGCGATTTTATGCCCGTTTGGGTTGGGCATGCGCCCACCACCTGTGGAACGTAAAATTCTGCCTGATGTTACAGGAAATAGCTCACCTTGAATTAATTTTAGGAGTACTTCTATCTGCAGCTTCATTTTACTCACATGGACACCTCCGTATAAGAAACTTGAAAGTGTGATAAAATACTGAATCTCTAATGCCAGGCCAGCCTGAAACAGGATGTAGCTTAGATAAATATGCAGTTGGTGTCAAATAAGGTTATTGGGGCTTACCAAGTTGCAATGAGTAGATATTCCACTATGTTCTCATAAACATGAAACATCTGTATCTAGATAGAGTAACTCCATTTATTGTTACTACCATGTTGGAGGGTCAGTGACATGTTGGCTGTTGCTTTAAAGTTCAAGTCATGTGATACATTATCTCTGTGCAGAGGAATCATAAATTACTTTATGGCAACAAGATGTTGCACAAAGACATATGCTGTCACTTACTGTGGGATTATTAAAACGTTCCACAATCTTGGCCCTCTTTTTCACTGTCATGGTACCATCCAATCTAACATACAGGTATCTGATAGAAGGAAAACATATTAAAAGGTTATTCATCCTTCAGGAAAAAATAAACAATACTTAATACTAAACAACGAAGAAACATTCAGCCCATCTCGTTCAGTTACAGTGTCTACAAAATTTGCAGTGTGAACTATAAAGCTACAGCAAGAAAAAAAAACCTTATTTCAAACAGAAATAAACACCAAAGGATGTTCTCAATGTCACTTTTCTTTTCTATGACATATACATGTATAATATAAAAGTCCCTGTAAATAAAGCTGTAAACTAGAAGTAAAAAATGTATCTTGTTACGCACACAACTTCAGGGTCCGTCTCCATCACCGTTATTGCTTGTTCGCCTTTGTTGCACCACCTCTACTGCAAAACTCAAAAATAAATTATCTAAACATAATTCTTAGATTGTTGGCAGCTTAAGCATCCCCTAGTCACTCATTAGGTTTCAGCTCAAATACCACAATGTTGAAATAAGCTCTCCTGTTAATGTAATAAAACCACTTGGATGCAAGTAGCAGTTTCATTATAGTAATATTATATATCTTAATTACCTTAACAAACTGTATTCCCTTCAGTTTTTTAAACTTCTGCTTACTACCTTTTTTTCTCATTCACTTTACTATTTTAGTTAGAACTTAATTTTAAAATAATAAATCCAAATCCTAATATTTCTATAAACTAGGAAATGATTTGCATTTATAATGCTTTGCACAACTTCAGAGCATCTCATGCACTTCACTGCCTTAGAAGCACCTTTGAGACGTAGTCACTGTTGTAATGTGGGAACCTGGCTGCTAATTTGCACACAGCAAGGTCAGACAAACAGCAAAAAGATAATGACTAGATAATTCATTTTAATAATATTGGTTGAAGTATAAGTATTTGCCAGGCCACCAAGGATAACGTTCCTGCTTTTCTTCAAATCATGCTCTAGCATTCTAACATCCACCTGAGAGGGGAGATAGGTGCTTGGTTCAACGTCTCTCATCCGAAAGACAGTACTTTTAACAGTGCAGTAGTCCCTCAGTATTGTACTGAAGTACTGAAGTGTCAGCCTAGGATATGTGCCCAAGTTTTTGGAGTGGAACTTGAAGAAACAACAGTGCTACCACTGGGTCAAGGCAACATTTTTAGAAGTATTTAAATATTGTTCTTTTTATTTTTATATAGCTCGTATCGAGAATCATTTTAGGAGATTCAAACCTCGTTTAAAAAAAGGCCTCTAATTGGTTGACAATGAGCTCAAAAAAACAGTTTGGTCAAAGAGGTAGGTTTTAAGGAGAATCTTAAAGCAGAAGAGAGAGGTGCTGAGGAGGAAAGGAAATTCCAGAGTTTAAGGCCTAGACAGCAAAAAGTTTATAAGGCTGGAGAAGGTTACAGGGTGTCATGAGCTATTAATGTATATATTATTAGAAATTTTTTTTTAAAAATAGAGGTTTAGTCTGTGGGTGTGTTTTAGTTGGATTAAATCCAGCTAGTCTGGGTGCTTTGATGTATAATAGTTTTGAGATGTAAGAGAGGTCGAGTGCATTTGCATTTCATAGAATAGAGCATTCAAGAAGGGGAGTGAAATGTGGCACCTAGCTAGCAGAAACCAAGCAATGTTTATATTACTAATAAAATTGGTACTATGAAAAGGGTTTTATCATTAGAAGAGGTGGAGTTCAAAGGGGCTGGTGATACAATGAGAATTTACATTCAATGAGACGAGCTAGGTATAACAGATAGCAGTTGTGTGTGTGCAGGACAGAGGCAATGTGAGATCAAAGCCTGTAAGCCTACCACTGTGTCTGCAAAAGAACCAAAGTGAAAGGAATCTCATTTTAAATTTGTACGGTGAAAATGCTTTGCCTGGTGCCTGATTAAAGTCTATGGGCTGCTGTTGCCTTAGCGGAGATTAGTTTGGGAATTTGTAAAAAGTTATGATAGTAGTGATTTGTAGCCATGTGTATATGTTTAACTTGAATAAACTAATAAATGTCTCATGTAATTTGATATAAATACCTCTCGAGAACTGGTGGTCTGATGCCTGAATTCAGAGTTGCATCTCAAACATACAAAATAAAAATATAGGTTATGACAGTTATTTGAAGTTTCCCTCCAGGATTTTTAAATAACTCAGCTTTACCAACTGCTATGTCATAACACAGATTTAGGGAGCAGTGAGGTCATGGAGGGATTTGAAAACAAGAATTAGAATTCTAAAATTAAGGTGTTGCCAGACTGGGAACCAACGTAGGTTAGGGAGCACATTGGGTGAACAAGATTGGTATGAGTTAGCATGGCAGCTGGGTTTTGGATCAGCCCTCAAAAGAATGACATTACAAACACACAAGTGAATTTTTGATATGATTTTGTAGCATTAGAGAGGAAGCACGACTGAGCAATCTGGTAACTCTCATACCTATGAATCAGAGGCTGTGGGTTCAAGCCCCATTTACAACCACAGAAGCCAAGATTTACAGCTGTTGTCATTTTCAGCCAAATCAAATAACCAAATTCTGTAGCTATTTTTTGTCTTCAGAATACCATGGCTAATATCTTGTAGGATTTAGTCACATAATTCTATATTTAAAGCTTCTTCCTCTCTTATCCACATTTTGTAGGAGGTTAAAAGGGTTCCAGTACATCACTTATTTACTGGCAATGTCACGCAACTCACCTCCTGTCTCTGCAGAGCTTCTCAAACAAATCAAGAGTCTGTGTGTAGTTTGATACCAGTACCACCTTGTCAGAGCTAGTACTTCGAGTCATGGCCAAGATATAATCAAGGGTAAGCATCTTGCCTGAAACAAGAAACAGTATAATGTGTAAGGATTAAAATAATTTTATTTAAAGCATATTTTCTACCCTGTGGTTTAATTCTGAAATAAGAAATATTCCATATGCTGTTCAAGAAAGCTGTTCGGTTGTAACATTGAATTTCCTTGAGGTCAGAGTTATACTTAGGAGGTAACCCGGAGTAACTGCATGCAGAGTGGAAAATGAGGTGAAACCTGGTTAATGCAGGCCTTTGTCTGAAGATAGCTATGAGGAAATTTTCTCACTGATTTTTGTCTGCCTCTGAAGCTGGGCATCATAAAAAATTCCATCAGGATTCCTCCTGCTGGGACATCACCTTCTCTGACTGTACTATATGCTGGTACAGCATTCAGTACAGTGGAGCAGTGTAAGTGGGATCCACATGAATGTTCCAAGGACGAAATGTCACAGAAAATAAAATTCTACCACAGTAAAATCGGCCTTCCTAAAGGAGCAACATGTCTACTTTATACAGGTGCTGCAGCTGGACATCCCCTCAACACGAGTTATGATGGACAAGTTGAGAAACTATAGCAAGGGAAAATTGAGGGAGTTTTAACAGAGTTGCTCAAAGTATATGAAGAGTTTGGGAGAGCAAACAGATTATTTCTACTAGGTGGTGAATCAATAACCAGGGAGGATACATTTAGGGTCAGTATTAAAAGCATAAAGGGAGAACTTAGAAGGCTTTGTCATGCAAAGCAGTCACTAGACTATGAATTCACTGTGTGGATATTGAAGTAGAGTCAAGCACTGGAAGAGGGAATTAGATAAATACTTGAAAAATAATGGATACAGGGAAAGAGCATGACAATGGGATGACAGTAGATAGCTTCAATCTTGACTGACACAGATATGATGGTCTCAATGACACTAATTCCAGAAAAAATTTCAGAGGGTAAAATATTCAAGTCATTCTTCACAGGTTTGTTCTGACTGGGCAACAAATAGTATTTTTAACATTCCAGTGAACGTAGGTACCTAATATATCCGAGTAATGACCGATCTTGTGTAAAAGTCAACCCCCCAAAAAATTATTCATTTTTCCTATCTTGTGTATAAGTTGGCTCCCGACTTTTAGCCAAAAAATCCGAACTCTTTATACTTATCACCTGCTCGTCGCTGAAGCCAAACTTGCCCTGGTGCAAACCTACCCATAGACAGAATCAGAGAATAGTACACTATTAAAGGCGACTCTTCAGCTCCTCATGTCTGCACATGTCAACATGTGCTGCATTCCCGCCAATCCCACTCTCCAATATGGCAACATGGTGTCAAGAAGGTGCAGCAGATACACGGCCCAGTTCAAACTTAAAGTCACTGAGATTGCAGAGCAGACAAATAATTGTGCAGCAGCTAGAGAATTCAAGATATCAGAGAAGAATGTTAGAGGTTCGAGGGAGTTCTCTGCAGTTTAGGCAGATGCCTAAAAATAAATGTGCTAACAGAGGGGAGCCTAGCATGTTGCCTCAGTTGATAAACAAAGTTGCGAAATAAGTCAATGAAAATCACCAGAATGGACTCTCAGTTTCTCACGTATCTATCTGAATCTTCACCCTGAAACAAGCAAGAAAATTAGACCATGCAGATTTCAAAGCCAGCCCTGGATAGTGTACCAGGTTTATGAAGAGAAACAATTTTGTACTGTGACAGAAGACCAAGATTTCACAGTGTCTCCCAGCAGAACTTGATGACAGGCTTATCACATTTCACTGGTTTATAATCAAACAACAAAAGAATGAATATAGATTGGCCCGTATTGGGAACATGGATGAGACTCCCATGAGTTTTGACATGCCAACTGGTTGAGCGGTAGGCAAAGTTGGATAGTGTTAGTGAAGACAACTGGCCTTGAAAAGAGTAGATTCAACATTGTGCTGTCATGTAAGTCTGACGGGACAAAGCTTAAGCCAATTTTCAAGAGAAAAACCCTCCCAAAAAAGCAATTCCCAAAAGGGGTAATCATCCATGTTCACAATAAAGGATGGATAGATAAAGGTGGCTTGAAAATATGGCTGAGAAAAGTTTGGAGTTTCCAACCAGGAAGATTACGTAAAGAAGAAGCCTTCTCATCTGAGACATGTTCAGATACACCTTGACAACGATGTTGTTGAAATTAGATGGCGAAACAGTGATAGTGCAGTGATTCCCGGTAGTCTAACAAGCTTTGTTCAGCTATTGCACGTCTCTCTAAACAAGCTCTTCATGGATAGCATAAAAAAAAAGTAGAATGACCGAATTATTGGAGGAGATAAGACATACACCAAGGGAAGAAGCATATGGGCTCCACATCAGCAACCCTGTGTGAACGGGTTGTAGAGGCCTGGGATGAAATCGGAACAGAGATTGCCATCAAATAATTCAAGAAATGTGGAATATCCAATGCACTTGATGGTGCAGACAATGATTATTTGTGGAATGATATGACTGATGACGACATGGTTGCTGATGAAGATGATGATGATTCATATGATCATACCATTCAAGAAGCACATTGGGACACATTATTTGATTACAAAGAAGAGGAGGAGGATGATTTTTATGGATTTTTAATACAGTGCACTCTCTACTAAGTAATATTCTTCACTGTGCTGTGAAAAAAACAATGAAATTATATAGATTTTTTGTTTTTGATGAATTTAGTGTATACAAATTAATGTCTGTCCCCACGGAGGTTATTATTTATTTATAAATAAAAATTTAATTAAAATATTACAAATATTTTGCGCTACTTTTGGGGGCAGGGTGATGGGAACAATCTCCAATCTGGCAACTCTGCGATAGCAAGACGATGGGAGAGGGTGGATTTCAACCTCGCGAAACTATTACATACGAACATACATACAAACATACATATGAATTAGGAGGAGTAGACCATTTGGCCCCTCGAGTCTGCTCTGCCATTCAATAAAATCATGGCTGATCTGACCCTGCTTCCAACACTCTCTGGGGAAGAGAGAAAAAAAATTCTCCTCATCTCCATCTTAAATGGGAGGTCCCTTATTTTTAAACTGTGTCTCCTCGCTCTAGTCTCCCACAACGGGAAACATCCTTTCCGCATCCACCCTGTCAAGTCCCCTCAGGATCTTATATGTTTCAATAAGATCGCTTCTCATTCTTCTGAACTCCAATGAGTACAAGCCCAAAATGTCCAACCTTTCCTCATAGGATAACCCCTTCATCCCAGGACGGCGGGACCCACTACTTTCAGTAAACACAGGTACTTTTTGACTAAAAATTTAGTTTTAGAAACTCGACTTTTACACGAGTATATACGGTAGCTTATTTCCTAGAGAGTGATTACACCAGTAATCTGCAGTGCATTGGGATGCACCATTGCACTGAAGCACACACAATAAAATTCATTAGCAAATATTTTTCTACAATGTAGAAAAAATATATTATGCCAGTCTTGTATCAGTGAGTCACTCATGAGACCTGACTAATATCTTATTACATTGCTTCCAGACACTGCTTTCATAAAGCTGCTGATTACCAATATCAGCCACGCCAGGGAAGGCAGCTGCTGCCTTATTGCACTCAGTAATGGACAGAATACACAAAATATTCAGATTGGCTCTATGAACTCTGGGCACCTGCAGGCACTTTGCCCAAGCAACCTTTACTCTAGACAGTAAATGCTAACGATCCATTCAATTACGGGACTTGACTGTCAAGCCCAATTCATATCCTCACCTGACACCCTCCCATGCACATTTTACAGCATGTACGAGTGGCAATTCTTTATGCAAATCAAAATCTGGAAATGCACTTCAATTTGATTGAAGCTGATAAAGCTATGTGACATTTCTTCCAGTTTCTGAGTTAAGAAAATTTTGTTCCCATGCCTAAATTTAATAGGTATCGACTTAAAGTTTTACCAGACAACTGAGGTTCCACAGATTTTGTGCTGTATCCTGATGGAAAGAGATCTAGTGCTCCCTGAAATCCTTCTTCACCTTCCACACACTTCTCATAGATTAATGTCGGGTCTGGGCAGAAAAGAGATACAGAGCATTAGGAAAAACAGAAGTGGCAGCTATTCTCACAGAAAAGGAATTATTCATTTTTGATCTACTTCCTCCATAGTGTCACAAAATCGTAATCTGATTTCTGTACAATTGTACTTTTTGCTTATCTTCTCTCCCATTCTTTAGATTCCATCAGCTTCTGAGGCAAACTGCTCCCAGGCCTTTGTGACACAACTGGTTGCCAGAAGATGTACAGCAAGTTTGTTCCTTCTACTCTGTCCCAGCAACTTCAGGAGAACACACTTACTGCCTCAGTTGTGAATCTTTACATTTGCAAACCAGTCAAAACCAGTTATTAGTCAAAAAGAAAAAGGAAGCATTCGTAAGGGCTAGAAGGCTGGGAACAGATGAAGCCCGTGGAGAATATAAAGAAAGTAGGAAGAAACTTAAGCAAGCAGTCAGGAGGGCTAAAAGGGGTCATGAAAAGTCATTGGCAACCAGGATTAAGGAAAATCCCAAGGCCTTTTATACATATGTAAAAAGCAAGAGAGTAGCCAGGGAAAGGGTAGGCCCACTCGGACAGAGGTGGGAATCTGTATGTGGAGCCAGAAGAAATGGGAGAGATACTAAATGAGTACTTCTCATCAGTATTCACCGAAGAGAAGGACTTAGCGGTCGATTTGTCTAGGGAAGAGTGTGTAGGTGGCTTGGATCATGTTGAGATCAAAAAAGAGGTGTTAGGCGTCTTGAAGAATATTAAGGTGGATAAGTCCCCAGGGCCAGATGGGATCTACCCCAGAGTACTGAGGAAGGCAAGGGAGGAGATTGCTGGGGTCTTGACAGAAATCTTTGTATCGTCACTGGCTACGGGTGAGGTCCCAGAGGACTGGAGAATGGCCAATGTTGTTCCATTGTTTAAGAAGGGTAGCAGGGATAATCCAGGAAATTACAGGCCTGTGAGCCTTACGTCAGTGGTAGGGAAATTATTGGAGAAGATTCTTCGTGACAGGATTTACTGCCATTTGGAAGCAAATGGGCGTATTAGTGAGAGGCAGCATGGTTTTGTGATGGGGAGGTCGTGTCTCACTAACTTGATCGAGTTTTTCGAGGAAGTGACAAAGATGATCGACGATGGAAGGGCAGTGGATGTTATCTACATGGATTTCAGTAAGGCCTTTGACAAGGTCCCTCATGGCATACTGGTACAGAAGGTAAAGTCGCACAGGATCAGAGGTGAGCTGGCAAGATGGATACAGAATTGGCTTGGTCATAGAAGACAGAGGGTGGCAGTGGAAGGGTGCTTTTCTGAATGGTTTCAGAATGCTTTTCTGTGACTAGTGGTGTTCCGCAGGGATCAGTGCTGGGACCTTTGCTGTTAGTAGTATACGTAAATGATTTGGAGGAAAATGTAACTGGGCTAATTAGTAAGTTTGCCAACGACACTAAGGTTGGAGGAGTTGCAGATCGTGAACAGGATTGTCAAAGGATACAACGGGATATAGATCGGTTGGAGACTTGGGCGGAGAAATGGCAGATGGTATTTAATCCAGACAAATGTGAGGTAATGCATTTTGGAAAGTCTAATACAGGTAGGAATTATACAGTAAATGGCAGAACCTTTAAGTGCATCGATGGGCAGAGGGATCTGGGTGTACAGGTCCACAAGTCACTGAAAGTGGCAACGCAGGTGGATAAGGTAGTCAGGAAGACATATGGCATGCTTGCCTTCATCGGCAGGGGTATTGAGTATAAAAGCTGGGAAGTCATGCTGCAGCTGTATAGAACCTTGGTTAAGCCACACTTGGAATATTGCATGTAATTCTGGTCGCCACATTACCAGAAGGATATGGAGGTGTTGGAGAGGGTGCAGAGGAGGTTTACCAGGATGCTGCCTGGTCTGGAGGTTATTAGCTATGAGGAGAGGTTGGAGAAACTCGGATTGTTCTCACTAGAGCAACGGAGATTGAGGGGCGACTTGAAAGAAATTTACAAAGTTATGAGTGGCATGGACAGAGTAGATAGGGTGGAAGAGTCAATTACTAGGGGACATAGATTTAAGGTGAGAGGAGAAAACTTTAGAGGAGATGTGCGGGGCAAGTTTTTTACGCAGAGGATAGTGAGTGTCTGGAATTCGCTGCCAGAGGTGGTGGTGGAAGCAGGTACGATAGTGGTGTTTAAGAGGCAGCTTGACAAATACATGAATAGGATGGGAATAGAGGGATACGGATCCCGGAAGTGCAAAATGTTTTAGTTTGACGGGCAATATGATCGGTGCAGGCTTGGAGGGCTGAAGGGCCTGTTCCCGTGCTGCACTTTTCTTTGTTCAAATGGGATCTTGCTACATGCAAAATTAGCAAAATCCATGACAAACTCTCTTTATTTCACTGCCACTACAATGATCATGCTCCTTTGTGTAAAAACAACAATAGGGTAATTATATTAGGTGATTTCAACTTTCTCAACATTAATTGGGATAGACATAGTGTTAGGGGCTTGGATGGAGTGGATTTCTTGAAATGTGCACAGGAGAACTTTTTAGGTCAATATGTAGAGGGTCCAACAAGGGATGGCGCAGTGCTGGACCTAATTCTGGGCAATGAAGCCGGACAGGTGGCTGAGGTGGCGGTGAGCAAGCATGTTAGCGATAGCGACCACAACATGGTACAGTTTAAGTTTGTTATGGACAAAGAGATCGACATGTTGCAAAAAAATGTTTTGGATTGGGGGAGAGTGGATTTTAGTAAAATAAGGCAGGATCTAGCCAAGGTAGACTGGGAACAGTTACTTGTGGGGAAATCTACAGAGGAGCAGTGGGGGGGTTCAAAAAGGAAATGGGGAGGGTACAGGCTCAACATGTTCCCGCTAGGGTGATAGGAAGGAGTAACAAGCCCAGAGAACCATGGATGACCAGAGATATTCAGGTTACGATGAGATGGAAAAGAGAGGCTTTTAGCAGGTACAAGGGAAGCAAATCAGCAGAGGCATTAGTGCAGTACAGACAGTGCAGGGTGGAGCTTAAGAAAGCAATTAGGAGAGCAAAGAGGGGATATGAGAAAGCTCTGGCTGGTAAAAGTAGGGAAAATCCCAAGATATTCTATAAGTATATCAATGGGAATAGGATAACCAGGGAAAGAATAGGGCCCGTAAGGGACCAAGGGGGCAATCTATGGGTGGAGCCAGAGGACATCGCTAGAGTGTTGAATGAATACTTCACGTCCGTCTTCACCCAAGAGAATGAGGTTGAAGGTATCGAACTCGGGGAGAGAGACTGCAAGGTTCTTAAGCAAATTGATATAGGGAGTGACAAGGTATTGGAGGTGTTGGCAGGCTTAAAAGTGGACAAATCTCCAGGTCCGGATGATTTGTGTCCCAGACTGCTGAGGGAGGCAAGGGAGGAGATCGCAGGGGCTCTGACCAGAATTTTTAATTCCTCTCTGGTCACGGGGGAGGTGCAAGAGGACTGAAGAACAGCTAATGTGGTTCCGCTATTTAAGAAGGGTTGTAGAGATAAGCCAGGGAACTACAGGCCAGTGAGTCTCACGTCAGTGGTAGAGAAACTATTGGACAAAGTTCTGAAGGAGAGTATCTATCTCCACTTGGAGAGGCAAGGTTTGATCAGGGATAGTCAGCATGGCTTTGTCAGAGGGAGGTGATGCCTAACAAATTGGATTGAATTTTTTGAGGAGGTGACCAGATGTGTAGATGAGGGTAGTGCAGTTGATGTAGTTTATATGGATTTCAGCAAAGCCTTTGACAAGGTCCCACATGGGAGACTTATAAAGAAGGCAAGTGCACATGGGATACAGGGTAATTTGATAAGGTGGATTCAAAATTGGCTTAGTTGTAGGAGGCAGAGGGTGATGACAGAAGGCTGCTTTAGTGACTGGAAGCCAGTGTCCAGTGGCGTACCACAGGGATCTGTGTAGGTCCCCTATTATTTGCATTTATATAAACAACATAGCTGACTATGTGGGGGGTAGAATTTGTAAGTTTGCGGATGACACAAAGATTGGCCGGGTGGTTATCAGTGAGGTTGAGTGTCTTGGGCTACAGGAAGATATAGACAGGATGGTCAAATGGGCAGATAAGTGGCAGATGGAATTTAACCCTGAGAAGTGTGAGGTGATACACTTTGGAAGGAGTAATTTGACAAGGAAATATTCAATGAACGGCATGGCACTAGGAAGTTCTGAGGAACAAAGGGACCTTGGCGTGTGTGTCCATAGATCTCTGAAGGCGGAGGGACACGTTAGTGGGGTGGTGAAAAAGGCATATGGGACACTTGCCTTTATCAATCGAGGCATAGATTACAACGGTAGGGAGGTCATGTTGGAGTTGTATAGAACCTTAGTGAGGCCACAGCTGGAGTAGTGTGTGCAGTTCTGGTCGCCACATTACAGGAAGGATGTGATTGCACTGGAGGGGATACAGAAGAGATTTACTAGGATGTTGCCTGGAATGAAACATTTAAGTTATGAAGAGAGATTGGATAGACTTGGGTTGTTTTCATTGGAGCAGAGAAGACTGAGGGGTGACCTGATTCTTTGAAGCCTCATTCCTGCTAAGCTGCTATGCCTTCCTACTTGCTTTTTCTACAGCTTGTTGTGTTGAAATCAATATTCATTGCATAGATCCCTACTATAATTCATTCTTTCCTAGGACCTCAATATTGAAATTTTGTCCTTCCCTCACAAAATCACAGAATCATACAGTGCAGAAGAGGCCCTTTGGCTCATCGAGTCTGCATCGACACGTGAGAAACACCTGACCTACCTACCTAATCCCATTTCCCAGCACTTGGCCCATAGCCTTGAATGTTATGACGTGCCAAGTGTTCATCCAGGTACTTTTTAAAGGATGTGAGGCAATCCGCCTCCACCACCCTCCCAGGCAGTGCATTCCAGACCGTCACCGCCCTCTGGGTAAAAAAGTTTTTCCTCACATCCCCCCTAAACCTCCTGCCCCTCACCTTGAACTTATGTCCCCTTGTAACTGACCCTTCAACTAAGGGGAACAGCTGCTCCCTATCCACCCTGTCCATGCCCCTCATAATCTTGTACATCTCGATCAGGTCGCCCCTCAGTCTTCTCTGCTCCAACGAAAACAACCCAAGTCTATCCAACCTCTCTTCATAATTTAAATGTTTCATTCCAGGCAACATCTTGGTGAATCTCCTCTGCACCCCATCCAGTGCAATCACATCCTTCCTATAATGTGGCGTCCAGAACTGCACACACTACTCCAGCTGTGGCCTCACCAATGTTCTACACAACTCCAACATGACCTCCCTGCTTTTGTAACCTATGCCTCGATTAATAAAGGCAAGTGTCCCATATGCCTTTTTCACCACCCCAATAACGTGTCCCTCCGCCTTCGGAGATCTATGGACACACGCCAAGGTCCCTTTGTTCCTCAGAACTTCCTAGTATCATGCCATTGATTGAATACTTCCTTGTCAAATTACTCCTTCCAAGTGTATCACCTCACACTTTTCAGGGTTAAATTCCATCTGCCACTTATCTGCCCATTTGACCATCCCGTTTATATCTTCCTGTAGCCCAAGACACTCAACCTCACTGTTAGCCACTCGGCCAATCTTTGTGTCAGCCGCAAACTTACTAATCCTATCCCCCACATAGTCATCTATGTCGTTTATATAAATGATGAATAATAGGGGACCCAGCACAGATCCCTGTGGTACAGATGATTTGTGTCCCAGACTGCTGAGGGAGGCAAGGGAAGAGATCGCAGGGGCTCTGACCCAAATTTTTAATTCCTCTCTGGCCATGGGGGAGGTGCCAGAGGACTGGAGAACAGCTAATGTGGTTCCACTATTTAAGAAGGGTTGTAGAGATAAGCCAGGGAACTACAGGCCAGTGAGTCAGTGGTAGGTAAACTATTGGAGAAAATTCTGAAGGAGAGCATCTATCTCCACTTGGAGAGGCAAGGGATAATCAGCATGGCTTTGTCAGAGGGAGGCGATGCCTAACAAATCTGATTGAAATTTTTGAGGAGGTGACCAGGTGTGTAGATGAGGGTAGTGCAGTTGATGTAGTTTATCTGGATTTCAGCAAAACCTTTGACAAGGTCTCACATGGGAGACTTATAAAGAAGGCAAATGCACATAGGATACAGGGTAATTTGATAAGGTGGATTCAAAATTGGCTTAGTTGTAGGACAGAGGGTGATGACAGAAGGCTGCTTTAGTGACTGGAAGCCAGTGTCCAGTGACGTACCACAGGGATCAATCTTGCCTTTCTGCTATAAAATTTAGACTGCTAAAATTATAGTTGGAGTCACTTAAACCTCCTCTTTTATTACTTTGGTTACACAATAAAAAGAAAATTGAGTTTTAAAAAAAACATTAGTACTATGCCAAATTTCTATTTCAGAAATCTGGCTTTTCAGACATTGGGCCATAACCTCCGACTAGTGTCGGAAAGTGCTAGCCTGCAGAAATTAGAAATAGTAAATACGTACTTATCTGGTCTTGAAAATTGCGTTGCCACTTCCGTTCGCCGGAGCTGCTTGAGGCATGCATTGAAAGAATCCTTGCAGGCCCCAGTGAAGTGTAGCTCCAGCAAATTCAAGAAGGTCATGCCCCCTTTTTTACAGCATTTGCTGCCGTAAAGCAAGTAAGTTTAAAGGGCCAGGGAAATTGACAGGCCAAGGAGAAGGTAAGTGTCTAAGGTAAGTGGATTGGATTTGGGGGTTGTGGGGGGTGGTGTACGGGGGTTGGGGGGCTGTACAGGGTGGTCTGAGATTTGGGGGAGGGGGGCGGTGGGTTGGGTCGGGTGGTCCAAGGTTGCGGGAGGAGGAGGGGGGTGGGGGGGGTGTTCTGGAGGGGAGTCCTGCGGGGTCGGTCTGGGCCTTTACAATAGTTACCCAGAAGTTAGAAGAGGTTTTAATTCTTCTAACCTTTTCTAGCTAACAATTGGTATAACCCCAGCAGAACCATCCGAAGTTTGCCATTTAAATCACATTTTTGGATGGCTCCCAGCACAGCGCAATTGTTTGGAGGAAGTTAGCACTCTGGGCAATTGCCATGCAAACCCTTACCTGGGAATTTGCCAGAGGGATTCCCCAGCGCTACTTTGGGGTAACCCCCAAATCCGACGCTGGGGAGCGCGAAAGTTACGGGCCAACAAATCCAAATCCAATTATTTTACTACTCACGGTTGCAAAGCTTTTTCAGTGAAGTAATTGAAGATAGAGAAGAGACACTCATCTTCCCACTGTGAGCTTGTTCCATTTCTATTGCCGGTTTGGCTTGTTTTAAGAACAGCTTGTACAACTCTGACTGCAGAGACGTGAGTCTGAAGAAAAGAGGCAGAGGTTTAATTAAAATTATAGACGGACATGGGGGAAGAAGGGCAGATCCACTTAACTTTCTTATCCTTCCCTGCGGGAGGCAAGGGTGTATGAAAGAAAACAGACTCCAGTGACAGAAGCATCTATCTGCATAAATATGTTCAATTGGACAAATGTAATTTATTTATAGTTGCCCAAGTCATATTATATATTATTTGATTTAAAATATATCATGCAGAACAAACAATTACGACTGCAAAACTGATGAATGTGAACATTAATAATGACAGCAGAAGCCTGCTCAGTTAGCACAATAATTGTATTTGCAGAGTTGAGCTTCCTCAAATTAACTTTATCCTCCCCTTCAACAGAAGTATTTCCTTGATAGTCAGGGAATATAAGTTACCAGACAGATTTCAGAAAAAAAATGCACTGGAGCATTTGTGCCTTTTAAGAGTGTTTTATTTACAAACCTCAGTGCTTACCATAAGATTATTCCTGTTTACCAGTAAAGAATAAAGGTTGCATTATGCAGTCAGGTCAGTCCTGATCTTGTTCAATGGGAGGAACATAGGAACCAAAGTAAGCCATTCAGCCCCTCTAAACTATTCTGCCATTCAATTAGATCATGGCGATTTGTATCTCAACTCCATTTATCTGCCTTTGTTCCATATCCCTTGACACCCTTAACAAACAAAAATTTATCAATCTTAAACATTTCAATTGTCCTGGCATCCACCACTTTTGAAGGGTGAATTTTCCAGATTTTGGATGGAGAAGTGTTTCCTGATTTCTCTCCTTTATAGCCTAGCTCTAATTTTAAGATGATTCCCTCTTGTTCTAGATTCCCCCACTCGGGAAATAATGTATCTGTATCTATGCTATCAAATCCCTGAATCATTTTAAAAACCTTGATTAGACCACCCCTCCACTTCCTAAATTCAAAGGAATATAAACCAAGTTTATGCAACCTTTCTTCACAGTTTAATCCTTTAATCTGTGGGATCATCCTGGTGAATCTGTGCTATACAACTTCCTAGGCCAATACAACTTTCTTGATTCAGTGGCCAAAACTGCATGCAGGAGGAGTTGAATACCCGTGTATCACAACATAATAAAGAACACATTACCCCTCTTCTCACTATATTGTTTACTTGTGTGTCAGTAGAAAATAAGGAGTATATCATATATCATCCTGTGTCCTGCTTCAGACATGCTGAGTCAATGTGAAGGACTTAAACTGATACAATTGGGTCAACTGGTTTGCATTAAGGGAACTGGATTAGGCATATTATAACTAAACACATGCAATGCTAAATGTGATAATTATTACCTGCAGCAGACAATCTGCTCAATCTTCACTGGCAAGTATTTGGAGAGGATATCTGATGTCCTTCGAATTAAACACCTGAAATGAGGATTTGGGAAATATGTCAGATAAAACAAATCAAATAACACATATCCAGGTGAAGGCGCTTTTTGTTAACCCAGATCAAACCTATCAATTAAGGTCATTCATATGTAAACAAGGAAGGAACTTTTAACCACAAAAAGTGAATAATGTAAGATGAAGCATACGATCTCTATCCCTGACAAAAACAAAAGCAGCAATATCACAAGAAACCCATCGACTCCAAGTGCCCGTTCAAGACACACAACACTCATATTTGGATAAAAGCAAAATACTGCAGATGCTGGAAATCTGAAACAAAAACAGAAAATGCTGGAAAAACTCAGCAGGCCTAACAGCATCTGTGCAGAAAGAAAACAAAGCTAAAGTTTCGAGTCCTTATTCTTCATTTGGATTTTTATTGCCATATTTGGATATTTAATGCCATTCCTTCATTGACACTGAATCACAATGAGGAAACTTCCTAACACCATTGTTAAGAACTATGACCATAAGAACTGCAGCTCTCCCATCATCTCCTTCTCAGGTCAATGAGGGATGAGCAATAACTATGATCTTGCCAGTGTTACCCACATCCCGAGAACAATTACAAAAAATACGATTTAGGAGTTACTCTGGCATAATACCAGTAATTCTCTTGGCAACTATTTATTTTCTTAACTATCTGCTCCCTTACCTATTCACAATGCTGATTAACTCTTTTAGTTTCTCCTCACCGTGCTGCCTTTCACGTTCGCTTGCAGCTGCATCACGCCCCTTCAAGATGGACAATTCAAATCGTTTTTTAAATTCCTGTGCGGTGCCTTAAGAAAGGTTTAAACAATTACTAATCTGCTTTAGAATTAACTCTCGATAGCCACAAAGTGAACCTTAAAATTCTAGATTATTTTTGCAGCACAAAGGAATGCCGTACAGAAACTGATATTTCATTTATGGAGTGCAACCAGCAACTAGTTCCAGAAAAAATTCCGCAGCAACTTTAAACGCCCGCAAAGATCCAATTTTAACCAAAACACATCTGTGCAAATCATAAAACGGAAATAAATACTTGCCGAGTATTCCTGCATTGACAAAATGTACAAGGCTGAAGTACTCGAGCAGGTCATTCTGGATTGGAGTTCCTGAGATCAATACACGGCGCTTGGCATTTAGATTGTTCAGAGCCTGGTATGTCTGGTTGTCTGAATTTTTCAACCTGTGGCCCTATGATGTGAAAGGAATACTTTAGAAAGCTTTCACTTGCATAATTCTCTTTCGGTTTTAAAATATGTTTTTAATTTTTTAAATTTGCAAAAACTGAAAGAAATTAATATTTAACTCAGGTTGAAAGTGAAAGGTATACAGTATACATTGCACCTAAGCAGGCACTTAATGTAATTCACACAGGACTGTACATCACATGCATAACAGAGTATTACAGAGGTACCATATCCCTTGGAGATCCTCAACATCATCTTGTATGCTCTTCTCAAATATCTGCTCTTCTGCTGTGGTGAGTTCACAGACTACAAAATCTACAGCATCACACACACATAAATCACATACAACCCATAACATACCAGACCTAAACAAAACATTAGGATTTGCTGCACGCTATACAAGAACCGTTACTGACGCATGTGTTATGAGTGAATTATCAGTTTGTACGCAGTGTGTTCTGAATCTGTAGGCAAGGGGTAGAACTTAAGCAAGTTGTGAATAAGTGCTGTTTAAACAGACATCGTTGGAACAGAGGAGAGATTTAATTGCGGTGTATAAAGTTATGAGGGGCCTAGAAACAGTGGAAAGGAAGGATCTGTTTGCCTTAACAGAGAGCTGAATAACCAAGGGACATAGATTTAAAGTAACTGACAGAAGGATTAGAGAGGAGTTGAGAAGACTTTTTTCACTAGAGAGCAGTGGGGATCTGGAACTCAAAGCCTGAAGGGGTGATAGAGGTAGAAATCTTCATGCATTTAAAAAATAATTGGATATACAATTAAAATGCACTAACCTTCAGGGCTACAGGCCAAGAGCTGTAAATTGGGATAAGGCTGGATAGCTAATTTCGCTTTGGAGAGACAATGGGTGGAATCATCCGAAACTGCTGGTGTCGGATATGTTGTTTGGTGTGGGGGTGGCGGGGGGGGGGGGCGGTGGCGGGAGAAGCGGTCACACATTGGAGAGACCTTGTATAAAGTGACCATTCCTCTGCAGCTGAGACAGTTCAGGCGCAGCCACATTGCTAGGATAGGAATCGGGTCTCTAGCATCTTTGCCCACTCAAGCAACGCAGGCGCATCAAAGTGCCACCAAGTGCTCCAGAGCTTTTCACCCTTCGGGCACAGACTGCAAAGTAATGAGCATTTTAGTGGACTGCAGAACAGTTGGACGACTGGGCACGTTGTACAATCCCCTTGCTAAAGCTGGCCATGGAGCCCTCACTGCTGGAGGTGGTCACAGTATCTTGCAATGTCATCATCCCGGTTTGGACCAGTCTCCCCCATGGTTCAAGCTAACAATGCAGCCTTGCACAGCAGGTTAGGAGAATGACTGTGCCTGAGCTGAGAGCACAGGAAGCAGTCCAATGGGCAAAGCTGCTGCCAATCGGTCGGGTGGAGGTGGGTGGGGTTTCTGGCATCCATGCAGCGCACTAATCTCTGGCCATCTAAATGGTGACCAGGATGTATTAAGGGACCTTCAGACATGCTAACCCATACATCTCTCTCTTTCATCCTGCAGGAGAAGTACAACAGGATCATGGAGCCTGGTGACCTAACTGTAAGTCTCATAGCTTACAGAGAGCAAAGACGATGGAGAAGAGAATGACTGAGGTGCCTGGCTGCGCAGAGGGAGGAGCAGCACCCTCTGGAAGAAGGGCTGGCTGGGGCTCCCGCACACACTGCCAAAGAGCCACAGCGAGCCATTGCTGGTCAGCACCTAGCTAGACCCAGGGTCTATAGATGCCGCCTTTCATTCCTGCAGATGACTGAGAACCAGTGTCGCCGAAGACTGCGCTTGTCGGTCGGTCAGTTACATCTGCCAGCTACGCAGGATTTGGTGCCACGAGGACATGGAGGGCATCCACTTCCAGTGGCCGTGAAAGTCACTGCGGCCCTCAATTTCTATGCCATTGGCTCCTTTCAGGGCTCCACAGGTGACCACTGAGTGATATCACAATCCATGAGGTTACGGATGCCATCTTTGTGAGGGCACACAACTTTGCGCATTTTTCCTGGGACCAGAACAAACCAGGGTGCAAGATCTCGGTTTCCCACAGGTGCAGGGTTCCATCGACTGCACTCACGTGGCGCTCAGATCTCCGTCGCAACATGCGTGGTGCTCAGATCTCCATCGCAACTACGCTGAATGTGCAACCACCAGAAACGCATCCTGCAGGTCTGCGCACAGTTTCCAGGCAGTGTCCATGACTCCTACATTCTCAGTTGGTCACAGATCCCTGACGTCTTCCTGGATCCACAGAAGCTGCAGGGATGGCTTCTTGGGGACCAGGACGTGGCTGATGACACCCGTGCAGTGGCCTCAGACTGCAGCACAGCAAAGGTATAACGACTCATGCTGCAACTCGCAACTTGGTGGAGCAGATCATTGGGATGCTGAAAATGACGTTCCGGTGCCTGGACTGGTATGGTGGAGCCTTGCAATATTGTCAACAGAGGGTGTCACACATCGTTATCGTCTGCTGCGCCCTTTACAACCTGGTGCTGCAATGGGGAGAGGAGCTGGCTGAGGAGGAAATGGAAGAGCTGGAGGTCTCCTCTGATGAGGTTGACGCTGACAGAGATGAGGGTGGGGAGGCCCTTGCACTGGCCACATGAGGCAGGTGCTCTCGGGAGGCCCTCATAGCACATAGATTTGTGGAGGATGATGACAGCATGCAGTGAGGAGACACCATAGATCCTCACATTGCATCTATGAACATTTGACTCCAGTCTGGCTTATGGCAGTGCACATACCCTCTGTGATAATGCTCCTGTTATGGAGACGCAGTGGAGGCATTAATAGTTGCTCAATTGCAGGAGGATGACAACGACATGCAGTGAGGACACTCCATAGATCTTCACAAAGTTTCTGAGAGTGTCTGACTTCTGTCTGGCCAAGGGCAGCTCGCTTGCGCTCTGTGATCAGGGTCATACAACAGAGATGCAGTTATGAAACTTTAAACGCATCTGATCTGTTGTCTATCTTCAGCACCTGACCCCTTCAGCAGCACAGCATCACTAGTCACAGATGCTGAAGAGATGGGGGTCAGCCGCACTGTAAAGGTGCTGAGAGCAAACAGAGAGAATGACAGTACTCTGTGCCACCTGCCCACAACATTTTGGCAGCAATGACAAGCACCGTCGAGGTGCAGGCATTAGTAATGTGTTCAGGGAGTGTGAGGCTGGACCATCATTTTGGTCTGAAAGCTGCACAAAGCACAGGGAAGAGGCCCTGGACTGAAATACTTGCCTTTATCTTGTGCAGAAAGGTTTCACGTCTGAGTGATATGAACACTGCTCATCAGAAAAAGGAGCCACAGGCAGGGAGACATACTTCGACCTTTATGTACAATAGTTAACAGTATGTACAAGTGATTAACACCTGTACCCATGCTGTGCAGCTACATCTTCTTAACTTTGACTTTCCGTCTTCAGACCCTGCAGCGATACCTTTACATCGAGCCTCCTCCGAGATGGTGTGCCCTGGCGACGTATTTCTTCCGCCAGGTGCACGGCCTGAATTATGACGTGCAGCTCCTGTTTGTAGATCAGAGGGGCCTCGGCTCCTTCCAGGTGTTGCCCGTCTTTTACCAGGACCTGATCAAAGTCTGGAACGTGGTCGCCACGCGACGCAGCTCTCCCCCGTCAGGAGTAGCGGCTATCGTCAGAGAGCCGCTGCTCAGGAATCCGCCCCTCCGTCCCTTTCAGTGGCTGGCGGAGAGGAGGGCTGTGACTGCCGGGGTGACCAGGGTCGGGGACGTGCTGGGTGGCGGAGGACTGGGCTGGATGCTCCCGCAGGAGTTGGCGCGTCGCGCGTCAGTGAGTGTCCAGGTCGCAGCCGATGCCATCCAAGACCTAAAAACGGTCGTGCTCGGACCAGAAGTCATTTTAGGTCTGGAGGTGGCCCAGGTGCGCGGTGATCTTCCGGCTGAACGTTCCCCTGTTCGGACGGAATTCCACATTGGCCCCAAGCCCCGAACCCTCCCTCGGGTGCCGGTGCCCCGCAATAATATGAGCCGCCTCGGGGACATGCCCTCCGTGCCATTTGGCACGGTGCGGAGGGGTTTTCTGTACGGACTGCTGCTGCACACCTTCCATTTTCTCGCCCTGGTCCGCCACCCGGACACGCCCTGGCGTGCCTTGTTGCCGTCCGGCGGCGGAGGCCCCCGATGGGAGGCCCTCTACAGAGGAGTTCTCCCCCTTTCTATCGGGGACCTGGGTTGGAGGGTGTTGCATGCGGCAGTCCCCTACAATAGGAGGATGTGTAGGTTCACGGACTCCCAAGACACCTGCTCTTTTTGCGGTCTTGTGGAGTCCGTGGACCACGTGTATATAGGGTGTCTTAGGCTGCACTCCCTTTTTAGTTATTTAAAAAATCTTTTGTTACTGTTTTGGTTGCACTTCAGTCCCATGCTCCTGATCTACGGACACCCGGTGCGGAAGGGGGTCGGGAAGGAGGAGGACCTCCTCGTGAACCTGCTCCTGGGTCTGGCCAAGTTGGCCATCAACAGGTCCAGGCAGCGGGTGATCGACGGGGGAGTCCCGCCCGATTGTTTGTCCCTCTTCCGCGGCTACGTTCGCGGCCGGATGTCCCTGGAAAGGGAGCACGCGGTGTCTGCCGGCACCATCGAGGCCTTCCGTGCTCGGTGGGCACCGCGGGGTCTGGGGTGTTTTGTTGACCCCTTTAATCACATCTTAGTTTGATGTTTGTAAGGTTCCTTTAAAGTTTTTTCCTTGATTTTACAGCTGACCTGACTTAGGGGCTGTGCTTGATTTCTCCCTTGTTCTTTTTGCTCATTTAGTTTATTGTTTTGACTCAAAAGAGTTACATCTTCTTAACTTTGACTTTCCGTCTTCAGACCCTGCAGCGATACCTTTACATCGAGCCTCCTCCGAGATGGTGTGCCCTGGCGACGTATTTCTTCCGCCAGGTGCACGGCCTGAATTATAGAGCAGAGGGGCCTCGGTGGCTCCTTCCAGGTGTTGCCCGTCTTTTACCAGGACCTGATCAAAGTCTGGAACGTGGTCGCCTCGCGACGCAGCGCTCCCCCGTCAGGAGTAGCGGCTATCGTCAGAGAGCCTCTGCTCAGGAATCTGCCCCTCCGTCCCTTTCAGTGGCTGGCGGAGGGGAGGGCTGTGGCTGCCGGGGTGACCAGGATCGGGGACGTGCTGGGTGGCGGAGGACTGGGCTGGATGCTCCCGCAGGAGTTGGCGCGGCGCGCGTCAGTGAGTGTCCAGGTCGCAGCCGATGCCATCCAAGACCTAAAAACGGTCGTTCTCGGACCCGAAGTCATTTTAGGTCTCGAGGTGGCCCAGATGCGCGGTGATCTTCCGGCTGAACGTTCCCCTGTTCGGACGGAATTCCACATTGGCCCCAAGCCCCGAACCCTCCCTCGGGTGCCAGTGCCCCGCAATAATATGAGCCGCCTCGGGGACATGCCCTCCGTACCATTTGGCACGGTGCGGAGGGGTTTTCTGTACGGACTGCTGCTGCACACCTTCCATTTTCTCGCCCTGGTCCGCCGCCCGGACACGCCCTGGCGTGCCTTGTTGCCGTCCGGCGGCGGAGGCCCCCGATGGGAGGCCCTCTACGGAGGTGTTCTCCCCCTTTCTATCGGGGACCTGGGTTGGAGGGTGTTGCATGCAGCAGTCCCCTACAATAGGAGAATGTTTAGGTTCACGGACTCCCAGGACACTTGCCCTTTTTGCGGTCTTGTGGAGTCCGTGGACCATGCATATATAGGATGTCTTAAGCTGCGCTCCCTTTTTAGTTATTTAAAAAATCTTTTGTTACTATTTTGTTTGCACTTCAGTCCCACGCTCCTGATCTACGGACACCCGGTGCGGAAGCGGGTCGGGAAGGAGGAGGACCTCCTCGTGAACCTGCTCCTGGGCCTGGCCAAGTTGGCCATCAACAGGTCCAGGCAGCGGGCGATTGACGGGGGAGTCCCGCCCGATTGTTTGTCCCTCTTCCGCGGCTACGTTCGCGGCCGGATGTCCCTGGAAAGGGAGCACGCGGTGTCTGCCGGCACCATCGAGGCCTTCCGCGCCCGGTGGGCACCGCGGGGACTGGGGTGTTTTGTTGACCCCTCTAATCACATCTTAGTTTGATGCTTGTAAGGTTCCTTTAAAGTTTTTCCTTGATTTTACAGCTGACCTGACTTAGGGGCTGTGCTTGATTTCTCCCTTGTTTTTGTTAATTTAGTTTATTGTTTTGACTCAAAAGAGTTACATCTTCTTAACTTTGACTTTCCGTCTTCAGATCCTGCAGCGATACCTTTATGTCGAGCCTCCTCCGAGATGGTGTGCCCTGGCGACGTATTTCTTCCGCCAGGTGCACGGCCTGAATTATGACGTGCAGCTCCTGTTTATAGAGCAGAGGGGCCTCGGTGGCTCCTTCCAGGCGTTGCCCGTCTTTTACCAGGACCTGATCAAAGTCTGGAACGTGGTCGCCTCGCGACGCAGCTCTCCCCCGTCAGGAGTACCGGCTATCGTCAGAAAGCCGCTGCTCAGGAATCCGCCCCTCCGTCCCTTTCAGTGGCTGGCGGAGAGGAGGGCTGTGGCTGCCGGGGTGACCAGGATCGGGGACGTGCTGGGTGGCGGAGGACTGTGCTGGATGCTCCCGCAGGAATTGGCGCGTCGCGTGTCAGTGAGTGTCCAGGTCGCAGCCGATGCCATCCAAGACCTAAGGACGGTCGTGCTCGGACCCGAAGTCATTTTAGGTCTCGAGGTGGCCCAGGTGCGCGGTGGTCTTCCGTCTGAACGTCCCCCTGTTCGGACGGAATTCCACATTGGCCCCAAGCCCCGAATCCTCCCTCGGGTGCCGATGCCCCGCAATAATATGAGCCGCCTCGGGGACATGTCCTCCGTGCCATTTGGCACGGCGCGGAGGGGTTTTCTGTACAGATTGCTGCTGCACACCTTCCATTTTCTCGCCCTGGTCCGCCGCCCGGACACGCCCTGGCGTGCCTTGTTGCCGTCCGGCGGCGGAGGCCCCCGATGGGAGGCCCTCTACGGAGGTGTTCTCCCCCTTTCTATCGGGGACCTGGGTTGGAGGGTGTTGCACGCAGCAGTCCCATACAACCGTAGAATGTGTAGGTTCACGGACTCCCAATACACCTGCTTTTTTTTGCGGACTTGTGGAGTCCGTGGACCACGTTTATATAGCGTGTCTTAGGTTGCGCTCCCTTTTTAGTTATTTAAAAAACCTTCTGTTGCTGTTTTGTTTGCACTTCAGTCCCACGCTCCTGATCTACGGACACCCGATGCGGAAGGGGGTCGGGAAGGAGGAGGACCTCCTCGTGAACCTGCTCCTGGGCCTGGCCAGGTTGGCCATTAACAGGTCCAGGCAGCGGGCGATCGAGGGGGGAGTCCCGCCCGATTGTTTGTCCCTCTTCCGCGGCTACATTCGCGGCCGGGTGTCCCTGGAGAGGGAGCACACGGTGTTTGCCGGCACCATCGAGGCCTTCCGTGCCCGGTGGGTGCCGTCGGGACTGGGGTGTTTTGTTGACCCCTTTAATCACATTTTGGTTTAATGTTTGTAAGTTTCCTTTAAACTTTGTCCTTGGTTTTACAGCTGACCTGAATTAGGGGCTGTGCTTGATTTATCTCTTGTTATTGTTAATTTAGTTAATTGTTTTGACTCGAAAAGAGTTACATCTTCTTAACTTTCCTAACCCTGCCGCTATGTCTTGGTACTCCCCGGCCATCCACAGAGGAGGCAGATGCAGTCTGCTGACTGCTACACCCTGTCTGTGATGACCTTAGCGGGTGTCCTCTGGAGGGCCCTGCCCTGTTTTTGGAGTCCTGCTGTGTGGCAGTGGCACCCTCCTCGGCCTATGGATTTGGAGCTGCTGAGGTCACAGTAAGAGGGGATTCGAATGGGCCGGACACTCCCAGAATCACCTGGATGGATGGCCCTAGGGGGTACACCTGCTGATTGTCCTCCCTATGGATGCCTAAGGGCCCCTGGCTGACTCTTTGAGGATAAGGGGTAGCTGGAGTGAGATCGAGCTGCCTCACACCCCTCTTGCGTACACACCATTAGAAGCCAACTATGGCGGCAGCGAAGGAGTTGAGCCCGTGCAGCAGCGACGTCCTGGACCAAGGTCTCCATGGCGGCCACCTTCCTACCAGTGTTGACCTCAGTGCGTTGGCATGCCTGCGCTATCACCTCAGCCTGAAGGCAGACAGACTCCTCCATCGTGCCTTGCAATCTGAGGAGTGCAGCGGACATCCCTTCCTGATGCTCCCGAGCTTGCATTTGCAGCTCCAGCAACTGTGACATGACCGAGTCCAGAGACGCGTCATCTGACTCAGACTCAGCAAATTTCTGGCCTCCAGTTGTTCTCCAAGTGCCAGACACCTGGGAAGTCCCTGCCGCTGGTTGGTGTGGATCAGACAGTGTTATGTGCTCTGTTGAAGGGCACTGGTGCTGACCACCGCCGCCATCGCCTCCCAAGCTGGATTAGTGAGGTTGCTGCTCAGTCTGCGGCCAGAGGACATCACGGTGAACCTCCACTGCATTCAAAAGGCGCTCGAGGGATGCGTCATTGAACCTGGGAGCTGCAGTCTTTTTGCCTTTCAGGGCCATGTCTTCTTTGCAGCAGTCGTGGGCTGGAAGCACTGAGAGGTGTGCACACGGCTAGATTTAAAATATGGCGCCTGGCGTGCTGAAGCGGCAAGGTGATGACATTGGCGAGCGAATGAAAGCCCGCCCACTATGGAAACGACATGTTTCCTGTGCGTGCCTAATTAATGCAGCGGGTTTGGGACAATACGGTGTGAAAAGCTGCCATTGTGGCTGGTGGGTAGAACATCGTTTTACCCGCCCGCTACTGCACTGAGTGCAAATCTGGGTGATTACGCCCATTGTATCGAATGGCCTCCTTCAGCACCATAGATTTTCTGTTTCTTTGCAATTAACCTAGAAAGTATGTCTCTGAAAGTAAAGTTATAGAGGCATATAGGATTGTTCAGGGTATAGAAAGCTTTAACCCAGAATATTACTTTAAATTAACCCATAGGAATAGAACTAGAGGATATGAGTCCAAACTAGTAAAACGTAATTTTAGGGCCAAGGTCAGGAAATGCTATTTCATTCAAAGAGTGATCAGTTTGTGGAATTAACTTCAGGCACAGCAGTGGAAGCAAAAACCCTGAAACCATCTAATCATTTAAATTTGATGCTACAATGGGAGAGGATCATTAAATAGGGGATCAAATCTCACAGGATGGATGAATTAACATGTGCCAAAAAGCCTTGCCCCATCTGTGATTGTTTTGTGGTCTTGTGAATTGAGTATCTGCTATCACATATACATGCTGAGACACAGTTACTCCAAGCAAAATATGAAGCAAAAGTAGTTGGTCCAGCACCAAATATACCCAATTTGGTCAGATTTCACACAGAAAACAGCAGTATAGTTAAATTACAAAATAACAGGAAGGTTAAACTAAGTTACATGGCATTCTACCTCATCACAAATGACCAAGCCAACAGCACCCTTGCAAAGCACGTCAGCGTGTAGCCGGAATGTCTCATAAGAAATTATGAGGATTGGAGTTGGGATCCGCAACCCATGCTGGCTCATGAACGTAGCTGTACAAGAAGGAAAAGGACAATGAAATAAATCAGTCAGTATATAGATTTCTACCTAAAGCAGTAAGTTACAATGTAGATCTGTCAACTTTGGGTATTTTCAAACTATGAGGTTTAGTGTAACTCCTGCAGTATGGCATTCTGTCCTTAAAATTTCTTACAATTGCTGACAATCGTATATTTCAGCTTATCCAAAACTCTGCTGCTGCTTATATCCTATCCCACCCCAAATTCCACTCGCTCATCAGTCCCCAGTCTCCCAGCACCTCAAATTTAACATTCCCATCCTGATGTTTAAACCACCTCATGACCTTACTCCTCTAATCTGGAACCACACCTCCCCCCCTCCGAGTATTCTCCTTCATTAACCAATAAATATTGGCCAAGCCACCAGGGAGAAATCTGTGCTGTCTTTGAAGAATTTTGTCGAATGTTTCTGAAAGGGCAGACAGGGACTTGGTTCACATCTCATTTGAAAGATGGCACCTCCAAAAGTGAAATGCTCCGACAGATCTGCACTGAAGTGTCAGCCTAGATTATAGAACCAGAGAAAAGTTACAGCACAGAAAGAGGCCATTCAGCCCACCATGTAGGCCATTCAACCCACCATGTCTGTGCTTCAAATCTTTGAGTGGAATTGGAGCCCAGACACTTTGGACACTGAGGCTGAGAGTGCTACCACTGAGCCAAGGCTGACAACTTGAATAGGAAGAGAAATGTACCCAAGATCAGTCTCTAAATGGACTGAACTCGTTGACACTTAGAATAAGGAGTGAATTAATCGTGGAATGCAACACTCACTCCTGAAATTTTGTAATTAGGATTAATTTTTTTTTCAAAATTACAATTATACATTTCCCTATTGCCAAGCATGCTGCCTATCAAATGTGCAGTATAGTCAGTTGCTACCAAGCATAAGTTCATTCTGTCTAACCAACTTTGGCTTCCAATCAAATTACTAAGCGTTTTTTTTTTGTTCATGGAACGTGCGTGTCACTGGCTAGGCCAGCATTTATTGCCCATCCCTAATTGCCCTTGAGAAGGTGTTGGTGAGCAACTGCTGCAGTCCATGTGGTGTATGTACACCGACAGTGCTGTTCGGGAGGGAGTGAAATTACTGTTTACAATATGGAGCTTCCTTCATCCAATTCTTCAGCCTATTTGATCTCATCTTTCCAGAATATCATCCTGTCATTGCAGCTTTCAAAATAAACCTACCTTGACATTTATAGTCGTTTATAGTCAAGTACAGAACTTGAGTATTGCTGAAAAAAAGAGACATGTCTAAGCTTTTCGTCTTGCACCAATCAGGACACCCACAAGAACACCAGTATAAGGGGAAAACAACAATTTATCCTGTATGTGATGAGAGTACTGATAGGTTGACAAGTGGTGCATTCTCCATGGCAACACCACTTGCCAATCAATCAACACACTCATCACATACAGTATAAATTGTTGTTTTCCCCTTATACTGGTATTCTTGTGGGTGTCCTGCTAAGCGCAAAACGAAAAGCTTAGACACGTTTTTCTTCAGCAACTTCTTGACACTTATATAGGATCCTAATTTAACACCTCACCTGAAAGACAGCAAGCCCTCAGTACTGTACTTTGAATGCCAACTAATTAAGTGCTCATGTCTTGGTCTGGGGTTCAAAACTATAACCTTCTGACTCAGAAATAAAGATGCTACAAGCAATGCCAATTTGGCAAACAACTGACTGACAGAAAAAAATAAAAAAATTACCTACCCAGTTTCTGGTCAATCTCTGTTTTAGTTCCTCCATCAATAGCCAATGATTGTAACCTTCCTGCCAGCCACTTTTCCACCTCATTATACCAGTTTTTCACCAAACTGGACGGAGTCACAACAATGACTTTCTCAATCTCTGGTTTAGCATCTGGGCTTTGTCGCAAGAGGGTCCACATCAGGGAAATGCACTGCAATGTCTTCCCCAATCCCATCTCATCTGCCATAATACAGCCAAAGCCATCCGCAATACGTCGGCCTGTCACACAGTCCCACATGAACTTCACACCCTGAAAGACAGGCACATAATTTACCTACTATAAACTAGGCAGAGGCAGTATATTATTTTTGAGGATCTCAAGTGGAAAGGTACATGATCTTAATCAGATCCTAATCTCAGTCATACTGCTTGACGGAAGGCACTGAGTGGAGGCTAGTGTTTCCTTTCCTCTTCCCAGCCCCCCACCCCCATCTGACATCCCTCTGTGTCACCAAACTTCTATAGCTGAGAGGATGGAATAATCGCATACTCTCAGATCACCGTTACTAGCAGGTTATAGCCAGATGCTAGGACATACCCAACATCTACCTGGGCCAGGCCCTTTAATTTATCTTCTCCCTGCAGAGGTACAAGAACTATTACTCTGGATCTCCCTGTAGTGACACAGCCAATATCAACACTGACAGTTTGGAGAAGCCACAGGCACAAGGCCAGATTAATTGCAGTGCAATACATTTCCAAAACTCTGTGACACCACAGCATTACATTTCCCTCACCAAGGCTGAAGGACACTGAAGGCTGGATTTTGTGGGGCCAACAGGAGTCTCACCTACTGTTCAGAGAACACCTGTCAGTTACGTGGGCAGCTAAATGACCAACGACAGGCATCCTAGTTCCTGTTCTCACTGCTCTATCCCAATGTCCGCTCTTGCCGCTTTATCCTAGTTTCTGCTCTCACCGCTCTATCACAGTTCATGCTCTCGCCGCTCTACCCTAGTTCTTGCTCTGATTGCTCTATTCCAGTTTCCATTCTATCCCAATGTCCGCTCTCACCGCTCTATCCCAATTTCCACACTCGCTGCTCTATCCTACTTCCTGTTCTCACTGCTCTATCCCAGCTTCCACGCTTGCTGCTCTATCCTAGTTCCTGTTCTCACCCCTCAATCCCAGTTCCCGCTCTCGCCGCTCTATCCCAGTTCCCGCTCTCGCCGCTCTATCCCAGTTCCCACTCTCGCCGCTCTATCCCAGTTCCCGCTCTCGCCGCTCTATCCCAGTTCCCGCTCTCGCCGTCTCTATCCCAGTTCCCGCTCTTGCCGCTCTATCCCAGTTCCCGCTCTCGCCGTCTCTATCCCAGTTCCCGCTCTCACCGCTCTATCCCAGTTCCCGCTCTCGCCGCTCTATCCCAGTTCCCGCTCTCGCCGTCTCTATCCCAGTTCCCGCTCTCACCGCTCTATCCCAGTTCCCGCTCTCGCCGTCTCTATCCCAGTTCCCGCTCTCACCGCTCTATCCCAGTTCCCGCTCTCGCCGCTCTATCCCAGTTCCCGCTCTCGCCGCTCTATCCCAGTTCCCGCTCTATCCCAGTTCCCGCTCTCGCCGCTCTATCCCAGTTCCCGCTCTCGCCGCTCTATTCCAGATCCCGTTCTCGCCGTCTCCATCCCAGTTCCCGCTCTCACCGTCTCTATCCCAGTTCCTGCTCTATCCCAGTTTGCGCTCTATCCCAGTTCCCGCTCTTGCCGCTCTATCCCAGTTCCCGCTCTCGCCGCTCTATCCCAGTTCCCGCTCTCGCGTCTCTATCCCAGTTCCCGCTCTCGCCGTCTCTATCCCAGTTCCCGTTCTCGCCGCTCTATCCCAGTTCCCGCTCTCGCCGCTCTATCCCAGTTCCCGCTCTCGCCGCTCTATCCCAGTTCCCGCTCTATCCCAGTTCCCGCTCTCGCCGCTCTATCCCAGTTCCCGCTCTCGCCGCTCTATCCCAGTTCCCGCCCTCGCCGCTCTATCCCAGTTCCCGCTCTCGCCGCTCTATCCCAGTTCCCGCTCTCGCCGCTCTATCCCAGTTCCCGCTCTCGCCGCTCTATCCCAGTTCCCGCTCTCGCCGCTCTATCCCAGTTCCCGCTCTCGCCGCTCTATCCCAGTTCCCGCCCTCGCCGCTCTATCCCAGTTCCCGCTCTCGCTGCTCTATCCCAGTTCCCGCTCTCGCCGCTCTATCCCAGTTCCCGCTCTATCCCAGTTCCCGCTCTATCCCAGTTCCCGCTCTATCCCAGTTCCCGCTCTCGCCGCTCTATCCCAGTTCCCGCTCTCGCCGCTCTATCCCAGTTCCCGCTCTATCCCAGTTCCCGCTCTCGCCGCTCTATCCCAGTTCCCGCTCTCGCCGCTCTATCCCAGTTCCCGTTCTCGCCGTCTCTATCCCAGTTCCCGCTCTCACCGTCTCTATCCCAGTTCCCGCTCTATCCCAGTTCCCGCTCTCGCCGCTCTATCCCAGTTCCCGCTCTCGCCGCTCTATCCCAGTTCCCGCTCTCGCCGTCTCTATCCCAGTTCCCGCTCTCGCCGCTCTATCCCAGTTCCCGCTCTCGCCGCTCTATCCCAGTTCCCGCTCTCGCCGCTCTATCCCAGTTCCCGCTCTCGCCGCTCTGTCCCAGTTCCCGCTCTCGCCGCTCTGTCCCAGTTCCCGCTCTCGCCGCTCTATCCCAGTTCCCGCCCTCGCCGCTCTATCCCAGTTCCCGCCCTCGCCGCTCTATCCCAGTTCCCGCTCTCGCCGCTCTATCCCAGTTCCCGCTCTCGCCGCTCTATCCCAGTTCCCGCTCTCGCCGTCTCTATCCCAGTTCCCACTCTCGCCGCTCTATCCCAGTTCCCGCCCTCGCCGCTCTATCCCAGTTCCCGTTCTCGCCGCTCTATCCCAGTTCCCGCTCTCGCCGCTCTATCCCAGTTCCCGCTCTATCCCAGTTCCCGCCCTCGCCGCTCTATCCCAGTTCCCGTTCTCGCCGCTCTATCCCAGTTCCCGCTCTCGCCGCTCTATCCCAGTTCCCGCTCTATCCCAGTTCCCGCTCTCGCCGCTCTATCCCAGTTCCCGCTCTCGCCGCTCTATCCCAGTTCCCGTTCTCGCCGTCTCTATCCCAGTTCCCGCTCTCACCGTCTCTATCCCAGTTCCCGCTCTATCCCAGTTCGCGCTCTATCCCAGTTCCCGCTCTTGCCGCTCTATCCCAGTTCCCGCTCTCGCCGCTCTATCCCAGTTCCCGCTCTCGCCGTCTCTATCCCAGTTCCCGTTCTCGCCGCTCTATCCCAGTTCCCGCTCTCGCCGCTCTATCCCAGTTCCCGCTCTCGCCGCTCTATCCCAGTTCCCGCTCTCGCCGCTCTATCCCAGTTCCCGCTCTCGCCACTTTATTCTAGTTTCCGCTCTCGCCACTCTATCTTAGTCTCTGTTCTCGCCACTCTATCCCAGTTTCCACTCTATCCCAGCTTCCTCTCTCGCCACTCTATCCCAGGTTCCACTCGCACCATTCTATCCCAGTTTCTGCTCTATCCCAGTTTCCACTCAACCCATTTTCTGCTCTCGCTGCTCTACCTTAGTTCCTGCTCTCACCACTCTATCTCAGTTTCCACTCGATCTCAGTTCCCGCTGTTGCCGCTCTATCCCAGTTCCCGCTCTCGCCGCTCCATCCCAGTTCCTGCTCTTGTCGCTCCATCGCAGTTCCTGCTTTTGCCGCTCTATCCTAGTTCCTGCTCTTGCTGCTCTATCCCAATTTCCACTCCATTCCAGCGTCCGCTCTCGCCACTCTATCCCAGTTCTCGCTCTCGCTGCTCTATCCCAGTTCCCACTCTCACTACTCTCCCCTCTCCGAAATTCCTGCTCTCGCTGCTCTTCGCCAGCTCCGGCTCTTACCGTTCTATCCCAGCTTTGCTCATGCTGGTCTATCTCAATTTCCTGCTCTCGCTGCGCAATCCCAGCTCCCATTCTCACTGTTTTGTACAAGTCCACTCCGGCCACTTTATTCCAGGCACATATGGCCTACTTAAAAGCCTGTTATGTTCCCACACAAAGATAAACTTAACTTATGCTAGACTCAGATGACTTGGGGCTTTGCCCACTTCTTTCAACAGTGCAATAATTATGTTAACGTGCAGAGTAATTCAACAAAGAATTCTTTTCCCATCCATAAATGACATTAACAGCTATATGCCAAAAACGTTTCTGACCTCACCTCTCTCTGATGTGGTCTTAAGACAGAGGACAAGATAGGATCGACCACCACATGTACAGGAAGCTTCTCTCTGACAGAAGGAGAAAATTCAAATAACATAATTACACAAATTATGTTGCTTGATCTTGACATTTAATAGGCTAACCAATGTCTGGTTTTACTACTTTATTTAGCAGACTCTCATCACATTTATTATTGCATGTTTCTTGGGAATATTTTTCTAATTTTCCTAATGGTTCTCTTAATATTTAAAATTAGCAGCAAAGGCGGCTCTGCAAGGCAATTTTAATCCTTTAGCTGTCCCAATATCTCAAATATTAATTGTATGAGACATTTTCAGAATTGTGTCTCCAGGTCTGTACGGTCAGGTTTCATTTTCTTACATCTAAATTCCTCTTTTCATTCTTGTTTATTTAAAAATCAAAGAACAAAGAAAAGAACAAAGAAAAGTACAGCACAGGAACAGGCCCTTCGGCCCTCCAAGCCTGCGCCGATCATATTGTCTGTCAAACTAAAACATTTTGCACTTCCGGGGTCCGTATCCCTCTATTCCCATCCTATTCATGTATTTGTCAAGCTGCCTCTTAAACACCACTATCGTACCTGCTTCCACCACCTCCTCTGGCAGCAAATTCCAGACACTCACTACCCTCTGCGTAAAAAACTTGCCCCGCACATCTCCTCTATAGTTTTCTCCTCTCACCTTAAATCTATGTCCCTAGGAATTGACTCTTCCACCCTGGGAAAAAGCTTCTGACTATCTACTCTGTCCACGCCACTCATAATTTTGTAAACTTCTATCAAGTCGCCCCTCAATCTCCGTCGCTCTAGTGAGAACAATCCAAGTTTCTCCAACCTCTCCTCATAGCTAATAACAGTGTTGTTAGGAAAGGAGTTCCAGGATTTTGACCCAGCGACAGTAGAGAAACTGTGATATAGTTCCAAGACAGGATGGTGTGTGGCTTGGAGAACTCGCAGATGGTGGTGTTCCCATGCATCTACTGCCCGTGTCCTTCTAGGTGGTAGAGGTTGGGTTTGGAGGGTGCAGTCGGAGGAGCCTTGGTGAGCGCTGCCACTGTGCATTGGTGGTGGAAGCAGTGAAGGTTGAAGGGGTACCAATCCAGCGGGCTGTTTTGTCCTGGATGGTATCAAGCTTCTTGAGTGTTGTTGAAGCTGCACTCATCCAGCCAAGTGGACAGTATCCCATCACACTCCTGACTTATGCCTTTTAGATGGTGGACAGGCTTTGGGGAGTCAGGAGGTGAGTTACTCTCCACTGAATTCTCAGCCTCTGACCTTCTCTTGTAGCCACAGTATTTATATAGCTAACATGGATAACATGGAGAATAATATGGAGAATACAACATGCTTATTGGGGAAACGGTGGACAGAGTCTGTACAAACTGAATTGTATTGTTTAATTCAATACAAAATATAATCCTGAGCACTGGTACGTTGAGTCCCATGCTGTGACCAACTGCTTCTCAGAATCTGTTATGTCCTAGTACTCCAAAAGCATCTAGATACATGAGCCCACCAATCTTATGCTTTTACTGCCAAGCTGAAGAATGGACCCTCCATAATACAGATCAGATATTTTGATCAAGCGGATTCTACTTAACAGGTTCCTATATGTCAAGAAGAGGAAAATGGATCAAACTATCATGAATTTTACAGTGTAGTTGGTCGTTAACTCTTGGTGCAAGCATTCAAGTGTAAGGTAATGATATTACTGGGATATGGCTACACTACATAAGTCCTTTGACTAAGAATTTATATTACTCACTTGTCAGCCTTTAGTTGGTCATGTGCACTCAGAGGTGGAGGTTCAAAGAGTACCAAAGCACCTTCTTCAAATGGGTCATGGAGAGATCGTCTGGCTCCTGCACGCTTAATCCCCAGTGCCTTCAATCCAAGGGAACCTTAAGTACAACAATGCGTGCAAGAATTAATTATAGTCAAAAATTTCACACACTATTGATATAGACCATCAAGGTTTTTTGCTCTAACTCCTTTGACAATTGGTGCCCAGAGTAGATTCCGCCTCCAGACTGGTAAGAGGTTGTTTCCTCTGAATTGGACCCGACATAAAATTAGGTCTCAGAATGAGAATAATTCTGGAATCACTAAAGTCTCAGTGATTACCAGAAAAATACTGAGTGACTCTTTATTAATCAACTTTAAAAACACACAACAGCATTTGCATTAGTAGTTACATCATGTCAAGATATCACATGTTAACCTCTGACAAAAGGTCATTGACCTGAAACATTAATATAGTTTCTCTCTCCCATGCTGCCATGGGATCTTTAACATCAAATAGCTGGAGCCTCAGTTTAATATCCTCTGACAATATTTCAATCCTTCATTAATGTATTGAACCAGCAGCCTAAATAATGAGCTCAATACCACCTTCTCACCCAGGGGTGCAAATGTTAGTCAATCTGTCACACATTTATTTGGTTTCATGTGTATATAGCAATTTATGCTCAAACATTACATATGTGTTTTGGTGAAGTTAATAATATGCTTATGCATAAAAACCACGGGTGCTTTAATAAAGTATACCACACGACTTCTTGCTCTTTTCCATTCTGCTGTGGAACTGAAGGAAGTTCAGAAACAGGCTGCTTTCTAAAAACAAAGACTTTTCTGGCTTGAAATTAGATGGCTGCTTCAAATTCACAACTTTTCTCAGCACAGAACTGGTCTCAGGACATCTCCGCAACACAGCCGCCTCAACTCAACTAAACATCTTTCCTTAAATATCCTTTACGCCTTTGGTCTTAGACTCCATTGTTCTAAACACCTCTTTGAACTCAATTTTTTTCAAAATATAAAAATCTTTCATGTTTTCCTATTAACTCCACTTTCAAGTAAAATAAAATTTAATAAACTTCCCTTGTTTACCTATAAAACCTTTGTAAGTTGTAAAAGTCTCTTGTCACTTCTAAACTCCCTTTGTAACTTAGCTGAAAAGTCAAATTCCTACTTATCTTATAATACAAGTTTCAAACCCAACCCATTTAGTCATACATTCAACTTCACCATAGCCTCATTACAAATGCATGCATCTATAACCTTTACCTTTCATCTCTCTGTTCCTACAGACAAGCTGTATTTACTAACCTTCCCCCAGTTTAATTACACACACACAGCCTTCTTTACAGAACACCACCATATTCCCAAAAATATTTTTAAAACTCCACCTTCACACCTCTCTCAACGGAAAAAATGAAATGTCATATTTCAAAAAGATGTTTTCATTTTCTCAACCCATTTCATATTATTTATTATATTTGTCAAAAAAACTATTACACTATGGTGTACATACATCAACCATTCTTTTGTAAGAATAAAATGCATTCTAGTCCATTCTCAATTCCCCAACATCCATGTCATTTTGAACTTAAACTCTTGACAACGCATCTGCAATTAAATTCTCTCATCCAGCCATGTGTATGATTTTTAAATTGAATGGTTACAATAACAAGCTCCTCCGGAACAGTCTGGCATTTTTATCTCAAAACTTTTCCAGAAACTTTAAAGGGCTGTGGTCCGTAAATACAACTGTCTCTGAAGAATTGTTTGCAACATACACTTCAAAATGCCTGCAACACTAAAACCAAACTTAAAGCCTCTTTTTCTATAGTTGAATATTTCTTCTGATGCACATTCAACTTCTGTGAGAAATATCCCACTGGTTTCTCAAGTCTCAGTTCATCTTCCTGCAGCAACACAGCATCAACACTCGCATCACTGGTGTCAACAGCCATTTTAAACTGTTTTGTATAATTAGGTGCAACTAGAACGGATGTAGTGGTTAGTACAGCTTTCAAGCTGTCAAATGCAGCCTGTCCCTCCTGTGTCCGTTAGTATCTCCTTGTTCTTTTTCAATGATCCAGTCTGTGCAGCAACTACACTCTGCTGAAATTTGGCACAAATTTCCCATAAAATCCACTCATGCCCAAAAACCTCAAAACTTACCATTTCATTTTAGATACTGGAAACTCTGCAATAGCTTTTACGCCTGCACCTCATGGGGCCACTTGACCATGTCCAACAGTGTGGCCTAAATATGTAACTTTCGCTTTTGCAAATTCATTTTTAGCCAAAATTGTCACCAAATTGGCTTCCCGTAGTCAGTCAAACAGTTCCTTTAAATGTCATATATGTTCCTTCCAGGTGTGAGTGAATACCACTAAGTCATCAATATAAACAGTACAATTGCTCAGTCCTTCAATCACTTTGTTTGTAAGTCTCTGAAATGTTGCCGCTGTATTTTTCACACCAAATGGCATTACTCTGCATTGGTATAAACCATCTGACGTCACAAAAGCTGACAGCTCCCTTTCCCTTCCCAATAAGGGTACTTGTCAGTATCCGCGCAGCAAGTCAATTTTTGTGATAAACGCTGACTGTCCCACTTTTTTGATACAATCCTCCAATCATGGAATAGGATATGAATCCTCCTTTGTTACTGCGTTTACTTTGGGGTAATCAACACAGTCTCTGTGATCCATCCGGTTTTAGCACCATTACAATGGGTGAACTCCAGTTACCGTGACTGGGCTCTATGGTGTCATTTTCAAGCATAAATTCAATTTCTTTCCACACTTGAGCCAATTTTACAAGATTTAATCTTTTTGGGCATTGCCTTATTGAAACTGAATCCCCCACATGAACATCATGCAAAGCCAAATTTGTTTTCCCTGGTCTACTTCCACAAATTGCTTTGTGTGACTGCAACAGCTCTTGTAAATCACTTCAATAGTTTTCTGGAAGATAACTTAATATCACATTTAGATTCTTAAGTACTTCCTCATTGTCCAATTTAATCAGAGGAAGGTCAATTTCAGAATCTTAATTTCTGTTTCCTCGTCCTCACCTATCACTATCAGTATCTCCTTCTGTTTATCCTCTCTGCCAAGTTACCTTTTTAAGCATATTTACATGGCACACTCGCTGACTCTTTCTTCTAGCTGGGGTATTCACTATGTAGTTTACCTCACTCAGTCTCTTTTCGATTTGGTAAGGTCCATTAAACCTTACCTTTAACGGTTCGTCTGACTCCAGCAACAACACAAACACTTTTTACCCAGCCACAAAATTACGAGCTTTTGCCCTTTTATCCGCACTTGCCGTGATATCTCTAAATGCTCCCTAGCTGTGACTTTCTTTAAAGGAATGGCTTCTCGTGGACACAGCCATAACTGTCAGTAAATACTGATTTCCACTTTTAATCTTAGTGAGGGGTCCTACACAATCGATCAGGAGCCTATTAAAAGGTTCCTCAAATGCTGGAATTGGAATTAAAGGTGCAGGTTTAATTACTGCTTGAGGTTTTCCGATCACTTGATGTGTGGCGTGTTTGACAGAATTTAACTACATCCTTATGTAGTCCAGGCCAATAGAAATGTTTTTGTATATTAGCTTGAATTTTCCTAATTCCCAAATTTCCAGCCATTGGAATTTCATAAGCCACTCTCAAAATTTAATTCCAGTACCCAGATGGTATCACTACTTGGTGCACTAGAGCCCACCTTTCATCTGCCGGGACATGATGTGATCTCAATTTCCTCATTAACACATTGTTTTTAAGGTAATAACATTCTGGAGTGTATTCTGCTTCTGTTTCAGAATAAGCTGTCTGGTATAACTGCTTTAAGTCTGGATCCTGCTGCTATAACTCCACTAACTTCAATGAACTAAACACCTCAGCCTCATCCTCTCCAACCTTTTCCTCCTGAGTAATCTTTTCAAAGGCAGATCCAGCCAAATGAGGCTCAGTATCCTCCCCATCTTTTAGATTCTTCCTCTTCTTATTTAAGCTTATGTGACCTTGTCACCACACACTCTGGAAACAATCTAGGATGCTCCTTCATTAAAACCTCTGTTGATTGCATCTCAACAGGTTCCTCTACTATATTAAGCGTAATCCATATTTGCGATCTAGCTATATTATTTCCTAGAATAAATTGAATCCCTGCAATAGGCATTGTGTCCACCACTCCAACAGTCACCTCTTCTGCTTTCAAATCACCTTTTAAATTTAGTTTATATAACGAAATAGACTTGAACCCCCCCATGAATTCCACTAACTAACATTTTCTCTTGCAATAACCCTTCTGGACTTAAAATGGCACTATTGCATAACATTAATGATTGGCTAGCACCTGTATCTCTTAAGATCTTAACAGTTTTTCCTGCTCTTCCTGGAACACTTGGATATACTTTCCCTTTGCATGTAAAATCTTTAAACATCTCTGTAACTTGCCCTTCAGAACTTCTTTGGGTAGGTTGCGAACACATTCCCATCTCTTTGGCTAATACTGACTCTTTCCTTTTCACCTGTACAAAGGTTATTGGTTTGTCTTGTACTTGGGTCTCCGTGCCCACAGCGCTTTTACTTACAGAACTCTTCTGAGTTTCTATCACTGCAACCAGTTTCCCATTTAACCTCCAACAATTTGATCTTGTATGTCCAGCCCTGTTACTACTTTTCACCGTTGCCTTCTACCTTTCCATCTTCAATAGACTGGCATTCTTCAACGGGCCCCTTGTTACTAACACTTTTACCCATCACTAGGTTTTCTATACCTCAATTTTCCTTGCTGACTCAAATATGATCCTTTTCCTACACTCAACTGTCTGTGTGAAATATCATAAATAAAAGCTAAAACAGCAGCTACCCTCATGTTTTTACATTGTCTTTCATCTAAATATGTCTACACACACACATACACGGCCATTCGGCCCCTCAAGCCTGCTCCTCCATTCAACTAGATCATGATTGATCTTCTACCTCAACGTCATTTTCTCGCACACTCCCCATATCCCTTGATATCTTTAATAACTCAAATCTATCAATCTCTGTCTTGAATATACTCAGTGGCTGAGCCACCACAGTCCTCCAGGGTAGAGAATTCCAAAGATTCACCACCCTCTAAGTAAAGAAATTCCTCCTCGCCTCAGTCCCAAATGGCCTACATGTGACTGTGTCCCCTGGTTTAGACCCCCAGCCAAGGGAAACTTCCTTCCTGCATCTACCCTGTCAAGCCCTATAAGAATTTTGTACGCTTCAATGGGATCACCTCTCATTCTTCTAAACGCTAGAGAATACAGGCCTAATCTCCTCAATCTCCCTTCATAGGGCAATTCCCCCATCCCAGGGATCAGTCTGGTAAAACCTTTGTTGCACTCCCTCTCAGGCAAGTTTACCCTTCCTTAGGTAACCAGACTACAACCCCAAGTCACTGCATTACTTCAGGTCCTGGACTTCTCTGCAGTCTCCTCCACTCCCTTCCAATTTGCAGTAACTCAGACCATGCACTTCACTCCTCCCTACCTGTCTTAGCCTCAATTTTGTTGTCTTACACACCCAAGCCTACACTCCCAATTTATAAGCACCCCTCAATCCCCCACACAAGAATGGATTCTTCCGCTCTCAGTTGGTAGCACTCTTGCCTCTGAATCAGCAGATTGTGGGTTCAAGTCCCACTCCAGAGACTTCAGCACAAAAATCTAGTTTGACACTCCAGGGCCGTATTGATGTAATTCTGCACTGCTCGAAGTGCTGTCTTTCAGATGAAACATTAAACTGAGGCCCTGTCAGCTCTCTCAGGTACACACAAAATATCCCATTGCACTATACCAAAGGAGAGTAGCGGGAGTTATTACCAGTGTCCTGGCCAATATTTATCCCTGAATCAACATCACAAAAAGCATATTATTTGGTCATTATCACGATGCTATTTGTGGGACCTTGCCATGCACAAATTGGTTGCCCCATTTTCAATATTACAGTTGGGACTCCACTTCATTGGATGTAAAGTGCTTTGCGATGTGAAGACCTGAGATCGCGAAAATCGATATACAAAGCAAGTCTTTCTTTCTCTTCCACTGTCCTCCGAAAAACACTCATGCCTTCAATTCTCCATCCTTGTTTAAGGGAACATCTTGCTTGGAGCTTGAGCTGTACTACAATTACAGACTTCATTCCCTCTCCTCTCCCTAGTCCCAGCTACATGCATACCTCAAACTTCAATGCTCACTCCATTTATAAATATGTAATAAAAAATTACTTCAATAAAGAGCTCTAATTCAATCACAACTTATGCAGTTAAGGAAAATATACCTTAATAAACAGATGTTTGATTCCTAAATAGAAAAAGGTAAATCTAAATTTGCACAAGTAAATATTTTTAAAACAATGGAAGGGCTTGTGACAGAAAGATAATTATACCAAGTACAAATGTAAACTGAGGATTACAAGCTAAACATTGGAACAGAAGGAAGAAGATTTTAAAATAAATATGAAATGGACCACAAATAATGTATAGTTAGGGTAACAGATTATTTTTAATATTGTTGAATTAAAAAATTTAAGTTTAATTACTTTTTAATGAGAAATACCATAAGAGGTTAATATCGTAAATAATGTTAGACATCAGGGCACAAATTTAATTTTGTGTAAGTGTCTGGGCTTTGAGTGAGTTTAAATTGGGCCTTGGGTAATTACTTCAAGGTTACAATTTAATTTCAGTGTTTTGTGAATTGTTTGTCTTCATCTTTGCACTTTATGATCTCTTTGATTGGATTAGTGTCATAATTCTCAAAAGTTGTCCAATGATACCATATATCATCTATAAATCATCAAAGCCTCTTGATTAGATTAGTCTTGGAACTTATTTTAGTATATCCATTATATCTTGAAGTGATCCAGTTACAATTTTCAAAGTTAACAGATCAACTAAGAGTTACTACTTTTGAGGCAGCTAGTACAGTACAGCTCTACAATATATAATCTAGTTATTATGTCTAGTCACATTACCATATTCTACCAGATGCTATTGATAATATTTCAAAGAGCAGGCTTTTCTACATAGGCTGCTGCTTATACCTGTGTAGTTTGGAATAGGCACTCGGAAAGGTTTGGCCAGGATGCTGCGAATGAAAGCCTCCTGTGGGGAACAGAAAGATAACAAGTCAACAAGTACAGCAATCTTACTAATACATTGATGATAACTCAATTTGAAATATGTTTCTATTGTCATTGAGTTTGGCTAGATAGTCAAATGATAGATAGGCAATGGTCTTTTACAATCCTGTATACTTCTATTGATATGCTTATTAACAAAATGTTGTAATTAATTCTGTTTTTGAGATTTATTGCTGAAAAAAAGAGACATGCTATCGAAGCATTTTGTCTTGCAATCATCAAAATTAGCAGTTAGTTTCAACTGGAAGTTAACTCTGCTGCATTCTCCATGGCAACATCTCTACCAATCAAAGTCCATCTGCCAATCAATCAGCACTTTCTTCTCATGCAGTACAAATTGTTGTTCCCTTCACTGTTGGTTCATCTTGTGTAGCTGTCCTGATGAGTGATGAGAAAAGCTTCAATAGCATGTCTCTTTTTTCAACAATACTCAATTCTGCACTACCAAACAACAATTTTGAGATTTACTTCAACTCTGTCAAAAAAAGGTATGGCCTCTGGCATTATCCCAAGTTTATTAATATCATCTGAATTTTTTCTGAAGTGAAGGCCCACTCCCTCACTAGGAAAGAGGAGTGTAAAACTTCAAAATTAACTGATTAGAAGGGCAGTGTAATTTCATCTCTTGGATCTGACTTCAAATCTAGCTCAAATAGATAGGTAAAAGTCACTGCTATCCACTGGCTCTATGGGTTCAGTAATAAATAGGTTTAGGCCACCTTGATCAGGTTCCTAATGGATGGGAGAGTTCTCAGCACAGAATCAGCTCCAATTTAGGACTAAATAGTCTGTCAGATATGCCACAACTATGGCTGATGTAGACGTTGGAAGCAAAGTAAGAAGCATCTTCTGTTGACGCAGTATTGTTAGCGCTATTCTGCATCTAAACAGCACTGTGCCTGACCTATGATTGCATGATGCTGAGAGTAGGTGCATTTGTAAAAGCATTTAATTTCCAGTATTTAAACTTAATAAGCCAAAGAAGGAGTTGGGGGAACGGGGTGACAGGGGAAATAGTGAATGCCATTCTCTCACATTGTAACGACTACTGCATAGAAAAACACGGCAACTATTTTGCACACAGCAAGATCACTCAAAACGAGACATCAGAATAGAGGTTTACAGCCAATCAGGAAGATGTGGGTTCAATCTCCACTCCGGGACTTGAGGACAGAATTGAGACTAACATTTCAGTGCAGAACTGCACTACCAGAGGTGCAGTCCTTTGAATGAGATGTTAATTCTGCCTGTAGCAGTGATTTAAGTGGATCCTTTGGTACTATTCAAAAGGACAGCGCAGTGTTCCCTTGGAATCCTGGCCGAAATGATTTCATCAACTAATGGCATCAAAAAAACTGATCATTCATCTGATTAGTTTGTGGAATGTTTCTGCGCACAAAAATAGTTGCCACATTCATCTGTACAACAATGAGTGCACTTAAAACCAGTATATTGTATGCAAAGCACTAAAGGAATACTCCTAGGAGAGGTAATAAGGTACTATATAAATACAATTTTTTTTTATTAGCCAGATCTCTATCAATGCCAGGAGTAGGACCCCAAAGGGAGCCTGATATTATTAGTTTTCTAGTTTTTTTTTGGAAACTGTTCTTTTTGCACCATATTTTTCATGTTGAATAATCAACAGTTAAGGTGATAATATTTGGGTAACATGAAGACGTTTTTTTGTCATTAGGCAATGGATATGTTCAGAACAGCTTTCTTGGTGCCCAATAATGTAGCACTTTGGTGCAACAAAGTCCAGTACCACAAAATATAGAATCCAGGTTTCTGGCTCCTATTCCCCCACACCTACATCATTACTATACAGTGATCCCTCATTGTATGCATACTAGCAATATGAGCTGCGAATTGATACATTTTCACATAATATATAATTTGAAAGCCGACTGAAACCATGCTATTCTCATGTCTCCAAGTGGCCAGTGCACTGGTTTTTAGATTTGTTCATTTTTGCTCTTCTTGTTGGGAGGAGGAGGAAAATAACACAATTTTAAAAACACATAATGGGATTGAAATGCACTGCAACCAGACTCAATCTTATCTTCACATGCTGGCCACACATACACTTTCCAGGCAACTTGTGTTCTTCCCCCTTAGTCCGGAAAAGTGAGACCAATTGTAGGAGCCCTACCACCAAGATCAGTCTACACAACACCTCTTTCCCCACCTTTGATGAAACAAGTCTTAAAGACAGACAACACAGTCCTATTGCTCCTTATATTTCTCCTTCATTGGTCTGTCCTGTGTTATAAATATGAAGTTTGTAAGATTGCTAAGTTTTGGGACTGTCTCTTTAATTTAGATTAAAATGGAGGAATGCAGGGGGTCATTGGACTTAGAGGCAGCAGAAGTGACCTGTTCTGAACTCCACCCAACAACAAGCTTGGCTTGGTTGTTAAAAGTTAGAAAGGGGCCCAGGTAGTCCTTACTGGGAAGAAGGTGCGAGATATTCACATCTGTAAACAATGACCAGGGCAGCTGTGCTGACAGCAGATAACAGTTAGTCTCCAAGTCACAGGGAGGTGTTAGGAATGTCAGGTTTTGTAAATGGTTATACTTTAAACTATTGTAACAAACTCCAGTACTTACCTTGAATTTAGATTGGGAGTTCAGAGTTCGGGAACTACAGTTCCCAGCGGGGCCTCAGGACTTCTGCGCATGCACCAGCCAGGAAAGGGCCGCACGTGCAGTTCGTCCATTTTCAGTTCTTCAGGCCGGGAACCAGTCCTGCGCATATGCACAGAAGAAAACTGAAACAGTGCAAAACTACAGGTCAGGTGACCTGAACAGGCACGCCATTAGAAGGAAGGTGTCCCAAGGAACAGGACACAGGCGGGGGACAGTGAGAAGGTCCAAAACCAAGAAGAAGATCCCAGAGAAGGGAGTGGGACATAAACAGATCCCAAAAGACAGTCCTAGGTAAAGGACAAGGATGGAGGCCAGAAATAGATCCTGTTAAATAAATTGAGAGAAAGGAGTAGAGCAATTGTCTCCGAATTAAAGAGAGAGAGCTGTAGAGAGCAGACTTTAAGCAAAGTGGGCTCGAGAGAAGCCCTGATGATCCAAGAGGATAGCCAAAGGTTGGTGACTCTGTGCTGCAGGCCGTAAGGGCAAAGGTACCCTTTGGAGAAGTGATGTTCTGATTGGCACAGCCAAAGGTCTGAAATTGTGCTTGGAATGTGAAGCTCGAGTGTACGCGGTCATCCAGAGGAAAGGAGTCTCAGAAGGCAAGATTGAAACCCTGGAGGTGGATTTTGGTTGAAGACGCTGGAGTGGGAACGACGTTTGAAGAGAATTTCAAGGTAAGTTCTTCAAAATGGAGATTGGAAATCCTTGTGAAAAGACAGACTTTTGGTGAGACCAGTTGGCTCACAATGTAACAAGCACCCGGGTGGGTTGCTGAGAAATCCATAGAATCTGCTTTGGTCGCATCTGTTATTTACTTTGGAGTGTGGTGTGTCTGTCCACAGTTCACCAGTTGGTTCACATATACTGCATACTTACCCTGAATATTAAGAGTAGAAGACAAAAATGGTAATTTGTTTTATCTTTCTGAATTTGTATGAAGCTGTAAAGATATAGCTGGAATGAAGGAATCATGAACAGTTGAATCACTTTCTGGTGTTTTTATTGAGATCTTTTCAATCTTTTTGTCTGGTGTAATATAGTTCATTTTTCTTGTTTAATCAATGTTTTGCTTTTGTTAAAAGTTCAGCAGCAGAATCCTGTGAATTTGTTCAGTAATTTAGCTCCACAGTTTCTAAAAAAAAATTAGGATCTATCAAGCTAGGTTTCACTTTGGGATCTGACTTGTCCAGTAGTAACATCAGCTGGGATCATAACACTGGCCAGGATTTTACAGTCGGCGTGCGGGGGCGGGCCCGACATGCTGGCGCATGAAATGACGTGTGATGATGTCGGGCATGTGTCCTGACATCATCGCGCTGTCTCGCGATGTTTCATTTGGCGGGCGCACGCCGGAGTCGGCTGCATGCCCGCTGATAATTGGTAGGCCTTTTAAAGCCATTAACGAAGTAATTAATTTCAAGTTTACACTACCCATCCAACCTTATGGTTGGCAGGCAGGCGAAAAGGCCAAGCGGCCTTTACGGTTTTTAGGAAACCTCATCCATGAGCGGGATGGGGTTTCCTAAAGCTTTTATGAATTAAATAAAAAGTTTTTCTGAAAAATAAAAACATGTCCCATCTCATGTGACACAGTCACATGATGGGAAACGTTTCATTAAATTTTTATTACATTAATTTATTTTTTCAAAAGCACTTCAATCTCCCTGAGGCAGTTCCGTGCCTCAGGGAGATTGAAGCGGTCTTTCGCGCTGGACACGACTCTCCCTCCTCCCTCCAACCCCACAGGTCCCGCTTGCGTATTATGTTGGGCGGGCCTTAATTGGCGGTGCGGAGCTGATCGTGGGCGGCGGTCAGCTCCGCGACCACCCCCACCCACTGAGCCTGCCCGACGTGGGAAAAATTCAGGCCACTGTCTATTTAATTTCAAGATAGGATGGAGTTGGGGATCTAGAGGGCAGCTAATTAGCCTCTCTCCTTGGATACAAGGCCCATGTTATTCATGTTTCCATGCAGATGGGCTTTGGGAAGGGAAAAGTCCATAGGAAGCCATTGTAGGACTGGGCTGTAGGTTTTTCCTAAACGTTCCCTGAACCTAACAGATGCAGTCAGTTTGCAAGAATCTCCGGAGGGGGAGAGAGAGAGAGAGAGACAGACATAAAGATAGAGGCAGCTAACCCTGCATCTTAAGCAGAGAAAATACTGGCCCTGTCAGTCACCACATGAACCACGGGTGGGAGCTTGTACTCAGATTGTAGTGATCGAGTTCGTGGGATTTAAATGAGGTTGGAAGATTCGCTTAGCTTAGCTAGAGGAAGAACCTCTAATTCGTCCTTTGTTGTGAAGGGGTTAGAAGTTGTTCGGTTGGTAAAGGAAAAATGAAGCAAGCCATTGGGAGCTGAGAATAGCTTTGGACTTGTTCCTGGAGGAAGAAGTGTCCACTTAAGAGCCAGAGTAAAGTTTAACTCTGGAGCTGGATCTTCTGTCAATATAAAAGTTAAATTTTTCTGTAGTTTAAAATATAAGCTCCCGACAGCATAGTGTTCAGACAATGTTGGTTTTAGTTCATTTATTACAGTAAAAGCCTTAAATCTTGTGTGATCCTGCTAGTCATCCACTGGAAATTCAAATATCTTTCTTCAAGTTATCAGTCTCTTCAAGGATCGTAACACCTGTAATAGCCTGAAAAGGGTTGTTTTTACTGTCGTATTATTAATGAATGAATCCTAAACAGAAAATCAAGATCTGATGGTATCAGCAATTTAGCATATGTGGACTGAAACATTAGCACCTAAAGCTTCACATGATACTCCATACCATCAAAAGGTAAACAGCACAGACACCCTGGACTAGCATACAAACCTGATCTATGTACCTTGGAAGCACACTGCAGTGGATGGAGGCAAAATTCTGCAGCCAGATTTCCTCACATTGATGAAGCATTATTATAGGATGATTGCTTGCATCACAGTTGTACAGTTATGTAGATTCTACTCTATTTGTAGCTAACTTGATAATTGTAATCAACAGAATTCAATAACCCTCTGCTATATCCTAATGATATGCAGGGCCCTCCCACTCACAAGTTCCTTCCCCATAAACAACTACTTGTAGCATTAGTGACTCACATGCTGGCTGCTGTCAAGGCACACAGGCCGATTGGTCAGCTGTGTTAGTGGTTTCCGAAGTGGTGACATTAAACTTTTACCATTGTCATGCTCAGATCCCACCTTTCGCCTTTTTGGATTCTGTAAAAAAAAGTAAATTCCATTTTTTAAATTTCATACTTCTTGATCTTACGCAGACTACATAAGCTAGCTTTTCTCATCAATAGTCCATCCAGTCCTGTCACCAAATCATCAGGGATTTCAAAGATGCTGTACATTCAAGAGTTCCATCATGTACTGACACAATGAAAAATAATCCTATGTGGATGTTAGCCCAGTGACTCCCTTCTCAAATGAGAAAAGGAGACCAGATTTGATCTACTAGCCCTAAAGTTTTTAAGTCAGTAAAATCAAAAACCTTCAATTTCAGCCAATCTTCACTCCTCCTGTTCTGCTTCATTTGATTTCACACCGTCATATATTATACTTTTTAAGCAATTATTTTCAGCGCTTGAGGAAGAAATTCCAGTGTTATCTTTTCAGAAGCTTTGACTGCAATATTCCTAAAGACATGTGAAAAGCCTAGATTAAGGAAAAACCCCAGTGGCCTCCTGAAGCCCATCCCATTAGATGAAATGAGATGAAAAGGAAAGTCCACTATATTGCAATTCAAACACGATCATTTGCAAGAAGTGGTCCAGGCAGGTCAGTGTTTTTTCATGTAATAAAGAATGGAACATGTTTTCTTTGATTTAATTTGATTTTCGTTGCATTTCAACTGGGTTCACCTGAAGAACTGGAATTTCAATTGAGAAGCCATCACATTCACCGTACGTGGACACTCCAGTGAGCTTCATCCTTACATTTGCCAGCCCCTAACCAATGTCTTAAAATGCCTGATATACAACAAAAGACACATTCCATTTTTATGTCATAATATTATTCACATCAGGTACAGTAGCAATCACTTGGAAAACAACTCACAAATGACAGCTTAAGAGCACAGATTCAAATAACACACACACACACAAGCGCCTAAATAAAAGACATTAATCATTCATTCATTTCCAATTTGTATTAATTACTGTACCGCATCCTCATCATCGGGTAAATGTCCTGGCTTTCGCTTGGCAAGCTGACTTGGGGCTAGACTTCTTCTCTATGGAAGGAAAGTAACAAATTTGCAAAACGTTAGAAAGGTACACTTGCATTTTTACAGCACTTTTCATAACCTCAGGCCATCCCAAAATGCTATGCAGCCAATAAGAAACTTGTGAAATGTAGAGAACACATTGGCAATTTGCATACAGCAAGCTTCCACAAACTGCCATATGATAATGACCAGATTTTTTTTTCAGTGAAATTGATTGAAAGATTAACATTGATTAGTAGAACAGCTTCATTGTAACAAAGTCAAATTACAACAACATGCAAACAAAGTTTAAAAATGTAATTTAGCTTTTATCTCTGTTTGGAAGATTTCAATAACTGTTAAATAACCATCATTCTGGTTTGTATGTAAATGGAAGCAATCTAAGGAGAGTGCTTTGAGTATATTTTAAATATAAATTCTCAATTAATGAAAGACTTTGGGCCATTTGCTTGGCAAGTAAATATAAAGAAAATCAGTCTTAAGTCCTAAACATACATCCAACCTGCAATGCATTGATGGATAGAGCTTAAGTTGGTATTTGGGGTAAGAATGCAGTTTTCTAATACAGTTGCTAAGTTGGTTGATTTTGCCAGCTTGGAAATCTTGTTTAAAGGAAGATTTGCCTTCTCATATTTATCAAAAATGTTCCAAAGTGTTTCACATATAATGAATTACTATGAACTGCAGTGACTATTGTGTAGGTTAGTATAGCAGCCAACTACACACAGCAAGATTTCACCACCTGTAGTTCAGCTTTTTGTCAGGTTGGTTAAGGGAGTAATGTTGACCAGGACACTGGAAAAACACCCTGTTCTTCTTCAAACAGTGCCACGAGGTCTTTAACACCCACTTCATTCATATAAGTCCAATGGGGCCTAAGCTTAACATCTAATTTGAAGGATGGGACGTCTGACAGCGCTCCACTTCTTTAGCACAGCAATTGGAAGCTCAGCCTACTTTATGTGCTTCAGTTTTGTACTGTCACTGACTCAGAGGTGAATGCAGTACCAAAAGAACGTGCTGCTGATTCTTTTCTCAGCAGTTCTGATTGGGATATCCTGATTTAAAACAGGACAGTTGAAAGGGAGATTCTAAATGTTCTGCCAACTCAGTCAGCCTCTTACTTTACTTACCATTCTCTGAAACTTTGATTCCAATGCAAGTCAGAATATCTATTTATTCAATCAGCTTTGAAGTTGCATTTTTCTCATCAATATTCCAATGACTTTTGCTCGAAGAGCTGAACGGGGGCACCTTTGTCTCGGTCCAGCCTCTAGTCCATAATCACTGAACATTGGGACTTCTTCAGCTTTGATTCTCTATTCCATTGCGGAGCAGTTGATTCACTGCTTTAGTGACTCCAATTATCATGTCTTAACGTCGTTTAGCAGTTCTTTTCAGCTTCCATTAGTATAACTTCTCCCTTTGGGCTGAGCTCACTTTTAAAACCTTAACATTGTCCGATTAATTTGAGCTACTTTAAAAATCACGCCTAAGCAATTCCTGTGCCCTTAAAACCCCTTTCAATCTTATGTTTCAACTTGATGTTTATGTTCTCACCTACATTATTAATTGTTTTTTTTTCCTTAATATTATGAAGTCACCTGAATAGTGTCATTCCCTTTTACAATCTCAATTTCTGCTATTTTATATCAATTACCCTTTACTTTTCATCAATCTCAGTATATCTATTACCAAATGTAAACGTCATTAGCTGATCAGGTCTCTAAGCAATTATTGATTTTGCCTTACTCTTAAACATAATTAAGCCAATCAAAGCAGCATTATATTCACAGTCTGTCAAACACAAACTGTTCAGAAAGCATACCTCTATCCTAACATCTGATTATACTTTGTACCCCTCTTTCATATGATTTCTTAGATTGCAGTTGTCTCCCTATGTAACTTCATAGGTGATAGCTCAGTCTCCCTGTGCCAGTCCCTGGCCTGGTCTCCCTGTGCCAGTCCCCGTCTCGGTCTCCCTCTGCCAGTCCCCGTCTCGGTCTCCCTCTGCCAGTCCCCGTCTCGGTCTCCCTCTGCCAGTCCCCGTCTCGGTCTCCCTCTGCCAGTCCCCGTCTCGGCCTCCCTCTGCCAGTCCCTGTCTCCCTCTGCCAGTCCCCGTCTCAGCCTCCCTCTGCCAGTCCCCGTCTCAGCCTCCCTCTGCCAGTCCGTCTCCCTGTGCCAGTCCCTGTCTCCCTCTGCCAGTCCCCGTCTCAGCCTCCCTCTGCCAGTCCCTGTCTCCCTCTGCCAGGCCCTGTCTCGGTCTCCCTGTGCCAGTCCCTGTCTCGGTCTCCCTCTGCCAGTACCTGTCTCCCTCTGCCAGGCCCTGTCTCGGTCTCCCTGTGCCAGTCCCCGTCTCGGTCTCCCTCTGCCAGTACCTGTCTCCCTCTGCCAGGCCCTGTCTCGGTCTCCCTGTGCCAGGCCCTGTCTCGGTCTCCCTGTGCCAGGCCCTGTCTCGGTCTCCCTCTGCCAGGCCCTGTCTCGGTCTCCCTGTGCCAGGCCCTGTCTCGGTCTCCCTCTGCCAGGCCCTGTCTCGGTCGCCCTCCCAGGACCTCCCTCTCCTGACCCTAGTTTCTCTCTCTCTCTAATTCAGGTGCTGCAGGGATCGGCTCCTCGCCCAACGTCTCCAACTCCAATCCCTTCACCGCTTTCTCACCATTAGCTGGCAGAGACTGGCGGCATCTCTCTCTCTCTCACTGTGTGTGTATTTCGATCTCCTTCTCTCTATTTCTCTCTCGCTCAAACTTGCCGCCGAGCGGGAGGTGCGCCTGCGCAGTGCGGGTTACGGGTGCCGCTGAGGCTCAGGAAGCGGAGCCGGACCGCGTTTCACAGAGAGATTCCCCGCTCTGTTCAGTCCACACCCACTGCGGGAGGGAGGGAGGCTGCGCCAGGGCAGCACTGGTGAAAAAATATTCCAAAAAAACTTTCTGCTTTTTACGCTGACATTCAGTGTGTTTGTCCTTGAACCATTCAGTTAAAATCTGAGAATGTTGTCTGACCCAGTGGGAATCGAAGAAGTTGCATTAACTTCACGAATGCAATTATTGTAAAAGAGACATTGCCTTCATGAAATGGTGTTCGCCCAATTGTTAACACATTCTGTTTGGAAGTTCGGAAAAATAGGATTTTGTACAGCCTTTTTCATTCTAGTTAAAAACTCTAAATGCTGGAAAAATAGAAAATATTAGAAGCACGTTAACAAAAACAGAATATGCTGGAAAAACTCAGCAGGTCTGACCAGCATTTGTGGAGAGAGAAACAGAGTTGACGTTTGGAGTCCAGACCTACTGAGTTTTTCCAGCATTTTCTGTTTTTGTTTCAGATTTCCAGCGCCCGCAGCGTTTTGCTTTTTTAACATCCTTGGAGAACAGATGGGTGATTATGTACCACCATATCTTTTTTCAGAATTAAAAATGGAAGATGAACAATAATCAGAAAAAGGCAAAAAGAAATAGATCTTCAAAGCACAACAGGAAACTTGTCATACATGCTAACCTAGCACTGTCCAGCACCAGCTTGCCTCCTGCCAGACCTGCTGAGTTTTTCCAGGTGTTCTTGTTTTGGATTTCCAGGATCCGCAGTTTTTTTGCTTTTATCCTTCATCTCTTCGTGGCCCACTGCTATGAGAAGTAGAACAGGATAGTGTCAAGATATTTATGTAAGGATCTTCATGGTCGCTGGGTCAAAATCCTGGAACTCCCTTCCTAACAGCACTGTGGGTGCACAAGAAGGCGGCTCACCACCTCCTTCTCAAGGATAATTAGGGATGGGCAATAAATGTTGGCCTAGCCAGCGACGCCCACATCCCATGAAAGGACAAATAAAAACTGACCCCCATGCCTATAATTGATGTTACCAAGAGATAGTGTCTGGACAGGAAAAGGAAGAGCCCAGGCTGAAATATTGTGTAATTCTTGGGAAGACTGTAGAGGACATTGGAGGAAATGCGCTCTCACAGTGGCGGATTCACCGTGAAACAAAGTGATATGTTGACCTGCCCGCACAGTTTGTACAGGTCTCACTAACAGAACATATCACAAAGCAGGGTGATGCTGCTATTTAACTGAACACTCTATCCTGATGTGGTTGTGTGAGTCGGTACATATACGATCAATAAACATGCTGCTGGACGCTGAATTGGCATTTGCATACGGATCTGCCCTTTCCACTTCACTTTCTTATGCCCTTGTCTGTGGACCGAAGATTAACAATAAATTATTTAAAGGATTCGAACGCAAAATTCGTGTCTGGAACGATACTGCTTGTATGAGTGGCAGGCATGATATCATTTAGAAACAAAATGAACAATATTCGTATCTACAGCAGTATCTATATTGTTTGAAGCCTTACTTTAACACTTGTTTAAAGATAGTACAATAGTGTTTCCTCGCATAATGATTGATGTTGGTGATGGTACAAATACACACGAAATTAATATCCCCAAGTGGATCTAAACGTGGAGTGGCATACAGCTGTTTATGTACAGACCCACGTATATAGGAACACATATTACAGACCATACTGTGTATTCATATTTCTTACTGCCGAATCTTTCCTAGATATTTTCTCTTAAATGGAATGTACACTTAAACAATATCTTGAACATTTGCAAGTCTGCAAATCCTCCATATAAAAGTGCATCTATTATTTACCAGATACGCACAAACCAAATAAATTACACATGCAGCCATCCATCCAGCCCATACATATCGGGCACAGGAATGACGGGGTATCTGTAAATGTGATATTATTATCGATTAGCACCATCAAATAGAGTTGCCGTTTTAGAACATTTTACAGCGTTAGAAAAGACCTGTTTTTCGGGGTTATTGCTGTGTACTGTGGTGGTAAATGTCATGTGTTTAGTGATAGGATTGCTGCAGTAGGGGAGGGGAGGGGGTAGAAGGAGATGCGAGAGAGGACAACCAGAGCTGATTTCGTGCAGTTTGAACTGAGTGAATATTGATCACACGGCAGCTCTGTCTGCCCTTGCAACTGGCAGACACACACTGCTCCCAAATGTGATCAAAAAGCTTGTAATCCCCAAAACCCCCTCGGCTGAGCCTTCCCTAACACCGCACACGCTGTTGAATGTGGTAGCCACCCGTTTGAATCCGCTCGCCACCACAGCCCACACAGGCACTAGTTGTTTGGTTTGCAATGAATTGGAGAAGTGAAAGATACGAGGACCAGTTCACAATGAGAGGCCACTTGAATTAATAAATCGTGTTAACTATTTGTAAATTAGGGTGGCTCGGGACATTGGTGAGCGATTAGATTGTTGGGGAGGTGGTTATATTATAATGTCGTTGCTGATAATATTCGAGGAATTAATAGTTTACAGAGCAAGATGTACGATTTAACAGCTTTACTGCTTAAATAGACTCTCCTGTACTAGGTATCCGACTGTATTCCTCTACCGAGCAGTTCCGAATATTGTGAGGGGTTTGCACTGAACATTTAATATTGTCTCGAAAATTGAAATAAATTTTTGGATGGGAATTCAGGTATTGTATTTAAAGTATATTTTAAAAGGTAATAACATTTGTGTAACTGAAACCTAAACTGGGTGTTGATAACAGTTAGGAACCACATCATAACAGCTAAGCGGTAACACTTGATAGTTTTATATTGTCATTTCAGCAAGAATAATAGAATATTGTTTTACGATCGCAATGTTATTAATAACCGGCACCATAAAGTTGAATGTGAAGGAAACTAGAATCGACTGGACACCTCCTGGTAAAAACGAACGTATTTCTAACAAATTGCAGGCACAAAAAAGGCAGGGGGCATTGCGGTTTAAATTAAACTGCAATAAAATTATTAAACATTGGCACCGAACCTCATTTTGTAAACCACAACGGAAAAGCCGTGTGAACTTGTCAAACTCCGATCTAAGAGGATTTCATCATTTCCTTTGTGAAAGCTGCAAGGTGAATCGAAAGTCTTTTTAATATGTGAAACGGGGCAATACTGAGAGGTTGTTTCCCCTTTTGGGAGGGAGACTCTAGGACCAGAGGGCATAATCTCAGAGTAAGGGGTCACCCATTTAAAACAGAGATGAGGAGGAATTTCTTCTCAAAGGGTAGTGAATTTTTTACAGCAGGGGGCTGTAGAGGCTGGGTCATTAAATATATTCAAGGCTGAGATAGACAGATTTTTAATCATTAAGGGAATCAAGGGCTATGGGGAAAAGGCAGGAAAGTGGAGTTGAGGATTATCAGATCGGCCATGATCTCATTGAATGGTGGAGCAGACTCGATGGGCTGAATGGCCTACTTCTGCTCCTAAATTTTATGCCTGTCAGTGTGGATTGCCAAGGTGTGAGAGGAAGGTAAAGGGGTAAGGATAGGGCACCCCAAAAAAGACCCACTAACTCTAAATCCGCCACTGCACTCACTACAATGGAACAGGTAAGAGTGAAAACCAGCAAAGGCAGTGACATAAAGATGAACCAATATGCACGGGGATACATTGTGTCAAACATTGACAAGAAGATATAATTAGTGGAAAAGGTAGACATGAAATAATGTTCAGAAGAGTCATTTGGTGGAGAGTTTAAGAGTAATTGCTGGAGATGGGAGATTATCTGAATGTTTTCCTATTACTTCACGGGATGTAGGCTTCGCTGGCTGGGCCAGCATTTATTGCCATCTCTAATTGCCCTTGAGAAGATGGTGCTGTGGTGCCTTCTTAAACCGCTGCAGTCCATGTGTTGTAGGAACACCCACAGTGGTGTTATGAAGGGAGTTCCAGGATGTTGACCCAGCGACAGTGAAGGAACGGTGATATATTTCCAAGTCAGGTTGGTAGGTGGCTTGGAGGAGATCTTCAGGCAGTGGTGTCCCCATCTATCTGCTGCCTTTGTCCTTCTAGATGGTAGTGGTGATGGGTTTGGAAGGTGTTGTTGAAGAAGCCTTGGTGCTTTGCTGCAGATCATCTTGTAGATGGCACACACTGCTGCCACTGTGCGTTGGTGGTGGGCAGGGTGGCAATTAAATGGGCTGCTTTGTCCTGGATGGTGTCGAGATTCTTGAGTGTTGTTGGTGCTGCACTCATCCAGGCAAGTCAAACTCCTGACTTGTGCTTTGTAGATAGTGGGCAGGCTCTGGGGAGTCAGGAGGTGAGTTACTCTCCACAGAATTCCTCTTGTAGCCAGATTATTTATATGGCTAGTCCAGTTCAATTTCTAGTCAAGGGTGACCCCCAGGATGTTGATACTGGGGGATTCAGCAATGTTAATGCCATTGAATGTCAAGGGCAATGGTTAGATTTTCTTTTGTTGGAATGGTCATTGCCTGGCACTTGTGTGGTGCGAATGTTATTTGGTACTTATAAAGCCTTGATATTGTCCAGGTTTTGCTGCATATGGACATGGGCTGCTTCAGTATCTGAGGAGTTGCGAATGGTGCTGAACATTGTGCAGAGATCCATGGACAACCCCACTTATGACCTTATGATAGAGGGAAGGTCATTGATAAAACAGCTGAAGATGGTTGGGCCTAGGACACTACCCTGAAGAACTCCTTCAGTGATGTTCTGGGAGCACAACCATCTTCCTTTGTGCTACGTATTACTCTAACCAGTGAAGAGTTTTTCCCTGATTCCCCCTGATTCCAGTTTTGCTGGGGCTCCTTGATGCCACACTTGGTAAAATGCTACCTTGATGTCAAGAGTAGTTACTCCCACCTCCCCTCTAGAGTTCAGCTCTTTTGTCTAGTTGAAGGGTCAGTCACGAGGGGACATAACAAGGTGAGGGGCAGGAGGTTTAGGGAGGATGTGAAGAAAAACTTTTTTACCCAGAGGGTGGTGACGGTCTGGAATGCGCTGCCTAGGAGGGTGGTGGAGGCGGGTTGCCTCACATCCTTTAAAAAGTACCTGGATGAGCACTTGGCACATCATAACATTCAAGGCTATGGGCCAAGTGCTGATAAAGGGATTAGATAGATAGGTCAGGTGTTTCTCACGTGTCGGTGCAGACTCGATGTGCCGAAGGACCTCCTCTGCACTGTGTGATTCTATGTTTGAACCAAGGCTGTAATGAGGTCAGGAGCTTAGTGGCCCTGCAGAACCCAAACTGAGTGTTAGTGTAGACTGATGGGGTGGTAATTGGCTGGTTTGGGTTTGTTCTGCTTTTTTCTGTACATACAAGACATACCTGGGCAATTTTCCACATTGTCTGGTAGATGCCATTGTTGTAGCTGTACTGGAACAGCTTGGCTCGGGGCGCAGCAAGCTCTGGAGCACAAGTCTTCAATACTATTGTTGGAATATTGTCAGGATCCATGGCCTTTGCAATATCCAGTGCCTTCAGCCGTTTCTTTATATCACATGGGGTAAATCAAATTGACTAAACACTGGCATATGTGATGCTGGGGACCTAAGGAGGAGGCCAAGATGGATCATCTACTCAGCACCTCTGGCTGAAGATGGCTGCAAATGTTTTAACCTTACCTTTTGCACAGATATGCTGGGCTCACTCATCATTGAGGATGGGGATATTTGTGGAGCTTCCTCCTCCAGTTAGTTGTTTAATTGTCCACCACCATTCGTGACTGGATGTGGCAGGACTGCAGAGCTTGGATCTGATCTGTTGGTTGTGGAATTGCTTAGCTCTGCCTATCACTTGCTGTTTCCACTGTTTGGCATGCAAGTAGTCCAGAGTTGTAGCTTCACCAGGGTGACACCTTATTTTTAGGTATGCCTGGTTCTGTTCCTGGCATGCCCGCCTGCACTCTTCATTGATCCCCGGTTTGATGGTAATGGTAGAGTGGGGGATATGCCAGGCCATGAGGTTACAGATTGTGTTTGAGTACAATTCTGCTGCTGCTGGTGGCCCACAGTGCCTCATGGATGCCGTGTTTCGAGTTGCTAGATCTATTCGAAATCTCTCCCATTTAGCACAGTGGTAGTGCCACACAACATGATGGAAAACAGGAATTTGTCTCCAAGAGGACTGTACGGTGGTTACTCCTACCAATACTGTCATGGATGCATCTACGACAAGTAGATTGGTGAGGACAAGGTCAAGTATGTTTTTCCCTCTTGTTGGCTCCCTCACCACCTGCCGCAGACCCAGCCTAGCAGCTATGTCCTTAGGACTCAGCCAGCTCGGTCAGTAGTGGTGCTACTGAGCCACTCTTGTTGATGGACATTGAAGTCCTCCGCCCAAAGTACATTCTGTATCCTTGACACCCTCAGTGTTTCTTCCAGGTGATGTTCAACATGGATGAGTACTGACTCATCAGCTGAGGGTGGGGGAGGGGTGCAGTACATGGTAATTAGTAGGAGGTTTCCTTGCCCACGTTTGACCTGATGCTATGAGACTTTATGGGGGCCAGTGTCGATGTTGAGGACTCTCAAGGCAATTCCATCCTGACTGTATACCACTGTGCCGCCACCTCTGCTGGGTCTGTCCTGCCAGTGGGACAGGGCATACCCAGAGATGGTGATGGTGGTGTCTAGGACATTGTAAGATATGATTCCCTGAGTATGACTATGTCAGGCTGTTGCTTGACTAGTCTGTGGGACAGCTCTCCCAATTTTGGCACAAGCCCCCAGATGTTAGTAAGGAGGATTTTGTAGGGTCGACAGGGCAGGGTGTGCTGTTGTTGTTTCCGGTACCTCAGTTGATGCTGGGTGGTTCATCCAGTTTTATTCCTTTTAGACCTTATAGCGGTTCGATACAACTGAATGGCTTGTTATTGCATTTAAGGGACAACCATATTGCTGTAGGGCTGGAGTCATACATGGGCCAGACCAGGTAAGAGCGGCAGATTTAATTCCCTAAAGGGCATTAGTGAACCAGATGGGTTTTTATGACAATTGACAATGGTTTTGTGTTTGTCAGTAGACTAGGTTTTATTTTCAAATTCCACCAGCTGCCATGGTGGGATGCGAACCTGTGTCCCCCAAGCATTAGCCTTTGCCTCTGGATTACAAGTCCAGGGACATTACTACTAGGTCACCAGCTCACCCTTATTGCCATAACAATCAGGGATACAGATTTGTTGATTGACCTGTGCACTTCTTTCTTGACAATGAGCATTTTGCCCTAGATGACATGCCACATGTAAAACATGCTGTATTACTAAAGAAGTTCAAAATAAGGGAAGAATAATTTAAAACTTGCCAAGGAATTGAGGCTGTTTATAAGGGAGTGCTCTTTTAATGTTATTACACCTTATAATAACCAAGATTGTAGAAGGTGAACTTGATGGACCTTGGGTCTTTTATCATCTCGTAATTGCAATGTTCCTATAATTTCTTCCTCTCTCGACGGCAGTGTGGAATCCCACAACATTTATCTCTAGATTTAAGTAGATATTTTAAACTTGTAATTGTTCCAAGAGCTGATGTTAGCTGAGGGCTGTCAGCAACCGGTACCATGGAAAATTAAATCAGATTGGTATCTATTTGATGCTGGATGGTGATTAGGGGTGTCGAAGATTGGAAATGCCTATTTTATATTTTTTAACCTACTAAAAGGCGAGTGTATTTTTACCGCACAGTAACAAACTATTTGGCTCAACTGCTCCTATTTGGCCCAACTGCTCCATTCCCATGTTTATACTCAAATTTTATGTTGAAAGTCACCCTGTCTATGTGTAACTTTCAAGCACGACAATGTGATGATTCTTAGTGATTACTTCTATCAAAACTAAGCTTACTCATTCAAGGCCAGTGATATACGATGGGCGCCCCTGCAACAGTAGTTCCTATGTCCGTAATGTAAGAACCAGGTTGGGACAGAGTTGACATGTTGTGCACCCAGTGAAAACGGCACACTGGCCACTCAAATAGTAGAAGCTGGCCCTACTTGTCCCTAATTCCAGCTCTAAACACTCAAAAGATTTTGGGAGAATTGTAAACTGTTCTGTAATGATCCTGGGGCGGGAGCAGAGGTATCTCTGGCAGCACCCCCAGAACAGGCACCTAGAACCATAATTAACAGCCTAACCACCATGGCAGGCTCCTCAAGTGATGGTATAACATCTACCACTCATCTTCAATTTGGGCGACCCCACAAATTCTGGCACTTATGCCACGAATGATTGGCTGTGATTTTCAGCTTCTCAAGTCCTCTTCTGCATCTTGTATCTTGACAGGTGCTATTTTTTTTTCTTACCAGCAGATGGAGACCAAGAGCTGTAAACTATCCCGAGATTCATAATGTAGTTCAGATGGGATAAAGAAATGATATACCTTAAGCAGGGCCAGAGGGAGAAATCATGGGCCCTGGTGCTCCTCCTCTTTCCAGGCCCCTTATTCCTCACACCCCTCCACTTAACCCTCCCCCTCAATCATACATGATATTATTTTCCCCTTTCAAGATTCATCAATCAATTCACCAATCATAGAAAGGTCATAGTAAAATGATAACACCCATTGTCGGCATCTGATATCAGATGATATATATCATCTATGATATATTTCACTGGATGTACAATGGGTCAAATATCATCTGATATATATGCAGCATGGGTCATTAATATTAAGAGCAGCAAATGTTATAATGCAGTGTTAGTTTGTGTGCACCCTATAAGTGATCCCACTGCAACTAGTAAAACGAGTACAAATTTTACTTTATCAGCATTGTGTAATATTGTTTATTTGACAGGAAAATATCCCATTAGTTATAACACTGTGCAGATGACAACACTGATTTTGGTGACTGCCTCAGTTCTGATGAACTTGTCCTGCACATCAAACCATATGAAAACACTGACAGTAAATTCACATCTGGGGGAAAGACTTAATACTTGCAACCCAGATAAATTGCACAAGATCTTTTCCATTCTGTGGAAGAATTAGAAGACTTTCTCCTGCCTTTGTGCATGATATTATTCAATATAACTATTTCATACAAGGGGTGTAATTGGATTCTATTTTATCAGTAATTTCACAGGATAGAAAGTTGTGACTCCTGGGCAACAAAGTGGAATGATTGAACAACATAGGTCTTCACTGTCAGTGAGAAGTGTTGGAGTCCTCACGTGTCTCTGTGTGACACAACTTTTAAGAGGCCAGAGGACAAAGACAGAATTGGTTAACAATTCTATTTGTTTTCTTGATCAGAAAGTTTGAAGACTCTGCTGATTGCTGCTTCTCACTACAATATATTTTCAATATCTACCATGCAACACAACTTTATTACGATATTTCATTCCTCAAAAATCTCATAAAAGTACCAAAATTGAGTGGGATAATAGGCAAGTATACAAAAGGACAAGAATTTAGTCAATGGAAAAGACACTTGAGAATCATGTGCAGGATAAAACAGGTCACTGATTCACTGTGAGCCCATTACGCACTCCTGTCCTGGCAATTTCACCCCACTAAGGCTGCTCACAGTAAACTTCCATTAGCAACAAAATAAAGAACTCCAGCCATGATTCCATCCTCTGTCTGAAAGATAATTATGTATGACAAAAGGTCTACTAGCCCACCTCATCTGATCCATCCAGAATGACATACGAACATGCAGATTAGGAGCAGGAGTAAGCCATTTGGTTCCTCGAGGTTGTTCCGCCATTTGATAATATTGCCTACGTTATACAAGTGACTACAACTCAAAAGTATTTAATTGGCTGTAAAGCAATTTGAGACATTGTGAAATGTGCTTTATAAATGTAGTTTTTTTCTTTCTTTCACTACATCTGCCTGCAGTAGGCAGAGTGACTGTAGCAATGGTGCAATTAGATGCCCAATGCTGATTCTCCAAGAAAAATTAATCACAGAGCAATCAGCTGATATTAGGAAAGTGGTTACAAATAAATCACTACATTTACAAAACAATTCAATCCTGTAGCTAATACAGCCTTACCATTCTTACTTCTTTGGCACCAACCCACAATATAGCATAAATGGCATCTAACCTCTTTTGTGCTAATGACACTATTCCCGGACATCTACCAGAAGCTTAGGAAAAACGTAGATTGAATTGTTGATCAGAATTTTTCAGAGAAGAATGATACAAGGTACATAAATTCAATGTGGCCTTAACTCAACAACTGGATTGTTTCCCCTTCCCCTAAGAAACTGTCATACAAATTGTGAATTTGCAGCCTAAAATGGGAAAATGTAATTAATAAATAAGAAACTCCATCAGCAAAAAAAGTGACTCTCCCACCGCACTCCATTGCCCCCAACCACCCCCCAAGCCACCTGTCACGTCACCTTCTCAAATCCCCCAATCTCCAATCTGTGCCATCACACCCATCCAAACCCCAACCTCTCCCTATCCCACCCATCCAACTCCCTCAACCTCTCACACCCCCAAACCTCCCTCACCCCTTCAACACCCCAAACTTCCCCCACTCTTCCCTCACTGCCTAAACTCCCCCCAACACCTCAAACACCTCCAAAATCCACCCCCAGCCCCTCCAACAACTCCCCAACTCGCCCATCCCTCCAACATGCCTGCAAACTCCCCACACCCCCCAACCCCTCCAACCTGTCCCCACTCCACCCGCCACAAACCCCCAGCGTCCAACTGGCTCTAAAGTAGAGATTTCACTTACCATTGTTCAAGCAGGAACACTCTCAGTTGCTGCGCTGCTGATGTTTGGGCAGCTTTGTGGTTTTCCCCTGGTGGGCTTTAAAAAAAAATCAGAACCACGATTTGAAGATCAGAAGCAGCAGTGCAACAAATCAGTGATATTGACCGGAAAGACTTTTTTTATTTATGCATGGGATGTGGGCATGGCTGGCTAGGCTATTGCCCAACCCTAATTGTCCTTGTTCAGAGGTCACTTAAGAATCAACCACAATACCATGGGTCTGGAGTCATATGTAGGTCAGGATAGGTAAGGACAGCAGATTCCCTTCTGTAAAGGACATTAGTGAACCAGATGGGTTTTTACAACAATGTCATCATCAGACTTTTAATTCCAGATTTTTATTGAATTCAAATTCCACCATCTGCCATGGTCCAGTGACAATATCACTATGCCACCTCCTCCACCTGGCTTTTAAAAAATCAGAATCCTAATTTTTTTAAAGTCAGTCTTTCAGGTTGACAGCTCTGGCTGGGAGACAACAAAAAACACCACTTAGACAAACAAGCCAAGGCCCCTTTAGCCTTAACAGATGCCCTGAAACTAATAAAATGTACTGTAAGAAAATGGTTACATGCAAACATATTATAGTAATCTTTTTTGTATTCTTTCATGAGACGTGGGTGTCACTGGCAAGGCCAGCATTTGCTGCCCATCCCTAATTGCCCCTTAACTGAATGACTTGCTAGGCCATTTCAGAGTCAACAACATTGCTGAGAGTCTGAAGTCACATGTACGCCATATCCTGTAAGGGCAGCAGATTTCCTTCCCTAAAGAGCATTAGTGAACCAAATGGATTTTTACAACAGCTGATACTAGTTTCATGGTCACCATTACTGAGGCTAGCTTTCAATTGCAGACTTTATTTTTTACTCAATTTAAATGTCACCAGCTGAACCCTTGCCCCCAAAATATTAGCCTGAACCTTGATTACTAGTCCAGTGACGTTACCACTGTGCTACCACCTTCCCCCTTCCCCCTCCTCCACACCCCCACAAATCAACTAATAATCAAGTAGTAATCAAGAATTTGTCACAGATGTGACTGTTGCACGTATGCCTGCTAAACAGTCAAGCTTGCAGATGATGGGAAGCTCAGAGCTCACAGTCTATGTCGCAAATTATCCCACTTCTAAGCACTCGGGAACAGCCAGCATATGAAGATTTAGAGCCTGCATTTATATAACATCTTTCATGCCTTCTGGATAGCCCAAAATATGACCAAGGCAATGAATTACTTTTGAAGCTTGGGAATTACCACTATGGTAATGTGAGGAAATATGGCAGTCAATTTTCACATAGGTGAGATACAGTGCCACAAACAGCACTGATTAAATGGCTAGCCCGTTTCAATAGTGTTTGCCGAGCAAAAAATGTTGGCTAGGATATTGGGAGAATTCTCCTGTCCTTCATATAATCCGAAAGGATATTTTATATCTATGTGGGACCTTGGTTTGTGTGAAAGATGGCACCTCGTTACTGTTTTGAAATGCTACCTTAAAATATATGCTTAAGTCTCTGGAGTGCAGATTGAACCCACAAACTTCAGACACAGAATCGAGATTCTGCCACTCAGCAATGGACCTGCCAAAGGTGATGCAAGTTCCCGCAATATCGGCCTGAACTTTCAATGGCCCATGAAGGCAGGTCTCGAGGTGGGTGGGCCTGAAACTGGCAAGGAAACCCCATTATGCCGGCTCTACATAATTTTCCTTCCTCCATTGGATTATGTAGGAGTTGGGGCGATAGCCTGAATAGTTACCTGTTTGGCCACAGCAGGTAGCCAATTTATCCCCATGAGGGCTTAATTAAGGTCACTCTCCTAATACTGACTGGGCATGGGGTACCCATCAGGAGACCATCCGTGAAACAGTGGCAGGCTCCCAGCGGCAGGCCTGGTAGACATCGGAGCTGGAGTGCCCAATCAATATGGAAGGTTCCACGCCAAAACTGGCTGCAACCATGGCAGTGCCCATTACTGTGGGCGGCTTTCCCCTCTTATGTTCAACAGCCATAAGCATTTTAGCCCTCTTATTTAGCCCTATTGTGGCCAGTGTTACAACTGGGATGGGAGGAGTGCTCGAATTATCAAGCCCCACTACTCCGCAGGCCATACCATTAATTTAAATGTTTAATTTTCCCACTGAACTGGCCAATTGTGCACCTGTAACAAGAAGAAAAGAGACCCTGACTGGGATTCTTCCAAAAACTCAGAATTGTTAATTTATTTTAAACAAAACTTCTTTTAATAAGTTGCAAGTACTGGTTAACACACAATTGTAATCGGGACGTATAACTATCTATCTCTTCCTAAAGAATTCCCTAGCGCACACAGATATTCACACAATTCAACAAAGGACAAATAGATAGAGTCACTCTGCAGAGATGGGCTTTGGAGGATGGGCGTTATAAAATAAAGGATAAAGTCCACGGGATCTCGACACTGTCCACCTGGAGTTCTCTCAGGTGCAGACGGGCTGGTGGATGCCTGGAAGTTCCCACCAACTGTTCAGCTTTGCAAGTGCAAATGCAGACCAGTTACACTCAGGAGGGTTCTCTGGCTACAGGTTGATAGCCACAAACAATTTCAGGCAAGGTAGAGAGAGGGAGCCTTCCTTTCTCAGCTTGTTCTCCAACAAGGCTGACTTCAAAACAAACAGGTTCACAACTTCTCCCCTCTCTCCCATGTGATTGTCTTTTCATCTCCCAGCTTCATTAAAGTGCTTTTCAGTTCAAACAACTCCTTCTCAAGTACCATATAGGTCAGGCGATTTCTTGGAAGAGGCCTGCTTGTTGACAGTTCCAAGGTGAACTTATGACCTTTTTAAAAAATTCCCAGGTTAGCATCCAGATGACCAGATCCATTTTGTAAAAAAAAATCTTCAGTCTTGATTGATATGATTCTAACACCAGCAACTTGTGGAATGGAGATGCCTTGTGCCTCCCAACATACTTAGCAGCATCCACCTCTGGCAGTGGGGCAATTGACCCCATTATTTGGACAGGGCTCCGGGAAACCATAAGACCATAAGACATAGGAGCAGAAATTAGGCCATTCGGCCCATCGAGTCTGCTCCGCCATTCAATCATGGCTGATAAGTTTCTCAACCCCATTCTCCCGCCTTCTCCCCGTAACCTTTGATCCCCGTACCAATCAAGAACCTATCTATCTCGGTCTTAAATACACTCAATGACCTGGCCTCCACAGCCTTCTGTGGCAATAAATTCCATAGATTCACCGCTCTCTGGCTAAAGAAGTTTCTCCTCATCTCTGTTCTAAAAGGTCTTCCCTTTACTCTGAGGCTGTGCCCTCGGGTCCTAGTCTCTCCTACTAATGGAAACATCTTCCCCACGTGCACTCTATCCAGGTCTTTCAGTATTCTGTAAGTTTCAATCAGATCCCCCCTCATCCTTCTAAACTCCATCGAGTATAGACCCAGAGTCCTCAAACGTTCCTCAAATGTTAAACCTTTCATTCTTGGGATCGTTCTCGTGAACCTCCTCTGGACCCTCTCCAGGGCCAGAACATCCTTCCTGAGATACGGGGCCCAAAATTGCTCACAATATTCTAAATGTGGTCTGACCAGAGCCTTATAAAGCCTCAGCAGCACATCCCTGCTTTTATATTCTAGTCCTCTCGAAATAAATGCCAACATTGCATTTGCCTTCCTAACTACCGACTCAACCTGCAAGTTAACCTTAAGAGAATCCTGGACTAGGACTTCCAAGTCCCTTTGCACTCCAGATTTCTGAATTCTCTCCCCATTTAGAAAATAGTCTATGCTTCTATTCTTCCTACCAAAGTGCATGACCTCATACTTGCCCACGTTGTATTCCATCTGCCACTTCTTTGCCCATTCTCCTAACCTGTCCAAATCCTTCTGCAGCCTCCCCACCTCCTCAATACTACCTGTCCCTCCACCTATCTTTGTATCATCTGCAAACTTAGCCAGGATGCCCTCAGTTCCTTCATCTAGATCATTAATGTATAAAGTGAAAAGTTGTGGTCCCAACACTGACCCCTGCGGAACTCCACTAGTCACCGGCCGCCATCCTGAGAAGGACCCCCTTATCCCCACTCTCTGCCTCCTGCCAGACAGCCAATCTTCTATCTATGCTAGTACCTTGCCTCTAACACCATGGGCTCTTATCTTACTGAGCAGCCTCCTGTGCAGCACCTTGTCAAAGGCCTTCTGGATGTCCAAGTAGATAACATCCATTGGCTCTCCTTTGTCTAACATACTTGTTACCTCCTCAAACAATTCTAACAGATTTGTCAGGCATGACCTCCCCTTGATGAAACCATGCTGACTTTGCCCTATTTTACCATGCACTTCCAAGCATTCTGAAATCTCATCCTTAATAATGGACTCTAAAATCTTACCAACGACCGAGGTCAGGCTAATCGGCCTGTAATTTCCCATCTTTTGCCTCACTCCCTTCTTAAAGAGGGGGTTACATTAGCGATTTTCCAGTCCTCTGGGATCCTCCCTGACTCCAGTGATTCCTGAAAGATCACCACTAATGCCTCCACTATCTCTTCAGCTATCTCCTTCAGAACTCTGTGGTGTAATCCATCTGGTCCAGGTGATTTATCCACCTTCAGACCTTTCAGTTTTCCTAGCACCTACTCCTTGGTAATGGCCACCATACTCACCTCTGCCCCCCGATTCTCTTGAACTTTGGGGATGTTACTCATGTCTTCCACCGTGAAGACTGACGCAAAGTACCCATTTAGTTCCTCCGCCATTTCTTTGTTCCCCACTACTACTTCTCCAGTGTCATTTTCCAGCGGCCCAATGTCCACTTTTGCCTCTCTCTTACACTTTATATATCTAAAAAAACTCTTGCAATCTTCTTTTATATTACTGGCTAGTTTACCCTCATATTTAATCTTCTCCCTCCTTATTTCTTTTTTAGTTGTCCTCTGTTGGTCTTTGTAGGCTTCCCAATCCCCTGGTTTCCCACTGCTCTTCGCCGCATAGTATGCTTTCTCTTTAGCTTTTATGCTGTCCCTGACTTCCCTTGTCAGCCATGGTTGCCTCGTCCTCCCTTTAGTATGCTTCTTCTTCCTAGGGATGAATTTTTGCTGTGTCTCCCAGTTTATTCCCAGATACTCCTGCCATTGCTGTTCCACTGTCTTTCCTGCTAAGCTCATCTTCCAGTCAATTCTGGCCAGCTCCTCCCTCATGCCTCTGTAGTTGCCTTTATTCAATTGTAATACCGTTACACCTGATTCCAGCTTTTTGCTCTCAAATTGCAGGGTAAATTCTATCATATTATGGTCACTTCCTCCTAAGGGTTCCTTCACTTAAGCTCCCTGGGAGGCAGTCATTTGATTGGCCACCTCATCCAAAGTCGCCCTCTCAGTCCCACCGCCAACATTTGTTGGTTTTATCCTGGCAACAGGTTTAGGGCACGGGTATTAAAGTCCTTCCCATTATACCAAACATTGCATGACATGTATTTTTTTCATAGCTCATTTTATAGTTTTGTTGTACACAGAAGGAAATGTTTTATTTAAAATAGCCTGGTGAGAGGAAGTGAGTTTGCTATCAACTACAATCAACCAAATTTCTAACTTCCACTGAGCCACTGTGGGATGGGCAGGGAAGCAGAAATTGGAGGTCTTGTCACTATTGGCAGAGTTATGGGTCACATCTGCTGTTCTTCATTGTAGAGGCATCTTCAGGAATGCAAAGATCTCCCTTCTCCTCCTGCTCTTCAGCCTTTCCACAGTGCAGCAAACTATTTAAGGGGAAGAAGATTTCGATTGGCTGGATTTCTGACCCCACCGCAAAAAAAGTCAGTGGGGAATGCACCCCGGTCCTGACAGCTGCCCACACACTTTGTCGAACATTAATTCTCTTGAAGCAGGTCTTCCACTGGTCCCAGCAATACCACCGGGAGTGGTCGCTACTGCTGAAAATTCACCCGTGTCCCACAGAGCCAAGTGATGGGAGCCCAGGATGCAGATTAAGTCCAGGGATCTTTTGGCAGGATCAGGAGAGGAGGTCCGAGGAGGGGGACGGGGTCTGGGTCGCAAAGGCCAGAGGGAGTGGGGATACCCAGGCGGGGCACATGAGGTTGGGGGGGGTGGGGGGGGGTGGTGAGGGGTTGGGCCGTTGGGCCCCCTGATCGGGAAAGGGGGCCCATGAGGGAGGTGCTCACCGAGGACAGAGCAGGCCCAACCTGCCGGGTTTCCCCATAACCTCATCCCTGACTACCTCCCGCTGTGCTAAAAATTATAGCCCAGCCTCTAAACCCACCGAAGGAAATTCTACTCAAGATTTATTTAGTTGCTGTACTTGCTTTGCTGTAGAAGCCAGCAAGTAGCTGAAGTAAACAGAGCAGGGTGATTTCTGATCCAATGCATGGTCTGTCCAGGCTCATCAATGGCAGCTACAGGGAAGCAATAATTTACATACCTGCAGAGGTAGAACTGCTATTGGAATCATTGAAATAAACACGTATGAAAATTTAAGTGCAGGAATGTGTGGCCTAAGGCAGTAGCCAGCTGATTGTTCAAATAGACGAATGTCAACTTGGGTGAAGTACTGGAGGGGATTCTGCAGCACAATAGCCCAGAAAAAAGTCAACATCTTCAGCAGCAAGGAGGGAAAGAGAAGTCTATCTTTATTTGCCTGCGGTGGAGGAAGAAGAGAACTTTGTTTTGGAGTGAGGTATTAATTCTAACATATAAGGCTAGCGAGAAACATTTCCAATTACTAGGCAGGATAGAGACAGTTTCCTTCATTTAATTTAATTAATCAGGAGGTTCATTGTGAGATGAAGAGGAGAAATGTCATTGTTGGTGATTAGAAAATTGCCACTGACATTTTTATTTCCACAGCACTGGTTTCTTCTCCGATGCCAAAAATTCCATCTAGTCTTTTTGCTAGTTTAAAATATAAATAAAGCAAGACCAGTGTTTAAAATACATATTTAAAAAACAGCACAAGTTACAATGAACAAGATAAAAAATGGAAGTTTTCAGAGAACATGTAGATGAGGAGGATCTTCATCAAAGAACACTCGACAGTCTTCCAGGAATCCGGTTTTCCTGATCTTCCATTTCACTGTGGCCACCCAGCGAGCACTAAGATAAAAGGGGATTAGGGATAAATAAGCTCATTAGCAAGCAATTAGCAAGGAACATTAAAAGAGAAAATAATTCAAAAGGCACTGCAGCAACTAAGCAAGTGAGTAGCACAAACATCTGGCATGTCTAGGTAAACTGGGTTACATTCCTGTTACTATAGATCCAGATAAATCCTAACACTCAGGTGAAGGCAGGACCTGTCATTTTCCACAAATTAAAATTTCTAACCAGTTATATGCTTTAAGTTACGAGCACCATGTTCAATATTTAAACAGAGTCACTATCAAACCTTACAAAATTCAGCCACAGTGCAGTGATAGAATTTTTAAGTTCTATCCATTTCAAATTTTTATTAATATGCTGTGTTCATAAATCACCAGCTTGAAATGCATAACAGCTAAAATACTGCAGTTGATACAGAGTCATTCTCTCTAATAATGGAAAAAGTACATTGCGAATGGTTAGATAAAGAAAGCAGAGAAGGAAGGGTGCTTATGTCCTATCATCTAGATGTCTTAAGTGCTTCACATTAAATGAATACCCCGGCAGTGTAGGGATAGTTATGGAGCAAATACAACGACCATTTACGTGCAGCAACATTCCACAAACAGCAGTTAATTTGACCAGGTCAAAATGAACATCGAAACATGAGTAAGTCATTTAGTCCTTCGAACCTGTTCCACCATTTAATGAGATCACAGCTGATCGGACCCCCAGCTCCCTATACCCTCCTTTGACGTACATCCCTTAATACCTTTGGGTTGGCAAAAATCGGTAAATCTTAGTTTTGAACTTAACGATTAATCCAGCACCATCCTTTGCATTAGAAGTGTTTATTAATTTCACTCTTAAAAAAATATAGAGCCAGACCTTTTGAGAGCATACCCCCCCACTAGTCCAGGACTCCCCAGCCAGCAGAAATAATTTCTGTCCTCTTTCTGTTCATTTTAATATCATGAAAGGGTCCATCAAATTGCCCCATAACCTTCTAAATTCCATCAATCACAGATCTTTCTTGCATATTATTTTTATATATAAATGCTGATAAGACTGCTTATTTAAATAGCCCAATGAAAACCAATGTAGAGGCCCTTGGAGAGTTCTTGACATCATGTTCTAGGGTCTTATTACAAGATGAATTGACATAATCTAATGTAAGTATTCTCTATCTTGAGCACTCAATCACACTCAACATCAGAACTCAAAATAAATTACTGTAATTTGCCAAGGCATTTGTATTACAATAACCATCGATCAAACACAAATAAAATAGTATCTTGGATATTATGGAATAACTGGCACCAGGATTTACAAACAATGTAAGCAAAAATGATTAATATCAATGCTGGAGATGGGACTATTTCTCCACTGAGCATCAAGAACTGTCAGATCAGTTGTAAAGCAATTTAGATACAGAATACAAAGCCAGATTGTCAATGCTATAGCTTTTCTAACTTGGGAGTTTGGATCCATCATAAGGGGGACTCTGCAAGATCAACCGTCAGTCCAACTGCAGCCCAGCCACAAGCCACCTTGGGAACTCAATATTTATCTGCATTTCTTGACTCCCTAACTGGTTAATGCTTTTGCCTTACACTAATAAAAATAATTTCTACAATGTTTTCCTTTGTGTAGGTAATAACTTTTGAAAGTTCAGATTGGGATTCCTTGGAAGTCCCTATTGACGTGCCCTCTCCAGACAACCTTGAAGTTCATTCTTCTATGCTACCTCTACCTTAATGTCCAAAACAGAAAAACTTCACCTCAATGCACCAGGGTGGCCTTTTCATTTCCTACAAAAGCCAGCGGGTTGTCTTATGAGGAAAGGCTGGACATTCTTGGTTTGTATCCAGGGGAGTTCAGAAGAGGAAGAGGTGACTTGATTGAATCATATAAGATCCAACGGGGTGGATGTGGAAAAGGGCATTTCCTCTTGTGGTCAACCTTGAACTAAGGGTCACTGTTTAAAAATAAGGGGTAGCCCATTTAAGACAGAGATGAGGAAAAACTTTTCTCTCAGGGTTGATTCTCTTTGGAATCCTCTTCCTCAAAAGGCAGTGGAGGCAGAGTCTTTGAATATTTTTCAGGCAAAGGTACATAGAATCTTGATAAGCAAGGGGTGAAGGGTTATCGGGGGGAGGGGGGAGAGGAATGTGGAGTTGAGGTTAAAACCAGACCAGCCATGATCTCATTGAATGGCAGAGCAGACTCGAGGGGCTGAGTGGCCTACTCCTCCTCCTAATATGCATGTTCGTATGTATGGGCAAAACCTCTCACTAATGCTTAATAATAGGCAGTTTTGCCCTGTGAACTGGATCTCTTGGGGGTCTGTGCAAAGACTGTTGCAGCTCTGTTTATATAGTAAATGTGCAGTCAAGGTAGAATAGCTGAGAAACTTTTTATCCTTGTTTTAGCAGAGGTTCAAACCATGGCCCCAGATGTGAAAGAACAGTGCACTAGCCAACTACAGCAGCCAATCCCTCAAGTTGCTTTTTGTAGTGTGTAAAGAGGTGGACAAGTAATACAAAAATGCAGCACAGTACTGAGCAATAGAACACATTTTGCTCCTGCAACTATACATCAGACCTATCACACAATGCATCTATTTGGAAAGTTGCCAAGTAACTGGAAAAGCGCTGGTAACAGGTCAGAAAATGGCACATGCAGGGGAATTTTTAAATCTCCACTAGGTGGGAAAAGAGTGGGGAGCAGCTCCATTTCCTGCTCCCATTGAACTACTGTTTGGCGGCCCGATCTTTGTTCTTCCCCGACACTCTCTGCCAGAAAAGGCCAAGCAGCTGAACAGCGACATTCAAAGAAGGACAACGACAGCTGATGCATGGGAACACCACCACCTGCAAGTTCCCCTCCAATCCATCCCAACTTGGAAATATATCGCCGCTCCTTCACTGTTGCTCGGTCAAAATCCTGGAACTCCCTCCCCAACATCACTGCGGGTGTACTTACACCACGTGGACTGCAGCAGTTCAAAAAAGGTGGCTCGCCACCACCTTCTCAAGGGCATTCAGGGATGGCCTAGCCAGTGATGCCCAAATCCAGAGTAAGAATAAAAAAAAAGCCATATAATTAAAATCTGCTGGACCTTCCAGTTATGTTCCCATGTGAGATTGCCCTCCTCCTGTATCATCTTATTGCAAGTTAAAATCGCCCCTTTGGTTTTTAGTATATACAAAATGTTTGATTAGTTTTTGAGTATTTAAATAAAAAACAGGGTTCCCACGGAGACGACGATAAAATAGATTTTATATTGAAAAGTAAAACAAATCCAACGCCTATTCAAAATAGACTTTGCAAATATTGGAGCTGCTCCCTTCTCTGAACAAATGCTCCAGGTTTCTGCAAATGGCAAATTCAAAAGGACTGAAATTTAGACCCGACCATTCTGCCTCACCTGCATCAGGACACGTTCCTTTTTTAATCTGCTATAAAAACGTAGGACATCAGTGTTGGCGTGCACCACTCTTCTGTCAAAGTCCATCACTCGAAGACCTTCCAGGCTTCGAGCACGAGAGAGCGCCACATATGCCTGACCGCTTTCAAATACCCGGGCCAGTGAGATCTCCACACAGTCTAATGACATGCCCTGAGACGGAGGTAGGCGGAGGGTTGGGGGTGAAGGGGGAAAAAAAGGAATAAAATAAACATAAAAACACCATTACTCCAGGTACACAGACAGTCTCACACACCTGGCCAAGTGATATTCCCACAAATGGAAAATAATTAGTCGGGAGTGATGCAGAACAGGCTGCTGACTTCCTATCACCTGTTTCAAACTCGTGCACAAAGTCAAGACAAGATCTACCCATTTCACTTCCGCAGCATTTATTTTGGATTTCCAAGTTTGCTTTTATTTTAACTCTGTGCAATGAACTATAACTGTTTGTCTACACTTGTTTGTAGGAAACAAACTAAAATGACACCTGTGTAAGCAATTTCCACCCCCCGCCACCCCCCCTTTGCCAATTCCTGGCATAAACAATTCTTCCCGGGTAGCAAAAATGTGAGAAGAGAACTGCAGTACTTAGAATGCCCATCAAATGTAATCTCCAGTAACTGACTCCCTCTCCAACAAAAGATCACAGAGCCCTAAGCCATCTCTTAATTAATCTTTGTACGCCAGTCACAAGCTTTACTGGCAAAGCTGATGAGTCCCACCTACAAGAATCTGTATTTGTGTCTGTGTCCAGGAGGCTTGGTGGAGGGGCTTTGAAGCTACAGACTGAAAATATCAGCTACAGTCAGTCCATCAAATGTTTGTTTCATATCTTGTGCATTCAGTGTGGGGGGTGGGGGAAACGGTACATGAACCCTTGGAGAACGAAAGGGGGAGTTCAGCATCATTTGGCCGGGATATTCCAGCCCCAGCACGGTGGGTCCATTGATCCTGGGGGGGACCGGAGCAACCCAGCCTAAAATAAAAATAAACAGATTTGAGGAACTGGCTTGTTGTGTTGCCCAAGAGGCCAGACAACTCCAGATCAGCTTCCATTGCATCACGGAATTGCAACCCCAGTTAAAATGAATGGGATTATTAACATTATTATTAATAATAATTATTAACAAGATGCATTAACACCTTCTGGTTCATGATGCTGCCAGAGCTGCTAAAAGGGAAGGAAACATGAAATCTCAGGTCTCAATTCAGTGTGGGAATTCAAAGTTTTCTTATAAGCTTAATAATTATAATTATTCATTTTATAAAAATTACTGAGGAAATTCTTTGAATAAAAAGATCTCCTGCACTTCCACTTCTAGGAAGTTTCACAGCCAATCACGCAGGTCAGTGGGCCAGGGTGTTGGGAGGAATCTTGTGCCCTTCCCCGTGGCAAGTTCCCACCTCCACCCGATTAAGTCCATGGCAGGAATGCCCATGTACAGCCTTTCCACCATGCCACCAATTGAGGCCCTTAAGAGGGCAATGTCCTTGTCCACTTAAGGGCCTCGTCTCATCGCCACCCAGCAGCAGGTGAGGGCTCACCATGTGCGGAGCGCATGTAAAGCTGTGCGGGGTTGTTTTATAGCGCTCCAGGGTGTGGGGGAAGTGTGGTTGGGCTGTGGGGGCAGGTGGCCCTCGTTCAAAGGGAATTCCATGGTGTCGTGGTAACGTCACTGGACTTGTAATACAGAGCACCCAGGCTAATCCGCTAAGGCACAGATTCAAATCCCATCATGGCAGCTGGTGGATTAAATTCAATGAATAAAATTAAAGGAGCTGGCATCAGGAGGGAGGGCCCTGCTGTGAGCCAACCCCTTGCTTTCACTACCAACCACCTCCCAACTCAACTCCCAATCCGTGACCCCCCCTCTCGCCATCACTCACTTCTGCCCTGGGATCCAAGGCTTCTGGTGGGCGTCGCACCGGTAGGAGCCACTGGCTTCCCGGCACGGCCATTCAATAGAGCCACCAGCTTCTGATTGACCTGAAACTCTCAACAGGTAGGACTTCCACTCCCAGGGAAGGCCAACCACTGGCCTGTCAAGTGCTTAATAGAACAAGATGTGGCGGGCCTTCCTGAAAAGAGGCTATGGGGCAGGGGCTCCCACCGGCTCTTCAGCTCACAGCCGAGATTCCGCTGCCTCCACGAGATTCTGCTCACTAATACCCAAGGGCCTGCCTGCATTTATTAGCAACATTTTCAATACTATGATCTGCTTAACATAAATGAGGATGTGATCCATCAATATTTAGGGGGGAAAAAAAGTATCTGATTTTTCAAATTTGCACATACAAGTTAGTTTAGATCGAGACTATCTTCCAGTATAACATCAAATGCCCCAGTTTGCAGCACTCTGGCCCTGGGGTTAGAAGGGTATATGTTCAAGGCCCACTCTGATCCTTAATGCAGCAGTCCCTCAACAGTGCATTCATCAGAGGTGCTGTCCTTCAGAAGAAACATAAATTGGTGATCCAATTAGCAGTATTCCAAAAAGAGCAAGGATTTATTCCAGGGTCCTGGCCAATATTCCTCTTTCAACCCAACACCGTCTTTGCACAAAATGCAGCTGCATCTGTCCACAAAACACATCCCCACTTTAAAACAATTAATTATTGATTGAAATGCTTGATGAGATCTGAGAGAGGTGGCATATAACTATATTCTTGCAGAAATCTCAAAAAGCATCTTTATAGAGACAATAATCCTATGGCCATGAAAGCACAACATCTTACACAAAGTGCACGTTTATAGAAGACTGCATTCTGTGATGAAATGGGTTCAGGGCATATATTTTTTTTTTTCCAGACTGTTCCTAGATGGAACACAGACCACGTCCAGGTTTCTGGAGGAAGAGTTTCTTAATTGGTTTTCCGGGCTGCAACATCACTTCTGAAAAAGCAGCTTCTGGCTCAGTTGCTAAGGAAACGCAAGCTAATTGGGAAGAGTAAATAGGCTGGGAATTTGATATTTCAGCAGGAGGAGGTGAGATTCAGAACAGGAACAGGACAGTACAGAGCAGAACCAGTACAGCTCTTTAAAAAAAAAATAGTTTCTGTTCAGCAAAGAGAAGAGAACAATTTAGACCGGGTGTGAAATGGACCTGTGAGTGAGATTCTAGCTGATGGAGAAGGGGACAGTGACTGTGAAGTTGAGAGTGTAAGGCAGCTAAGGTGGGAAGCCATGGCACAGCCAAAGGAGGCGGCCGATAAAGGCTGATTCCGGGAGCCTTGCTGCGAGGATCCGGAACATTGTGCCTTTTGATGAACACCCATGAAACTTGGGAGTGATAAAATGGTTGTCGGTTGGGACTCTGGACCTAACCCTGTGTGAATAAAGGAACTGAAACTCTACCTGGGAACAGCAGAGTTTGATGGAGCTTTGCAGCCGTGATTAATGCCATATATAGTGAAAGGACTACTGAAGAAATTTGGAGAGATCTATCGGCTTCAGTGTAATTTTATAGTTTCCACAGAATATCATTTTGCCCGTTAAAATTAAACATAATTTATGCTGATTCCAGTTTGATTGCTACAGGAGAAGTTTTAAAAAGTGAAATCTTGTCCGTCGGATTTCTTTCGCTGGGGTTTTTTTAAAGTTTGATTCTTTCCGAACAATACCTGACTCTTGTGAATGGAGATGGCCCAGGCCAACTTCAAAGGTAACTGGTGTCTTGTCAAGTAGGTCCCACCTAAAGCTTTAATCATCCAACGTTCTGGCTTTATCGTCTCTATTACACCACATAAGAATCGCACTCGGGGCAGCGCTATAGGAATAAAAGAAACCCTCAATAGCTCATATATTTCAATAATTAAGATATGTGTAACATGTTAGCACTCTGTGGATTCCTCGAGCTATATACAAAGACTCAATACTGTCAAAATCAAAAATATATGGAAGCACACTTAGACCCCTATATTTATGGAGAGGGCGCAGATGGGCGGGAATCCTGGACCAGAAATTCTGAAGTATCGATTTACCGGATAATCTACAGATATTAACCGAAGGGGTTCTGAAATAATTTCTGCAGGTTTCCCGCCCCTCAGCCAGCTCAAGCACAGGCTGGCTGCCTGTCAAATGGAAAAGCCTGCAGGACCAGGACGCAGCTAGGAGCAGAGAGGAGGAAGGGAGGGTGAGGTCATGGTTGGTGGGGGGGGTTGGGTGGGGGTAGAGTCAGGGGAGTCTCAGATCATGGAGCTGGAAGCAGTAAGATTTTTGGGCTGGGAGGGGGTACAGGAAGAACATTCCTGCTGCTCCTGGCCCACAGACAGTGCTGTAAATGGAGGTGGAGGCACGCAATCTCCTTAACAGCCTGTACCATTCGACCTGTCACTGAGAGCAGATTGATCACCGGCTCACCATCCCATCTCTGTTAAAACAGGTGGGCAGATCTGAAGCAGGTTAAGGTCATGAAAATTTTATCTTCTCACCTGCCCAACCGTTCTTGGAGGAGGGGTTAAAACTACCACTGCATCTCCTGCCACCGCCCCAGAGCAGGAAATCAGTGCCCATCACTGTGCACCCATCGTTGCTGCCTCCCACTTGTTGTGCCTCCCACCGCCTCACTCACTGCCCTCCCGATGCCCTGCTCCCTAAGTGAGGCAGCGAGGGCTCAAAGGTTGGGGGAGGTGGGGGTGGGTGATCGGCAGGCATCCAAAACACTGTTCTTTGATGCAGGCAGCTACCCAAGGTGTCACAGGCATTGCGACTGTATGTGTGGTGAGTGCACCTCCTGCAATTGTGGTGGCAGCAGAGCAGCCTAAAATTACCTCAATTTTTCACAAATTCATCGCATTCAGTACCAAACATTATATTCCTCGCTTCTCTGATTTTCCCTGGAGACAGCCTCGATGTACCCTACAGTATCCCCACATGGCAAAGGGTGGGGGGGGTGCTATCCGATGCTGCTAAAATGCCAGTGGGGAGGGTGTTGGGGGATTAAAGTGGCCATTAGTATGTTCAGTTAATTATCTTAATTGGCCGCTTCTGTTTGGCTGGCGGCCAAACCACTGCCATTCTCGCTGATTGATATATCCGGCGTTGATGACATTAGGCTTCCCTCCCGGTGCCTCCTGCTGCCATTTTACCAGCCCTTCGGCCTCCCAGCCCATCTCCAGAGGGCTGGTGAAATCCTGGCCAACGGATGGGTTCCCTGTCCCCATACCGGCCTCAATTCCTCATCCCTCCTCCAACATTATTTAAAACAACAACGATTCAAAAAAAAAAGTAGCAATTTCCATGTGGAACTCAAAAGAAACACTTTTTGAAAGTCTAGGTGCAATACACTGCAGGATTTTCCACTGTTTAATTCCCACGTTACCTTTTCAAAACCTCAGGTAGAATCTTCTTCTAAAGCTGTGTTGGCTGCTTTTACTAGATTATGGTCACAAAGAACCTACTCGTGACCAAACAAAACGGCAATAACTGGAAACGCACTGAAGGACCAATCCACATCTCAGTATTATTTCATGCAATACTGATTAGGGATTGAGGGATCTACAGTTTCCTGAATCCACTTTGTCATCATTTTTGAAAATGTCTACCAAAATAGCTCGTTTCCAGTAAAGTGACACTTTCTCACTGTTAACTGATTCCTTACAATTACTTTATAATGACCAACAGCCTTCCAAAAATCTCATCCCTTGTTTCTAAATTGCCTTGAAGAAATACTATCCATTTCTTGGGATTTGTTTGTTTGGAGCCCTTTATAGTATTTACGAGCTGTCCCAGTAAGTGAAATATCCCTTCACTACTGCCTCAGCATACAGGCTCTTCACACTTACACCCAGAATTTTCCTCGAGTTATCATTGGCCAACACAGACTAGCACGGCATTGAGCCAGGACACCAGTTAACAACATTTTAAATTCATTTACAATGTTGGAAACTCAACCTGGATTATCACCAATTATACAGAATCTGATACTTTTCCCCGATAGTCACTCATTTGTAACACCCAATGATGGTTAGTATGTAACTATGGGTTGAATTCTCCCCCTGTCGGGAGAGTTGTGAGGGGGTGGGCAGGAGCGAGTGTGAACCCAATTGGCGCCCCTGATCGGGTGCGCGCCATTTTACGTGGGTGGGCCAATTAAGGCCCGCCCAGCGTGACGCTCGCTCTGCAGCGCTGAGGCTCCCTGTGTGGGCGGGGGTCCCCTGAGTCCAGGCCTGCGAGAAATCTCCCTGAGGCACAGAGGTTTGTTTAAGGTTCAAACACTTAAATTAAGAATTGAAAATATGTTAAGACATGTCCACTCATGTGACAGTGTCACACAAGCTGGGACATGTCAGGGAACATTAATTAAAACATTTATTTAATTTATAAACACTTTCTCATCCCGCCCGTGGATGAGGTTCCATGAAAAATGCGAAGGCCGCCTGGGCTCTTCACCTGCCCGTCAACCTTAAGGTTGGATGGGCAGCTCATTTAATTGATTTAATTAGTTTTAAACAGACCTTAATAGGCCTTTGACAGTTCGGCAGGCGCGCAGCTGAGTCGGCTGTGCGCCCGCCAAACTGAAAATGTAAATGACGCGGGGTGAGGTCGGGATGCCCGCCTGACATCACCGCGCGTCATTTTAATCGTCGGCAGGCGGGCCCGCCCCCGCTCGCCGACCGGAAAATTCTTCCCTATGTGTTTTCCTCAGATCAGCCCTGTTTTCACGTTCTATAGTTCTTACTCCTCCTCTGCCTCCCGCCTTACCACAAAAATCACAGTATCTTTACAGTGCAGGAGGCCATTCGGCCCATCGAGTCTGCACTGGCTCTCTGAAAGAGCATTCCACCTAGTCCCACTCCCCTGCCTTATCCTCGTAACATTGCACGTTCTCTCTCTCTTCAGGTAGCAATCCAATTCCCTTTTTTGACTACCTCAAAACAGTTACATTCAAAATAAATTATCCTAGTTTTAATTTATTTTGGTCCCATCAGAAAGTAAATCACATTCAGTATCAAATCATTCTAATGCTTCAAAAAAACCAAAGCAATTTTATTACATTAACTAATTTGTCTAAAAATGGCAGATTGTATCAGTATACTTGCATGGAACTCTATTTCCTTGTGTTTTCTTACAGGTAATAGGGGAATTAGTAGTTCTGCTTCTCAAGGGTTAGAGGAAAACATAGTTGTTTACCCTCTCTGCTCGAATATCTGTTGTTCAGATAACATTTTGAAAAGTAGTTTTGAACAGTTTATTGTGTCTGTGAATGGCAGAGATTACTCAAGTGTGATGAGAGAGGAAGAAGGCTGAGAGGAGACCTGGTAGAGGTATTTAAGATCATGTGGAGTCTGGACAGAGTAGATTGGGAGAAACCGTTCCCACTCATGAAAGGGTAGAGAATGAGGGGGCACAGATTTAAAACGATTGGCAAAAGAAGCAAGAGCGACATGAGGAAAAATGTTTTCCACACAGCGAGTGGTTAGGGTCTGGAATGCACTGCCTGAGAGTGTGGTGGAGGCAAGTTCAATCAGGGTATTCAAAAGGGAATTAGACTGTTATGTGAAAAGGAAGAACGTGCAGTGTTACGGGGAGAAGGTGGGGGAACGGCACTAGGTGAATTGCTCATTCGGAGAGTAAGTGCAGACACGAGGGGCCAAATGGCCTCTTTCTGGTCTGTAACAATTCTATGATTCTGTGAAAAGTACTACAAGAACTTCTTATTGTTCTGTTTTGCTAGATGGAAACCTATCAGAATAAAAATCATTTTCTCATACCTCCTACCTTTGAAATAATTAACCACATTCATTCACCTCATAACTCAGATTTGATGGCTGTACATAAGCACCTACCTTTGTTTCCAGTTTCAAAACCAATGACAACTCCTCGTGCACCATTTACCATTCCTCTCTCTATGTCCAAGTTTTTAGTCAGCATCACCTGCAGAACAGAGAAAGCCAGTTCAAGATGGAGAACAGTATGGTCAGAGGTGTTCACATATACAAAATATCCCTTAGTTACTGCCTCAGTGTACAGGCTCTCTGTTTTAACACTGGCATCCAGTGTTTTCCTCTGGCTATCATTGAGCAACATGGTCTAGCACTGTTTTGATGCCAGGTCATTGAAACAGTGGAAGAGTCAAGGGAGAAATAAAAAATATAGGGATAATAAGAATATCAGACCTGACCAGATCTACTGCAGAAACAGTAGCCTTTGATATTAAATACTCACCTGTGCCCCTTTCTTCAGTTGCAGTGTCTGACCTGCTGGACATTGTGTGTTTAATCTTTGTGCGAACATGGGATCACTGTCAACAGCTTCATAGGTGTGTAATTCTCCTATAATACAGAAATAAAAATGAGCAGGTGAGCATTACAGAGGGAATACAGTCAACTCAGCGGCCAGCTCCTCCCCTGAATACAAGGGTTACATTAAGTTGACTTAAGGTATTACATTTATTGCAGTCAAAGAGTAGCTCATTGTGACTTGTCCAAATGTTAAGAAGTGAGAGCTTAAAGGCAATGGAACACACCAGAGTTGTAGTACAGGGTTTGACGACACATATATAACGGTAATACTGCATCTGAGTTTTCAGATAGCTGAACAGAGGCCAAGAAAATCAAGGAGCCATTGTCATTTAGCTTGAAGCTCAGCATTGCCAAAAGTTGGGTGTAATTTGCATTCAGGTGTTTAATGTTGCCAGATTTACAGGAATAACATTCCCTTATAACTCCTCCTTCACCTGCCTCTTCTGCCAAAGAAAGGGAGAACTGAAAGGTTCCCCATCTTTCCGGAGAGCCTTTTAGTCTGAACAAAAACAAACTTTGCAATATATTTTTAAATATGATAAAGCATTACATTCTCATTCCTGCAGCTTCATTTGGCCTGTTATATATCCTTGTATGTATACTCTATATGTCCTCTGATTGTTTCATTTTCATTATAGTCTCTCATTTTCTGCACAGATAACATTGGGAACAGAGTCAGGCAGCAACAGACGAAAATGCAGAGCCAAGTTTCCTCAAGCTGCTGCAAATTAAAAAGTGCCAGCGCTGGCATCATAAAACTAACAGTACAGATAGGAAAAGAACTGGATTGTGCAGTAGTCGGATGCTGGGTTTTTCACCTCTGGAGCTGTCATTCAATTTCAGCGCAGACTAATGGGATGAAGTCTTTTCTGTCTGCTGGTTGCAAGGGTCCTCGTGAAACAAGTTTGGGCAGACTTAATCCAATTTATAATGGACATAGTTTTAAACTGTCTCTAATCAGCAATTCCTGCAGGCTCAGTAGTAATCCTACCTCATCTCCTAATGGTCACTATGTTGTGAGATTTGGTAGTATCCCAAAGGACCAACCTCACCTGTAGAATAGAGAATATTGTCTGTAGAGGGAAGAAGATGGAAATGAAAATAAACAGTAAGGGGAGTTAACAAATGGCTGCAAAGGACTTCACTTGAGATATGTGAAAATCTTAGGACTGCAAGACATTTCTTCTTCTCCCCAACACCCCAATCAATATTACCAAAGTGACTATCTTTAAAAAAGATAGTGTCAAAACATCTAATGCAAAGTTCTAATAATACTGACCTCCTTAATAAGCATATTAGCTAGGTTGTTTCCCATGCATTATAACAGCAGGGAGTTGACCAGGATTTTTAGAGCAGAATTTCCCCCCCCATGATTGGCGGGGGGGGGTTGGGGTTGGTGGTTCAGAAGCAGGCGCGTGCAGACGTGCCTTTGATCGGCACCCCCAACTGGGGGCGCGCCGCCATTTTACATGGGCGGGCCAATTAAGGCCCCCCCAGCGTGACGTCTGCACGGAAGCGCTATGCGTTCCCTTTGCGGGCGGGGTTGGGGGGGGGATTCCCTGAGCCAAGTGTGCGCTCTTTCACGCATGTGATCAGCTCCACAATAAAAAATCTTAAAAACAGAAAAAAAAAATTTCCCTGACAGGTCCCCATGTGACACTATCACATGAGTTGGGACATGTCCGTCACTTCTAAATACACTTTTATTAAATTTTTTAAAACCTACATGAAACCAATTCCCGCCAGGGCTCCCGGCCTGCCCGCCAACCTTATGGTTGGACGGGCGGGTCCACTAATCACGGTAATTACTTTGTCAATGGCCTCAATAGACCATTGACAGGTCGGCGGGCGCACAGCTGATTCAGCTGAGCCCCCGCCGACGCGAAAATTGAAATAAGGCGGGGTGATGTCAGGACTTCCGCCCAACGTCATCCCGCGTCATTTCACGGGTCGGCGAGCAGGCCCCGCCCCCCCGCTGGCTGACCAGGAAATCCTGGCCTTACTGTTCTTCTATGTAAATTCTGCTAATATTACAGCTGCAAAAGATACATTCAACCAGTTTAACTGTACATTTACTTTTAACTGTTATGGTAAGCTTGGCCCACTTGGTGCAGTAGGTTAATACAACCTCCTTTAACCAATGGAAGCTGTATTCAACTCGCGACCAATCAGATGAATTAAGCAAGTGAAATACATTCGAGCTGGACTAAATATCATTCCTACAGAAAATGGGTCAGCAGAAAGCTCCCCATCATTCCGCGCTAACTTTGTAATGTCCTTCAAAAGAGGTCATGTTGATGAAGTGGGATGCTCTTGAGATGGAAGTTAAGACAGATGAAACAAGCTTTACTCGAAACATAACTTGTGTTACACCAGATCCCGGACTGCTCGATATCACCAGTGAAAATGTTCTATTTCCTGGCATTGAGGTTCCTCACTGGAGTGAAGGAAAACAAAATGGAAGCTTCATGTTGGAAGTAGCTGAATTTCACTTGGGGATCTCTGTCACCTCAGAGTGAAATTTTGAAGTCATAAAACAAGTATTACCTGCTGGATCAGATTTGCACAGCAACTATTTTAATCTGACCATATGAACAACCACACTTCACAATCCTACTAACAATCATTCATCATAGTGCAGAGGCTGAACTGTTTGGCCACAGAGCAACAAGCAGCTATATCATCAGAACATTCAAGCATTTCTCTTATCTTCACTTCATGGAGTACCCTGAACACAAATGTAAAACCAGTCAATTAAAAAGAATTACAAATCCAGTCGTAAAGGGAAAACCTATTGGGATGCACATGAGAGGCTGACTGAATAATTCAACATGACTCAATAAACACAAACTGGATGAATCATTACTGTATGATGATTATATCCAGTGAGATCCCCAAAATGTAATTATGTTTCTAACTTCTCCCAGTTCTGATGAAATGTCACAGGCCTGAAACATTAGCTCTGTTTCGCTCCACAGATGCTGCCATAACCCGAGTATTTCCATCATCTTCTGTTCTTATTTCAGATCCCCAGCATCCAAAGAATTCTGCTTTTTGATTAGTCCCCCAAGTGTACCCTTTGTTTACTGAACAGCTGCTGTAGAATTACAAATAATGCTGGATGGTTAAAAACTTGATGGATCAGATAGCCTGGGTGGAAATAGGCACATTTGGAGTTTGCAAGAAAGCAAATGCTGAATAACTCTGTCAGCAGCACAGAATAGGTGTTGGCTGGATCAGTTACAGAATGCTATACAGCATCTTCGGCCATTACCTGGTAACTGCTGGAGCTTTTGCTCATTGGTCGATTCCACATCATCTTTGTGTGTGCAAAGCCGGGTTGCTAGGATTCCATCTCGATCTATCTTCTGGTTGGCTGTATTGATCAACTGGACTGCAACTTCTTCTGGGCATCTGATTTCAGGAGAGATTTATTTTTTCAGAACAGCCTTCAGTAATTTCCAATATACATCAACAGAATAGTCAGACTTCCACCATTGATGCTGCTCCCAGGGCAGCCAGCACAAAAAGCTTTAGTTAGCAGCTGGATAGATCCTGACATTATTTCACTGGCCACCACTTTCTACCTAAATGTATAGTGCACAAAATGAGCCCTGAGGGAGCAGATGCAGTGGAGTACCTAGTCAGTGTGGTATTCCAGTCAGATGCCCAGCTTATGAACTACTAATCGATTCAGAGCAACGTTCCCTCTAAGCCACACAGCATCCTGAAAGTTATCACACAAGTTGCGCACAAGTCAGCCCCTTTAAAATTACCCCGCTTGCGCAGTCACACAAATAATTTAAAGGGACCACATACTTAAAGAAATCGCCCATACACTCCAAATAAAAAAAATTCCAGGGAACATTGGCGCAGAGTTACAAATTAAAAGAAATGGTGAAGATAATATAGGCCACACGACACAACTAGTTATTGCTAAGCTAATTGATGAATCATAGATACTGGCCATTTTGCTCAGCAAGTCCACACCAGTGCTTTTTGTCCACATCAAACTTTTGATACAGATTGTTCCAGCTTTCTTTCCTCATCTTTAATATCCATTTCAATAAACTGCAGAGTAAGATAATGATAATAATGATTTGGTGATCGTTTAGTGAGGGTTACATATTGACCAGGGCATCAGAGAGAATGCTCCTGCCCTTCTTTGAATCATGGAATCTTTTACATCCACCCGAAAGGGCGGTTAAGGCCTTGACTTTGTGGGTGGAATTGTCCCAAATTTGCACTAAGTGCGGTAGCGAGTGTGAAAAATGACGTTTTCCCTGCCGGCCAGAATGGCAGGTTTTTCACACCATATCGTCCCATTCCCGCCTCATTAATTATGGAGCCACAGAAAACACGCCGTTTCGCTGGTGAGCGGCCTCTGAATCGCCCGTCACACCGTTACCTCACCGTTTCCTCACTCCGGGTGCCATATCTAAATTGCAGCCGCACACAGAGTTCTTAACGCTCACAGCCCAGGACTGCTCCAGTGAAGACATGGCCCGAAAGCCAAGAAGAGTTCAGTGACCTGTCACTGGAATGCCTTGTGGAGGCCCCCCCGTGATGTCCTCTACCCCCATTCTGGCCACAGATGTCCAGCAATCTCACCACTCTGGCTTGGGAGGCAGTGGCAGCGGTGGTCAGTGCCAACGCTGCCCAGAAGAGGTTGGCCATTAGCTTCCATCCCAGAAAGAGGATGAATGATCACATCCGTGCCGCCAGAGTAAGGCAACCATCTCATCACTCTAAACTCACAAGCCCATCACACAGTCACTGGCATCTCACTCACTGCCAGCTCAAGGGACATCTCACTCTCTCGCACACATCCTCACATCTCCATCTGGCCTCATCTGCTCTGGAGATTGCCTCCTCAGCCCTCACCATCTTGAGGCCACTTGTACAGATCAACATGTACCCTCACATGGACCCTGTGATACTCCCTTCCCCAGTACAGCCTCTTCCCTTGCCTGAGGTCACTTCTCCCCCTTCCCCAAGCAAGCCCTAGCTCTGCAGCCGTTGAAAGGCCACTCCCACCTTGCGGCCGATGTGCTAGGTAGAGACCTGCCCATGAGCCCTCCTAAAAGTGATGTGGTGCTGTCTGCAAAGCCTGGCACGGATGACCGCGAGTGCTGCTCTAAGCAAGGTAGGCAAACAAACCTTGAAGTACTGAGTGAAGTGCAGCCCACCGGGTGCACATCACTTGTGTACAATTGCGAAACAAGTTGGCGTGATGCCCGGACGATCCAGCGTCGGGGGTGGGTAGGGGGGATGACTCTGGCGAGCAGGGCTTATCATGGGATGCTAAAGTATTGAAATTAGGTTCCCGACATGCGATGGGGAGAAAACGCGGCCCACCATTAACGGGCGGAGTGGAAAATCGCAAACTAGTTTCACAACGGTGTAAAACCAATTTTTTGGCCTTCTCGTCATATGGTCTGCTCACCCCCACCATGACGCCCGCCGCCAACAGGAGCGAAAAATTCCAGCCTATGTCTTATCTGAAAGTTGCACCTTAGATTGTGGAATACTGTACTGGATTATGCGCTCAAGTCTCTGGAACGGGTCTTGAATCCACAACCTTCTGCCTCTGCCACCCCCAGAGACAAGTCTGGTACAATTACACTTCATTAGAGTGACAGTAGCTCACTGGCTCATATAATTTCTCTTACTACAATGCTCCCCAAATGAAAAATAGAACAAGAAAATCATGACTTGCTGTTTTCAACAGATGGAATGGGAGGAGGGGATAGGTCCTTTTTTGGCCAAACTCAGTTAAACAATCTCTAACAAAATTGCAAGTATTCAAATCATTGTAAATATTTATTGGGCACTTAGTAAGAACATAAAATAACATTTTAGAAATGGGAGAAGGCCATTAGGCCCAATTTTTGAAGAATCAATCGCACTTAGAGTAGCCCTCAATCCCTTTCTTCTCTCCAGTAACAAATTCAACTGTCTCTTAAATTTTTTAATATGGTTTACCTCAGTGGCTATATCTGCCGTGCTTTGGACAGATTTTCATTGTCAAATATAACAAGCTTCATTCAACTTGATGGAATACCTGATTTATCCCACACATACACAAACTGCAATAACAATTTGGTGACTGCAATAAACAGTCACTAAATGCATCACTGAAAATGGAAGGTACAAGATGTTTCCTTGCAGGATACTCTACTATGTAATGGAATACTTGCCTCCCAAGCCGAATAACCTGCAACATTGCAATGAACTTTTTATCGGTTTGTCTTCGCACATCCGTTAGTTCCATGTTCATATGGATACACTTCTGCCAACTCTTAGCCTTGAATAAAGTACAAAGAGCATTCACTTTACTGAGCAATTGAACAGAGGTTCCTAAAATCCAGCAAATGGAACAGAGTATTACTTCCTGTAATTTCTTCCCCACTTACAAAATAATTATAACAAAGCAGTGAACACAATTATGTATTCTCCGTGTTTGGTTTCCTCCTTTTGCACTTCTTCTCCTGCCCCTCATGGTGTAACCTCTAGAGATAATCAATTCCACTGCCTATTCTCTTAATAGAACGGAGGGCAATTAAATATTTTATAATTTGCAGCTTTAAAGAACGTCGTTTGTGACTGACGTTATGATCTGATCCAATATTTTTCAAAATCATGATTGTCCGGACAGAGTAGACAGAGAGAGAAACTGTTCTCATTGACAGAAGGTTCAAAAACCAGAGAAAACTGATTTAATGTGACTGGCAAAAGAACCAGAGGCAAAATGAGGAAACAACTTTTTTAACTGAGTGGTTTGGATAGAACCATGGAAAAGTTACAGCACAGAAGGAGGCCATTCGGCCCATCTTGTCCATGCCAGCCCGAAGACACCCAGGTGCCCTTTCTAATCCCACCTTCCTGCACCCGGCCCAAAGCCCTGCAGCTTACAGCATCTGAAATGCACCGCCTCTAAGTGTGGTGGAGGCAGATTCAATCATGGCTTTCAAAACAGAATTGGACATGCATCTGAAGGGATAAGATTTGCAGGGTTACAGGGAAAAGGCAAGGAACTGGGACTAGCTAAATTCCTCTTAAAAGAGCTAGCACAGATACAACAAACTGAAATAAAAAAAAACAGAAAATACTGGTCTGACAGCATCTGTGGAGAGAGAAACAGGGTTAACATTTCGAGTCCGTATGACTCTTCCTCTTCATACCTGCTGAGCTTTTCCAGCATTTTCTGTTTTTATTTCAGATTTCCAGCATCTGCAGTATTTTGCTTTTATCTTACAACAAGCCATAAGGCCTTGTTCTGTGCCAATATCATTCTTGATTCTATCAGCCAAGACCTTCATAATAAAAAAAATTCCCCAAATCTAGTCAGATTGGATAACACCCTCCTACACTCTGCAACTTATTCAAGTTGGCTGTTGTAGTTCTCTGTCCCAAAGTCCGATGCATGGCTACTGAAACTTTTGAACACAAAACACAATAAACTTGCAACAAAGATCCTCCCAACATCATCAGTGCTTAAAAGGAGTAGCTGATGGCACATCAACAGTAGATGCCGAATCGTTGACCATTTTAACACTTTGATATGCTTAAAAACAGTTACACCTGCAATTCTCCATGATGTTGCACTACATGTTGACAACTTGTAATTGGTTGTCTGTTGGGCACAGGCTGTACAAGAAAAAACAATTCACAGTTCTTGCACCTTAATCCATTGTGTGTCAGGAGCAGGCACTTAAAGATGCTCCAAACTCAACCGTGTTTCATTGCACTGAGCATCGCTTAGGAAACAAGGCGGTGGAAATTTTTTTTTTTTTGCAAAACATGGAAACCCTTTTCGTTAATAAAGAAAAGGATTTGGATTAGTTAACTCATTACCTGGAAGCAAAATTTGTATTTTTCATTTCTTCGGGACACAGGAGGAAGCTGTAGAAAATCTCCACAGACTATCAACTGGATTCCACCAAATGGTTCATTGCATTTCCGAATGATCCTGCAATAATAAAATGGAACACTGAATCAGCTCAAGACACTCAGCGACCAGTCACTACAAAGGAATAGGAGAGCCATCCATAAACATGAAACCATCCTTCATCTTTTCACATCAATTTAAGGAAATTTTATAATTCTAATACTTGGGATTTTCAGAGCCTCATTCAATCATGTTGTAAGTAAGTATCTATAAAAATAGTCAACAAAGTGGTGGCCAGTATTTCTCAAGTCAAAGTCACGATACGTATGCCCTGTTCTGCATTGATGTTGTCCACAAGTAAACTTTTTTTTATTATTCACTCATGGGGCATGGGCTTCGCTGGCTGGGCCAGCATTTATTGCCCATCCCTAGTTGCCCTTGAGAAAGTGGTGGTGAGCTGCCTTCTTGAACTGCTGCAGTCATGTGATGTAGGTACACCCACAATGCTGTTAGGAAAGGAGTCTCCAACAAATTCCATCTGAGATAGAGCACCTTAAGCAGATTAAAACACATGAGGTATATGGTAACAAGTACCATTAAAAACCTCAGCGCCGCTACTCTATGAAACCCATTATAATCACATCCATTTCTGTTTACTGTATTAACAAACTGCATTTATATAGTGCCTTTAACATAGAAAAGCATCCCATTACGCTTTACAGGAAACAATGACAGTAAGCCAAGGAAAGAAATATTAGGACAGGGTCATCAAAGACTTGGTGAAAAAGATAGGCTTTAAGAACAGCATTAAAGGTGAATAGGAATGTGGGGAAGCAGAGGGAGGGAATTTCAGAGCATGAGCCTGGGTGTCTGAAGGCACAGCCACCAGTGGCGGAGTGAAGGGAGGAAGGGGTACACAAGAGGTCAGAGTCAGAGTTCAAAGAGGAGAAAAGGGATGAAAATTTTAAATTGAAAGTGCTGAACGACTGAGAGCCAATGTACATTACCAAGGACAAAAGTGATGGTGAGATGGTCTTGCTGCAGGCCAGGATATAGGCAGCAGGATGAACTGAAGTTTACAGAGTATGCAGGATGGGAAACCAGCCAGAAGAGCAATTGAATAGTCAAGACTGGAGGTGACAAAAGGCATCAATTGGAGTTTCAACAACAGGTTGGCTAATATTAGAGATGGAAATAGGCAGCCTTTGTGATGTAGGATGTACAGGATTGAATCAAGGTTGAACAGAACGCCAAGATTACAAACAATTCAATACGAGACAATCAGTAGGAAGGCTGAATCAGAGAAGAGAGTATGGACATTGTGGCATGGGCAGAAGATGGTTTCAGTGCTCCTATTTGTGGCTCATCTAAGATAAGCAGTCTAATAGTACAGAGACAGTAAAGAGATTGAGAGGTGATAGTGAGGTAGAGCTGATTATTGTTAGTGTACAAGTGGAAGCTAATGACATGCCTTTGAATGTCACCAAATTAGACCATTTTATGATGCTCGTCAGCCAAATATCATCCCCATCATACATGAACAGAAAGCAAACGGACAATATTCTCAGCTTGTTAACAGTGTTATACTTTCAGAAACCACTGCGGGGTTAACAGGTTCAAGAATACAGGGTTATCAGAAAAGCATCATTTACGGAATTGCACATTTGCCAAGTTCCTTGCTGTGATGAGTACCATAAAAACAGCAAAAAGCACAATCTGGAACATTAGTGGTCTAGGTACAAATGACTAACAAAATGGATCTGCTGTGCTCTTGTGTGAAAGCAATCTGCACAGGTCAGATGCTTCCTTCTAAGAAACGTGGCCACATTCAACAAGGCGGGGATTTTTCACACATCTAATAGTAAACTGTGAACAGCATCTCCTCTTAGCCACTGACAGGGTGCAGCAGTAATATTACAATACATGTTCCTATTAAAAAGGAGAGGGATAGAAAAATAACTATGCTACAGTGGTCTTGCAGCTCATATGACATACCTGGCCACTGCTTCAAGTTTGTCAAAGAATTCTCCTTCTATCATGGAAATTTCATCTATGATAAGGTGTCTGCAGCTTTGCCACTGTCTTAGAATCCCAGATCTCTGAGCCAGCTCTACACACTGTTGCAAGGGAGCTTTTCCTGAGCCGATTCCTAATGACAAAAAAAAATCCAAAATCTGTAACACATTTTAGAGAGAGGAGCATTCACTCCGGTCCTTTCACTACGTCAAATCTCAAACTCTTAAGACATTTGTTCATTCATAGCAATGTTTTGATCATTTGCAGCATTCAAAATATGGTTAAGAATCAGAAGTATAGAAAAAAAGAAGGCAATGGCAAGAGAGCAGTATATGTTTTGGAATGTTCTAGCACAAACTTGATGGGGTGAATAGCCTCAGTCTATGTTTTGAACCTCTGCAGATTGAGAGAACTATTTATATAGTGCCTGGTCACTTGAAAATACAAAACTAAATGTTGGAGTCCAAAACCAGCTGTTCATCAGGGTCATGGTATTAGTGAACATTAGTTTGTTGAGAGGCATAGTTTCCGACTCCGCCATGTGTGTTTTTTTTTTGCGATGTGCACTTTGATTTAGACCCTCTTGGCAGTCCTGTAGCAAAAATACCATCTAATGACCCTTCTCTCATTCCTAGTCTTGTGCAGTTTACTATATAGTACTGTGGCACACACCGAACCTGCAAATGCATGGAGAGTTGTTCCTCCAATGTGACAGGCAGCCACTCCAGTACTCGCTGTGGTATAGGTACTTTTTGGAGGCAATGCTCCCACAATCCTCTTCAGCAAGAAAGATTTCCCAGTTCCTTGATTTAAAGTTAAAAAGAAAGAAAGTGAGTGGTTAGGAAAGTATGATTGGTAGATATCATGAGAAAAATCAGTGTCAGTATGACGACATTTTATCTCATAATCAACATCATAGCTTTGAAATAGGGTACAGATCTGTCACCTCTGTCCTAACAATTGCATTAGATCATATCTCGGAAAATTACCCTGTATGACATTTCTGCTCCTCATGCTAGCCTTGCCCTTCTCTGAGCAACACCTATCCATTTACCTCTGGGTAACGCTTACCCATGGAAAGCATTGCCTTGTGAACATGTAACCACAAAACACTGATTTACCTACAGCTAATTTTACTTCCATTCTTCAAGAGCTAACCAGGCAAGAGTAAGTTTGGCCTGGATTCCAGATAACAGAGGTGGAATAACAACATGCAAACCCACCAAGCTCCCCATTCCATACAGACTGCATTTGACAAAATGAATAAAGTATAAAGCACCTCTGGGCTGGTATAAAATGCAGGGGTAAGAAGTGGGAAGGAAAGAGGAAATGGAAGGATCCCAAATTTCCTCAGGAATCTTTAACGCCTGCTGACCCCACCAAAGATGGCAGGGCTTGGCTGTGCTGGATTTCTGTCACTTTCAGGATAATCTGGTCTGCCTTGTATGATGATAAACTTCTGTTTGTCCCTTACTTGTACCAGCCATATATCCAAGCAAACATTCTGCTTTGCCGTTGTATAATACTTTGAGCCACCCTATACTAAATAATTTATAATTTGGGTCAGAAACCATTGTATTTTTCTACAAGAAATGTCTCCACAATCTACCTCTTTTAGCCTAACTATAGCCACTGAATTACCAGCACTTCCGGTGAAGAAGATATTCTTTCCTTTCAGGATCATGCCCAGGATGTGCGACTGTTCCTTTGTGAGCTTCCTTACCACTGGCATTGACAAGGTGGGCTTTTTGGCAGGTTTCATCTCTGTAACCTGCATCAGGGCAATATACAAACATCAAAAAGCCTTTTCTCTTTTATTTTCTAAACCTCCCCAACCATCCCCACCCCCCCCACCCCCTCACTTTACTGCTTTATGATCTACTGTAAAAAACTTAGGGAGGAACTTTAACAGATAAAACATGGGGTTAACAAAAGAAATTAGAATCCCAACCGACCTCCAATCCACCCACTTCTGGCTTTAACACAGATGCGAAGGTGGACAGCCAACCCACTCCACTGGCATTTTAAATACAATAATGAGGTGCAAGCCTCCCTGTTGTCCAGCTTTTCAACTTTAGTAGTGGTCAGCCAGGTTTCCCCAAGGGGAATGAGTGTAAGAGTGTGCCAAAAGAGCAGAGGATTTCAACTTGTAATACTCACAATAAGTGTGTCACATTGTCATGAAGAGATATTAATGTATATAATGTTATTTGAAATTTTTTTTAAAAAAAAAGGTTTAGTGTCTGTGTCTGTGTGTGTGTTAATTGGATTAAAGCCAGCTAGTCTGTGTGCTTTGATGTATAGTAGTTTTGAGATGTAAACAGTAAGGTAAAGGGTGCATTTGCATTTTGTTGAATAAACCATTCAAAGACTGGGGTGTGAAATCTTGCACCTAGCTAGGAGACACCAAGCAATATGTTTATATTATTAATAAATTGGTACTATGAAAGGGGTTTTATTTGTTAGGGGAGGTGGAGTCAAAGGACCTGGTGATACAATGAGAACTTGCATTCAAAGGGAAAGGTTGGGTATAACAGAGGAGTTGTGTGTGTGCAGGTCAGAGGCATGTAAGATCTAAGCCTGTAAGCCTACCACTGTCTGCGAAAGAACAAATTGAAAGGAACCTCATTTTGAATTCGTAAGGTGATAAATGCTTTGCCTGGCTCTGTTTAAGTCTATTGGTTATTGTTGCCTTAGTGGAGATTAATTTGGGAATTTGTTAAAAGTTATGATAGTAGTAATTTGTAACCATGTATACGTGTTTAATTTATTGTAAATTAATAAATGTTTCATTTAGTTTGATATAAAAACCTCTCAAGAACTGGTCATATTCCTGAATTTAGAGCTGCAACTCAAAACATACCACTTGAAAATATAGGTTTAAAGTTTCCCTCTGGGATTTTAAATAACTCAGCCTTTACAAAATGCTGTGTCATAACACATATACATGGATTTTAGTGACAAATAAAGAACAGATATCATGAAGAATTCAGGTGTAGTTGAATTTGGGAGCTGTCCAATCTCATTTCACTCTAGACCCTCAATGCTAATAAAGAGAGTAGCACCCTACTCTGAACTGAAGTCAAACCCAGGATCCAAAGGTAAATGGATGGGATAGGAAGAGGTTTTGTAGCCTTAAGTATGGATTTTAAAAAAAATGTTATTCCTGGTTTCTTCCCATTTGGTCACATGATTATACGATAAATACCACAGTGAAACTTTATGAAGCTGTTGCCCTATCTCCATGCAGTCCCTTAGTTGAGAATTGAGAGAGATTTGCATGCAATTTGTCTTTCTCGATGCTACCCTATTCACAATATCCAGGAGGGCAGATATACAAGGCAGGAGGGGGAAGACTACCCTACAATTTTCTCAGTGAAAGGAACATCTCTTGCCTGCTTGGCACCTTTCTTGACAGTCCATCTGGCATGGGGAAAATATGGGCACAAGCAGCCCATAACACAGTACACCAAAGCTGTCATACCACATCATCCTTCAAGCCAACCAGCTTTCTGTTTTCCTGCAAGCATTCTGGTATGCCACGTAGTACTAAAACCAACATTAAATAAACCAGCTTGGGAAAGGATTACCTACCAGACAGTTTTCAGATGAGATGGTCCGTAGTCGTTTGATCTGCTTGCTTGGCCCTGGGATGCCTACTTGATTTCTCAGGCCTTTGGTAGAAATTGGTGTCTGCACAGTCCCCTGCGACTGAAGCTCATTAGCTCGTTTCAAGTCCTGTGCCTGCACAGGGCTGATTGTATCAAATGTCCGTGGAAGTGTGGAGAGCAGCCGCGTTCGGCCACTGACCGGTTTGCTGATCTTCTTATCTGCAGCGTATTTAATGGCAAGTGTCTTAAAGAGTACTTTCAGTTTATCTGGTGGACAGTTCGAAACCAGGATCTGAATATTGTCAGGGATCAGTTTAATGGAGCTCTTCCCGTCCCGAAGAAACTGCGTGAAAAGTTGGATTTCACGGAGGGTGAAGTTTTGGGACAGCTTGCCATCGTGCACTTGAAGAATAAGGTCGCGGAATTCATTGCGCCCAAGGGTGATAATGGCATTGCGAATGCTTTTGCGCTTGGTCGCCTGGCCAGCTGGGTTGAGGTATTCAATTGTCACGCTGCATTGAACCTCAGCGCCTGAAGAGGCAGGGAACATTCTGCTCTGCAAGTGAAAACAAGTGTTGTCGTAGAAATTTCAAATAAAACGAGTCAAGAGTTGTACTATTGTATCAGGTGTTGGCAGGTTCAGCATTTCTAACTGAGTTTCATATAATGGAGAAAATAGTAAAGTTACACCAATCAGTGAAAAATCCTTGCAGGCTGGTTTCTATTTCACTGGACATGTGGCACAGGTGCTGCAAGCAAACAATAACCAGACTTAATGGAGCATAAAGATAGATGGTTTTGTTCTGTACAGAGGACTTCACTTTTGATCTGGTTTCAAAACCATTCCTCAAGGTTAAAATAAAACTTGCATAAAAAGCACCTTTCACCATCACTGGAGTTTTAGAGCTAATGAAGTATTTTTTGAAGTGTAGTCACTGTTGTGATATAGGCAACCTGGTAGCCAATATGTGCACAGCAAACTCCCACAAACAGCAAATGTGATAATGATTGCATAATCTGTTTTTTGTGATACTGGTGAAGCATAAATATTGGCCAGGTCACCATGGACAATTCCCCTGTTCTTAGAAATAATATGGTGAGATATTTTACATCGCAGTAAGAGTGCAAGAGCAATAGTGGTAGGGGACTCAATAGTGAGGGGTGCAGCCGTAGATGTGAATCCAGGATGGCGCGTTGCCTTTCTGGTGCCAAGGTCAAGGATGTCACATAACAGCTGCAGGGCACTCTGAAGGGGGAGGGTGAACAATCAGAGGTTGTGGTTCACAATGGTACCAATGACATTGGTAGAAAGAGGGATGAAGTCCTGCAACAAGAATTTAAGGAGCTAGGTAGCATATTAAAAAGCAGGACCTCAAAGGTTGTAATCTCTGGATTACTCCCCGTGCCATGTGCTAGTGAGTGTAGGAATAGGAGGATAGAGAGGGTGAATGCGTGGCTGAAGAGATGGTGCAGGAGGGAGGCCTTTAGTTTCCTGGATCACTGTGTCTGTTTCTGGCAAAGGTGGGTCTGTACAAGTCGGACGGGTTGCACCTGAACCAGAACAGGACCAACATCCTTATGGGGAAGTTTGCTACTGCTGTTGTGTGGGGGGTTTAAATTAATTCAGCAGGGGGGTAGGATACAGAGTGAAGGTACAGTAGGAGGTGATGCATAGCCAAATATAGAAGAGAAACTAAGTCAGTCTGGAAGGCAGAGCAAATATAGACCTGTTAAGGCACAAGGGAATAATGCAAGGCTGGATTGCATATATTTTAACGCAAGGAGCCTTACAAGTAAGGCAGATGAATCGAGGGCATTGATGAACACATGGGAATATGATATTGTTGCTATCACAGAGACATGGTTGAGGGGACGGCAGAACTGGCAGCTCAATATTCCAGGGTATAAAATCTTCAGGTGTGATGAGGGTGGGGGTGGGTAAAAGAGGAGGTGGCATTGCACAATTGATCAAGGAGTCAACTACTGCAGTAAGGAGGGATGGTATCTTGGAAGGTTCTTCAAATGAGGCCATATGAGTAGAAGTTAAAAACAAAAAGAGGAAAATCACACTGCTGGGAGCATACTATAGGCCTCCAAACAGTCAGGGTAGATAGAGGAGCAAATATGTAGGCAAATCTCAGAAGTGTAAAAATAATAGGGTAATAATAGTAGGGGATTTCAACTTCCCCAATATTAACTGGGATAGTCTTGGTGTGAAAGGCTTAGAGGGGGCGGAATTCTTAAAGTACATCCAGGAGAGATTTTTGAGCCAGCACGTAGAAAGTCCTACAAGAAAAGGGGCGGTACTGGACCTAGTCTTAAGGAATGAAGCTAGGCAAGTGGTAGAAGTGTCAGTGGGGATGCATTTCAGGGATAGTGACCATAACTCTGTAAGATTTAAGGTAGTTATGGAAAAAGAGAAAGATGGGCCGGAAATAAAGGTCCTGAATTGGGGGAAGGCAGATTTCAATATGATAAGACAGGATCTGACCAAAGTGGACTGGGAGCAGCTGCTTGTAGGGAAGTCTACATCAGACCAGTGGGAGTCATTCAAAAAGATAATAGTGAGAGTTCAGGGCCAACATGTTCCTCTAAAGGTGAAGGGTAGGACCAACAAGTCCAGGAAACCCTGGATGTCAAGGGACATAGAGGATTGGATAAGGAAAAAAGGAGGCTTATGGCAAATACAGAGGGCTAAAAACAGCGGAAGTCCTAGAGGAGTATAGAAAGTGTGGGGGGGTACTTTAAAAAGTAATTAGGAGAGCGAAGAGGTGGCATGAAAAAAACACTGGCGGGCAAGATAAAGGAAAATCCCAAGGCATTTTATAAATATATTAAGGGCAAGAGGAGAACCAGGGAAAGAGTAGGGCCCATTAGGGACTAAAGTGCCAATTTGTACGTAGAGCTGGAGGACGTAGGTGAGGTTTTAAATTATTACGTTTTATCTGTGTTCACTATGGAGAAGGACGATATAGGTGTAGAAATCAGGGAGGGAGACTGTGATATACTTGAACAAATTAGCATTGAAAGGGAGGAGCCCTGCAGAGGAGAGTCACCAGGATGTTGTCTGGGCTGGAGCGTTTCAGCTATGAAGAGCGACCGGATAGGCTAGGGTTGTTTTCCTTAGAGCAGAGAAGGCTGAGGGGGGGAACCTGATAGAGATATACAAAAATATGAGAGGCATAGATAGGAAGAAACATTTTCCCTTCGTGGAGGTGTCAATAACCAGGGGGCACAGATTTAAGGTAAGGGGCAGGAGGTTTAGAGGCGATTTGAGGAAACATTTTTTCATCCAAAGGGTGGTTGGAGTCTGGAACACACTGCCTGAGGGGGTGTTGAGGCAGGAACCCTCACAACATTTAAGAAGTATTTAGATGAGCACTTGAAACATCATAGCATATAGGGTTACGGGCCAAGTGCTGGAAAATGGAATTAGAATAGATAGATGCTTGTTGGCTGGCACAACACAATGGGCCGAAGGGCATGTTTCTGTGCTGCATAACTCTGTGACTATGACACTCGAGCAGGCGGATGATGCCTCAGTGTATTGCCTCATCCCAAAGACCCTTCTTCAGTGCTACACTGGAGTGTCAGCCTTGATTTTTGTGCTCAAGCCCTGGAGTGGGACTTGAACCCAGAACCTTGTGACTCTGAGGTGAGAGTGCCACAAAATGAGAATATTCTGACTGTACTGCTCAGTTTCTGGAGTTCTATTCATTGTAGTCAATGGCAGTGAAATGTAATGAAGTGTCACTGGCACTCTGGAGTCTGTCTTTCCAGAGTAAAAACTGCAAAAAACAAACTTCAAAAGTAGTAGAAAGTCAGAATTCCATTAAGACAAACAGACAAGTTTACATTTTAAGTGCAATCTTCATCTGTTCTAAAGAAGGTTGGCACCCAAAATTCAATTTTATTTGTTCTCACCACTTATTGTTGACCAACCTCTTTCCAGTATTTTCTGCTTCTTTCAGAAGTAATTTAATTTGTTTCCCTCACAGAGCCAGCATTTGCTCTAAAATGGAATTCACTGCTTTCCTACTCACCAAACTTTTTTCAAATTTGTGTGAACATGTTTCCATTGATAAATATATCTACCTGTATCACATTGTTATCGACAAATGCCAAGATCGAGAACTGGCTTTTTCTTTCCTAAAAGAACGTAACACTTGAATATAACAGAAAATGGTAGAAACACTAAGTGAGGAAGATGGTGGCATAGTGGTGATATCACTGGATTAGTAATAGAGGCCCAGATTAATGCTCTGGGCACATGGGTTCAAATCCCACGATGGCAGCTGGTAGAATTTAAATTCAATTAATAAATCTGGGATATAATACTAATCTCAGCCCAGACTAATGCTCTGGGCACATGGGTTCAAATCCCATGATGGCAGCTGGTAGAATTTAAATTCAATTAATAAATCTGGGATATAATACTAATCTCAATAATGATGACCATGACAACAATCATTTATTGTTATAAAAACCCATTTGGTTCACCAATGCCCATTAGGGAAAGAAATCCACCATCCTTACCTGGTCTGGCCTACACAACAGCTGCTTGACTCTTAACTATCCTCTGAAGTGGCTAAGCAAGCCACTCAATTCAAGGGCAATTAGGGATGGTCAACAAATAGTGATGCCCACATACCATCATAGAATAAAAAAAAGGTCAGGCAGAATCAAGTTAATGTTTTAGGTCATTAACCTTTTGTCAGACTGGCAAAAGTTAGAGACGTTGCAGGTTTTAAGTAAGTACAGGGGCAGGGAAGGGTTGTGAGAAGACGTAAGGCAGTAATGATTAAATAGCAAAAGGGATGAAGGTGCAAAAAGAGAGATTGGGATAAGTAAAAGAAACAAATATTCTAACTCTGGTGGATCCAATTGCAATGGACAAACCAGTAAATGATTCACACATCACAAAATTGGTCCAGCACAAGAGGCTGCCATTTGGCCCATTGTGTCAGCACCAGGTCTCCAAATGAGCAACTCATCTAGTGCCATTCCCCCACCTTCTCCCTTTTCAGGTAACAGTCTAATTCCCTTTTGAATGTTGAAACGGCATCCACCACATTACCAGGCAGTGCATTCCAGACTCTAACCACTAATTCAGCATAACTGCAAATTTTACCATCAGAAAGTTACTGGATTGGCTTCACTCCACCCTAGTTTAACTACAGAATTATCTGTAACATTCCTGCACCACACTGAACCCTTTACAGTACTTACCTGAATATCTGGGTCAATCACAGATTCTGAATCGGTTATGCAAAAAGATTTCTGTTACTGGGCATCACTATTCAACTGTAGATGTAATCGGTCTCACGTTTCTGAATCCTGTGCAGTTCTCACTGATGTGGCTCAATCCACGGGTTGATTAGAATCTCTGCCTGTAGATTTGCTTCGCTGGATTAGTCTTCAAACTGGGACTTCTTCCCTCCACGTATACACACGCTTGTGTAAGTTTACTGATGTGTCTTTAAGTATGGCTGTAAAGGACAGCAACAGCTGATGCTTCCCTACAATCAAGCGCAGGATTTCTCAGGTTCTGTCCCTCTCCGCATCCGCTGCAACTTTCAAATTTGCCAGTACGAGTTTCACCAATCAGAGGAGGGTGCTTTGAATTCTTAGCCAATCACATTTCCGTGCGCCAGGACGGTAGGGGTCAGAGGGCGCACGCTCCATTGTGACATCATTGCGGGGCATTCGGTGGCAACATTTGCGGGTCGAGGAGTGAAATACACATGCCTGGGACAGGCAGGGGCAATACACATTGGGGTAGTTACTATTCGGGGGAAAAAGGCAGGTTAAAAGGCTTGTGGTTCACATCTTTTTCAGGTGAATTATATTATATCAGATTTCCAGAGTCTACAGTTTTATTTAAGGAAGAGGGGAGATCAGAGCCCTCCCAAAGTTTTATAATGCTTTTGTGAAGCGCCTTGGGACGCTTTGTTCCGACAAAGGAAAGGTGCTGAATAAATATCATTGAAAAAATTTGTGTGTAGTACAGGGGTTAAAGAGCGGTTGCATTTAAGTTTTTAAATACTCCATTTCAAAGCCTTTAAACCACTAAAGTTTGCGATATAGCTTCGTTTTTTTTCAATTTGATAAGTTTGCAAACAGAACAATTAATCACGAGATGACATTGTTCCGTCATTGGCCAGGGAGTTAAAGGAGTTACATTTATATTGTTTTGGATTTCCAGCATCCGCTGTATTTTGCTTTTATTTACATTTTATATTGTGCAGTCATGAATGTCTATTGAAGTATTTCTGAAGTGTGGACACTGAGGAAATGCAGCAAGTTCCCACAAAAAGCAAATGTGATAATGACCAGGTTTTTTTGGGTACAAAAGCAAAATACTGCAGATGCTGGAAACCTGAAACAAAAACAGAAAATGCTGGAAAAACTCAGCAGATCTGACAGCATCTTCAGATTAGGCACTTTACAGCCTTTTGGACTTAACATTGAGTTCAACAACTTCAGACCATGAACTCTGTCCTCTATATACACCCCTTTTTAAAAATCTTTTTTTCCAAAATTCATTTTTATTTTTTATCCACTTATTTTTATTTATTTTTATTTTCATTAATTTATTCATTGTTTTATCCACTCTTTTTTATCCCCCCTTATCCCATTTTCGATCCCTTTCCCCCCTCCATCACCCCACCCCCACAAGGGCAATCTGTTACTTGTTCATGTTGTTCTTTCCAGAGTGCTTACCTGCTATTATCACATTCTGCTTTCTTATCTTAATGCCACTACCAGCATCCTTTTTAGTCCTTACCACTACCATTAACAGTCCCTTTGTCTTTTTGTTCATGACATCTTTGTCAATCTCCCCTTTGCTTCCACCTATCACTGGCCATCTATCCAACTTCACCTGCTCCACCCACCTTAAACAGTATAAATTTCATCACATTTCTACTTCTCTGTAGCTCTGAAGAAGGGTCATACAGACTAGAAATGTCAACTCTGCTTCTCTCTCCACAGGTGCTGTCAACTGTTTCTCTCTCCACAGATGCTGTCAGACCTGCTGAGATTTTCCAGCATTTTCTGCTTTTGTTTTTTTATGTTGATTAAGGGATACATATTGACCAGGGCACCAGGAATAACTCCATGTCTTTCTTTGAAATAGTGTCATGCGGTCTTTTACATCCACCTGAGAGGGCAGTTGAGGACTTTTAAAGGTATTATCTGAAAGATAACACCTTCAAACAGTGCAGCACTCACTCGGTACTGTACTGGAGTGTCAGCTTGAGCTTTTTGTGCTCCTGTCTCTACAGCAGAATCTGAACTCAACCTTTCTGACTCAGAGGTGAGAGTGCTATCAACCGATCATAATCTGACAATTATGATAAGCTTAGAACAACAGCATTGCTATGGTTTGCACTTCAAACGTATATGATGTGAATGGAACGTTCCCTAGTGTTCAATGTGGTAGCTGAGAAGCAGAGTTTGTAGATCTAGGAATCCGGTCTACTACAAAACATGCATTTGCGTAGTGCCATTAACATAGGACACGGATGAGAAATTTCTGCCGTTTGGCAGAATTCTGACTTTTGGATTCTGGAATTCTAATCTCCGCCTGACCAGGGGGAGCCATCATCCAGCCCCTCTCTCTTCTGCTATCATCTGCTGCCATCCAAGGCCCCGGGCGTTACTGATGGAGTGATTCGGCTCCGATCCAACCACAACCTGCCGTTTGGCTTCACACTCTGGCCCTGGGAGGAAGGGAGACTCCAGCCACCTTGGTCTCAGCTACAACCCGCCCTCGGCAGCAGTCACCATTTTGCACTGCCTCTAGCTCGGTCTGCCTCGGGGCCCAGCGCTACCTGAGTGCCAAGCGATGGAAGAGGCAGCATTGCCCGGTCCACCGGAGTTTGAGGCCCTAGAGCCTGAGCTCCTATCCCCCTGGGGAGGCAGCTCACCCTTCACCGGCACTATGGACCCAAGTGGCACTTGCCGAGGAGGAAGTGCAGCCACCCATTGATGGGCAGTGGGAGCAACCAGGAGCCAAGTCTCGGTAAGGTGGAAAAATCCAGATCGGAGTTAAAAACATATTTATATGATGTATTATTTTATGTCAACTGATAATACTTTGCTAATAGCATACCAAATGTCACTATGCTGCTTTTTTGCTGCATTGTTTTTGCTGGCGATGAGTTAATTTTCAAGTTTTTTTATACATGTATTAATTTATGGAATGCGGGAATCCCTGGTAAGGCCACACTTTGTTGCCTAGCCCTTATTGCCCTTGAGAAGGTGGTGGTATGTTAAAATGGGTTCGTATTGGAAAATAGTATGTGAAGCACTGCCGTAGTCCTTTGCATGTACATAATCCAACAAGATCATGTTCTGTCGTCAGTATAGATTTCATCCTGTATTACATACACTAACTGCATTGAATTCTGAAACACTGAGGTCACTTTGGTGATTTTATGCAAATATATTGACCACAGTCTTGATGGTAATAGAAGGTAAACAAAGGGAAAGCTAATGTTTCTACCCATTTGAAGTTGAATAATTCCACCTATTTGAAGTGGCCTAGAAACTTTTACATTTCATTACAGATCTTAAAAAGTGCTATAATTAAATGATCCCTTGTCGCAAAAAATTTCAGCTTTTTGTCTTTCGTCACTACTTTCAGACCTTTTTGTCTTCAGCCACACTCAACCTTAATTAAAGTGCTGGTTATAAATGAAAGGAACATATTGATTAAATAATTTAAAGTGAAACTTCACAAATTGTATAGAAAAATGTAAATTTGGTTAATTGATCAGAACATAAAAATCCAGTTCATAATTGGTATTCCTGATTTTTAAAACAGGAAAATTGGTTTGCGATAATTTTGTATTGTTAGGAATTTTTAAAAATCATTATATTGAATTTGAATTGTATAAGGTAAATTCAATTCATAAATTGTATTACTATTTAGAATACTTGAAGCATTTTTCAACAAGGAAGAGGTGTTCCATGCTCATAATGTGACTACTACAGTAATCATTCAAGTCAGTTTAATGTAATATCTTGCAGCTCTTTCAGCATCTGCAGTTGAACCAAGAGCAAACTTTGCACAGAATAAAACTGACCTTTTTGATTTATTCCACAGTTGTTTGTACTGGAAAAATTTTAGGATCGGCAAATGAAGAAACAACCGAAGAGGCTGAAAGTAGAAAATACAGTTTGCAAAAGAGAGAGAAAAGTTCACACTGAAGAAAGGGAACTTTGTGCTGACGATTTCCTGTTTACCTGCAAAATAATCTATCCATTTCTTCAGGGCAGGAAGAATTTATTGAGACGGTTGGTATAATGATACAAGAACTTGGTAGGGTACGGTATATGTAGCAATGCAGCATGGCATAGTGCATGGCGGGAGAGGCATGCCAGCCTGTGTTTCCCCAAAAATTGACACTGATGCTTCTTCATGAAGTAAGAACTTTCATGATCCTCAAACTTTTGATAATTTTGAAATTGTATCTTAAAATAGAATGCAGCTTTCATTAATTGTAAGCAAATGGTCCCAATTATGGGGATTAACAGCACCTTGTCTATTTTAGACAAAAATTTTCATTCAATTCTTGTGAACCAGTAGTTCTGCTCATGTGTGGGTTGTCATATGAGGAAAGGTTGGTCAGACTGGGCTTGTTTCCACTGGAGTTTAGAAGAGTGAGGGGTAATTTGATTGAAGTATACAAGATCCTGAATAGCCTTGACAAGGTGGACATGGAAAGGATGTTTCCTCTAGTGGGTGAGTCCAGAACTAAGGGGCACTGTTTTAAAATTAGGGGTCGCCCTTTTAGGACAGAGATGAGGAGAAATGTTTTCTCTAGAAGGGTTGCGCGACTTTGGATCTCTCTGCCTCAGAAGGCAGTGGAGGCAGGGTCACTGAATATCTTTAAGGCAGAGGTAGATAGATTCTTGTTAGGCAAGGGAATCAAAGGTTACCAGAGGTAGATGGGAATGTGGAATTCGAAACACAAGAAGATCAGCCACGATCTTATTGAATGGCGGAGTAGGCTCGACGAGCCAAATGGTCTACTCCTGTTCCTATTTCTTATGTTCTTATGTAAGTGAAAATTTGGCTTTCTTGTGCGAAACTTAAACAAACTAGCATGGTTACTAGACAGTGTATTTATCTATAACCACTCAGAAAAAAATATCCAACAGATGGTGGAGGTTTGTACTGAGAAACAATAAAATGTAGGAGTGAGGGTTTGAGTGCTGTAGTATTTCTGGATGAATAAATGAAGTTTCAACAAACAGCCTTCATCTCCATAATTACCTCTAAATGTTGCTATAGACAGTACCCTAAATGAAGCCCAAGACAGTTTGTTAACACAATTTCATCACGATCAAGGCACCTTTAACTGAGCAAACCATGACATCACAGAGCAAGTCTCACCCTCACGATGCGATCAAACATCTATTAAGGTTTGCAAACTGGGTAGGTTTGAGGCAGCAGGTTGCACAGTCAGCTTAAGTGAATGAAATGGAGCTGCACAGACAAGCTAACTAGCTGATCTCTCTGCTGAATGCGACCAGCTAGAAGATCTGAACAAGTTTACTTTGTGAAGGGAGTGTGAGCAATGGTAACATCATCAGCAGTCGATCCAAAGGAAGGTTATAGATATTGAAAGGTTTGTCTCAACATGGTTATCTTGTAATTGGTGAAGGACATTACAAACTCAGTTAAAACTGCTGCACAGTAGGATGGAATAGTTGTATTTGTAAATCTTCCATGTCATTCCTCATAGGTAGTTGGGTGCCTGTAGCCTGGTCTCTGATGGCTAATCCCTCCTTAGAGTCCCTGATTGACCAGCACAGCCAGTCTGTGAAGTTGTTGCTCATGCATTGTCCTGTAACTACATTCAGCCACTTAACATCATTGGCATTGTCCGAGATATTCTAGAGGTTGGGCAAAAATTGCTAGACATACTCTGAAGTCCCAGGTAGACATTTAGCCCTTGCGATCTGCACTGCAGAATAGAGCTTTTCATCTGAAAGGTCTTGGCTCCAACATCACATATATCCCATCAAGAATTTGATTCTGCTCCAACTAAGGTTCCCTTCAGCATTGACTCCCCTGCCTCTGGTACCAAGCCAACATCAGTGGATCCTGATCAATGGTATCTGGCACCACTGATGATCTGGAGTGTCCAGCTCTACACTGCTCCAAAACCAAGAAACACAAGCACTGTTTCAAAGCACATTGGAATGTTGAAACCATCCTGCACCACGAAAAGGAGAAACTGCGAAGACAAACAGTCCCATAACTATTGCCTTCCCACCATATTCACTGGGTTGAAACCTCATTCTGCCATTGTGATCTAAATGAAACATTTGCGTGTTTGCCCAAAACTTGCATCAACTTGTGAGGCCTTTAGTTCATTAAGTCAAATCGCGACAGAGAAGCCTCACCCTCACACTGAGCATCACAGTGAGATCAGACATTACAATAGGTTTGTAAACTGGGTAGATTTAAAGCAGGAGGCTGCACAACCAGTTTCAGTGAAGGAAATGGAACCTTGCAAACTGTTACTAACTGGAGGGGATGCGGCCGACTAGAAGATCTGAACAAGTTTACTTTAAAGCGAGTGTGACCAATGGCACTGTCATCACTGAGAGATTAGACAGAAGTCTGCAGATAATTGAATGGTTTGTCTCAAGATGGTTACATTATATCATAATCCTTCAATGTCCTAATGGACTATTTGATCCCTATAACAGAGCCAGTAATATTGTTACATTCTAGGGTGGATTAGTTGAAGTTGCTGTTGGCAGTAAGTCTTCAAAGTTGTTGCTCATGCATCATAGGGTCTTGGAACCTGGTTACTGACGGTTACACAGCCCCATTCTCAGGTACTTCCCTGTTGTCCTCACCAATTGGCTGCCACCAGTTCTTGGATTTGGTGTTCACTCCCTGTTCTGTAAAAATTACATATCTACGCACCATCATTAGTAGATCTCTTATGGTATTACAGGTGTCTAAAGGGTGAGCAGTAGCTACCAGTCCTTACTGGGTCCCACGCTACAATCCCAGGAAAGCATTTAACCCCCCACCCCCACTTCCTGCATGTACAAATTAGAGGGGAGACAGTGGCATAGTGGTAATATCACTGGACTAATAATCGAGGCCCAGACCAATGCTCTTGGGACAAAGATTCAAATCCTGCCATGGCAGCTGGTGGAATTTAAGTTCAATTAATTATAAATCTTGAATTGAAAACTAGTCTTATAAATGGTGACCATGAAACTATCAATTGTTGTAAAAACCCATCTGGTTCACTATTGCCCTTTAGGGAAGGAAATCTGCTATCCTTACCTGGTCTGGCCTACACGTGACTCCAGACCCACATCAGTATGGTTGACTCTTAACTGCCCTCTGAAATGGCCTAGCAAGCCACTCAGTACAAGGGCAGTTAGGGATGGGCAACAAATACTGGCCTTGCCAGTGTTCCCACAACCCATGAAAGAATTCAAAAAAAGCTAAACAGAACTGGTTCTCCAGTCATGGCCGTTCTCTTGGACAATGACTTTTTGAAAATCTGCGACCTTGACAGCACATGTAGTGCAGTTGGAATTGGATTCAGCTCCATTTAAGGCCCCTACCAACACCGATCAACTTCCCCCATTTTATTGATACTAACTCAGCATCAGTGGGTCCTGATCAATGATACCCCACACCATCAATGATCTTCAGTGCTCAGCTCCATTCTCATCACTGCCTGTTCATCAAGGGCCCTGTTCTCTGGCTTGTAACCACATGGAAACATGATTTTACATTCTAGCTCATTCTGTCCTTGTGACCTAAATGAAGCCCAATGGTGTTTGCTCAAAACTTTCATCAAGGTGAGGCCCTTTAATTGGATGAGGCAAACTGTGACATCACACAGGAAGTCTCACCTTTACACTGACCCTTACAGTGAGATCAGACATCACAATAGGTTTGTAAACTGGGTAAATTTAAGACTGGAGGCTGCACAACCCACTTCAGTTACGGAAATAGAGCTGCGCTGATTCTTACTCTCTGACCCCTTTAGTGGTGAATGTGGATGTGCAGATAGCCTGAACATCTTTGCTTTGTGAAGAGAGGGTGAAGAATGGAAATCTTGCTAGCCAGCTGACATTCAGAAGGTTGCTGCTGCAAAAAGTTTGTTTATGCCTGTAACAGAGACCACTCAGTACATGTTGGCTGTAGTCTTTTGAGATAGAATGAATGACTAAAAGCTGAAGGGTGGAGGGAGTGAACAAGTAAGTAATCAGCTTCATCAATTATCCTCCAGCACCAAGAGTTCAGCGTTAAGACTTGAAGAATGTGAAGGGTGGGAAGTTGAAGAAATTTTTCAAACAGATGGGGTTAGAATTAATGGCTGTTGAGACAAACTGCAAAATGCTTCAAATAAGTTGTCAGTTATCCAACTCCAGAAGTGATGGAATCTTCTGCCTTTAATACTAAGCTGGCACCAGTAACATGGCAAAGCCAATCAGTTCTGCACCCAGAATCTGTGTTTATGGGTTAAATGGTTTGACAATATAAGGGGAGTTATACAATACCTGTTGTACTTGTTCCGATCCTGTATTTTCTATGTCTAATTTCTTCTGCCACAGGTACACAGTTGATGTCAGGAGGCTGGGAGGGAATGGAGTTTTTATCAAACTACCCACGGACCCAAGTCACGAGAAATAAAACAACAAAGGCAAGTGAATTTTTATAAGAGATATCATCCTGGCCAAAAATCAATCAATACCAGTAGAGATACTGGAAAGGAGGAAGCAGCGCAACTGAAGTTCTCCTCGTGTTATTTCTCTATGTCCCATCCATTTCTCAATGCCAGCTCTACATCCTTTAATTTATTTTTTAATTGAAGGTCTACCCACCCCCCCTGACCTCTCTAAATACCTTGTTACGATGAATAGTTGAGACAAAGACCATTGAATTTTTTAAGGGAACGTTGGATAAATATTCAAAGTAGTGCAACTTGTTGGTCAGACTTCAGGGCTTCACAAAGGCTGCCTATAGCTTGTGGGTTGTGCTCTGGCCAGGCTTTATTTTGACATCTATTTTAATTGTTAATTGTAAATTTACCCCACCCATTCCAGGCTGGGCATTTCATGTTCAGCTCTCATGACCCCACATCAACATTAAAAATCAAAACTGCTCCCACTTCAGGCTAGTTTGGCACTGTTTGGTGTTACCTGCAATGGCACATGTTTGGACACCATCCATACGGACATCTCCGATGGATGTCAGCTGGGACTGAATGGGAACATCTCAAGGAGTGAGACGCTCCAGTACCCTGAGCAGAGTTGAGACCTCTGAGGGTCCATCCCCAAATGTGCCAAATGGAGGCAAATTTTCTGCAGCTGAGCTGGTGTCACCAGAGCAGCAGTGGTTACCCCTTGTGAAAAACTCACCAACAGTAGCTGGTGGAGCTTGGGGGAACTCATTCTGGCATCAGAATGCATGGCCATCTCAGAGTCAGCTGATGCGAGCGGAGGAGTCTTTCTCTTGATCCTGGAAAGCCTCAGCACATGTTGGTACCAGCGCCTCAACCGATGGTGTGAACCGAATGGGAGAGATTGGTCAATGGGCGTCATGAACCAACCTGTTTCACTCACCAACACAGTGGCAACATCCGCAGAGATTCACTCACTCCCTCCTTTAGCTTTTCGTCTTCAGAGTGGAACTGGTCAGGGTCAGCAAGGCGAGAGAACAGAGGGGAATGATTGTTCAGAGAAACTGTCAGGCTGGGAAGCTTTCAAAAATTGAGCTGCAGCCAAGTTCTGCTGCTGCTAACAGCACTTCTTGGAAGGAGTGCTTTCACTGCTTGACACGTGATTTCCAACACCTTGGAAGGCGGTTCACCTATCTTCAACCTCGCTCATCTTGGTCTACATTTCTCCACCGTCAGCCTTCACCACAGCATGGGAGCAGATTCTGCAAATCCACCTTGAATCTCTGTTGAGGAACAAGAGCAGCAGCAAGACCCACAGCAACAACACCAGCCCACCCTATATGATTGGTCGTTAAACATGGGAGCAGGATGCCAACGCTGTGGCTGAGTTAAAGAGCCACTGCAAAATCGACTCCTGAATCGAACAGCTTCCCAACCCGCTAGCCAATCCCTCACTGTGTGCAGGGCTCTTAGGATAAAGATTCCACCCAATGCTTCCCATGGATTCTTGAACCATGAAGTGAGATTCCTGGCGCCATATTTAGTTGGAATGGGAATACAACAGTCAGGACAGTCAGCTTCTCTGTGATCCACCCTGACCAGTGGATGATCCACACTCTGGTAGTCCTAATGCTACCGAATATTGCAGCAGGAGGGGGTTGTAGTTAATCACGTTATGGCCTCGCAAACGGTGCCTCTCAGACATCGTGCTGTTGAACGCTGCCAGTCTGATCTCAAGTGCCTCAGGAGGACATCAAGTCATTTGAAAGACTAAAGAGGACAATCCTTTTATTTAGGGAACTTCTATTTTCTCCAACACTATGCAACTGTTACTCAGGATGACAAGGGTGTGTCCTGCTAGGCCAAATAGATCAATAGTGTGTTATTCACGGGTGCTAGATCTAAAACTGAATTGTAAAATGTTATCGATTCTGCAAGTAGCGCAGCATTTTCCAGTCGCCTATTTATCCCCCCTGGTCATTATGGGGAGTATTTGTGATGTTCCTTTTCTTCACTCTGGGTTGCATTTAAATGTCACCAATCTGAGTTCTAGGGTGTGCTAAAAGTTAACAATAAATAGTAGCCACTCAGGCTGAGGAAAACTCTCTCCACAGTTAGAATATTTTTAAAGAAGTCTTTGAATGTGAGATCATGCCTTAAGTGATTTTCCTGAGATAAATTGTGGTGATACATCTCGATGATAAGATCGACATTCTGCCCCTTTCAGCCAGTCTGAAAACTGAAGAGCGGTGGATGCTCATAGCACTTCTGAAAGTGTGCTCTCACTGCTTGACAGCTAATTTCCAACTTTGTAGAAGCCAGTTTACCTGTCCTGGACTTCAATCACTTGGATCTTCACTGCCCTGCTGTCAGCCTTCACCACAGCATGGGAGCGGTTTATGCAGCTCCACCTTGAACCTCTGTTGAGGAACAAGATAGGAACAGTAGCAGCACCAGCAGCAGTGGGAGTAAAACCAGCAGCAGCAGCACCAGCAGCCTGCTGCTCAACCACATGGTGTTCCCAAGGGCAGAGGTGATGGACAAAGAGATCCTGCTGAGAGGAGGCAAGACCCTCAAAACAGGGTCTACAGGCAGAGTCAGCTCTTTCAACATGAATGAATGAGCGCCAATCACAGAATCACAGAATCTTCACAGTGCAGAAGGAGGCCATTCAGCCCATCGAGTCTGCACTGGCTTCCTGAAAGAGCATTCTACCTAATCCCACAGCCCTGCCTTATCCCTGTAACCTTGCACATTGTTTCTTATCAGATAGCAATCCAATTCTCTTTTGAATACCTCGATCGAACCTGCCTCCACCACCCTTTCAGGAGGTTCGTTCCAGACTCTAACCATCCTCTAGGTGAAAAAAAAAATCCTAATATCACTTCTATTCCTTTTGCCCAATATTTTGAATCTGTGCCCTCTAGTTCTTGATGTACTCTTGAGTGGGAACAGTTTCTCACTATTTACCCTGTCCCTACCCTTCAGGATCTTGTATACCTCTATCAAGTCTCCTCTCAGCCTTCTTTTCTCCAAGGAAAACAGTCCCAACCTCTCCAACCTATCTTCATAGCTACAGTTCTTTATCCTTGGCATCATTCTTGTGAATCTCCTCTGTACTCTTTCCAATGCCTTCACATCCTTCCTCAAGTATGGCGCCTGGAACTGGATGCAATATTCCAGTTGAGGCCTAACTAGTGTCTTATACAAGTTCAACATGACCTCCTTACTCTTGTACTCAATGCCCCTATTAATAAAGCCTAGGATTCCATATGCTTCATAATTGTTCTCTCAACATGCCCTGCCACCTTCAATGACTTATGTACCTATATACTGAGGTCCCTTTGCTCCTGCACCTCCTTTAGAACTTCTCCCTTTATTTTATACTATCTCTCCGTATTCTTCCTGCCAAAATAAATCACCTCACACTTCTCTGCATTGAACTTCATCTGCTATTTGTCTGCCCAATCCACCAATATGTCTATGTCCTTTTGAAGTTCAAGACTATCCCCATCATGTTGACAATGCCTCCAATCTGCATATCATCCGCAAATTTTGAAATCATGCCCAGCATACAACAGTCTAGGTCACTCATAAATATCAGGAAGAGCAAGGGTCCAACACTGACCCCTGGGCAACTCCACCATAGACCTTACTCCAATCTGAAAAACAACTATTTATCACTGCTCTGTTTTCTGTCACTAAGCCAATTTCTTATCCAAGTGCCTACTTTCCCTTTTATTCCATGACTTAGAATTTTGCCCACAAGTCTATTGTGTGGCACTGTATCAAATACCTTTTGAAAATCCATATACACCACATCAACAGCATTGCCCTTATCAACCTTGTCTGTTACCTCCTCAAAAAACTCCAGCAAGTTAGTTAAACATGATTTTCCCTTAATAAATCCATTCTGACTTTCCTTAATTATCCCGCACCTGAAAAAGTGACTATTGATTTTATCCCATACTATAGTTTCCAGAAGTTTCCCTCCCACTGAAGTCAAACTGACTGCTCTGTAGTTGCTGGCATTATCCTTGTACCTCTTTTTGAACAAGGGTGTAACATTCACAATTCTCCAGTCCTCCAGCACCACCCCTGTGTCTAAGGAAGACTGAAAGATTATCTCTAGTGCCTCTGAAATTTCCAATCTCACCTCCCTCAGTATCCTTGGATGCATCTCATCCGATCCTGGTACCTTATCTATTTTAAGTAAAGGTAGCTTTTCTCATACCTCCTCTTTCTCAATTGTAAATTCCTTGAGTGTACCAGTTACCTCCTCTCTGAACTCAGCCTGGGTAGCATCCTCTTCCTTTGTAAAGACAGATGCAAAGTACACATTTAATACCTCCACCACTTCTCCTGCCTCCACATGCAAGTCTCCTCTTTTAACCCTAATTGGCCCTACCCTTTCTTTTACCAGCCTTTTATTATTTACATGCTTATAGAAGACCTTGGGATTCCCTTTTATGTTAGATCCAAGCAATTAAGCTTAATCAGGAGACTCAGGCTTTCATGACAGGTCATTGCTGACATCTGCAGCCTCCTGGATGAAGACCTCCTCCCCAGTGAATTCGGTAGGCTCACATTGCCAGTGGTCCTCAAGGCCAGCCCATAGTTTTCTGCCTCTCCCTGGAGTTCTGCACTCTGTAACGAGAAAAAGCAGAGAATTGTGAGTGTGGGAAATAAATTGCGTGGAGAGGAGAGATGGTCAACATTTATGAAGGGAGTGTGGTGTTTGGCACCTGAACAGGTTATGCCGCTCATCTTTCCTGCCCTCCTGAAGTCTTTGAATCCCTTGGGGCACCGTCTCCAGGTTCGAGGGACTACACTCATACAGCTCACTTACTCAGCTACTTCCATCCACGCCTATTTGCTATGATAGGCTGGCCTCTTCTTCTCCTGCTTGACAAATATCACCTCATTGCAGTTCCTCAATCCTACAGCAGGACCTCCAGTTAAATGACCAAGACTCAGTGAGCAACCTTTGCAGTTCTGTGTGGAGCCTCAGGAATCATTGTACAGTTCAGTCATTCTAACCTCTGCCAGGTTCAGATGCTGTCCAGGTACTGCAGATGTCAGCAATGACCTGCCATGAAAGCCTGAGGCTCCTGAGAATTCTTTATTTTCCATATTCATCGTATCATCCTGCTCAGCCTCTCTGATTGGCTGGCAAAAGTGGAAGCAGCTTGCAATGTACAGTTCAGCCATTCTAAGATAAGAGCAAAATACTGCGGATGCTGGAAATCTGAAACAAAAATAGAAAATGCTGGAAAAACTCAGCAGGCTGAGCAGCATCTGTGGAGAGAGAAAGAGAGTTAATGTTTCGAGTCCATGTGAGTCATATGGACTCAAAACGTTAACTCTGTTTCTCTCTCCACAGATGCTGCTAGACCTGAGTTTTTCCAGCGTTTTCTGTTTTTGTTTCAGCCATTCTAAACCCTCCCTCAGTCAGATATTGCCCGAGTGCTGCAGATGTCAGCAACAACACATCATGAAAACCTAAGCCTCTTGAGAAATCCTTTGACAGATTCAGTGTTTTATTGAACCCGTCTATCTGTTTGGCATGCAAAAGCGGAAGCAGGATGCCCGTGTGGTGGCTGAGTTAAAGAGCCACGGCAAATTCCACCCCTGAACCAAACAGCTTCCCACCTGCTAGCTACCTCCCCAATGTCTGCAGGTCCCTCAGCATAAACTTCCACCTATTGATTCCCATTGATTCTTGAACCATGAAGCGAGATTCCTGGTGCCACATTTAGCTGGACTGGAAACACAGCAGACAGGACAATTAGCTTCTCTGCAATCCATCCTGACCAGCAGATGATTCATACTCAGGCAGTCCAGATGCTACAGAATATTGCAGCGGGAGGTGGTTCTAATTAACCATTTACTGGCTTCACAAATGGTGCCTCTTGGACAGCAGTGCTGTTGAATGCTGCCAGTCTGATCTCAGGAGAACGCCAAGTCATTTCAGATATAAAGATGACAATCATTTTAGAGAGCTTGTCCTGCTACGTCAAATAGGTCAATAGTGTGTTATTCATGGGTACTAAATCCGAACAGTTGAGCTGAATTGCTGTTATCTGGATCTTGAGAGAATCTGATTGATAGCCTGTCCATTTGGATGGAATGTGTATCAGATTACTATATCCAACAGTGCGATGATGGCCATGATGGACACACTACATGCATCCCAAATACACCTACAATGGAGTCACACGCATATTGCCAGGAGATTGCAGTATTTAAACTGTCATTCCTTGGTAATACTTGATCAGTTGACTTAAGACTCCGTTCCCTGTACAAGTTACTCCGTCATCCTTGTCCTCAGTTGTATTTGGTTAGTTCCTAGCATTTTGTACAGAATACCAATTCATTTCGCAAGTAATGCAGCATTTTCCAAATACCTGTTTGTCCCCGGACCTTGTGGGGGCAGTGTTTGCAATGTTTCTTTTCCTCACCCTGGATTGCATTAAAATGTCAACAATCTTAGATCTTTAGCATGCTAAAAGTTAATAATAAACAGGAGCCACTCAGATTGAGGAAAACATATGGGTGTGCTTTCCAGAGTTAGGACATTTAATGAAAAAGTTTTTGAAAGTGAGATCATGCCATAAGAGATTTTCCTGAGATAAATTGTGCTGATGCATCCCGATAATAAGATTTACATTCTGCTCCTTTCAGCCAGTCGGAAGACTGAAGAGCGGTGGATGCTTAAAGTACTTCTTCTGAAAGTGTGCCTTCACTGCTTGACAGGTAATTTTCCTACTTTATGGAATTCAGTTTACCTGTCCTGGACTTCAGTCACCTTGATCTGCACTTCCCTCCTGTCAGCCTTCACCACACACAGGAGCTGTTTATGCAGCTCCACCTTGAACCTCTGTTGAGGAACAAGAGGAGCAGCAACAGCACCTGCAGTAGCAGCAGCATAAACCTGCAGCAGCAGGAGCATAACCAGCACCAGCAGCAGCAGGAGCAAAACCAGCACCAGCAGCAGCAGGCGCAAAACCAGCACCAACAGCAGCAGGAGCAAGACCAGCAGCAGCAACAGCAGCAGGAGCAAAACAGCAGCAACAGCACCAGCAGCAGCAGGAGTAAAACCAGCACCAGCAGCAGCAGGAGCAAAACCAGCACCAGCAGCAGCAGGAGCAAAACCAGCACCAGCAGCAGCAGCAGCAAAAACAGCACCAGCAGCAAAACCAGCAGCAGCAGCAGCAGGAGCAAAACAGCAGCAACAGCAGCAGCAGCAGCAGGAGCAAAACCAGCACCAGCAGCAGCAGGAGCAAAACAGCAGCAACAGCACCAGCAGCAGCAGGAGCAAAACCAGCACCAGCAGCAGCAGGAGCAAAACCAGCACCACCAGCAGCAGGAGCAAAACCAGCATCAGCAGCAGTAGGAGCAAAACCAGCACCAGCAGCAGCAGGAGCAAAACCAGCACCAGCAGCAGGAGCAAAACCAGCACCACCAGCAGCAGGAGCAAAACCAGCACCAGCAGCAGTAGGAGCAAAACCAGCACCAGCAGCAGCAGGAGCAAAACGAGCACCAGCAGCAGCAGGAGCAAAACGAGCGCCAGCAGCAGCAGGAGCAAAATGAGCACCAACAGCAGCAGGAGCAAAACAGCAGCAACAGCACCAGCAGCAGCAGGAGCAAAACCAGCGCCAGCAGCAGCAGGAGCAAAACCAGCAGCAGCAGCAGCAGGAGTAAATCCAGCACCAGCAGCAGTAGGAGCAAAACAGCAGCAACAGCACCAGCAGCAGCAGGAGCAAAGCCAGCACCAGCAGCAGCAGGAGCAAAACAGCAGCAGCAGGAGCAAAACCAGCACCAGCAGCAGCAGGAGCAAAACCAGCACCAGCAGCAGCAGGAGCAAAACCAGCACCAGCAGCAGCAGGAGCAAAACCAGCACCAGCAGCAGCAGGAGCAAAACCAGCACCAGCAGCAGGAGCAAAACCAGCACCAGCAGCAGTAGGAGCAAAACAGCAGCGACAGCACCAGCAGCAGGAGCAAAGCCCGCACCAGCAGCAGCAGCAGCAAAGCCCGCACCAGCAGCAGCAGCAGCAAAACCAGCACCAGCAGCAGCAGGAGCAAAACCAGCACCAGCAGCAGCAGGAGTAAAACCAACAGGAGCAACAGCACCAGCAGCAGCAGGAGCAAAACCAGCACCAGCAGCAGCAGGAGCAAAACCTGCACCAGCAGTAGCAGGAGCAAAACCAGCACCAGCAGCTGCAGCAGCAAAACCAGAACAAGCAGCAGCAGCAGCAAAACCAGCAGCAGCAGCCACAGCAGCAAAACCAGCAGCAGCAGCAGGAGCAAAACCAGCAGCAGCAGCAGGAGCAAAACCAGCACCAGAGGCAGCAGGAGCAAAACCAGCACCAGCAGCAGCAGGAGCAAAACCAGCACCAGCAGCAGCAGGAGCAAAACCAGCACCAGCAGCAGCAGGAGCAAAACAGCAGCAACAGCACCAGCAGCAGCAGGAGCAAAACCAGCACCAGCAGCTGCAGGAGCAAAACGAGCACCAGCAGCAGCAGGTGCAAAGCCAGCAGTAGCAGGAGCAAAACCAGCACCAGCAGCAGCAGGAGCAAAACCAGCACCAGCAGCAGCAGGAGCAAAACCAGCACCAGCAGCAGCAGGAGCAAAACCAGCACCAGCAGCAGCAGGAGCAAAACCAGCACCAGCAGCAGTAGGAGCAAAACAGCAGCGACAGCACCAGCAGCAGCAGGAGCAAAACCAGCACCAGCAGCAGCAGGAGCAAAACCAGCACCAGCAGCAGCAGGAGCAAAACCAGCAGCAACAGCACCAGCAGCAGCAGGAGCAAAACCAGCAGCAGGAGCAAAACGAGCAAAAGCAGCAGCAGGAGCAAAATCAGCACCAGCAGCAGCAGGAGCAAAACCAGCACCAGCAGCAGCAGGAGCAAAACCAGCAGCAGCAGGAGCAAAACCAGCACCAGCAGCAGCAGGAGCAAAATCAGCACCAGCAGCAGCAGGAGCAAAACCAGCACCAGCAGCAGCAGGAGCAAAACCAGCACCAGCAGCAGCAGGAGCAAAACCAGCACCAGCAGCAGCAGGAGCAAAACCAGCAGCAGCAGGAGCAAAATCAGCACCAGCAGCAGCAGGAGCAAAACCAGCACCAGCAGCAGCAGGAGCAAAACCAGCAGCAGCAGGAGCAAAACCAGCACCAGCAGCAGCAGACGCAAAACCAGCACCAGCAGCCGCAGGAGCAAAACCAGCCCCAGCAGCAGCAGGAGCACAACAGCAGCAACAGCACCAGCAGCAGCAGGAGCAAAGCTAGCACCAGCAGCAGCAGGAGCAAAACCAGCACCAGCAGCAGCAGCTGCAAAGCCAGCAGCAGCAGGAGCAAAACCAGCACAAGCAGTAGCAGGAGCAAATCCAGCACCAGCAGCAGCAGGAGCAAAACCAGCAACAGCAGCAGTTGGAGCAAAACCAGCAACAGCAGCAAAACCAGCACCAGCAGCAGCAGGAGCAAAGCAAGCACCAGCAGCAGCAGGAGCATAACCAGCAGCAGCAATAGCAGCAGGAGCAAAATAGCAGCAACAGCACCAACAGCAGCAGGAGCAAAACCAGCACGAGCAGCAGCAGGAGCAAAACCAGCACCAGTAGCAGCAGGAGCAAAACCAGCACCAGTAGCAGCAGGAGCAAAACCTGCACCAGCAGCAGCAGGAGTAAAACAGCAGCAGCAGCAGCAGGAGCAAAACCTGCACCAGCAGCAGCAGGAGCAAAACCTGCACCAGCAGCAGCAGGAGCAAAACCTGCACCAGCAGCAGTCGGCGCAACACCAGCACCAGCAGCAGCAGGAGCAAAACCAGCACCAGCAGCAGCAGGAGCAAAACCAGCAGCAGCAGCTAAACCAGCACCAGGAGTTGCAGGAGCAAAACCAGCACCAGCAGCAGCAGGAGCAAAACAACAGCAACAGCACCAGCAGCAGCAGGAGCACAACAGCAGCAACAGCACCAGCAGCAGCAGGAGCAAAGCTAGCACCAGCAGCAGCAGGAGCAAAACCTGCACCAGCAGCAGCAGCTGCAAAGCCAGCAGCAGCAGGAGCAAAACCAGCACAAGCAGCAGCATGAGCAAATCCAGCACCAGCAGCAGCAGGAGCAAAACCAGCAACAGCAGCAGTTGGAGCAAAACCAGCACCAGCAGCAGCAGGAGCATAACCAGCAGCAGCAATAGCAGCAGGAGCAAAATAGCAGCAACAGCACCAACAGCAGCAGGAGCAAATCCAGCACCAACAGCAGCAGGAGCAAAACCAGCACCAGCAGCAGCAGGAGCAAAACCAGCACCAGCAGCAGCAGGAGCAAAACCAGCACCAGCAGCAGCAGGAGTAAAACCAGCACCAGCAGCAGCAGGAGTAAAACAGCAGCAGCAGCAGCAGGAGCAAAACCTGCACCAGCAGCAGCAGGAGCAAAACCTGCACCAGCAGCAGCAGGAGCAAAACCTGCACCAGCAGCAGTCGGCGCAACACCAGCACCAGTAGCAGCAGGAGCAAAATCAGCACCAGCAGCAGCAGGAGTAAAACAGCAGCTGCAACAGGAGCAAAACAGCAGCAACAGCAGCAGCAGGAGCAAAACAGCAGCAGCAGGAGGATCAAAACCAGCACCAGCAGCAGCAGGAGCAAAACCAGCACCAGCAGGAGTAGGAGCAAAACCAGCACCAGCAGCAGCCGGAGCAAAACCAACACCAGCAGGAGCAAAACAGCAGCAGCAGCAGGAGCAAAACAGCTGTAACAGCAGCAGCAGGAGCAAAACAGCAGCAGCAGGAGCAAAACAGCAGCACCAGTAGCAGCAGGAGCAAAACCAGCACCAGCAGGAGCAGGAGCAAAACCAGCACCAGCAGCAGCAGGAGGAAAACCAGCACCAGCAGCAGCAGGAGCAAAACCAGCCCCAGCAGCAGCAGCAAAACCAGCACCAGCAGCAGCAGGAGCAAAACCAGGACCAGCAGCAGCAGGAGCAAAACCAGCACCAGCAGCAGCAGGAGCAAAACCAGCAGCAGCAGCTAAACCAGCACCAGGAGCTGCAGGAGCAAAACCAGCACCAGCAGCAGCAGGACCAAAACAACAGCAACAGCACCAGCAGCAGCAGGAGCAAATCCAGCACCAGCAGCAGTAGGAGCAAAACCAGCACCAGCAGCAGCAGGAGCAAAACCAGCACCAGCAGCAGCAGGAGCAAAACCAGCACCAGCAGCAGCAGGAGTAAAACCAGCACCAGCAGCAGCAGGAGTAAAACAGCAGCAGCAGGAGCAAAACCTGCACCAGCAGCAGCAGGAGCAAAACCTGCACCAGCAGCAGCAGGAGCAAAACCTGCACCAGCAGCAGCAGTAGGAGCAAAACCAGCACCAGCAGCAGCAGGAGCAAAACCTGCACCAGCAGCAGCAGGAGCAAAACCTGCACCAGCAGCAGCAGGAGCAAAACCTGCACCAGCAGCAGTCGGCGCAACACCAGCACCAGTAGCAGCAGGAGCAAAACCAGCACCAGCAGCAGCAGGAGTAAAACAGCAGCTGCAACAGGAGCAAAACAGCAGCAACAGCAGCAGCAGGAGCAAAACAGCAGCAGCAGGAGGATCAAAACCAGCACCAGCAGCAGCCGGAGCAAAACCAACACCAGCAGGAGCAAAACAGCAGCAGCAGCAGGAGCAAAACAGCTGTAACAGCAGCAGCAGGAGCAAAACAGCAGCAGCAGGAGCAAAACAGCAGCACCAGTAGCAGCAGGAGCAAAACCAGCACCAGCAGGAGCAGGAGCAAAACCAGCACCAGCAGCAGCAGGAGGAAAACCAGCACCAGCAGCAGCAGGAGCAAAACCAGCCCCAGCAGCAGCAGCAAAACCAGCACCAGCAGCAGCAGGAGCAAAACCAGGACCAGCAGCAGCAGGAGCAAAACCAGCACCAGCAGCAGCAGGAGCAAAACCAGCAGCAGCAGCTAAACCAGCACCAGGAGCTGCAGGAGCAAAACCAGCACCAGCAGCAGCAGGACCAAAACAACAGCAACAGCACCAGCAGCAGCAGGAGCAAATCCAGCACCAGCAGCAGTAGGAGCAAAACCAGCACCAGCAGCAGCAGGAGCAAAAAAGCAGCAGAAGGAGCAAAACCAGCACCAGCAGCAGCAGGAGCAAAATGAGCAGCAACAGCAGCAGAAGCCAAACAGCAGCAACAGCACCAATAGCAGCAAGAGCAAAACCAGCACCAGAAGCAGCAGGAGCAAAACCAGCACCAGCAGCAGCAGGAGCAAATCCAGCACCAGCAGCAACAGCAAAACCAGCACCAGCAGCAGCAGGAGCAAAACCAGCACCAGCAGCAGCAGGAGCAAAACCAGCACCAGCAGCAACAGCAAAACCAGCACCAGCAGCAGCAGGAGTAGTCTGCATGGTACAGTCAGATGTCGGGACTTCAAGGCTCAGAGCTTTTTGCAGCCATTCTGCATGGCCATCTGCATGTGTACATCGTATTTTGGAGAGCAATAAAAGTCTTTAATTTGAACTGCTGTTTTGGCTGTGTTTATTCCAACCTGCAGCCAGCTGTTTGGGTTGATAGGGGTTTCTGCCATGTCTTTTGCAAGTCATTGCTCAGTCATCTTCTGTGAAGTGTAACTGGGAGTGCACGTTTACGGGTAAATGGTGACATTCAGAGTCATTGCTCAAAGGTGCTGCATAATGTGGTGTTTTATTTTAAACATGGTCCCTGGTGTTGTGCGCCATTCTTCAGTGTGGTGGATGGCCAGGTAGGTTTATCCACAGTTGGCGTTACTGTTGAGCCAGACATTGGGTGCCCGGGTGCTGTCCTTGTCTTTCTTTCTCTGCGCTCTGCCCTGTGCCTTGACCCCACAAGAAGATAAACAAAGGGAAAACGAATGTTTCTACCCACTTGAAGTCTAATAATTCCACCCATTTGAAGTGGCCTAGGAGTGTTTGCATTTCACTACAGATCATACAATGTGCTGTAATTGTCCGGTTCCACAGTGATTTTGTCATTTTGCACTATAAGGTGTATATGATTCATTGCCTCAAAAGAAATTCAGACCTTTTTGCATTTGGTCACTCATCCCTACATAGTAAAATGTCCCAACAGGAGCTTGATCAAACAAAATCTGACAGCGAGGTGAGATATTAGCACAGATAACCAAAAGCTTGGCGAAGGGAAGTTTTCAGGAAAATCTGAAAGGAGGCAGAGATGTGGAGAGGCTTAGGAAGGCATTTCTAGAGCTGAAGGCACGACTGCCATTGGTGATGCAATTAAAATTGAGGATGTTCAAGAGGCCAAGGTTTGAGGAGCGCAAAGGTCTCTTTGTAAGGCTGGAAGAGGTTACAGAAAGATGGTTGGGGTGAGGCTATGAAGGGATTTGAAAACAAGGAGGAGGATTTTAAGATCAAGGCATTGCATAACTGGGAGCCATTGGGGTCAGTAAGCACAAAACACTGCAGATACTGGCCTGTATGGGAACAGTTGTGATGTCAGTCAAGAAGCTTGACACCATCTAGGACAAAGCATTTCACTTGATTGTCAGCCTATCCACCACTTTAAACATAAACTTCCTCCACATCCGGTACACTGAGGCTACATTGTGTCACCAAAGCCTTGTCAACAGCATCTCCCTAAACCTGCAAGTTGCACCCCATAGAAGGATAAGAGGAGTAGGGTACACAGTAATACTACCACCTCCAAGTTCCCCATCAAGTCACATATCATCCCAGCTTGGACATATATTGCAATTTTTACATTGCCACTGTTTGAAAATCCTGGTACAGTGGAAACACCTTTATCAGATTGGCTGCAGTGGCGCAAGAAGAAGACTCACCACCATCTTTTCAAGGGAAACTAGGGAATGTGCAGTAAATGCTTGGCTTGACAGTGATGCCTACTTCCCAAAAATGAATATTAAAAAAAAACTATGACAACTTTTTTTAAAAAACTATATTCTTTAGTTAGTTTAGTGACCATCAGTTGGAGATCATCAAATTTAACCTAAGAAAAAAGGTTGACTTTTTTTTTTCTTCCTCTTTGACTGGCCCCAATTTTAATCACTCCACATTGGTGGCTGTGTCTTCATTTGCCTAGGCCCTAAGCTCTGCAATTCCCTATCTAAACCTCTCTGCCTCTCCACCTCTCATTGTTCCTTTAATATGCTCCTGAAAATCTACTCTTTTGACTGAGCTTTTCGTCATCTGCCCTAATATCACCTAATGTGGCTGGGTGTCAAATTATGCTTTACAATGCTGTGAAGGATCTTGGGATGTTTTATTATATTAAAGGTGCTTTATTAATACAAGTTATAGTTGTTGTTCACAGTTTGGACTAAGTTTGGACTAACCAAGGTTCTATACAAGGTTAGTATAACTTCTCTGCTTTTCAATTTTAATCCCTCTTGAAATGAACCCCAGTTCTTTGTTTGCTTTTTCTAAAGCCTTTTTAACCTGATTTGTTATGTTTAGTGATTTGAGTATCAGTACTTTTAGATCTCTTTGCTCCTCTAACCCATTCAGACACTTAGGGTTGAGTTTTCCCTTACCCAAGATGGCAGGTTTTTGGGTTTTATTGAAGTTTTCTCCTATTTCTTAGCTTGATTACGATCACTTGCGAACTTGAAAATCTAGGTGCAGCTCCTAGCAATATAAAGGGTTAATAGGTATTATGCTAATAGCTAGAGTGCACCATCAGTGATGTCTGATGATGTCAGATCACATGTAACTGTAACCTGAGGAAAGAAGATTCTATTAGAGTCCTCTCTGCAAATAGTGTCAATAGGCAATAAATGTTCGCTAGTTTGCAATAGCATGGTTTCCAGCTCTCTTCTATCCAAGGTACACAGAACTCAGTCATGATAATAATACATGGTGGCAGCGGTCCACAAACCATTTACTAAGGATCGCAGTCAACGCCAACGAAGGCAGGAAACGTGAAAGCCATTGGCACTTGAGAAACGCCCGCAGCATTAATCACTAATCGCTACCAGAGTCTCACGATAGCCGCCTAGAAGTGCACAGAGATATGAAGAAAGCCTTAGCTCTGCCCAAGCCCCAGACTTCATGGAGGACCGCGACCAAACTGCACACTGGAGAAACTGGTGTCACCGATTCAGTTGATATTGGACTGCCTCTAGACTCGCTCAGAAACCAGATAAGGATCAGGTCAGTATTCTCCTTTATGCAATCAGCAACTGTGCCAATGACATTTTAAGAAGACAGGGAGTTAATGAAGAAACTGCAAAATATGAAGAGGCCATCAAGGCCTCTCATTCCTACTTTAGTCTACGGTGCAATATTACAATAGACCGGGCAAAATTCAAATAGCACAGAATTGTCAGACTTTTTACAGTCCACAGAAGATCTCACTTTGTCCAAAGCAGTACAGTTTGCCAGGCAGGCTGAACTTTGCAAGCAAAACAGACTATTCTTCCGGGGTGACAGGGAGCCTTCCAGGGGAAAACCACTGACTCGGTCCAATTTGTGAACCATAGGGTTAAAGGCGTGCCTGCCAGAAAACAGAGCCAATATGAAGGCATTGTTCCATATCTGCATTGTGGCAGGTAAAAAACCTCATTGGCATGAACCTTGACCAATCATTAATGCTAAGTGCTGTTGCCACAAGAGGGGGCTTTTTGAATAGTATGCCACAGCAGCGGGAAACTTCCATCTTCAGGTCAAAAATTTAAAAAGCAAGTGTCCAAGAAATAGAGGGCATGGAAGAACAGGATGTATTCATCTTAGGTGAAGTGGCCGAGCCACAAGAAGATTTCTGGTATGCAGATATCATGGCTAATGGCCGGAAGGTGAATTTTAAACTCAACATAAGAGCAGGAGTGTCCAATCTCTCTGGTACCACACCATGGCTGAAGTCTGAATTTCTCCAACCGTCTACCATTCAGCTTCATGGTGCCAGCACTTCAGTGCTCTATTGTGGGAATGCTGCACTATCAGAAGTGCCATCTTTCAGATGAAACATTAATCAGTGCTCCAGTTTTCCCTCTCACATGGATTTAAATGATCCTATGACACTACTTGTAGAAAAGCAGGAGTTCTCCCTTTGACAAGGTCCCACATGGGAGATTTATAAAGAAGGCAAATGCACATGAGATACAGGGTAATTTGATAGGGTGGATTCAAAATTGGCTTAGTTGTAGGAGACAGAGGGTAATGACAGAAGGATGCTTTAGTGACTGGAAGCCAGTGTCCAGTGGCGTACCACAGGGATCTGTGCATGGTCCCCTATTATTCGTCATTTATATAAATGACATAGATGACTATGTGGGGTTAGGATTAGTAAGTTTGCGGATGACACAAAGATTGGCTGGGTGATTAACAGTGAGGTTGAGTATCTTGGACTACAGGAAGATATAGACAGGATGGTCAAATGGGCAGATAAGTGGCAGATGGAATTTAACCCTGAAAAGTGTGAGGTGATACACCATAAGACCATAAGACATAGGAGCAGAAATTAGGCCATTCGACCCATCAAGTCTGCTCCCTCATTCAATCATGACTGATAAGTTTCTCAACCCCATTCTCCCGCCTTCTCCATGTAACCTTTGATCCTCTTACCAATCAAGAACCTATCTATCTCGGTCTTAAATACACTCAATGACCTGACCTCCACAGCCTTCTGTGGCAATGAATTCCATAGATTCACCACTCTCTGGATAAAGAAGTTTCTCCTCAATTCTGTTCTAAAAGGTCTTCCCTTTACTCTGAGGCTGTGCCCTCGGGTCCTAGTCTCTCCTACTAATGGAAACATCTTCCCCACGTGCACTCTATCCAGGCCTTTCAGTATTCTGTAAGTTTCAATCAGATCCCCCCTCATCCTTCTAAACTCCATCGCGTATAGACCCAGAGTCCTCAAACGTTCCTCATATGTTAAGCCTTTCATTCCTGGGGTCATTCTTGTGAACCTCCTCTGGACCCTCTCCAGGGCTAGCACATCCTTCCTGAGATACGGGGCCCAAAATTGCTCACAATATTCTAAATGTGGTCTGATCAGAGCCTTATAAAGCCTCAGCAGCACATCCCTGCTTTTATATTCTAGTCCTCTCGAAATAAATGGCAACATTGCATTTGCCTTCCTAACTACCAGCTCAACCTGCAAGTTAACCTTAAGAGAATCCTGGACTAGGACTTCCAAGTCCCTTTGCACTCCAGATTTCTGAATTCTGTCCCCATTTAGAAAATAGTCTATGCCTCTATTATTCCTACCAAAGTGCATGACCTCACACTTCCCCACGTTGTATTCCATCTGCCACTTCTTTGCCCATTCTCCTAACCTGTCCAAATCCTTCTGCAACCTCCCCGCCTCTTCAATACGACCTGTCCCTCCACCTATCTTTATATCATCTGCAAACTTAGCCAGAATGCCCTCAGTTCCTTCATCTAGATCATTAATGTATAAAGTGAAAAGTTGTGGTCCCAACACTGACCCCTGCGGAACTCCACTAGTCACCGGCCTCCATCCTGAGAAGGACCCCCTTATCCCCACTCTCTGCCTCCTGCCAGACAGCCAATCTTCTATCCATGCTAGTACCTTGCCTCTAACACCATGGGCTCTTATCTTACTGAGCAGCCTCCTGTGCGGCACCTTGTCAAAGGCCTTCTGGAAGTCCAAGTAGATAACATCCAATGGTTCTCCTTTGTCTAACCTACTCGTTACCTCCTCAAAGAATTCTAACAGATTTGTCAGGCATGACCTCCCCTTGATGAAACCATGCTGACGTTGCCCTATTTTACCATGCACTTCCAAGTATTCTGAAATCTCATCCTTAATAATGGATTCTAAAATCTTACCAACGACCGAGGTCAGGCTAATCGGCCTGTAATTTCCCATCTTTTGCCTTACTCCCTTCTTAAACAGGGGGGTTACATTAGCGATTTTCCAGTCCACTGGGACCCTCCCTGACTTGAATGATTCCTGAAAGATCACCACTAACGCCTCCACCATCTCTTCAGCTATCTCCTTCAGAACTCTGGTGTGTAATCCATCTGGTCTAGGTGATTTATCCACGTTCAGACCTTTCAGTTTTCCTAGCACCTTCTCCTTGGTAATGGCCACCATACTCACCTCTGCCCCCCGACTCTCTTGAACTTTGGGGATGTCACTCGTGTCTTCCACTGTGAAGACTGACACAAAGTACCTATTCAGTTCCTCCGCCATTTCTTTGTTCCCCACTACTACTTCTCCAGCGCCATTTTCCAGTGGCCCAATGTCCACTTTTGCCTCTCTCTTACCCTTTATATATCTAAAAAAATACTCTTGTTTGCCCTCATATTTAATCTTCTCCCTCCTTATTTCTTTTTTAGTTGTCCTCTGTTGGTCTTTGTAGTCTTCCCAATCCCCTGGTTTCCCACTACACTTTGGAAGAAGTAATTTGTCAAGGAAGTATTCAATGAATGGCATGACACTAGGAAGTTCTGAGGAACAAAGGGACCTCGGCGTGTGTGTCCATAGATCTCTGAAGGCGGAGGAGCATGTTAGTGTGGTGGTGAAAAAGGCATATTTGTCTTTATCAATCGAGGCATAGATTACAAAAGTAGGGAGGTCATATTGGAGTTGTATAGAACGTTGGCGAGGTCACATTATAGGAAGGATGTGATTGTACTGGAGGGGGGTGCAGAGGAGATTCACCAGGATGTTACCTGGGATGAAACATTTAAGGTATGAAGAGAGGTTGGATAGACTTGAGTTGTTTTCATTGGAGCAGAGAAGACTGAGGGGCGACCTGATCGAGGTGTACAAGATTATGAGGGGCATGGACAGGGTGGATAGGGAGCAGCTGTTCCCCTTAGTCAGTCACAAGGGGACACAAGTTCAAGGTGAGGGGAAGAAGGTTTAGGGGGGAATGTGAGGAAAATCTTTTTTACCCAGAGGGTAGTGACGGTCTGGAATGCGCTGCCTGGGAGGGTGGTGGATGTGGATTGCCTTGCTTCCTTTAAAAAGTACTAGGATGAGCACTTGGCCCGTCATAACATTCAGGCTATGAGCCAAGTGTTGGTAAATGGGATTAGGTAGGTAGGTCAGGTGTTCCTAACGTGTCGGTGAAGACTCGATGGGCTGAAGGGCCTCTTCTGCACTGTGTGATTCTGTGATTCTGTATCCTGGCCAATATTTACCCAACAACCAAATCACCAAAACAGATTTATCTGGTTATTATCTCACTGCTGTCTTTGGGAACTTGTGTGTAAATTGCCTTTCCCTATTTTACAACAGTGACTGTGCTTCAAAATACTTTGTTGGCTGTAAAATGCCTTGGGATGTCCTGAGGTTCTGAAAGGTGAGATAAAAGTGCACATTCTTTCATTTCTTTCTTGGAGACTTCCAGGATAAAAACGGAAAAATAAGGAAGATCCATGAGGAATATATTACTGACATGACCGGGCTCCAGGTGCCTTTGATAGAAAAGAGCTGGAAACCATGCTATTGCAAGCTAGTAAACATATATTTATTGACTACTTACACTATTTACAGAGACAGACTTTAGCAGGACTCCATTAGAACCTTCTCTCAGATTTCAATTAACTCTTTACGGAACACCTTCAGTCTGTCCGCAAGCATGACCCAGACCTCCCTGTCGCTTGCCATTTCAACATTCCACCCTGCTCTCATGCCCACATGTTCGTCCTTGGCTTGCTGCATTGTTCCAGTGAAGCTCAACGCAAACTGGAGGAACAGCACCTCATCTTCTGATTAGGCACTTTACAGCCTTCCGGACTGAATATTGAGTTCAACAATTTTAGATCATGAGCTCTCTCCTCCATCCCCACCCCCTTTCCGATCCCCCCTTTTTTCCAATAATTTATATAGATTTTTCTTTTCCCACCTATTTCCATTATTTTTAAATGTATTTCCATCCATTGTTTTATCTCTACCTTTTAGCCTATTTCCATCCCTTCCCTTCACCCCACCCCACCCCAACTAGGGCTATCTGTACCTTGCTTTTCCTGCTTTCTGCCCTTAATTAGCACATTCCTTAGATAATATCACCACCTTCAACACCTCTTTGTCCTTTTGTCTATGACATCTTTTGGCTATCTCCACCTATCACTGACCCGCTATCCAGCTCCATCTGTCCTACCCCCCACTTAAACCAGAGTCCTGCTAAAGACTGAAAGATTGCACTTCTGATAGTGCAGCATTCCCACAATAGAGCACTGAAGTTCCAGCCTGCATTATGTGGTTAAGACTCTAGTGTGCAACTTGAATACGCAACCTTATGACTCACGGGTCAATCTTGAGTGTTTTTGCAGTTTTTTCACCCGCTTTACATTTGACCAAAATTTTAAAAACACATTTTGATGGACCTGACTCCTGCATTCTGAATCACTCTAAATTCTTATTCCCGGTTGTATGAATCTAATTTCAGACATTATAGCGACAATTGCTCTCTGCAAAGGCTATTGTGAAACTGTCAGAACAAGCACAAATGTATTTGCATTCAAAACAAAAATAAAAATACCAGGAAAAACTCAACAGGTCTGGCAGCATCTGCAGAGAGGAACACAGTTAACGTTTCGAGTCCATATGACTCTTCAACAGAACTAAGTAAAAATAGAAAAGAGGTGAAATATAAGCTGGTTTAAGGGGGTGGGGGGGAGAGGGTAGACCTGGGTAGAGGGCCAGTGATAGGTGGAGATAACCAAAAGATGTCATAGACAAAAGGGCAAAGAGGTGTTGAAGGTGGTGATATTATCTAAGGAATGTGCTAATTAAGGGTAGAAAGCAGGACAAGCAAGGTACAGATAGCCCTAGTGGGGGTGGGGTGGGGTGAAGGAATCAAAATAGGCTAAAAGGTAGAGATAAAACAATGAATGGAAATACATTTAAAAATAATGGAAATAGGTGGGAAAAGAAAAATCTATATAAATTATTGGGAAAAAAAGAGGGGGATCGGAAAGGGGGTGGGGATGGAGGAGAGAGTTCATGATCTAAAATTGTTGAACTCAATATTCCGAAAGGCTGTAAAGTGCCTAGTTGGAAGATGAGGTGCTGTTCCTCCAGTCTGTGTTGAGCTTCACTGGAACAATGCAGCAAGCCAAGGACGGACATGTGGGCATGAGAGCAGGGTGGAGTGTTGAAATGGCAAGCGACAGGGAGGTCTGGGTCATGCTTTCGGACAGACCAAAGGTGTTCCGCAAAGCGGTCACCCAGTCTGCATTTGGTCTCTCCAATGTAGAGGAAACCTCATTGGGAGCAACAAATGCAGTAGACTAAATTTAGGGAAGTGCAAGTGAAATGCTGCTTCACTTGAAAGGAGTGTTTGGGCCCTTGGACGGTGAGGAGAGGGGAAGTAAAGGGGCAGAGTTTCACCTTCTGCATTGCCTGGGAAGGTGCCGTGGGAGGGGGTTGAGGTGTAGGGGGTGATGGAGGAGAGGACCAGGGTGTCCCGGAGGGAACGATCCCTATGGAATGCCGCCGGGGGGGTGAAGGGAAGATGTGTTTGGTGGTGTCATCATGCTGGAGTTGGCGGAAATGGCGGAGGATGATCCTTTGAATGCGGAGGCTGGTGGGGTGATAAGTGAGGACAAGGGGGACCCTATCATGTTTCGGGGAGGGAGAGGAAGGTGTGAGGGCGGATGCGTGGGAAATGGGCTGGACACGGTTGAGTGCCCTGTTAACCACCGTGGGTGGAAAACCTCGGTTAAGGAAGAAGGAAGAGATGTCAGAGGAACTGTTTTTGAAAGTGGCATCATCAGAACAGATGCGACGGAGGTGAAGGAACTGAGAGAATGGGATGGAGTCCTTACAGGAAGCGGGGCGTGAGGAGCTGTAGTCGAGGTAGCTGTGGGAGTCGGTTGGCTTGTAATGAATATTGGTGGACAGTCTATCAACAGAAATTGAGGCAGAGAGGTCAAGGAAGGGGAGGGAAGTGTCAGAGATAGACCATGTGAAAATGATGGAGGGGTGGAAATTGGAAGCAAAATGAATAAATTTTTCCAGGTCTAGACGAAAGCATGAAGCAGCACTGAAGTAATCATCAATGTACCGGAGAAAGAGTTGTGGGAGGGGGCCGGAGTAGGACTGGAACAAGGAATGTTCCACATACCCCATAAAGAGACAGGCATAACTGGGGCCCATGAGGGTACCCATAGGCACACCTTTTATTTGGAGGAAGTGAGAGGAGTTTAAGGAGAAATTGTTCAGTGTGAGAACAAGTTCAACCAGATGGAGGAGAGTAGCGGTGGATGGGGATTGTTCGGGCCTCTGTTCGAGGAAGAAGCGGAGAGCCATCAGACCATCCCGGTGGGGGATGGAGATGTAGAGGGATTGGACGTCCATGGTGAAGAGGAAGCGGTTGGGGCCAGGGAACTGGAAATTGTTGATATGATGTAGGGTGTCAGAGGAATCACGGATGCAGGTGGGAAGGGACTGGACAAGGGTAGAGAGAATGGAGTCAAGATAGCAAGAAATGAGTTCCGTGGGGCAGGAACAGGCTGACACAATCGGTCTGCCGGGATAGTCCTGTTTGTGGATTTTGGGTAGGAGGTAGAAGCAGGCCGTCTGAGGTTGGGAGACTATCAGGTTGGAAGCTGTGGAAGGAAGATCTCCAGAGGAGATGAGGTCACTAACAGTCCTGGAAACAATGGCTTGATGTTCAGTGATGGGGTCATGGTCCAGGGGGAGGTAGGAGGAATTGTCTGCGAGTTGACGCTCAGCCTCTGCGAGGTAGAGGTCAGTGCACCAGACAACAACAGCACCACCCTTGTCAGCAGGTTTGATGACAATGTCAGGGTTGGACCTGAGAGAACGGAGTGCAGCAAGTTCAGAGAGAGACAGGTTAGAGTGGGTGAGAGGATCAGAGAAATTGAGACGACTAATGTCACGCCGACAGTTCTCAATGAAAAGATCAAGAGAAGGTAAGAATCCAGAGGGAGGGGTCCAGGTGCAGGGAGAATATTGGAGGCGGGTAAAAGGATCCGTTGAATGGGGAGAGGACTCCTGCCCAAAGAAGTGAGCACGGAGACGAAGGCGGCGGAAGAAGAGTTCGGAATCGTGCCGAGCCCGAAATTCATTGAGATGAGGGCGTAAGGGTATGAAACTAAGTCCTTTGCTGAGCACTGAACGTTCAGCATCGGAGAGGGGAAGGTCAGAGGGTATCGTAAATATGTGGCCGGGGCTGGGATTGGAAGACGGGATGGGGACAGAGGGAGAGGCAGGGGTGGAGGGTCCTGGATGGGTGTTGGTGTCGATGAGTTGTTGGAGCTTGCGTTCCTTAGCACTTGAGAGAAAGAGACAAAGTTTCTTGTTGAGGCGTCGGATAAGATGAAGAATAAAACTAAATTGGGGGCACGCGCAGCTTTGAAAAAAGGTGCGGCGGTGCTGCTGGAGGGAGAGGTCGAGTGTATTCATTTGCGGCGCATGGCACTGAGTGTGGATCTCAGAATGCGATGAGAACAGCAGTCCGAGGAGCGTTGTATGTCCTGGAGATACCTGTAATCCTGGGTGGGTTCGAAACATGAGGGATGGAACTTCACTTGAAATCCACGTGGGGTAAGTCGGAGACGGAGACAGTCACTGAGGAAGGAAATATGGCTGTGAAAGCGAGTTTTAGTAAACACCTTGTCAAACACCAGGAGAGAAATGGCAAGCGATGAAGGTGAACAAGGCAAAAGAGAGATATGGAAATCCTGTCGGAGAGAAGAGCAATACTTCTTCAAGGAAGGCATTCCGTGAAGAGAAGTGGCCATCAATTAAACACTAAGATAAAAGCAAAAAACTGCGAATGCTGGAAATCCAAAACAAAAATAAAAATACCTGGAAAAACTCAGCAGGTCTGGCAGCATCTGTGGAGAGGAACACAGTTTACGTTTCGAGTCCATATGACTCTTCAACAGAACTAAGTAGAAATAGAAAAGAGGTGAAATATAAGCTGGTTTAAGGGTGGGGGGCGGGGGGGCGGGTGGTGGGACAGGTAGAGCTGGATAGAGGGCCAGTGATAGGTGGAGATATCCAAAAGATATCATAGACAAAAGGACAAAGAGGTGTTGAAGTTGGTGATATTATCTAAAGGAATGTGCTAATTAAGGGTAGAAAGCAGGACAAGCAAGGTACAGATAGCCCTAGTGGGGGTGGGGTGGGGTGAAGGAATATTTATATAAATTATTGGGGGGGAAATAAGGGGGGGGGATCGGAAAGGGGGTTGGAAATGAAAGAGAGAGTTCATGATCTAAAATTGTTGAACTCAATATTCAGTCCGGAAGGCTATAAAGTGTCTAGTGGGAAGATGAGGCGCTGTTCCTCCAGTTTGCTTTGAGCTTCACTGGAACAATGCAGCAGGCCAAGGACAGACATGTGGGCATGAGAGCAGGGTGGAGTGTTGAAATGGCAAGCGACAGGTTTCAACTCATATCACTTGATCTACTTCATTATGTTCTAAGCAATCCTGTATTCAGAAATACAACTTGCTTAGATCATGTAACACAAACTGGTCAATTTAATGGTGCCCTCTTAAATCGCATCCTCCTAATTCTTGCAAAAAAAATCAATGCAAATACACAAGTTTTTTTTTGTTCACATTCGTGACCTTTGCTGCTTGATGTATCCATTGCTTTGTACTATTGAGGAATATGGTTAAGTTTCCTTTCATTATTCGATTTTGCAGCAGTTCCAAGGGATCAAATGAAGAGTTAGGATTCCACTTGAGTTTATCTAATGCTTAATGCCTGCAGCTATAATGATGGCCTCATATTGTAGGTATCTCAGTGTATGATTCTGTTTGTCCTTTCCCTCCCACTGGCACCAAGTCTTTTGAGATTATGTAACTATTACATTTAATGTTAAGTTATTTGATAGTCAGGCATTCCTGGAACTTAAACTGCAATCTTCTATAATTTTCTCTTCATTTTGGATGGCGATGATAGAGTGATCCACCAAAACCTTATTGGTTTTGGGCATCTCAGAGGCTTTTATTCACTACCACTGTTTCCTCAGTATTTGAGCCTTCAAACCAGAGGTGGGTTAATGGGCGACAAGGGGTATGAACCCCTGGCTCATGATTCCACTGTGCAACCCAATCACACATGACCAGCAGGCACACAATGAGAGCCAGGCTAGCATGTGAAATATCACAAAGTGGACAATTAAGGTGCACAAGTAATGGTTCCACTGCCTGGAGTTAGCATCTACACTATCCTTTCCTCTGCCCTGGCTGCAGGTCACTCATACCTGGTAACTCACCGGGTGGAATTCAATGCCCTTCTGTGTGGCGAGTTTGGCAGTGGTGGGGCATTTAATCAGGTGGAAGGGTGGCTGGTGGGGACCCCAGTGCCTTCTGCCTCCACCCTACTTAAGTCTGTGGGAGGAAGGCCCACGGACGGCTTTCCTGTCGTGCTGCCAATTGAGGCCCTTAAGTGAGCATTTTCCTCATCCAGCCACCGCTGGTATTAACCCAGCAGCAGGTGAGGTACTCGCGATGTGGGGAACGTGACAAGCAAACCCGTACGGGGTTGCTTTCAGGCTCCCGGGGTGAGGGTGGGGGAATCCAACAACATAGGCCTCAGTGGAATGTTGTACCGCTAGTAGACACAGCCTCTGACTGACTGGCAGCTCTTGGTGGGTGGGACTTCCACATCCAGGGGGGCCCGCTGCTGTCCTATTAAGTGCCTCGAGTGGCACTCAGTAACGCAGGCCTTCCCTAAGAGAGGTGACGCAGGGTTCTCACCAGCTCCCCAGCCAGTGGGCTAGACCCCTGTTGTCCACCATGTGCAGATCCCACCTCAAAACTGCCCTCTAATACGTGCCCAGTGTCAGTATCCCAGCTGATGGCTGGGAGTGTGAGATTGAGTGACAGTGTTTCCTTTTCAACAGTGTCCTGCTTCTCTTGGACCTCACATTTCTGCACCAGTGCTTGTCCAGGTGGCAGTGCTTCAGTATTTGAAATGATAAAGACACAAGAGGGGAGTTAGGGCGAGGGAAGGGGTAGGAAGCAAGAGGTGCATACACAATCAACAGCTAGTAACACAGAAGAGATTTTGAGATGAAAAGGAAGTGTGTTCTTAGACAATGGATTAGGTAGGAACAGGCCATCATTTCAATGGTTTCAGTCACACTGCTGGCCAGTGCCTTAGTCGTGGCTGCACCAATGATTGCCTTTCCATGAGGGGAGGCAGCGGCCTAGCAGTATTGTCACTGCACTAGCATTCCAGAGACTTAAGGTAATCCTCTGGACCTGGGTTTGAATCCCACCATGGCAGATGGTGAAATTTGAATCCAATAAAAATCTGGAATTAAAAATAACTACAATTAAAATAACTACAAAACCATTGCTGATTGTTGTAAAAACCCATCCTGTTCACTAATGTCCTTCAGGGAAGGAAATCTGCCATCCGTACCTGGTCTGGTCTATGTGTGACTCCAGACCCACAGCAATGTGGTTGACTCTTCACTGCTCACTGAACAAGGGCCATTAGGGATGGGCAATAAATGCTGGCTGAGCCAGTGACACCCACATTCTATGAAAAAATGGAAATGCAGCCATGCTTTTTCCCCACTAGATTGGTGTTTCTGCCTACAGTTGTGTGCCACCATGCCCTGCAAGAGAGAGGGCAGTATGTTAGTGAGTGTGCCGCAACGTGGGTGATTTGGCTGCCAGGGTCAAATAGATGGACATGTATGCAAGTTAATAGATGTAGGGGTGAGGTTTGCAGCAGTGTTGATTGTATGAAGGTGAGGTGAGTCCATGAATCTGAGACCTGAATTGTGTTTGAGAAAGGATATTGGTAGATTGGTGAATGGAGCAGTGTACGAGGCTGGTGGTTCATTTGTAAATATATGGTATTTGATGATGCATTCACTGACCTTGACCACTCGTGCAAGGTCATTAAACTTCTTCCTACACTCCATCCAGGTCCTTGGGGCTAGACTATTGACATTGACAGTGATGGCTATCTGCTCCCACTGCCTTCTTAGTGTCTGTCTGGAGGGTCTCCAGTAAATAGGAGACTTCTGTCTTTCTATCCATCCACTCTACCAAGACCTCCAGTGTTGCATCAGAGCACGTGCTCTGCCCTGTTATGCCATTTCACTATTCTTCGTTCTCAGAGACTCTTCCATAACTGGCTCCAGCAGCTGCAGCTGCCAGAATGTATCTTGCCTTTAAGAGATACAGGCCGACTATGAGTAGTGCAGACTAGCCTTGCATGAACTTGGGCTCCTTGCTGAGACTCACTCAGCATCATGCTTAGTACTGGGCTATATGCACTACAATCATTGTAATAGCAGGCAGCACGATTCCCATGCCTGTTTTCTTGCTGAATCATAGGGCAGAATCTTCAGCTCAGCAAGTGGAGGCAGGGCCCACTCACCGAGGCATAAAATGATGCACAGTGACATTGGGCGTGCCTCCTGACATCACCGCGCGTCATTTAGATTTTCAGCCGAACTGTCAAAGGCCTATTAAGGCCATTTAAAAAACCAATAAAGCAATTAGCTGAGCTGTCCATCCAACCTTAAGGTTGGGGGGCAGGCGAAGAGCCCAGGTGGCCTGCGCATTTTTCATGGAACCTCATCCACGGGCGGGATGAGGTTTCATGAGCGGTTTTAAGGTTTTTGAAAAAATTTTAATAAAATTAATGGACATGTGACAGTCTCACATGAGGGGACATGTCCTTACCTTTTTTCTTCACCTTTATTCAATGTTTTACAAGTGAAAGAAATCTCCCTAAGGCACCTCTGCGCCTCAGGGAGATTTCTGCATTCTTTCGCACGCATGCACTCCTCCACTCAGGCAACCACTCCCCCCCCCCCCCCCCCCCCACCTACACAGGGAGCGCATAGCGTTCCCAGGCGCGCATCACGCTGGGCGGTCCTTAATTGGCTTGCCTACGTAAAATGGCGGCGCCCAGCCAATCGGGGGTGACGATCGGCTGCGCGTCCGTCCCCATACAATGCCCCCCGATGGGGAGAAAATTCTCCCCATACTCTTCCCCCTTCACATGGATTACCTTGAAAAGTAGTAAATGCAATGAGATGAATGACAGGCAATCTGTTTGTGATGGTGTCTGTAGATGGAAAATCTTTAATATGGCCATTGAGAGATGTTTAATGCCCAACTAAAGACAAAGAATGGGACAGGTGGGACTTCCAGTTTAATGTTTCATCTGAAAAATAATATTTCTGAAAAAGCCGAACTGCCGTGGACTGTCACCCATGGTTATGTGCTCATGTCCGGCATTGCAGTTTAAACCCACAGCATTGTGAATCAAAGATGAGTGTCTGTGAACTAATGAGGAAAACTAACAATCTTATAAAAGCAAAATCTCTTCCCACCAGTTTGATTAAGATTCAAAACCTCATCCTAGAGGTGAATGAATATTTTTTTTATTTGTTTACAGGCTGTGGGCATCGCTGGCTAGGCCAGCATTTATTGCCCATCCCTAGTTTCCCTTGAGAAGATGGTGGTAAGCTGCCTTCTTGAACCACAGTGTGGTTAGGAAGGGCGTTCCAGGATTTTGACCCAGTGACAGTGAAGGAACGGCGATATATTTCCAAGTCAGGGTGGTGACTGGCTTGGAGGGGAACTTCTATGTGGTGGTGTCCCCGTGTATCTGCTGCTCTTGCCCTTCCAGATGGTAACAGTTGTGGGTTTGGAAGTTTCTGCAGAAGACACTTGGTGAATTCCTGTAATGTATCTTGCAGATGGCACACACCGATGCCACTGTTCTTCGGTGGTGGGGGGAGTGAATGTTTATGGAAGGGGTGCCTGTCAAGTGGGCTGCTTTGTCCTGGATGGTGTCAAGCTTCTTGAGTGTTTTTGGAGCTGCACTCATGCAGGCAAGTGGAGAGTATTCCATCACACTCCTGACTTGTGCCTTGAGAATAGTGGACAGGCTTTGGGTAGTCAAGAGGTGAGTTACTCACTGCAGGATTCTTAGACTCTGACTTGCTCTTGTAGCCACAGTATTTATATGACTAAGATAAAACCAAAAAACTGCGGATGCTGGAAATCGAAAACAAAAACAAAAATACCTGGAAAAACTCAGCAGGTCCGGCAGCATCTGTGGAAGGGAGCACAGTTAATGTTTCGAGTCCGCCTGACTCTTCAACAGAACTAAGGAAAAATAGAAAAGGGGTGAAATATAAGCTGGTTTAAGGGGGCGGGGGGGGGGGGGGGGGGGTGGGTTGGGACAAGAGAGCTGGATAGAGGGCCAGTGATATGTGGAGATAACCAAAAGATGTCACAGACAAAAGGTCAAAGAGGTGTTGAAGGTGGTGATATTATCTAAAGGAATGTGCTAATTAATGGTAGAAAGCAGGACAAGCAAGGTACAGATAGCCCTAGTGGAGGTGGGGTGGGGTGAAGGAATCAAAAAAGGCTAAAAGGTAGAGATAAAACAATGGATGGAAATACATTTAAAAATAATGGAAACAGGTGGGAAAAGAAAAATCTATATAAATTATTGGAAAAAACAAAAGGGAGGGGGAAAATATCAGAAAGGGGGTGGGGATGGAGGAGAGAGTTCATGATCTAAAATTGTTGAACTCAATATTCCGAAAGGCTGTAAAGTGCCTAGTTGGAAGATGAGGTGCTGTTCCTCCAGTCTGTGTTGAGCTTCACTGGAACAATGCAGCAAGCCAAGGACGGACATGTGGGCATGAGAGCAGGGTGGAGTGTTGAAATGGCAAGCGACAGGGAGGTCTGGGTAATGCTTGCGGACAGAACAAAGGTGTTCTGCAAAGTGGTCACCCAGTCTGCGTTTGGTCTCTCCAATGTAGTGAAACCCCATTGGGAGCAACGAATCCAGTAGACTAAGTTGAGGGAAGTACAGGTGAAATGCTGCTTCACTTGAAATGAGTGTTTAGGCCCTTGGACGGTGAGGAGGGGGGAAGTAAAGGGGCAGGTGTTGCATCTTCTGCGGTTGCATGGGAAGGTGCCGTGGGAGGGGGTTGAGGTGTAAGGGGTGATGGAGGAGTGGACCAGGGTGTCACGGAGGGAACGATCCCTATGGAATGCCGCCAGGGTGGGTGAAGGGAAGATGTGTTTGGTGGTGGCATCATGCTGGAGTTGGCGGAAATGGCGAAGGATGATCCTTTGAATGCGGAGGCTGGTGGGGTGATAAGTGAGGACAAGGGGGACCCTATCATGTTTCTGGGAGGGAGAAGAAGGTGTGAGGGCGGATGCATGGGAGATGGGCCGGACACGGTTGAGGGCCCTGTCAACCACCGTGGGTGGAAAACCTCGGTTAAGGAAGAAGGAGGACATGTCAGAGGAACTGTTTTTGAAAGTGGCATCATCAGAACAGATGCGACGGAGGTGAAGGAACTGAGAGAATGGGATGGAGTCCTTACAGGAAACGGGGTGTGAGGAACTGTAGTCGAGGTAGCTGTGGGAGTCGGTAGGCTTGTAGTGGATATTGGTGGACAGTCTATCACCAGAAATTGAGACAGAGAGGTCAAGGAAGGGAAGTGTCAGAGATAGACTATGTGAAAATGATGGAGGGGTGGAAATTGGAAGCAAAATTAATAAATTTTTCCAGGTCGAGACGAGAGCATGAAGCAGCACCGAAGTAATCTTCGATGTACCGGAGAAAGAGTTGTGGGAGGGGGCTTGAGTAGGACTCTTCGAGACATGAGGGATGGAACTTGAGTTGAAATCCACGTGGGGTAAGTCGGAGACGGAGACAGTCACTGAGAATGGAAATATGGCTGTGAAAGCGGGTTTTAGTAAACACCTTGTCAAAAACCAAGAGAGAAATGGAAAGCAATGAAGGTGAACAAGGCAAAAGAGAGATACGAAAATCCTGACGGAGAGAAGAGCACAACTTCTTCAAGGTAGGCATTCCTTGAAGAGAAGTGGCAGTCAATTAAACACTAAGATAAAAGCAAAAAACTGCGGATGCTGGAAATCGAAAACAAAATCAAAAATACCGTCTTCCAATCCCAGCCTCTACACCTCCATCCCCCACCGGGATGGTCTGATGGCTCTCCGCTTCTTCCTCGAACAGAGGCCCGAACAATCCCCATCCACCGCTACTCTCCTCCATCTGGTTGAACTTGTTCTCACACTGAACAATTTCTCCTTAAACTCCTCTCACTTCCTCCAAATAAAAGGTGTGGCTATGGGTACCCGCATGGGCCCCAGCTATGCCTGTCTCTTTATGGGGTATGTGGAACATTCCTTGTTCCAGTCCTACTCCGGCCCCCTCCCACAACTCTTTCTCCGGTACATTGATGATTACTTCAGTGCTGCTTCATGCTCTCGTCTGGACCAGGAAAATTTTATTAATTTTGCTTCCAATTTCCACCCCTCCATCATTTTCACATGGTCTATCTCTGACACTTCCCTTCCCATCCTTGACCTCTCTGTCTCAATTTCTGGTGATAGACTGTCCACCAATATCCATTACAAGCCTACCAACTCCCACAGCTACCTCAACTACAGCTCCTCACACCCCGCTTCCTGTAAGGACTCCATCCCATTCTCTCAGTTCCTTCGCCTCGGTTACATCTGTTCTGATGATGCCACTTTCAAAAACAGTTCCTCTAACATGTCCTCCTTCTTCCTTAACCAAGGTTTTCCACCCACGGTGGTTGACAGGGCCCTCAACCGTGTCTGGCCCATCTCCCGTGCATCCGCCCTCACACCTTCTTCTCCCTCCCAGAAACATGATAGGGTCCCCCTTGTCCTCACTTATCACCCCACCAGCCTCCGCATTCAAAGGATCATCCTTCGCCATTTCCGCCAACTCCAGCATGATGCCACCACCAAACACATCTTCCCTTCACCCACCCTGGCGGCATTCCATAGGGATCGTTCCCTCCGTGACACCCTGGTCCACTCCTCCATCACCCCCTACACCTCAACCCCCTCCCACGGCACCTTCCCATGCAACCGCAGAAGATGCAACACCTGCCGCTTTACTTCCCCTCTCCTCACCGTCCAAGGGCCTAAACACTCATTTCAAGTGAAGCAGCATTTCACCTGTACTTCCCTCAACTTAGTCTACTGCATTCGTTGCTCCCAATGCGGTTTCCTCTATATTGGAGAGACCAAACGCAGACTGGGTGACCACTTTGCAGAATACCTTTGTTCTGTCCGCAAGCATTACCCAGACCTCCCTGTCGCTTGCCATTTCAACACTCCACCCTGCTCTCATGCCCACATGTCCGTCCTTGGCTTGCTGCATTGTTCCAGTGAAGCTCAATGCAAACTGGAGGAACAGCACCTCATCTTCCGACTAGGCACTTTACAGCCTTTCGGAATATTGAGTTCAACAATTTTAGATCATGAGCTCTCTCCTCCATCCCCACCCCCTTTCTGCTTTTTTCCCCCTCCTTTTTGTTTTTTCCAATAATTTATATAGATTTTTCTTTTCCCACCTATTTCCATTATTTTTAAATGTATTTCCATCCATTGTTTTATCTCTACCTTTTAGCCTTTTTCGATTCCTTCACCCCACCCCACCTCCACTAGGGCTATCTGTACCTTGCTTGTCCTGCTTTCTACCGTTAATTAGCACATTCCTTTAGATAATATCACCACCTTCAACACCTCTTTGACCTTTTGCCTGTGACATCTTTTGGTTATCTCCACCTATCACTGGCCCTCTACCCAGCTCTCTTGTCCCAACACCCCCCGCCCCCTTAAACCAGCTTATATTTCACCCCTTTTCTATTTTTCCTTAGTCCTGTTGAAGAGTCATGCGGACTCGAAACGTTAACTGTGCTCCCTTCCACAGATGCTGCCAGACCTGCTGAGTTTTTCCAGGTATTTTTGTTTTTGTTCTTGTATTTATATGACAAGTCCAGTTTCTGGTCAATGGTTACCCCGAGGATGTTGATAGTGGGGGTTTCAGTGATGGTAATGCCATTGAATGTCAAGGGGCGACGGTTAGATTCTTCTTGTTGGAGATGTGCTAATCAATGGCATCTCCTCGTACCACATTTAAGCACCAGTTTAAATTTCACACAGCTAATTGCTAATTCAGTGTAGCTGCAGCCTTTATCCACAAAAAGCAGTCCTGGTAATCTGCTGCAACATTGCCAATTTCTGGGCTTTATGAGAGGAGGAAACAGATTGATCATTTAGTCCACAGTGCAGTCATCTGGTTGCCTTGCCTTATTACACAAATAATTACTGTTCCTGTAATCCTATAACACACATAGATGGTGTGTAACTGTTAACGCGCGTTTCCTTTTTCACTTAACAGAGCTATTTGATTGCCCAGCTGTCAAAATGTATGTGTTTTTGCAGCAATGTTTGGATTTCTGCTGAATTCATGCTTGATGTGGTCAGATCACTTTAGAATGATGTCACAGATGACAAAACATGGGACAGCTTTATTGATCACGTTAAATTAATAATGAGGATTTGTGGCAATAATGCCAAGATCTCAGCAACACTGATTTGGAACTGAGAAATGGAATTCACACTTTATTACCAATAGCTTTGTATGGCATACCTGTTATTGAGATAATAGCTCAGCTTAATAGAATTTACTTATTTGTGTGTCATGGAGGAGGAATTGGAATTTAATAAAATGAATTAATGCAAAATTGAAATGTTGGATTGAAATGCCTCAGGCTGTGTCCTCAGGTTTTTGCAGGCTTTTCCTGTTTTTCCTGCATTCTTCATATAAGGCTTTGATTATTGACTTTAGTATTTCGCTATATATATGCCCATACTGCTACAAACGCTACACCCACTGGTTCCCCCTTATCTACCCTGTTAGTTACAATCTCATTCTGTGAACTATTACTGTAAATTTGCTTTGTTCAGTCTGTATGATGATTAAAGTCCCCCATGATTATTGAATTACCCTTGTTACATTCACCTCTAATTTCCTGATTTATACACTGCCCAACACTACAACTACAGAAAAAAGGCTACAACCCATTGGTTTCTGCCCCTTGTTGTTCCTTAGCTCCACTCAAACTGATTCAGCATCCTGATTTTCGGAGCTAAGCTCCCTAAACAGAACCATCCCTATCTCATCCATCTAATCCCTATCTCATCTTTCCCAGAATTCCATGTTTGAATCCCTCCAATCAGATTTACACCCTGACGGTACCAAAACAGCTCTTATCAAAGTCACAAATGACATCCTAAGTGATTGTGACAAAGGTAAACTATCCCTTCTCATCCTCCTTGGCCTATCTGCAGCTTCTGACACAATTGATCACACCATTCTCCTCCAACATCTCTCCATTGTCGCCCAGCTAGGTGGGATTGTTCTCACCTGGTTCCATTTTTGCCTATCTGATTGTAGCTTGAGAATATGGCTTCTCTTCCCATTCTTGCACAGTTATCTCTGGTGTCCCCCAAGGATCTATCCTTGGCCCCCTTCTATTTCTCATTTACATGGCTTAAAGATAGAAAACAGTGAGGCATGATAAATGGTTGTGTTTTTCAGGCTGGAGGATAGTAGTCAGTGGTGTTCTCCAAGGTTCAGTGCTAGGACCATATTTTATGTATATGTATATAAATGACTTCGATATTGGAATACGGAGCAAAATTTGCCAATGATATGATCTTGGAGGAGTGGGAGGCCATGAGGATGATGTTAATCAATTTCAAAAGGGGATAAATTGGCTAGCAAAATGGGCAGACAAGTGACAGGGGGAATTTAATACAGAGAAGCACGAGGTGATGTATTTTGGCAGAGGGGTTAGGGAAAGCCAATACCGACCAAATGACACAGTACAAAAGAGTGTGCAGGCGCAGAGGGACCTGGGTATTCATGTGCACAGGTCTTTGAAGGTGACAGAACATATTGAGAGATCAGTTAGCTCCCAATGTGGAATCTTGGGCTTCATAAATAGAGGTATTGAGTACAAAAGGAGGGAAGTTATGCTGAATTCAGTTTTTTGTATTCAGTTTTGGTCATCAAAGTTTAGGAAGGATGCAGGAGTCAATGGGCGGAATCTAGTTGAGGCATTAGGGGTCCCGCTTTCTTGCTAGAGAGCCAGTGAGAGACCCGCTCTACCTCTTTTTGGGAAAGCTCACTGAACTACAAGCCAATCAGGCAGTGATGAGACCACCGATGAACCTTACCCTGGAATCAAGACCCTGGGAGGTGGAAGTCTTGCCTACCAAGAGCTGCTGGCCAATCAATGGCTGGCAGCTCTTGCGCTCAGCAGAGACCAAGGAGAGGCAGTGGCTGCTGCAGAAAAAACACCTACCAGAGTCCCAGTATCATGGAGTGACCCAGGATAGGTAATGGGTGGGTGGAGAGGGGTGTCGGAGGGTTGGCTGCAAGGGCAGGGGGGTGGTTCTCAGAGGGCCCCCCACTTTGCGATGTCAAGTCCCCCAAGAGGTGACAAGCTGGCTGCAAAGTTTTAGTTGCCATGTATGTCACGTGGCGACAGGCCTACCTGCAGCTGGCCCTTAAGTGGTCATTAATTGGCCACATAAGGGTCTCAATAGGCAGAGATGTGGGAAGGTCGACCATGGGGCTTCCCACCCAGAACATAGTTCTGGCAGAGGCGGGAAGGTGGCAGGGTTCTGGTGCACTATCATCCTGCCTCATTCCCGTCTCCAAGATCGGCAGCAGCAAGAGCAGAAGATTCCACCCCTTGAGAGAAGACATCCCAGAATGGTTCCAGGGATGAGGGAGCTTAGCTACAAGGTTAAGTTAGAGAAGCTAGGGTGGATCTCTTGGAGCAGGGGAGATCTGATAGAGGTGTACAAGATTATGACAGACTTAGATAAGGTGGACAAAGAAAAGCTGTTCCCATTAGTTGATGGTCCAAGAACTAGGGGATAGAGGTCTAAGTGTTTGGGCAAGAGGTGCGGGGGGATGTTTACACAGAAAGTGGCAATGATCTGGAACTTACATCCTATGAGGGTGGTGGAAATTGAGATGTTGAATGATTTCAAAAGGAAATTGGATTGGCATTTAAGGGGAACAAACTTGCAGGGCTACAAGGATAGAGTGGGGGAATGGGACAGATTTAATTGCTCTACAGAGAGCTGACATGGACTCAATGGATCAAATTGCCACCTCTGTGCTGTAATGACTCTATAACATGCAACATTAGTTTTCACATGTGTGCTAATGATATCAAATTTTACCTCACCACCGCCACTGTTTCTAAATTGTCAGATTGCTCATTCGACACCCGGTACTTCAGGAACAGAAATTTGCTCCAACTAAATATTTGGAGGACGTAAGCCATTGTCTTTGGTCCCTCCACAAAGTCTGTTTCCTTGCAACCAACTCCGTCCCTTTTCTTAACAACAGTCCAAGGCTGAACCAGATTGTTTGCAACCTCAGTGTTATATTTGACCCTGAGTTGAGCTTTCAGACACATTTCCATGCCATCATTATCTATTTCCATCTTTGTAACATCACCAGAATCCACCCCTTCCTCAACTCTTCTGCTGCTGAAACTCTTATCCATGCCATTGTTACCTCCAGGCTAACTATCTTAATGCAGTCCTGACTGGCTTCCCACATTCAGCTACTTGAACTTGAGCTCATCCAAAACTCCGTTGCCTGTGTCCTAACTTGCACCAAAACCTGTCCACACACCGTCTCTGTGCTCAATGATCCACGCTGTCCTTCTGGTTAAGCAACATCTCAATTCCAAAATTCTAATCCTTGTTTTCAAATCCCTCCACGGCCTGACATCTTCTCAGCTGTAATCTGTAATCTCAAAGATATCTGTGTTCCTCTAATTCTTTCTTCTTGAGCCAAATTTAATTGCTACACCATTGGTGGCTGCACATTCACTTGCTTAGGTCCTAACTGCTGAAATTCTCTCCCTAAACCTCTCCACCTCTCTGCTTTGCTTTCCTGCTTTTAGACACTCTTAAAACTTACCTCTTTAACCAAATCTTAAGTAACTTGGGCTGATAGCTCCTTGCATAATTCAGTGTCATATTTAGTTTTATAGTGCCTCTGTGAAGTACCTTGGGATATTCTTATGTTAAAAGTGCTATTTATTTGTTTAGTTATTTAATTAAAGTTTATGAATTTCATCAACTTAGCTTATTATTTAGTTTTTAAACTGACTACCTGATCTGATTAAGTTATAGGTAAATAAACTTAAAGGTTTACCACTTACCCCTTGCTACCTCTCCTTATGCTTTGACTTCACTTGGTGAGGTATTTTTCTCCTGTGCTGCTCACCTTTCTCTGTTGCTACAGTACTCTATCCTGCTTCTGTTTAAAGCTTGGCATAGCTCCTGTCTTGCTCAAAACTCCCCCAATTCTCTGCAGCTGCTCTGCCTCAATTTGTTTAAATGCTTTGGACCCCTCCTCGTGCTCTGTGCTCTCATCACTCCCAACTCTCACAACTTCAACAAGGTGGTGAAGGAAGTAGAGGATGCACAAAAAGGCCAGAATGGAAGGAATGTAGTGTTCTCAGAGGTCTGATAGAAGGTCACAGAACTGAAACGTGAACTCTTGTTTCTCTCTCCACCAATGTTGTCAGATCTGCCAACAATTTCCAGTTTTCTGTTTTTATTGAGTTCTCAGAGGGTTGAACATAGGACAATTGTTGGAGATTACTGCAGGAAGGAATTGGTTATTTAAGATATGAAAATTACACCATGAGACAATATAGCCATTTTTAAAAATCAGTTGAATAGGCAGAGGGAGAGCAGTAGAAGATGAGTAGGGGAGGCTCAGGAAGAACCCATTGCAAAGATTTATCTCAGGCTTGTTTAAATTTTTTGCATGGGACCACATTTCCATTTTTTTCTCACCCAAGTGGCCATAAGCAGATTTTGGAAAGATACATGAATTTCAAAAAGAATTTGAGTATGAAGAAAAGAAACCACCTGCTGAGCAAAAATAAAGCAATGTTAAAGCAATAAATTGATATTTTAAAAAAAAGAGTAATTAATAAAAATGTCCATTAGAATGTAAGAGGGTGAGAGTGTGTGTGTTCAGCTCACCCCCAGTTTCAGGGTATTTGCTCACTCAGCCACACCCACTGTGAGAGTGGATGAGAGTTAGTGTGTGGGTGCGGGGGTGACTGAGAATCCTGAGACTGGAAGTGGGCCAGGCACACACACACACACACACACACACACATGCAAAACCTCCCCCCACACAGAAACACCCTTTTATCCCCCACACACACACATGCAAACACCCTCTCCTCATCCCCCAGACACACATCTCCTTTCCCTCTCTTCCACACACACACTCTCCCACACACACACGCACTTTCTCCCTCCCATACACTTACTCTCTCCCTCTCTCTCACACACACACTCTCCCTCACACTCTCACACACTCTCTCACATTCTGTCCCACATATTTATTCCCCCACCGGGCCCACTTCAATTTCTCCCCCCCCCACCCCCCACCCAAGGCCCACCACACTCTATCCCCACTATCCCACTGGGCCCGCACTTTCTCACCCCCGACCCACCCAGCCCGCCACACTCTCTCCCCTGTGCCCACCGGGCCTGCCGCACTTTCTCCCCCTACCTACCCAGACCCACACCTTCCGCCACCCCCCAGGCCTGCCACACCTTCATTCCCCGGGTCCATCATGCTTTCGTTACCCAGCAGCCCTCAGCAACACTCACCAATGCCCGTGTTCGCTTCTCCTCCAATCAGAGACTGTTTTTCTCCATCATTCGCTGCTGACAGGCTCACTGGTGAGTGGATTGAGGGTCTTGCCAGGGTGGATGTAGAGAGGTTGTTTCCTCTTGTGGGAAAATCTAGAACTAGGGGTCACTGTTTGAAAATAAGGGGTTGCCCATTTAGAACGGAGATGAGATGAAATTTTTTCTCTCAGAGAATTGTGAGTCTTTGGCACTCTCTTCCCGAAAAGGTGGTGGAAGCAGAGCCTTTGAATATTTTTAAGGCAGAGTTGGATAAATTCTTGTTAAGCAAGGCGGTGATAGGTTATCGGGGGTAGACAGGATGCAGATTTCAGGTTACTCTCAGATCAGCCATGATCTTATTAAATGGCAGAGCAGGCTCAAGGGACCAAATGACCTACTCCTGCTCCTTGTTTGTATGTTTGTATGTTCGCAGGCCGCAATGCGGCCTGCAGACCTCCGGTTGGACAAGCCTTATCTATTCCCTACAAGTCACGCACCAAAATGACTTGGACTCAGCTCAGCATTTCTTCACCTTCACTGGATCAAACTCCTGAAATTCACTTCCTAACATCATTAGAGAATACCTGTTGTGATTGCAGCTGAGGTTACCCCTGGACAAACCTGATCCCAGAGTAGAACCCAGCTTGATAGATCCTAACTTATATTTGTTTGTTTAGATACGTGGAGAGTAGCTACTGAACAGAGTCACAGGGGTCAGCTGATGAACTTTTAACAAAAGAATAAAACATTTATTCAACAAGAAAGGATGAGCTATATTAAAATACTCCTTCAACCACAACCACACCTTTACAGATGTATACAGATTTGTAAGGATAACACAAGTTACAAAAGTTATCTTATACTCTAATGTACACAGTAAGTACACAGTCCATGTAAATCTATGGCACCCTGTGGTCAGACATATCGCACTCTGAAATCAAGTGACAGATGCCACCTCAACCAGATGCTATGGATCTCTCCTCAACTCCCCCCAGATGCTTGTCACACCATGAATCAACCAGTCTCACTCCGCCCTTCACATGAGAGTTTCCAATCTCCACTCTCCAAGGCCTCGCCTTGGAATCTTCTCCCAAACTGATGCTTTCTCTCAGATGCCTTCTGCAAAGGCTCACCTCTTCTCTGGGTCACCACATACATTCGAGCTGTCTTTCGCTGATTAAGCGTTTACAGTACACCACTACTTCACATAGCAAAGAGTTACAGACCGTTAGTTGTCTCTTTGGACCTTCTTGCCTTTTGCAAGCTGTTCTCGCTTTAAATTTGCTTTCTGCAGCTTTTGTCTCTATAAACCTGAAGCTTGGAACCCTGCTCTCTGCCCCTCCCTCTTAACTGCGCTTAACAGGACCTTTTCCAAGGTTCCTATCCTCCCTTTGACTAGAAGGTCTTTTTTGGACTTTCCCCTCTTCCACTCCCCTGGATTTTTGGGGTATTTCTTTAGCTTGGGACTGGCTCTCTGTCCCCTTTGCTCCAGTCTCTCCTGGCAGCAACTTTCAGAACCAACTGCACTCAAACAGCTTCCAAAGCAACTGCTGTTTCTCTTCTTCTATGTGTGTCTGTGGGAGGGACCTGCCTCTCTGGGCCCCTGTTGTTAGGCAACAGTCCAATCCTTCTACCCTTGTATGTTTACCTTCTCTTTAGGGGTCTTAAAACTCCTCATTAGAAAGGCAAGCACCCTTTTAAAGTGAAACTAAAACTCCATTTGACCTTTCTTAACACACTGATACAGAAATACAAATCAAATTTAAACTTTAAAGCTAAAACTCATTCCTAACACCCACAAATACAAACATAACTTACTTAGACTATCTCTATTTCCTAACAATACCATTAATTGCAAGGTCAGCAATGTTCAAAGAAATGGTCCACCATCATCTTCTCAGGGCAGATGAGGGGCTCTTATTCCATACAAGCCCTCACACAATTAAAATCATGATGAGTGGATGTTCAATTGTTCCAATTTACCATAAGCTTTATCCACACAATGTTTGCCTTGTATTTGAGGCTGTGAATAGATTAACATTTTAACTGGTTTTAAGAGGAACCAAGGACGTTCTAGTGCAGAAGTGCCTACTTTGAATCATCTAGCCAAGATACAAAATTCTGAGTTTTCATTTTTGTGTTTTTATGTCAATTATGTGGTAAATTTGAGTTGGCTAATTAGGTAATTCTTTCTATGTGTGTGCTCTGTAATGTCACCAGAATGATCCAGGGTCTTCATTATGAAGACCTGTTATATAACGTTAATTTAATTATTTCAATATGTTTTATTTATTTTCAAGAACCAATTACTGTCAATTGTGCAACTCATTTTGTGCTGTTGGTGATTCATGCCCAATGGAAACAGAATTAAATTTTCACAAGTTTATTGCACTGAGAACATTTTACAATCATGAGAGAAAAATTATTCTCTATGGCTGGCATTAATCCATACCTTTAAATTATAATGACCTTAGTCCAAATACTACTATGTATTTGCAATATTAGTGAAAGAGCCTTTTTTACATACATATGACATTCTATTGCCCACTATTTGAGCAGAAGAATTAGCTTGTCCAAAGTACATGATGTAACTAATACAAAATAATATCTTCAGATAGACTAGGCCCTGAAATTCCTGAGGTTGGAGTTGCATTTATACATCGATTAGAACTTGGCTGTGATTAGATTCTCCCCCATTTGGTCAGGACCTTTACCTATTGATCCTCCACTACCTCTTCCATCAATAGGGCCAATTTGGGCCTCCAGCGAATGGCAATCCACCTGATGACAGTTGAACTCAAGCTGGTGCAGCTGCTGCCCATCTGCCCTTCCAGTCACCAGTAGACTGCACCATCTATGCAAATGACCCCATTGGCTCTCCACCTTTAACCAATGGCATGTGGGAGTTCTGCTCTGTCACATTTCACTGGTGGAGCCAGACCCAGGAGTGTGTCTGGATGATTTTTTTATGCTGATTATGTTTTGCCAGATATGATGTATTTAACATTAAGATTTTGAAATTGTGAGTTTCAACTTCTCATACTTTCTCCAGCCTCCCACTTGTTGCTTTCATTATCCGCTCTGAAAGTAAACAGCTCACAATCATGACTTTCTCTGGCATTCAATGCAACATTTTGAGGCAATCTGAATGGGGCAATGGATTAGCACCAATGGTTTGAGTGCTAACCTAACTTTACATTCTTCTTTCATTCCAATTCTCCTGGGTTGAAGTCCATTTCTCTAATGTTTACGCCACCCTCCAACTTTATCATTATTTTCGACGGACAATTCTCTGTTATTATTCTCAGTTGGGCTTTCTCGATTCTAATCCTTGGTCTGCTGCTGTAACCTCAGTTTTCTGCTCTGCCATTGGGAAATTTTCACTCTACGCTGAGCTATCTCTCATTTGTCCCTGCCGGTTCCCATCCTGTTCTGAATTCTGCTCCGCTGATGCTGAATGACCTTTCCTTTGCTACTTTTTGCCTGCTTGCTATAGATAGAGATATTATTATTATTTTTTTGTTGGAGGATAGTGGATAATGCGTTACTTTGCACATGGCCCATGCTTTCCCTGACCTGCGGTGTTTGATACTGGCACTTGAAAGCAAAAATGTAAAACATTGGCATTCCTCATCTTAAGTCCAAAAAAAGGTAAATAATTTCTGAATTGTTCCATTATCCTGTGCTCTCGATGTCACACAGTTCTGTAACATAATTGATCATGTCAAGAAAGTAATCATATTGCCAATACAAACACAGATTATTGGAATCCTGAAAGGTTTTAATCAGATGTGCCTCCCTTCTGACAACTGTGCCTTGATTGCGATGTTTTTATTCCAATTATTTCAACGTTTCTTTAAGTGACAAATTACAGTTCTGCATTTCTGCTGCTAATTAAATACAATTCCCACACTCTTATTTTAATAAATCATACTTTACACCAATAAAACCAATGTCATTTTGATTTTTCAATATATTAGCAATTATAATTTATGTGATGCCTATAGTTTTCTTACAGTCCCTGTGGAAATTCATCTCAGTATTAAACAAACTGATGTTCTTAATATTAATAGGTTTACTTGCTGAAGGCTGTGCTCAGCTTCAGTTAGGTACACTTGAGGCTGAATTTGAGGCCTAGGAATTTGATTATGTCCAAAAGCAGCTGCAGTGGGAGTGGGTGCTCCCCCAGTCAACACATTGGCCCAAATCTTTTAGTCGCCAAATCGCCGGAGACTTGACATATGATTGAAGATGCGCGTTAGGACCCTGTGGACCTCTGTGGGAATTGCCCGCCAAGTTTCCACATTCGATGGGCAATTCCCCTGCACCCTGGGATCCTCCGTGAACGTCACTCAGAGTGAATTAGAATCAGAGACTTTGGACAGTTCTGAAGTGCTTACCTGGGTAGTTACCCAGGAAGTGTTGGCAGATTAGAACCTAGTCTAACATTTGGGTAACTACACATCCAACCCCACAATCACCCCCCCCCCCCCGCCCAATTCCCCCATCACTTGACCCAACTCGACAACTCCCTGGCTACCCCCCTGACCCAACTACCTCCCGACCACCCGACCACCCATCTGACCCAACCCAGCAATTGTCCCAACCTGACCTGATTCGAGTACCAGCTCCCCAAGACCCAACTACCCACCTGTCACCTCCCCTACCCACCTCTCCCATCTACCACCTCATCACCCGCCTGTTCTACCTACCCACTCATCCATCTTACACCCTCACCCACCCACCCCATACCTACTTACCTACTTAACTATCTTAGCACCAGCCCATTCAGTCTTTTACCCACCCACTCACGTATCCACTAACATTCATTCACCAACATTCAAACTGAACCTTTAAACTTACCACACAGCAGTTAATGCTGTAAAAATGGGGCGTGTCCTATCTCCCCTCCCCACAAATCTACTCTGCTTCAACAGAGATCCCCGGGGGGCTCGGTGCTGCGCATTTCTGTGGAAGCCAGGCTCGGCAGGTCCTGGTAGAAACGTGCAGCAGCGTCAAGTTGGGGAATTTGCGATCACAGCAGCAATCCAACGGTCATTGCTGCTGCTCGGAAGATCTGGTCCATAGTGTTTGTGCTGCCTGCTGATCACCATGGCCAAATTTTCCAATCAGCTTCAGGACCACTGCAACTGGCGCTCAGTCAGTAAACAGCGCACTTACCTGCTTACATTTCCGATGCAACATCCTGAAGAAGTCACTCAGTGCAAGGTTCCACGCAGAGACCTGCAAAGAGGATCAGTGCAGAAGACATGCCCCCTTTTTACAGCACTAGCTGCTGTATGATAAGCTTAAAGGTCCAGTTTTCATGTTTGTGAGTTGATGAGTGGGTGAATGGTTGAGTAAGTGAGGTAGATAAGTGGGTGAGGTGGGTAAGGGTAGGTGGGTAGTTGGGTCAGTTCGGGATGTTAGTCAAGTTGGAAGGGTGGTTGAGTCAGGTCGGGGGCAGTTGGGTGGTCAGAGGCTAGTTGGATTGGGTCAAGGGTAGTCAGATTGGGTCAGGTCGGGGGCGGGGGGGAGGGATGTCGGATGGTCAAGGTGGATGGTCGGATCAGGTCAGGGGGTAGTCAGGTCATTGGGGTGTTGTTGGGTGGTTCGGGGAGGGTAATTGGGTGGGTCAGGGGATAGTTGGGTCGGGTCAGGGGTGTAGTCGGTGGCTGAGAGGGTAGTCACGAGGTCGGGGTGTGTGCAGGCAGGGGCTCGGGGAGGGTGCTTGGGGAGTTGGATTTGTAGTTACCCAGATACTAGACTAGGTTTGAATCTGTAACTTTTCCTGGGAGCTAACCCACTAAGTATATCGGAACTGCCCGAAGTCTCCAACTCTAACTCAGAGATAGAGACGTTCGTGGAGGGTCCAGGGAAGCAGGGCTTTTGCCATCAGAAGTTGAAACTCCCTGAGTAATTCCCACATAGTTTTGCATGTCAGGACTTCCACAGGATCCCAATGCACATCTCAATCATACATCCAGCCTCTGACAATCTGGAGACCGGAAGATTTGGCCCCATAAATCAGTCATGCAGTCAGCATTATTGTTGACGTCATTAATGGGCAGCATGAATGTCTTAAAGGAGAGGCGTACTCTGACTGCACGTAACAGGGAGGCATCTTCATACGTAGTATGCGGTGAGTACCAACAGGACACCTAGGTTTACTGATGTTACCCTGAAGGCCCTAATGCAGGCAATGGGTAAGAGGAAGGTGATCCTGTACCCCACCCCACCCCCACCCTGCAAGAGGCAACAATCCTACACTGCCTGTGGAGGAGACTGTGCCCATTTGCACACCCTTTTTCTCCTTGAAGAAAGCATGCTGAGCATCATGGACAGGAGCAGAGACCCGGCCATGGTGACTGGTAATCCTGAAGGAGATGGAGCAGGGTGTCTTATCATCATATCCTCGATTTCCTTTATTATTTCCATCGCACCATTCATACTCTGAATGGGACACTGCAGTCGCTTTTACTATATGCTTATCTCTCTGTTCTCCCTTCACACTAAAAGATAATCCCTTGGTTTCATGTACCGAAGATGTACACCTACTTCAACTCTGACCCACATCACTTGATCTCACTATCACAAGCAGCAGCTCAGAGATTGGCACAACACATACTTTAGACAGTGGGTGAGAGGATGGGTCTTCACAGGGTCAATTACTGGACATAAGCATGCAGGAACTAGAGTGGGAAGACAGGGCACTACAGGCATCAGATTGCCAAAAATTGCAATTGCATATTGGCTCTGCTGACTTCGAGGGGCCGGGCTGATGGCTATTTAAGAAGGCTGGTGGGCATATACTCAGAAACACTCGGCTCACTGGGCAGCAGATCAGCAAGCTTGTGCACCATGGCTCAGCGACGGAGAAGACCAGTTCTAATTTCTTTTTATGGCTTTCAGCAGAACATCGAGGCTTTTCTTTCAGTGTGGACAGAGTGATCAGCTCCCTCAGTACAACAGTGATCTGACAGCCTACCAACATGGAGCCTCTCCTGACAACACTCACAATTTATACACTTGATATTTTGACTTTGAGGCCACTGTTAACATGGACTTCCAGGGTGTTGCACTCTGTTCTCAAAGGAGAGTTAAGATTCAGTCCTAGGAAGGTGGCCATTTCTCCATTGAAGAGACATCGGCTGTCTTCTCTCAAGATGACAGCATGCCTGCACCCTGTCACTCGCTCCAATAGTGCCCTTGTTAGTTCCACACAGTCAATTGGGCCAGATTACTTAGTTCCAGGCTGAGATGGTACAGTCTATAGCCAGGCCAACAATATCCACAGCTGCTTGATGTTGCCTATCCGGCTATCATAAGCGTCCTCTTTGGTAGCTAAGATGTCTTCCAACTCCCATGTTGTGACCACTGGGGGAACATGGTACACTGCTGAGGGACTGTTGTATTGTTGGGAAGTGCCAATCCTTTGATAAGACATTAAATAAAGGCCCTATATATGTTTTCAGGAAGATGTTAGGGAACCCAATTTGCACTACTTGAAGAAGAACAAGGGTTCTTCAGTATCAACTTTCCCCATCAACCGTAACTACCAAAAACAATTAATTTATGACTTACCATGTTTGTAGGATTCTTTTTGTAAATGGCTGCCACATTTCAGACACAGCTGGAGTATTGTGTCCAATTCTGGGCACTACACTTTAAGAAGGAGGTGAAGTCTTTGAAGAGGCTACAAAATAGATGAGTGATTACAGTTATGTGGATAGATTAGAGAAGCTGGGGTTGTTCTCCTTGGACCAGAGAACACTAAGAGAAGACTGATAGAGGTGTTAAAAATCAGGAAGGGTTTAAATTGAGTAAATAAAGAGAAAACATTTCCAATGGTTTGAGGGTTGATAATGAGAATTCATATCTTTAAGGTAATCAGTGAAAAGAATTAAAGGCAACATGAGGAAAATCTTTTTCACGCAATGAGTGGTGAGGATTTAGTGTGTGCTGTCTGATAGGGTGATAGAAAAAGATTCAATAGTAATCTTCAAAAGGAAATTGGATAAATACTTCAAGGCGAACAAAGTGCACTGATATAGGGAAGAGCGGGGGAGTAGTACTAACTGGATTGCACTTCAGAAAAACCAACAGAGACTTAATGGACAAATGATCTCCTTCTGAGCTGTACTATTCTACGATTCTATACTCCATAGGAGCACAAGGATATGGAAAGGAACACATAAGACAGGAGCTAATGTCTGACACCAGAGCTATTTAGAATTACCTCTATGGACTATTAGACACATATATAATTGGGCTGATTGATAAAATAACATTTCATTCTGGATTTTGTGTTGGCATTTATATTTTTAATGAGGTGAAGTCAAGACTCATAGGGCTGGACTGAAAGAAGGCAAGAAGATGGTGATAATAAAATGTTGCCAATAAGGTTTGCAGAGCTGTTGGTGTATTCTGGGTGGGAGGGAAAATTTAGGTTTGATGACCTGTTGTCAGAGCTCTGGCAGCTCGGAACACCAATGTTCATGCCTCTCCTGCTCTTTTTCTACTTTACGTTTCTCCTCTTCCTGTACCCGTGACGCCTCTTGTAGCCCAGGTGGCAGTAAGAACTGGTTTCTCTCATGATGACAAATTTATGGAGCATGCAGCAGAAGACCACTCATCTAGATGCCCATTCAGAGGTGTAACTGCGAAATTTCTGAAGAATAGTCTAGGCAGGAGATGCTTTGCTTGAGCTGGAGGAGATATCCCTTGTCACCCAGTAGCCAGATTGTAATTTGGTAGCCTGGCTGGAATAAAGGTGACAGCAGCATTGGCACAGGATGAATGAACCATGAACATTGCCAGGATATTGGGCACAGATCTGCATGATGTACTCCCTACCCGCAAACCAGCTGCACATTCAGGTAGGTCTATCCTAAAATTGCCAAGATGATGATGGGAAACACACAGGGCAATTTGGGTGCAGTCTATGGCACTATTGATCCTGGGGGATACCTGCAATGCAGGTGAACCCATGTGCTCTTATGTCTTAAAAGCAAAATACTGCGGATGCTGGAAACCTGAAACAAAAACAAAAAATGCTGGAAAAACTCAACAGGTCTGACAGCATCTGTGGAGAGAAAGACAGAGTTAACATTTTGAGTCCGATGTTGTCAGACCTGCTGAGTTTTTCCAGCATTTTTTGATTTTGCTCTTATGTCTTGCCTCACTCTGTCTATGGGGAATGTAGTGTAGGTGTCCCTCCTAGTGTAAAGAGCCTCAGCAGCCTTTCTCGTACAGCGATAGACTGCAAACTTTAATATGTTGCTGATGTCACTTGTAGCCTAAAATGAGCTTGTGTCAAAAAGGTTAAAGGCCAAGGTTGACCTTGACAGCCACAGGCAGTTCTGTCTTGGCGAGGCTCAAGGTGTGGCTGCAGCAGGCAACGCAGCTCAGTAGCAGCCTACTTGGTGAATAAAGGTTGCTCATTCACCGAAAAGTTTGGGAAAACTTGGGAAAATTGCTCTCTGACCATGTAAGATAATCGTGCACAGCTCCAGGAGACCATAGTAACCCATAAAGCCATATCCTAGTATTTCACGCATAACAACAGAAAATGTTAGAAATACTCAACTGGTCAGGCAGCATCTGTAGTGAGAAACAGAATTAATATTTCAGGTCGATGGATCTACATCTGCATTTGGTGATTGTATATTTGTAGGCAAGACCCATAGAGTTGGACTGAAGGAAGGTAAGATGATGGTGGTAATAAAATGTCCTGATGAAGGGTCACCGATCTGAAACTTAATAGTTTCTCTCTAAAGATACTGCCTGACTTGCTGAGTATTTCCAACATTTTCTGTTTTTATTTCAGATTTCAAGCATCTACAGTATGTTGCTTTTATACTAGTGTTTCTGGACCCTAGATCATTACATACAGGAGGTGGGGTCCCTGGATTCTGCTAGACATTCTGACAGTGCTGTAAGGAGCAAATCTTTTTATTTCTATTGGACCGTTGTAAAGAACATATCTTATTATTTTCTTGGACTGTAGCTTTAAAAACTACCATGCATGCAGTTGAAAGACATGTTCACTGGAGCAGGAAAGGAATATCTACAATGTTGGAACATAGGGTGCCATAAGAGAACAGGATGGTGCCAGAAAGGGGTTTTGGACTAGGGGGATCTGCCTAGCAACAACATTTTAATTGGCTCCTGATCAGGTAACCAAGGTTTTGTACGAGAGCTGTGAGCAGAGAGACCATAGGCTGCAAAGGGAACACACCTAAAACCTCTCTCTCCTGTGTGTGTAAGATTCCAGTAAATCTACAAGGCTAGCTAGCTGGTTTCTTCTTCATATCTCTGTAACCTGTTCTCTCTGAAAAACCCCCTGTCAAGAGGAAAAGGGGAAAATCACCAGTAGAGACATTGAAAACAAGTTTTTAACCAGTGAACTATAGAATGAAAGTGCTGGAAGACCATCTCATGTCATTAACAATGAACTGCAAGGAATTTGGGAAGACATCAATCAAAATGAACCCATCTAATCCCATATTCCATATTGGTGCTTTTGAAACGTTTTATCTCACCCTTAAAATCCATGTTTTGTATGTCTTATGTACATGAGTGTGGTTGTGTATAGGGGTTAAGAAGCGGTAGAGTTTAAGTTATAGAGTTAAAAGTTAGCAGTTCATACTTCTTTCTTTTGCCACTGATTAAGGACAATTTGTTTAATAAACAGTTATTTACTTATTAAGTTTACAAACCTTGTGCTCGTATTCTGTTAACCTAAATTAAACAGTTAGTTAGAATTGGGCAATTTGGTGGTCTAATCAAACTTTTCACATTTGTCTCAGCTCGGGGAGCAGTGGGGCTTGATATTACAAGGCACTATCCCCAGTGAGTCGTGACAGTACAAGGGCAGTGAGTTGCTACACCAGGCCAATGGCGATGTGCTGGCAGGAGAAAGAGATAGTGAGACAACATGCCCCACCCTGTTCTCACCTACTATATGCTCTCTGCTGACCATTGAATCCTGGATGGCAGGATTGCACCCAGCTTTCCATCGGGGCAATTGTGGGAAGCATGCCCTATGATTTGCCCTCATATTGATGGGCACATTTAACGTTACTGGAATTGCCATCTGGAAAATGGGATCAGGAAGATGAGGGGCAACAGAAAGGAAGAGGGAAAAATTGCAGCAACGTTCACAGCCTAAAGTTGTCCCAGGGGCTTCACACCAATTAAGTACCTTTGAAGTGTAGTCGCTATTGTAATGAGAGGACATATTACACTCAAATTACATGCAGCAAGGTCCCACAGAGAGCAATGAGATAAACAGCCAGATAATGTTTTAATGACATTGTATGAGTGAGAAAAACTAACCAGGATACTGGGGGAACTTTGCTGTTCTTCTTTGAGTATTGCCATGAGACTTTTCACATTTGCCTGAGATGGCAGCTGGCACCTCTGGCAGATGGATTCAGATGGAGAATTGTTGACTTTGGATTGGAATTCAAGTCAGAATATTTTCTTAATGGTGAGAGAGTAGGAACAGTGAAGGAGCAAAGGGATTTAGGTCTCAATGTACAGCAATCAGCTAACAGGTGCCAAAAGACTAATAGAACGTTCACTTTTATCTCAGGAATTAGAATACAATACTGAGTAAATTTCACTTTAGTTGTAAAGAGCCTTTGTCAGAATCCATCAGGAGTACTTTGTACAGTTCTGGGTACTTAACCACGGAACAACAAAAACAGAAAATTCTGGAAATACTCGGCCATCAGACAGCATCTGTGGACAGAAACAGTTAACATTTCAGATTCATGACCCTTAATCAGGAAAGACATATTGGCCTTGGAGCTGGTACAGCACAGATTCACCAGACTGACACCAGAGCTTAAAGGGATAAACTATGAAGACAGGTTGCATCAACTTGGCTTATAGTTCTGGAATCCAGATGGTTGGGGACTGGGGTGTCTAATCAAAGCCTTTAATATGGCAAAGCAAATTAATAGGCAGGATACAAAGGAACTATTTCCACTGTTCGGGATTACAGAAGAAAGAGGCATAATCTTAAAATTACACCCGATCCATCTAGGAGTGAAATCAGGTAGCAATTTTTCACAGGAAAGGTAGTGGGAATCTGGAATGCTCTCACCCAAAAGGCGGTGCTGGATCAATTGAAATCTTGAGATTAACGAACTTTTGATAGGTAAGGGTATCACGGGAAAAGGCAGGTAAATGGGGCTGGGGTACAGATATGAACACAAGAAATAGGAGCAGGAGTCAGCCATATGACCCGTTCAGCCTGCTCCGCCATTCAATTCATCCATGGTTGATCTTGGGCTTCAACATCACTTCCCGCCCACCCTCCATATGCGATAATTCCCCGAGAGACCAAAAATCTGCCCATTCCAGCCTTAAATACATTCAACAATGGAGCACCCACAACCCTCTGGGGTAGAGAATTCCAAAGAGTCACAACCCTTTGAATGAAGAAATTTCTCCTTATCTCAGTCCTAAATGATCGGCCCCTTATCCTGAGACTGTGCCCCTGTGTTTTGATTCTCCAGCTAACGGAAACAATCTCCCAGCATCTACTCTATCAAGCCCCGTCAGAATTTTGTAGGTTTCAATGAGATCGCCTCTTATTCTTCTAAACTTTTATTTAAGCCCAATTTACTCAGCCTCTCACCATAGGACAACCTCATCCCAGGGACCAATTTAGTGAACCTTCATTGTACTGGCTCCAATTAGTATATCCTTTCTTAAATGTGGTGACCAAAACTGCACACAGTATTCCAGTAGCTTGGGCAGGGGGTGCATTTTCTGGCCACTGCTACCAGTGGGATCTTCTGATCCCACCAATGTCAACGGAGATTTGAATGGCTTGCTGTATCCACTGTGGGGAAATCTGCCATCACAAGGCAGGAAAATCCTGGCTATGGTATCATTAAAATCTTATACAATTGTAGCAAGGCTTCTTTATTTCTATGCTCCAAACCCCTTGCAATAAAAGCCAACATGCCATTTACCTTCCTAATTACTCGCTGCACCTGCATGATAACTTTCTGTGTCCCAATTCCCTTTGAACATCAACACTTACAAGTTTCACATGTTTAAAATTTTTTCTGCTTTTCTATTTTTACGACCAAAGTGTATAACTTCACACTTCCCTTTTTTATACTCCATCTACCATCTTGTTGTCCACTCACTTAACCTGTCTACATTTCGTTGTAGCCTCTCTGTGTCCTCCACACAGCTTACCTTTCCACCTGGCTTGGCATCATCAGTAAATTGAGACACTTTACTCTTTGTCTCTTCATCTCAGTCATAAATATAGATTGTAAATAAATAGGCCCCAGCACTGATCCTTGTGGCATTCCACCATTCACTGCCTACCAACTTGAAAAAGCTCCATTTATACCCACTCTCTGCTTTCCATCCATTAATCAACCCTTTATCCATGCTAATATATTACCCCCAACTCCATGAGCCCTAATCTTGCCTACTAAACTTTTATGTGGCATTTTATCGAATGCCTTTTGGAAATCCAGGTATACTACATCTACTAGTTCCCCTTTATCAACCCCACTAATTACATCCTCAAAGAATTCTAATAAATTTGTCAAACAGGATTTCCCTTTAGCAAAATCATGTTGACTTGTTCTAATCATACAATGCATTGTTAAGACTTCCTTAATAATAGATTCCAACATTTTCCCAACAACTGTTGTTAGGCTAACTAGCCTGTAGTTTCCTGTTTTCTCTCCCCCTTCTTTCTTGAAAAGCAGTGTAACATTTGCCAACTTCTAATCTGATGGGAGTGTTCCTGAATCTAAGGAATTTTGGAAAATCATAGCTTGTTCATCAACTGCCTCTGCATCTATCTCTTTCAGTACCCTAGGGTATAGGCCATCAGGTTCCAGGATTTGTCGGATTTTAGTCCCTTAAGTTTCTCCAACACATTTTCTCTGCTGAAATTAATTTCCTTAATTTCCTCACTCTTTTTAGCCTGTATTTCTCGTATGAAACTTGTGTCTTCCACTGTGAACACAGACAAAATATTTGTTCAATGCCTTATGTTCTATTTCCTTATTCTACATGATAATTTCTCCTTTCTCTGCTTCTAAGGGAGCAATGTTTTCTTTATCTGCTCTCTTCCTTTTTATATACTTATAAAAGCTCTTACAATGTGTTTCTATGGGGAGAATTTTCCCCATGTCGGGCAGGCTGAGCGGGAGCGGCCGTGGGCGGGTGCGGACCTGATCGTCGCCTGTGATCGGGTCCACGCTGCCATTTTATGTGGGCGGGCCAATTAAGGCCTGCCCAGCATAATGCACAGCTCCCAAGGATAGCAGGAGTGGGCGGGCGGCGGCGGGAGTGCACTGACCGCCGGGTCCAATGGTGACCGAGCGGCCTGTTTAAATGAAGCGCTGGCAACCTTTGCAAGGCTGCTCACAATGGTTGGTAGAAGGGCTCACCAGAGGGCTTCTGGTGAGCAGGCCAGTCCAGAGGGTAGGCCAACGGGATCAGGCCAGGTTGGGGGGTAGGTCAACAGGGCAGGCCAGGCCGGAGGGTAGAGCAGTGGGGCAGTGTGCCCCTCATTTTTCGGATGAGTGCCTAGCTGCCCTCCTGGAGGAAGTGGCAGCATGGCGGGAGGTCCTGCTTTCGACAGATGGGAGGCGGAAGCCCCCCCCACCTGACCAAATGAGCCTGGGAGGAGGTGGCTGAGACAGTGAGCTCCCATGATGTGGTGCGACGCATGTGGGTCCAGTACCACAAGAGATTCAATGACCTCCTGCACTCGGGAAGGGTGAGTACCATGTTGGCAGAGGTCACTAAATGCAGTCGTCAGCCTTTCCCCCCAAGGTGCACTCCACTCCCTCCCCACCGCCAACAACAACACTGAGTACAGTTACAGCATTGAATCCATCACAGCATGTTTCCCTTGCTAGGTGGGCCAGCAGATATTGCCCATGCATAGTTCACCCTGAAGATTGTGCTGAGATGGGTTCTGCGCCCACAACATGTGCTACCAACATGGTACTCACCCTTCCGGAGTGCAGAAGGTTGTTGAATCTCTTGTGGCACTGGACCCACATGCATCGCACTACATCATGGGAGCTCACTGTCTTGGTCACCGCCTCCCAGGCTCATTTGGTCAGGTGAGGGGGGCCTCCGCCTCCCGTCCCTCGAAAGCAGGACCTTCCACTGCAACATGTATTACACTGACATACAGAGTATAGATTCGGGGGCAAACTCAAGGATCTGCACCTAGACATATTGCTGGAACTGTCAAAGCCAAGATGCTGACAGGCTGGGAGGGGAGATTCCAGTTGTCGGGGGTACCAATCCATCTGCTGCCCTTTGCGTCCCAAGTGCTTGTGCCTCCTTGCTTTGAAAGGCTAGACCGTGTGGTGCCAAATGTAATGGAGGCAGCATTTGGCCAAGGGGGAGTCAGCCCTGGTTTCTTTGTGTGAGTGTGCGGCAGCTGTGGGGTGACGGAGCACTGGAGTCCTGCAACGTCCCACTCTGGTTGGGGTGGCAGGGATGCGATGGGAATGCAGGTACAGGCTGGACTAATCAATGCTCTTCTCTCCTTTTCAGGAGAAGACTGCACACAATTCCAGAGTGGTTGCAGACTGGCGGAGGCCAGGCCCAGTTGGCCATCGTGACTCCTGCGAGCAGCAGGCCATGGATCTGGAGAGGTACCTATGCGCCCAGATCCACCAATGATGGTGAGGCTTGGGTGCCGAACACTGAGGTCACCATGTGTGTCCCAGCAGCCATGGCACTGCTGAGTGTTCAGTGATTGAAGTTTGCAACATGGGTTGACCATTTTGGAAGGATGAGCACATAATGATCCAGGGGACAGGCATGCACATTGACATTGTCTCCACTTTAACTAATCAAATGTCCTTGTTCTTCCTTTCAGCATCACCGGGGCAGGGCCATGAAGAGGAGGCAGAGGGGCCACCTCTCACACCTGAGGGCCCTGAACATTTCGACTCACCAGCATCACACCATCTCTGCCAGGCAGGCACCAGCGCTGATACTAGCACCTCGGTGGGAATTGGATCATCAGCCAGTGACCCAGGGCACAGTGGTGAGGGCACTTCACACTCACTAGAGGCACAGGCGGAGACAGAGAGTGCCCATGGCGCCGGCAGTCAGAGGACTGCAGGAGGCCAGGCATTTGCTAAGTCTGTGGCTGATGATGTGCCTCTGGAGTCATCCCTGAGGCAGCGAATGCCGGAAGTGCAGCAGGGTGTGCGGGAGGATCTGGTGGAGATACATGAGGCTATGCGTGGCATGGTGCTGTGGTGGAGGAGTCCATGCAGAGCATCACCGATGCAATGAGCCTCATGTCCGAGCACCATGCTTCCTCCATGGAGAGAGTGGCGACTCTCGAGTGGCTCCTCCAGGAGACCAATCAAGGCCTCCTCGTGATGCGCTCAGACCTGCAAGCCCTCACAGCGGCATTGACCTCAACTGGTCAGTGCTAGTGCAGGAGATGGTTTGGGCACCAAGTATCCCAACTCAGTGCCCATCCATCTGCAGTGAGCAGGGAGGTCCGAAGCGACCTCATGTCAGCGCAGCAGTTGCCTGTTGTCGCTGCGGGCTCCTCTCAGGGCGCTCCGGATGAGGGCAACAGCTCCTCTGCCCCTCTGCCAGTGACCGTGGCATCCGATGAGCCTGTGGCGACTGGGGAGATGCCAGCTGTGGAACTGGCCACTCCCTCCCAGGTGGGGCCTTCAAATGCTCCACGGGCCAGAGGACGGCCGCCAAGATCATCGAGGCCAACAGGACAGCACAGTGAGCAGGCTGTCTCAGATGCCAGTGCCAGCGAGGGGGGAGCACCTAGACGTAGCACCCATAAGCATAAATTTAAGGCACATTAGGCACACCACGGGTTTCTCACTGGTGCTTTTATGTTGCCCCACTATTAGTTAATGACTACTTGGTGTGATGTGCAACACCTTATTTGTTTGTTTCTGAACTTCATTTTGTTATACCATTAAATTTTGATGTGTAAACATGGCTCAGGGTGATTCCTTACTTCTGCAGGTGGACGGGAACCCATGATGTTATGAGGGACTTGTTTGACATGAAGCTTTATTGAAAAGACCCTCAGTTAATGTTCCTATCCAGGCAGGTTTTGCACTCAGGTATCAAGCATGAAGCCTGCAGCCCTGGCGTGTGTTGAAGGTCCATCTGTGGTGGGTGAGCTGAAAGTTCTTTGGATTAAAGCCTCCCGAGTGTTTCTGCCTCCCTGGAGTATGCCCGGGTCAGCGTCTACCCCTTCAGCGTTTTCCTGTGCTCATCCTCGGACTCACTGCTGGGCTCATCGTGTGCATCCGGAGCAACTGCGCCTGCGTCTTCCTCATCCACTGTGTCGCCCCTTTCCAGCACCAGATTGCGGAGAGCGCAGAATGCAACCACTATCACACACGATCCAGGGGGTATTGGAGTGAGCCCCTGAACGGTCCAGGCATCGAAAGCACATCTTGTGAAGACTGATGGTTCTCTTTACCACAGCCCTTGTGGAGGTGTGGCTCCTATTGTACCGCTAATCAGCCTCTGTTCTTGGATGGCAGAGAGGCGTCATGAGCCACCTTTTGAGGGGATAGCCCTTGTCACCCAGTAGCCATCCATCCAGACGGGCTGGAGCACTGAAGAGCCTCGGCACCTGGGAGTGTCTGAATATGTAAGCATCGTGGGAGCTGCCTGGGTACCTTGCACAGACTTGTAGAATCAGCATCCTGTGATCACACACTATCTGCACGTTCATGGAGTGGAAGCCCTTCCTGTTGACGAAGGCACCGGGCTCACCTGCTGGCGCCTTGATGGCCACATCTGTACAGTCTATTGCACCCTGCACGCGGGGGAAGCCAGCAATCACCGTGAAGCCTCTGGCTCGATCTGTCTGGCTGGCCTGGTCCCAGCGGTAGTGGATGAAAGTCAATGTATGCCTGAACAAAGCATCTGTCACCTGCTTGACACAAGTGTGGACAGCTGACTGGGAGACTCCGCAAAGATCACCCACCGACCCCTGGAAAGAGCCGGAGACATAGAAGTTGAGGGCAGCCGTGACTTTCAGTGCCACTGGCGTAGGGTGCCCGCCCACACAGTTAGCGGAGATCTCAGGCCAATCATCTGACAGATGGAGATGACTGTCTCCCTGGAGAGACAGAGTCTCCTTCAACACTGCACCTCAGACATATTGAGGTAGCTGCTTCACTGCCTGTAAACCCTGGCAGCAGGATATTGACATCTTCTGCGGCCCCTTCCGCCTTGGACTTCCTGTTGGCCCTGTGCCCCTTGTGCCTGCGCCTCTCCTCCCAATTGTGTCTCCCCTGGAGGCTGGTTGTGGACTCCTGGCCTCCTCCCCCTTCTGGCCCTTCCTTCCTCCTCAGAGGAGGTGCCTCCAGTGGATAGCACAATTCCCATTCCCAGGCTAAGGGAAGGCTTCCTGAAACCTACAGGCCCCAAAAATGATCTTTCCTGTAGAGTCCTGACCTGAAGGCTGTTACTCCTGTCCAAGCAGCTGTGAAGAGTTTTGAATTATTCCTGCTCACACAGGCAAGTGTCAGTGACTTTCGCAATTAAATATCTAACAGATACCACTCGCGACCCCACTGACCCCTCTTATCCCGCCCGTGGATGAGGTTTATACAAATGTGTCCTATCCGCCTGCCCGTTGCACCCGTGCGACAGCTTGAAGATCGCACGGGCGCTGAAAAATTGCTGACAATTGATGCCTCAAGGGCCTTAACTGGGTGATTAATTAATGGCGGGTGCACATCGGAGAACATTGCGAGCCCGCCCACCTAAATACCGCGATGGCGTGTGGTGACATCAGGACGCTCACCCAATATCACCGCGCATCTTTTTATGTGTCAGTGTGCGGGGCCCGCCCCCGCACGCCAACGAGAAAATTCTGGCCTATATCGCTGGCTAGTTTACTCTCATAATCTATTTTTCCACTTTTTATCAACTTTTGGTGGCCTTTTGCTGGTTTCTAAAACACTCCCAATCCTCAGACTTGCTATTGTTTTTTTTTGCAAAATTGTAAACCTCTTCTTTTAATCTAATACTACCCTTTGTTATGATCCCAGCTGATGTTACGACTGGACAAGTCAGATCCGAGGGTGGAACCTGGCTTGATAGATCCTTACTTTTATTTTTTGTCTGGAAATGTGGAGGGCGGCTACTGAACAGGGACACAGAGTCCACTGATGAGCTTTTTACAAAAGAATGAAACGTTTATCAGACAAGAGAAAATGAACTATATTACACTACTCCTTCACCCACAACTATATCTTTAGAGATATATAAAGTTTCGCAAGGAAAACACAAGTTACAAAATCTATCTTATGCTCTAATGTTCACAATAAATACACAGTCCATGTAAACCAATAGGTGACCAGTGGTCAGAGACACCCCACTCTGAAACCAAGTGAAAGATTCCATCTAAAGCAGACGCTATGGATTTTTCCCCCAGACACTTGTCACACTGTGAGCCAACCGGCCTCACTGAACTCCATCTTTCACATGAGGATGTTCAATCTCTACCCTCAAAGAACTCACCTTGGAATTTTCTCCCAAGCTACACTGCCAGTTGGACGTCTTCAACAAGGATCCACCTCCAGGGTTTCAACCTCTGCTTCTGATGTTCCTCTCCCCCGGATCACCACATGCATTCAAGCTCCTCCTTCCATGCACTTTCTCAGATACTTAGCCATGCCAACAGGACACCACTGCTTCACAGGTCCATAATAAGGAGTCACCAACCTTGGGCTATCTCCTCGGATCTCCTGGTTTCTAGCAAGCCCATTCTACCTTGATTCTGTTCCCCACAGCTTTCTCTCTTTAATTTGGAGCCTTTTCCTCGGTCCTTACTTTCAATTCCACTGAACAGGTCAGGTTCAGACTCCTGTTCTTTTCCCCGGACTCCATTGTCTTCCTGGGACTGGCTTCTGCCCAACTCCCTGGTTTCTGAGACTTTCTTTTTTCTTTGGGGCCTGTTCCCTGCAGCACCAATGCTCCTACCAACTGAAATCAAAGCACTTTTCTGTTTTCCCTGTCTCTTTGAGCCCCCTAATGCTAGGCAACATCACAGTTTTCCCTACTTTGTTTTAACTTCCCTAATCCACTCAAAGGGTTGCAAAACCTCTTTAAAATGCAGGTACATGAACATCTCCAGACCTGCTGGCTCCATCTTACAGAGAAAACTCTAAATGAAACTAGACTCAGGTTTCACCCTTTCTTAACACACACATACAACATATAAATTAAACTTAAACTTAAAGCTAAAACTTAAACTTAAACTTAAAGCAATAGCTTATTCCTAACACACACAAATACATATGACTTACTTAAAACTATCTCTAGTTCCTAACACTTATTTCCTCGTAAAAAAGCTTCACAACAGTGAAGGTTTCTTTACAATGGCCTTATATCTGCCTCACACAAACTTAACATCATAAACCTCTGACAAATAGCTTATTAAGGTCTACACAGATAAAACTTTACTTTGTTTCACAACTATACATGTCATATCGTACAATCACAATGATTTAATCAAAACAAAAGCAACAAATATAACAAGTAACGTTAATAGAATTTGCACACCATAGAATTATCATAACTCAACCTTTTTGTTTCTTTTTTCTCATTCTCAGTATTTAACTCAACAAGGAATGTTTCATTTAAGTCCACAGCCCAATCATCCTTTTTGTTAGCTGTAGGAGTAATCCCATCTTCTAGCTCATTTCCCACACTTCTCATTTTGATTTGGCAAAATTGACATGGAATTTTTGTGAGTTAGCATCTCATCTCTCCTCTGATCAAAATCTCTTTTAGCTGTTTCAAGGATTTTACTTTGAGATGCTTTTTATGTTCAAACAAAAGGCTGTCATATTCCTGCTGTCAATGTATCAGTCATTACATTGCATAGCAATTACATTGTTAAAGACAATTGCTAGTTAAAACATTGGACATTGGTTCACCCATCAAAACAGTATAAACAGATATAGCTGGAACACTCTGGGTTGGGAGGTGCTAAGAAGTCTGTTACACTGAAGAGCTGTCTCAAGAATAAACCAACTTGTGGAAAAAGACTTGCCTTGGACTTATTCTTCCACCACAAGCACTTATTTTGAGTAACATGGTAGCAGAGGATAAATTTTAAGCTTTAGTAACTGATTGCTGTATATGAAGTTTTTGTCTCAGTCCTCTGAGGGAAAAAAATATATTGCTGCTGACAATTTAAGTTACAGAATGGCAGAAGGACAGTGCAAAATCTCAAACGTTGACTATCCATCAATTTTTTGAGTCTGAACCATATCGCCAATGGAAAAACAAGGTGGAAATGTGGACACGGGTAACCTCTTTAGCTTGAAAGAAGCAAGGTATGACCTTGGTTTTAACATTACAAGAGTATAATTAGCGGTAAATTATTTTCAGAAATGGAAGTGAATGATTTGGACAGTGTAGAGGGATTGACCCTTCTATTGCAATTTTTGGATAAGTTTTACAAAAAGGCTGAGCTATTGGAAGTGTATGAAGCTTGGACAATCTTTGATAGATTTAGGAAAACAGATGATCAGTCCATGGAAGAATATATCATGGATTTTGATAAGTGGTACAAGAGACTACTAAGATTTAAACTTGAAATTCTGGAGTTGGTATTGGCATTTCAGTTACTGGATTGTGCTTGCATTTCCCACGTTGATAGACTTTTAGTACTGATGGGGGTTCAGTTCCATGGGAAAGACTCTGTCCTAGATCAAATGGCTGCTACCCAAAAAAAATTTCTGGGGAAACAGTCATTCCAAGCTAGTTTCTTAGCAAATATGAACAACCATGCCATGAAACAAGGGATAGAGGATTCTTTGGTGGCAGAATTTTAATATTAGGCAGAGATTCCAATAAAAAGGTGAAGTTAATGACAGGAGGTCTGAAAATGGCCGTAACCCTAGCCAATTTGAGAGTTGGAACAAAAACAGGTCTGGGACGGTGTTTAAACCCAAACGATGCACGGGGAATGTCTAATCTGTGTTCTCAGTGTGATTCTCAGTATCATTACGTGATGAATTGCCCACAGTGAAAGAATTGTATTTTGGAAGTAATTCACCAGACGGATTCATCTGAGGCTGAAAATGATGATGGTGACTACAATGATGGAATTGTGTTGGTCACTGAGAGTTTGAATCCAGTGATGAGTATCTTGATGGTTGATTCTTTCAACTCTGCAGTTCTAGAGAGCGGTTGCACTTTCACAGTGTTTGGGACGAATTGGCTTAACTGTTGCCTGATGTCTCTTGATGAGGCAGACCTGCGGAAGGTCAAAGAGTATGAAAGCTCTACCTGCTTCAGGTTTGGAGATGACAATATATTAACATCCTCCAAAAGGGTAGTCCTCCCTTGTAAGATAGCAGGGATCAGTCTGTTCATCAGTACTGATGTGGTTTCTAGCGAGATACCGCTATTGTTAAATTGATCTGCGATGAAAAAGGCTCAGATGGTGCTCAGACATTGAAGAATGATAGGGCAGTTGTGTTTGGTTAAAAAATGCGGATCTGCATTTTACTTGGTCAGGCCATTACTGCCTACCACTAAGGAAGCCAGATATTTCTCATCAAAAAGTTCATAAAGTTTTGAAGTTTTGTTAACTTCTGTGAATAAGAATTTGGTGGACAAAAAGAAGTTCATTTGGAAGTTACATAGACAGTTTGCACATCGGGTTCCACAGAAACTGAAAACTCTACTGCGAGATGTTGGAGTGGTTGATAACCTTATTGAGCAAATCACTGCTCAGTGTGAAATTTGTGTTAAATATTGCAAGACACCACCACATCCTGTTTGAGCTTGCCACTAGCCAGGGAATTTAACAACGCAGTGGCAATGGACTTAAAAGTTTAGGACAAGGATACGGGTACTTTTTTACTAAACTTCACAGATATGGCAACCAGATTTAACCCATCCACTGTGATACATAGTAAGGACAAATGGACCATTGTCGATAAGGTCATGGAGAAATGGGTGGAACAGGATTAGGAATACCAACCAAATCCTTGACAGATAATGGTGGGGAATTCACCAATGAGGCTTTCCAAGGTGTGTGAAAATTTGAACATCATAGTTATGCACACTGCAGCTGAGAACCGTTTAGTAATGGTCTTTGCTAGTGAAACCGTGCGGTGATAGACAATATGTTACATAAAATATTGGCTGATCAACCAGATAGCAAATTGCAAATGGCACTGGCATATGCAGTGCACGCAAAGAACTCTTTGCAAGTGTTTGGGGGGGTACAGTCTGTACCAGTTGGTGTAAGGAAGGAATCCAAAGTTACCTTTGGTGTTGTCAGATGCTCCCCTGCTCTTGAAGGGATTAGCATTAGCTCCACTTTTTCTGCTCATCTGAACGCTTTGTATGTGGGCAGAAAAGCTTTCATTAAAGCTGAGGTTTCAGAGAAAATTCGGCGAGCTCTACGGCATTGCATAAGACCAACGGGAATGCAGTTTAGACGAGGAAACATTGTTTTTTTACAAAAGGGAAGGCTGGAAAGTGAAAAAGACCTGGCACGGTGATAGGGAGTGATGGAAAAGTAGTAAACAAATTGTTAGGGTACATTCTTCAAAGTTAATTGACACTGACTATGCCTTTACTGGTTCTGAACAGGATATAGAAAGTGAAGAGGCACTGTGCACTTCACACACAGGCACACACACACACGGCAGTTATGAGGAGCAGACTATGGCAAATAGAGATAAAAACAAAAAACTACTGCGGATGCTGGAAATCCAAAACAAAAACAGAATTACCTGGAAAAACTCAGCAGGTCTGGCAGCATCGGCGGAGAAGAAAAGAGTCGACGTTTTGAGTCCTCATGACCCTTGAAGGGTCATGAGGACTCGAAACGTCGACTCTTATCTTCTCCGCCGATGCTGCCAGACCTGCTGAGTTTTTCCAGGTAATTCTGTTTTGGTTATGGAAAGTAGAGGGTTTACTGACAATGAGCAAAGTAACTGTGGTACAGGATAAGGCTTCTCATCCAAAACAGCAACTACCCAAAGTGGGAACAAAGGTAACATACATACCAGAAGGGGCAAATGTGTGTGGACGGATGCCACTACCATAGGCAGAGCAGGAAAGGCCACTGTAAATACAAACATTGGCTCAATGTGTAGAATGAAGAACAGGAGATAAGACCCACGGGTTTGCAAACTGAGGTAAAGATGTGAAAGCCCAGAAAGCACAGTATGAGCTTTGACAGTGGACCAGAAAGTGGTTGTGACCCCAGAAAAAAATCATAGGCTTGCGAATGGGATTCTGCTCGCATGGGAGAAAGATCTTGTAGTAGTAGTCCAGAAAGAGAGAGGAATGTGAGTGGAGGTCATAGCTTGACAAGAACGAGGACTATAGAACAAGCTAGGAATGTCAATAGAAGTAGAAGTCTTTAAGACCAAGGTTTTAGTAGCTGCTAATAAATTGGGGAAAAAAAGCTGATAAACGAAGCCAAACAAAGAGTTGGAAGGAATTTGGGGGGTATATACTGAAATGCCTGACAGGGGACAGCCAACCCTATCTCTCAGGTGGATCTGTACAGAAAAGGTACTTCCAGACTGTACAAGGCTAAAGCGAGATTAGTAGCCTAAGGCTTTGATGAAAGATTCTGGGATCAGGATGTCAGTGAACTCGCCTTTTGCAGGGAAAGAGAGTTTGAAGATTTTATTAGCTATTTTAGCATCATATTCCTGGGAGTGCAAATCGATTGATATAAAGGCTGTGTCTTTGCAGGGGGAGAAGTTTTTTAGAAACCGCGTAAAGAAGCTGGGGATGTAGAAGAAAAGCTGTGGAAATTGAACAGGTGTGTTTATGGATTGAATGATGTGTCAAGAGTATGGTATTAGGTCTGTCCTGTTGAAAACAGGTTGCATTCAGTTAAAGGCAGACCTCGCGGTGTTCTACTGGTACCATAAGGAGAAACTAACTGGAATCTTTATCATACATGTTGATGACTTCCTGTGGAGGGGAGGTGGGGGGGGGTTGCTCTGTAGAATTTGGGCAATGGGTAGTTGAGACAATAAAGAAGGAATTCCAGGTTGGCAGTCAGGCTTCAGGGGCCGTTAAATACATAGGTTTAGACATTAAGCAGAGCAGGTCAGGAGTGACATTGAATCAATGATCTTATCTAGAAAATGTTAATTGTATCCCTATAAATCAAGTTAGATCCTCCCAAAAAGAGGGTCCTGCTTCCAAGGAAGAAACCGAACAATTGAGAAGTTTGATTGGGCAGTTGAACTGGTTGTGCACTCAGACTAAACCTGACACTAGTTATGATGTGTTGGAGCTGAGTACTATTATGAAACAGGCCACAGTTGGGGAAGTTCTGAGAGCAAATAAAACATTAAAGAAATTAAATTCAGAAAGATGCACTCTCAAGTTTCCTGCTTTGGGTAGACCAGAAAGGTATGAGATTAGCATGTGAAGCATTGCTAAAAATGACCAATCTTCAGATGGATACTCTAGCACAGCAGGGTTTATCCTATTCTTGGTAGGAAAGAATGATAAATGTTGCCCGCTGGCTTGGGGTTCCAAGAAAATAAAAAGAGTAGTGAAAAACACTTAGCTGCCAAAACACTGGCATTAGCAGAAGCGATAGATATGGGGGTTTACTTACCCAATATACTTACAAAAATATTATATAAGGGGTAGTGAGAGGTTTGCCCATAGAATGTTATGTTGGCAACCAGTCTGTTTAGGATAATATTCATTCGACAAAACGTGTCGCTGAAAAAAGTCTAGGAATAGACCTAGCCAGCATAAAAGAAACGTTAGAGAGGAGAGATCTCTAAGATATGATGGGTTGACATAAGTCACCAACAAACAAGATTGATATGTATGTATGTAAATTTTTCAAAAGCTTCAATTGAAAAAGAAATGAGTGGAATCTATCAATGTATCAGTCATTACCTTGCATAGCAATTACATTGTTAAAGACAATTGCTAGTTGAAACAAGTGATGGGCATTGGTCTCCCATCAAAACAGTATAAATAGACACAGCTGGAACACTCTGGGGTGGGAGGTGCTAGGAAGTTTGTTACACTGAAGAGCTGTCTCAAGAATAAACCAACCTGTGGAAAAAGATTAGCTTTCAACTTATTCTTCCACCACAAGCTATTATTGTGGGTAATACTGCTTGGTTTGTTCTTTGAACATTTTATGATCTTGTCCTTTTTCCCAATCCCATTCCAAATGATTCTTTCCCAATTCTTTTTGATCAATGTCAATGACTTTCTCCATCTGGAGTTTTATGGTTTGTTCTAACCCTTCAAAATATTTACGTAATTCATGAACTAAATCATTTCACTCCTCTGCAGGTTTCAAATGATCTTTTGCCAAATATTCACTGGCCTTGATTCCAGCTGCTGTACCTTGTGGCAAGCAGCTGTAAATCAATGTCTCTGGTCATTGACCTGGAAGGGTCATTTTGCACTTACAGTCCCTTTTGTTGACACTTCTCAATATCCAATCATGCAGGCACTTCAGTTGCTTCTGTTCTGCCCATTACTGAGGTTGATACACCAGTAGCATTACATGGATCAGTACTTTGCTCAACTGGATTCCAATTCATCAAGGAGTTTTTATTCACAAGAATACCTTCAGACTTGTGACATTACATACTACAAATCTTCGCTTTCATTTTCTCCAGTTTGCATTGAGATTCAAGAACCTCATTACTCTTTTCATGACAAAGTTCTAACAGTTCACTAGTTTTGGTTTTTAATTCCGTATTATCCAATTGTTTTGATTCACCAGTGTCACAACTCACTGGGGATAGTGCGCTGTAATATCAAGCCCCACTGTTCCCTGAGCTGCAACAGAAGTGAAAAGTTTGACCAAACCACCAGATTGCCCCAAATCTACTAAACTGCTTAATTTAGATTAGCAGAATATGAGCACCAGGTTTGTTAGCTTAATAAGTAAATAACTTTATTGAACGAATCGTCTTTAGTGGGAAAAGAGAGAAATATGAACTGCTAACTTCTAACACTATAACTTAAACTCTACCCCCTTAAATCCCCATTCACACACACACACACACACACACAAAAAACACAAAACATGGACTTTAAGGGTGAGATAAAACAGTTCAATAGCACCAATCTGGAGTACAGGATTCGATGGGTTGATTTTGATTGATGTCTTCCAAATTCCTTTCAGTTCTTGTTGATGACATGAGGTGGACTTCCAGCACTCTCAGTATTTAGTTCACTGGTTGAGAACTTGCCTTTCAACGTCTCTAACAGTGGTTTCCCCTTTTCCTTTTTACAGGGGTTTCCTCAGAGAGAGAGCAGGTTATAGAGATATGAGGAAGAGATTTTTAGATGTTTTCTCTTTGCAGGCCAAGAACTTTCTGCTGCACTGTTACCACACTAAACCTTAGTTACCTGGTCAGGAGCCAATTAAAATGCAGTTGTCAGGCAGTACCCTTAGTTCAGGACTCCTTTCCGGCACCATCCTGTCTTTCATGGCACACTGTGTTCCAGGACTGCAACGTTATATATATCTCTTATCCTGTCCCATGTCTTTCGACCTGCAGCCATTGTAATTCTACCACAGTCCAACAGAACATAAAATGATATGTACTTTACAACAATCCAACAGAAATAAAAAGATATGTTCCTTACATCACTAATTCATTTTCCTCTTCAAAGCATTTCTCATGATGCTTTGAGACATCTGATACTTCAAGTTCATCAAGTTTTAACTGAAGATCGATCTTTGTTAAATTTGCTTCTACAAGTTTATTGTTTAGATATTTTAAATCCTTAGTCAAGTGTTCTACTTTCTGTAACTGATTCTCAATTGTTCTCATCAATTCTTGTTTTTCATTCACAAGCTTCTCTTTTACGCATGAAAGTTGGTTCTCTACGTTGATCAGGTTTTCCTTCAATTACTTGTAAGCATCTCATTTTTGGCCACAGTTGTTTTCAGGAGTTGGTTAAAGTCAGCATGTTCGCCTGTCTGCTGCAATACAGCCATTGCGACACTACTGTTTCCACTAGCCAAATCATTACCCAGAATAAAATCTACCCCATTCATAGGTGATTTAGGAATAATTTCCAGCATAATAATCCCATTTACGAAGCCACTTTGTAAATTGACTTAACACAAAGAAGCAGGTTCATAAATTCCATTAATACCTCTTATCAATACTTTTCCCTTCATAAACTATATGGAACACAAATTGTATCATCAGCCACCATCAAGCACTGATCTGTCCCAGTATCTCAATTTTAATTTGTTTAATTATTTTGTTGGAGTAAGGGAACACTTCTCTCTTTGAGACAAAACTTCCAGAAGCTCCAGTAGCCTGCCTCTCTTTACCAGTAATCAAATAAGAAATCTCTGGACTATCTTAAGCCATATCCCCCTTTCCCATAGATTCTGAGGGAACACGTTTCACCTGTACAACTGCCATAGTTTTAATAACCATTTCCTTTTCTGGTGCTACCTTTTCTGAGGATTATTTACATGTTCCTACTACTGCACTAGGTCTCCCATTTAATGTCCAGCAATTAGATTTAATATGTCCAGGTTTATTACAATGGAAGCATACCATTTTCTTTATATCACTTTTAGGTTCTAGTCTATCTCCTCTCTAATTTTGGCATCCTTCTGTTTGTTCTCTAGAACATTATCGTATTTCCTATTTCTCCAATTTTCCTGTTGACTTTCGTACAACCATTTCCTCCCATGGAACTATCTGTGAGATATCATAGGTATCAGTCAAAACTGCTGCTTCTCGTAACTTTGATACTTGATACTCGTCTAAATAAGTTTTAATGGTTATTGGATTACTATTTTGGAATTCTTCCATAATTATGATTTCCCTCTTCTCCTCAAAAGTCTTCTCTAATTTCAGTGATTGAAACCATTGATCCCATTGCATTCCTTTCTCTCTTGCAAATTACAAATGTCTGATTTGATTTATTTCTTATGGTCCTAACTTTTAATTGATAAGCTTCAGGAACAAGCTCATAAACATTTAATATGCCATTTTAACCACTTGGTAGTCTGCAGATTGCTCTTCTAACAAACTATCATACACATTCATGGCTGTACCTGACAGAACACTTTGTAATATTATGGTCCAAGCATCTTCAGGCCAATTCAACTTCATAGCTATCCTTTTCAAATGAGGTAAAATATCTTTCAAACCTATTCACTGAAAACTTAGGCACAAAATGAAGATTTTTAGTTAAATCAAATTCCTCAGCATAATCAGATTCCTTTCCTGATTCACCATCCTTTCTTTCATCCTTTAACTTAAGTTTCTGTTTAGCTAACTCATGCTTTCTCTCTCTTTCTCTTTCTTCCTTTTCCATGTTTTTGCTTTTAAATTCCATTTCTAAGTGTTTCAGCCTTTCCTGCCTTTCCTCCTTTTTCCAACTCTAGCTCCTCCATTTTGTCTTTCCTTTTGCTCATTGCAGCTGAATTCTAGCTGTGATCCACCTTTCTCAGGTTTCACATCTTTAAATTCTAAATGCAATGATTTTAACCACTTCACCTTTACACATCTTTGCCTCTATCTTTATTTCTAATGCACATGCCAAGTCTTTTAGCTGCACCTCTGTCAGAGCTTTCAACTTATCCATATATTTTACTCTTTGAGAAAAGCCTTAGCAACTGCTAAAGCCATTTTGAGATGAAACCATTTTAACATCCTTCAACCTCCACTTCGTTAGGATCCAGGATGATGTTACTGCTGGACAAGTCATATCCCAGCGTGGAACCAGACTTGACAGATCCTAACTTTTACTTTTGTTTAGAAACACGAAGGGTGGCTACTGAACAGAGTCACAGAATCCGCTGATTAACTATTAACAAAAGAAATAAACATTTATTAAACAAGAGAAAATGAACTATATTATACTGTTGCTTCACCCACAACTATACCTTTACAGATATATGCAAGTTCACAAGGATAACAAAAGTTACACAATCTACCTTATACTCTCATGTTCACAATAAATTATCAATAGGTGACCAGTGTCATACCACACTCTGAAACCAAGTGACAGATGCCACCCAAGGCAGTTACTATGGATTTTTTGTCAAAGTGAGCCAATCAGTCCATCGAACTCCATCTTTCACATGAGGGTTTCCAATCTCCACCTTGGAACTTTATCCCAAGCTATGCTTTCAGTTGGACGTCTCCAACAAGGATCCACCTCCAGGGTTTCAACTCTGCTTCTGATGTTCCTCTCCCCTGGATCACCACGTGCATTCAAGCTTTGCCTTCCGTGCACTTTCTCAGATACTCAGCCATGCCAACAGGACACCACTGCTTCACACGCCTACAGTACAGAATCACCAGCCTTTGGCTGTCTCCTCAGATCTCCTGGCTTCTCGCAAGCCCACTTTGCCTTGATTCTGCTCCCCGCAGCTTGCTTTCTTTAATTCAGGGTCTTTTCCTCTGCTCCTTACTCCCAATTCCACTGAACAGGACCAGTTCAGATTCTTATTCTTTTTCCACTGTCTTCCTGGGACCATCTTCTTCCCAACACCCTGGTATACGGGACTTTCTTTTTTCTTTGAGACCTGCTCCTTGCAGCCCCCTTCCTTCCTGATTTGGCAGTTTCTGTGAAATGTCCCTACCAACTGAAATCAAACTGCTTTTCTGTTTTTTCCCTGTCTCTGTGGGCCCCCTATTGCTAGGCAACAGCACAGTTTTCCCTATTGTTTTAATTTCCTTAATCCACTCAGTTGTAAAACCCCATTAAAATGCAGGTACACAAACATCTCCAGACCTGCTGACTCCATCTTACAGAGAAAACTCTAAATGAAACTAGACCCAGGTTTCACCCTTTCTTAACACACACATACAACATACAAATTAAACTTAAACATAAAGCTAAAACTTAAACTTACCCTTAAAGCTATACCTTATTCCTAACACATACAAATACACGTGTAACTCATGTAAAACTATCTCTAGTTCCTAACACCTTAGCATTGTGATTGAGCCACAGAGGGATCTTTCTTTCTGAGCTTTTGTTTTTCAATGGAATGTATTTTTGTTGAATATTTTGAATTGTTTCTTTTAATGCTTCTCACTGTTCATTTACCTCCATAACTTTTATTTACCCAAATTACCCAATTTGCCCCTCAACTATGTAATTGGCTTTGTTTAAGTTTAATATTCTTGTTTGTGATTGGAATATATCACTTTTAAACTTAACAATGGTTCAATGGTATTATGATCACTATTTCCAAGTGAATCTTTTACTATGACATTACTAATTACCCCTGCTTCATTGCACAATACTATACCTAAGATAGCTTTATCCCTAGTTGGTTCCACAGCATATTTCTCCAAGAAACTTTCACAAAAACATTCTACAAATTCACCTTCTAGACCACTCTTACCAATTTGATTGTCCCAGTCTATATGAAGATTAAAGTCCTTCACAATTGTTACATTGCCTTTGTTACAAGCTCCAGTAATTTCTTGCTTAATATTTTGTCCAATGGTATAACTACTGTTAGGGGGTCTTTAAACCATTCCCACCAGTGTTTTGTGACTCTTGCTATCCCTAATTTCCAACCATACTGAGTCTACTTCATGATTTTCTGAGGCCAGATCCTTTTCTCATTAATGACCTTATGTCATCCTTTACTATCGTGGCTATCCCACCTCCTTTGCCATTCTGTCTGTCTGTGTACTCTGGAATATTTATTTTCTAACCTTGATCACCTTGCAACCAAGTCTTTGTAATTGTGTTTGGATCTAAATCATTTTCCTCTCTCCATGCAATTAGCTCATCTATCTTATTGTAGATGTTTTGTGCATTCAGATAAAGAACCTTTAATTTCATTCTTTTATTTCTATTCCCTGCAATGACCTTATTCGCTGATGTACACCTTTTGTTAAACATTCTGTCCTTTCCAGTCCCACTCTACTTGTCTTTACCCACATCGTTACACTATTCCAATGCTTTGATCTTTCTCTTTGGATTTCTAAATCTCCTTTTTACTTGAATGGTGGGATGGGGTCAAGAGGCTGAATAACCTATGCTGTTCCTATGAAACAAGACAACTCCACCTGAGCAGCATTTCCTCACTACTGCCGTGAAGTGTCAGTCTAAAGTCTCTGGAATGAGGCTTGGCCTCACAACCTTCTGACGCAGAGGCGAGTGCACTGCCACTGAGTCATGGCTAACACAATACATGTCCTGCTGCACGTTTCCAGCCCTGTCTGCCCTAGGCTACGGGAAAATAGTTTCTCTCTTCATCATGATTTTCCACTGCTGGAGATATGAATATCTTTAAATACTTAAACTTGCTGCGGATGATATTCCTATGTCTTTATACTTTTGAAATATGAAACACTGTCGTGGTTTTGGGAAGCAGAGATGTCTGAGTCAACAGTGAAATATAGTGGATGTGGTGTGAATTCATATGGCTGGAGCCTTGCGCAGCTGAGACCACAATAGCGCCAGTGTTGAGAGACAACAGCAAAATGTTTTACTGGGTGATGGAGTGATGACAGTTGCTTTTTTGGTCATGATCACTGTCTATTTTTTAAAAAAACAAGGTCTGTACCAGACAGCTATTTCCAGCACCCACTCTATTAACAGAATCCACCCACATAGGTGGTAAGTTATGACTACTTGAGTGGTTGCCCAGTGGAAAATGGTTACAGGCCAGGTAATCCCAATGGAAAATTCCTCCTGAGTGTCTTCTAAGAACAAAGCACAGGAGCAGGATCCCTAGCTGTGTTAGCCCACTTGAGCCTAGGGAGCTTCAGCATAATTTTAGGAGCCCTGGTGCTATCCCTTATTGAACCTTGCCTTAATGGTAGTATTCCCACCTTTGAACCAATAGGCGCTGGGTTTGAGCTGCATTCTGCAATGCACTACCTGAAAGTGTGATGGAAGCAGATTCAATAATTTTCAAAAGAGAATTGGATGAATACTTTTTAAAAATTTGCATGGCCAGTGGGAGAGAGCAGTGGGAAGAGGCTAACTTGAAATCTCTTTCAAAGAGCTGGCAGAGGCATGATGGGATGAATGGCCTCCTTCCTGTGCTGTATCAGTCCATAGGGGAAACTGATACACATCTCAGCATTTTCAGTTATTTGTTTCAAAGTTATTTTTCTATGAGAGCTTTCCCTTTTTACAAGTCTCACTGAACCATGGTTCAGGAGGGAAGGCAGTTGAACTGCTTACAAGCAATGAGATAGAATATGGCATGCCAGAGATTTCCTAGTGACTTTGTCACTGATTTGCTCAGGTCTCTGGTTAATTCAGGGTCACTAGTAACTCAAAATAGTTTGTTTTCTATAGGGAAAGCAAAACTGAGACTTCTTATTACATTTGAAGAGACTATATTGCAGTCTTCAAGTTACTACAAGGCTACCTTTTTGTAATATATGTTGTATAAATCTTGTAATATATTTTTGTTCAATTTTGAGCTTTTTCTATTGGCAGAGGATTCCAATGCTGCAGCTAGTTCACTTAATCTTGTTGGTGCAAGATCTTAAACTGAGTCTCGAATTAATGACTGGCATTGTTGCAAGTTTTCATCTTATTATTGAGGAATCCTGTGGTCAGTAAATAGTTGGAACATTTTGGGGCAAAATTCAATGCCTCTGATGATGGGTGCAGGGATCGTGATATGGGATTAACCCACACCCATTCCTTCTGATGCAGACAGGGTACAAATTTTGCACTGAATTAAATGATAGTGGTATGCAGCCCAGTATTAAACACATTTTTGAATGGTTATATGCCTCAGCAGGGGGCCCAGGTTTTTGAGCCGAGCACAAGTTCAAGCTAGCCTGCACAACTTAAATCCAGCCCGCATCTCTAAAAGGAGATACAACCTGGCTGCAACAGGTGCTGAAGTGGCTGGGGTAGAGTATCTGACCTGCAAGGAGCCTGAATATGATGCAGCAGGGCAGAGAGCATTCTCCAATATTCTCTGGCTCAGCACTGAAAGCATTAGTGGGGGAGACTGAGAGGAGTGAGGTCCTTTAGCCACAAAGGGTCAAGAGGGACAAACTCAGAGGCAATGGGAGCAGATAATCATTGCTGTCAAAACAAGCAGGAAGAAGTTTAATGAACTCACATGAGGTCAATGGATTCATTCTCAAATGACATTTCCATACAACTGAACCTCTAGCCTCACCACTGCTCAATTCATCACACTCCCTTCACTCATCCAACAACAATTTCTATCAATCACGGCTCATACCTCACATTCATATCTTCACCTTCCCCTCAGCCTCACACACTTGGCACTGCTGCAAGCCTCACAGCCACAACTCACAGCTTGCACACACTCCCATCTATTCAATCAAAACAGCCACATCACCTAAACACATTGCATCATACTCACTGACAGACTTCTCCCTCTCTTGTGGGATGAGGTAACACAGAACCGGAGGCAGGAGTGAACCGGTGAGGGGCAGGCAAGGCTACATGCCTTCACTTTGATGGAGGAGATAGTGCTCGCCATCACTGGAGTTGCCATGACTGAGGCTGTGACCTTTGGCAGGGCTGAAACTAATGAAGGTGGTAGTATCCTCATACTTAGTCCTCTTTCCCACATCCCACAATCTCTGCTGACTTACAAGTTGTAAGTAGCGTATGTATGTGCCTCTTACTTTTCCCCTCTCCTGTCACTGGAACTCTACTGTTACACTTTTCTCCCTTCAGATACTCAAGAACTACAACCTGATCAGCTGGTGGTGCAGGACCAAAAAGTGAAAGAGGAATATCAAACTGATAATGAAGAAACACCATCACTCGCTCTGACACTCACTCACAGCCACCAGCTCAGATACTGACTCTGCATATACTTTAGAGGCAGAATCTGGATGTGGTGAGATACTGAGTATGTACAGCTCGCCAGAGCACAATGTCACAGATGGGTTTTGCTACAGAGGACTCAGACGAGGACTTTGATGAGGTGCCATTCAGAAAAGGCTGATGGGGACGCATTATACAGAAAAGCTTGTTGCATTGACAGGCCCCTGCCTGAAAATCTGCACTGACAGCCAAAGAGCATTGTAGAGGCCAACATTGGCTTTACACTTGGTTTTTTGCAGAGCTTGCAGCCCATCCTCTCCAGCACGGAAGTGGTAGTCAACACAATGAGAACATTTGGAGACCCGACCATGCTGAGATCTGATGGTCGAAGTCTCTGCTTCCATTGCATGACAGGCAGAGACCACCCAGTGTATGAATGCTGCAGTGGAAGCCCTGACTGAAGTCATGCAAGTTCATCTTATTGCATGCAAACACAGCTTTGCTCAGGCTGCTGCCAAATGGCTGCAGATACCAGCGCTTAATGAGGCTTCCAAGGTCTCACAGCCATCCAGCAAGCTGTTCTCCACATTACTAGGATTGCTGAAACAAACCTGCTGTTCTCTCAGGATAACAGCATTCATCCTTCCACCACTGCCACCCTGCTGCTGCCCTTGCTGTTGGCTGTCAGCCAGCCAGCCCAGACTGCTGCCACCAATGTCAAGATGGTACAATTTGCAGCTGAGCTTTCTAGGCCTAGAGATTCTCAAGGGTGTCCTGCAAGGCCATCTGCAGTCTCCTCCACTGAAAGTCAGCAGTCATACTCCACCACTGAGGTAGTACTGCACAGGAGCACTAGGTCAGGCAAAAGCACACAGAAGACGGGTGCTAAAGTAATGAACATGCGAATATACGAAGCAGGAGCAGAAGGAGACCAGTCAGCCCGTCAATCCTGCTCCACCATTCAATAAGATCATGGCTGATCTGTTTGTATTACTAATTCCACATTTACATCTACCCCCGATAACCTTTGATTCCCTTGCCTAACAAGAATCTATCTACAAAAATAGCTGGAAAAACTCAGCAGGTCTGACAGCATCTGCGGAGAGGAATACAGTATTCTTCTCCGCAGATGCTATCAGACCTGCTGAGTTTTTCCAGCTATTTTGGTTTTTGTTTCAGATTTCCAGCATCCGCAGTATTTTGCTTTTATATAAGAATCTATCTACCTCCATCTTAAAAATATTCAATGACTCCGCCTTCTGAGGCAGAGAATTCGAAAGTCACACACTCCTTTGAGAGAAAAATTCTCCTCATCTCTGTCCTAAAAGGGTGCCCCCTAATTTTAAAACAGTGCCCCCTAGTCCTGGACTCACCCACAAGAGGAAACATCATTTCCGCATCCACCTTGTCAAGACCATTCAGGATCTTATATACTTCAATCAAGTCACCCCTCAGTTCTAAACTCCAGTGGAAACAAGCCCAGTCTGTCTAACCTTTCCTCATAAGACAACCCACTCATTCCAGCTATCAATCTAGTAAATCTCCTCCGAACCGCCTCTAATGCATTAACATCCTTCTCTAAATAAGGAGACCAAAACGACACACAGTATTCAAGATGTGGTCTCACCAATGCCCTATACAGCTGAAGCATAACATCTTTACTTTTATGTTCAATTCCTCTCGTAATAAAGGATAGAATTCCATTTGCCTCCTTAATTACTAGTTGTACCTGCAAATAACTTTTTGTGACCCATGCATGAGAACACCTAGACAAGGGTTATTCATTGACTTTTGTATAGAATATTAGACAGTTTGTTTAGAATGTTAACTTAGAATGTTTGTTTTGTGGTGGCTTTTATTTCAGCCTTGTGGCCGAGAGGGTGCTGTGATGGCCAGTAACAGAGGGAAGGGAAGGTGTGAGACTGTTGTTGTATGGGGAACAGGGGTTGTATTCATTGGTACCACAGTTGGATGAGCTGAGCATGGACAGCCTGGCCAGAAAGGGGATGTGATCCTTATGCTCCTCCTCTTCCTCCTCCTTTCTCCTTTGCTGCTCACCATAAACATGGTGATGATGGCTGTGCCCTCCTGATGGCGAAGTTGTACAGGAAGTAGCAGACCATGACGAGTCATGACAATCACTGTGACGAGTGCTACAAGGCTTCTCCAGTAGTGTCCAGTCAGCAGAAATACTCCACTGATCTGTTAAATGGTGTACCTTGTGGCAACATGACTTTCATTATACGCATGGGCTGCACACCAGTGTCATGAGGTCATCAGCAGATTGACCTTGTTGCCCAGCAGCCACTCTGTGGTTTCTCATGATGGCTCAAACACTGATGGTATAACAGACTGGCACAGAATAAATGCTGGCAGGATACTGGGCAGCGACAAGCATATTGTGTATGGTCACATACCAGCTGGATATTCAGAAAAGAGAACCCTTTGTGGTTGTAATACATTTCTGAATTCAGATGCAGTGCTTGTAAAACAACCTCTGTGCAGTCAATGGCAGCCTGAACCATGGGGAAGCCCACTACCCTGGTGATGCAACATGCTTTCTCCTCCCGCTTCTCTCTGTAGAGAGGGAAGGCAATGTACTCCTCTCACTTCACACATAGCATATCGGTCACCTCTCTTAGACAACAGTGGACAGCGAACTTCTAGATGTTAGAGATGACCTCTGTTGCAGGCTGGAAGGTGTTTGTGACTACAATCACCTTTACAGCTCCTGACAGTGCCATCGTCATCCTGCCCTGATGCTGCAGGTGCATCCGCAATGGGTGGCAGATTTCAGTGAGCATCTCCTTAGTGAAATGGAAACATTGCACATACTGTTCCTTGCTGAGGTTCATGGAGGAGAATTACTCCCTGAAGACCGTGGGTGGATATGGTTTCCTGCTGAGTGTCCTTCTCCCCTTCCTACTCCTCCTTCATTGAGCAGTTTGTCCTTCTCTGTGTCACCTCCACTCATTCACCCCCGGCATGCTGCAGGTCAAGGAGGATGGAAATTACAGTGCCTATGACAGCAAGCAAATGATCTGAGCCAAGACTGTCACCATGTGCCTACATAGCTCCCTGTAAACTTCACTGACTTTAATTAATAAGTGGCGTTGATTTCCCTTCGTTAGTAAAGATGGCCATTTCTTGGGTGTGTAGAGTCATCTGTTGGGCATTCTAACATGGTTGTGGAGCCCAATTTCAGGCCTGCATGGCTTTTCACACTGCAGACAAGGATGAATTGTCTGATTTTTGTTGAGACTACCTGCTTTTTCTAGCATGCCTTTTGTCCTCAGCTGTGTGTACCCTTTGCTGTTAGAAGGAAACAACACCACTTCTTGAGATTGCTCTCCAGGTAGTTCTTTCCTGTGCATTTTTCTCCCAGTCTGTGGTAGACATGTCAGATTTTCTGAGGTTCACCTTCAAGGAGTTCATGATTCTTCATCTCTGCCTACCTCGCAGGTGGTGTCCAAGTTTAAATTGTGAATATATGACCACCATAGGGATTTTATTGTCAGCCATATGCCCTACATGTCCAAACGGGCTCTGATGAATGTTTCAATTCCAGACATTTCTGCTCTTTGAAGAACCTCAGTGTTGGTAACTTTGTCCTTTGATGTCCATGATGTTCTGAATGCATCTCATATGGAACCTGTCCAACTGCTTAATGTAAAAAAGAGAAGATGCTGGAAAAACACAACAGGTCTGGCCGCATCTTTGGAGAGAGAAACAGGTAATGTTTCAAGTCCAATGCGACTCTCCTTCAGAACTGGGAGAGGTAGAAATGTAATGGATTCTATACTGTTGAGAAAGGGGGAGGGGTAGGTGGAGCAACATAGAAAGTCAGGGATAGGAAAAAGGGTGGAGGATGACAAAGATTTGATGGAACACAAGACAAAGGGAGAGGCAACGATAGCACTAAAATCTAATGCCTTGGTCCAGAGTAGGTGTTAATAGCAGAATAAAGGTTAGTGCTGTCTGAATGCAAAAACATGAGAACAAGATGTACACTGGTACTTGGGGTTGAGGTGGTGGGGCGGGGGGGGGGGGGGGGGTGGGGGGCGGGTGGGTGGTAGAGGATAGAGTTCATGGCCTGAAGTTGTTGAACTCAATGTTGAGTCCAGAAGGCTATGAAGTGCAGTCTTCTCTGCATTGTGGAGACAAACACAGACTGGGTGACCGCTTTGTGAAACGCCTTCACTCAATTTGCATGCATGGCCCCGACCTTCTAGTTGCTTGCCATTTCAATTCACCATCTTGCTCTAATACTCGCATTTCTGTCCTCAGCCAGCTACAATGTTCTACTGAAGCCCAACATAAGCTGGAGAGGCAGCACCTCACCTTCCGATTAGACCCTTTACAGCCTTCTGGATTCAACATTGAGGTCAACAACTACAGACCAAGAACTCTGGCCCCCATTTTGAATTTTTTTTCCATCCAAATGCCAGTTAGTATCTTGTTCTCATGTTTTTGCTTTTAGACAGTGCTGACGCTTTCTCTGCTGTCAACACATTCTGCTACTTTGCTTTCAGACAGTGCTGACCTTTATTTTGCTATTAACACTTACTCTGGGCCAAAGCTTCAGATTTTAATACCATCATTACCATTCCCTTTGTCTTGTGTGTCTCTGCCGCCTTCTAAACTTTCCCTGATCTTTTTTACTCCAACTGCCACTCCCCCTTTTCCAACAGCATAAAATCCATCAAATTTCTACCTCTCTCCAGTTCCAAAGAAGAGTTATATTGGACTTGATACATTACATCTGTTTATCTCTCCACAGATGCTGCCAGACCTGTTGAGACTTTTCCAGTGTTTTGTTTCTATTTCAGATTCCCAGCATCTGCAGTATTTTGCTTTTATTCAACTGCATAATGTGTGGAGTAGGCAATCCATGTTTCACAGGCATATAGGCGGGTAGATATTACCACAGCTTTGTACTCAGCAAGTTTTATCATAAATTTGAGACTGTTTCCTGCACTGTTTATTGAGTAAACAGGTAAATACTGAGTTTGCTCTGACAATTCAATTTGCCATTTCGCTATAAGTTTTGGAGGTTGTGATTCTGAGATGGATGAAGTTATCAACAGCCTTCAGGTTCTGTCATTGATAGTTATAGTAGGTGACGTATAGACAGAACTTGTTGGTGGTTGGTGGAGCATTTTTGTCTGTCTTAAGCTGATGGTTAGCCCAAAGTCATCTGCCAGTTTTGAAAAATAGTCCATGATTCCTTGAAGTTCCTGCTCACTGTGACACGAAGACACAGTCATCAACAAATAGCAATTCCGTATCATCATCATCTCTGATACCTTAATTGAGGATTCCAGTCATCTCCGGTTGAAGAGACTAACTATTTGGAATACAATCTTTACTTGATATCCCTTCTCCCCCCATCAAGTCTCCGACTTTATAAATTCAGACGGTCTTGAGGCTTGACAGTTCTTTCACATCTCGATCTATCATGTTTGGAGGAATAGTAGCAGTACTCTGTTTCTGGGTTTGTCCCATTCCTTCTGCAGGGACATGCACTCCGTTCATTCCTAGAGTGGACTCAAATTTTCTTTTTCTATGGTGTCCAAGTTCTTGCTGGACCTTTTACGTTTTGCAAATGGAATCTTCATTTCCGCTTGTTCCACAATTTCAGCCAAACATTTGTTTGCTGTTTAATTTTCAAATCATTTTGTAAGTCTATGAAAACTTTAATTCAGCTGAGCTTTATCTTCTTCTACTGCCTTGCGCTTTAGTGTCGGAATTACACTTTCTGATCTCATTTCTGTCTTTTCTTTCTCTGCCTGAAACGAAACTTTGTCCTTGCCCTGCATTTTGGTTTCATTGTTGGCCAGGCTTGTCTCTGGCGGAGTCTCAACTTGTTTTAGCTCCATAATTGTGCTACTCATGGCTTCATTATCCACATGCAGTTTGAAAAGTTTGACAGTTTTTCTTTTCAATGCCTCTTCTTCTCCATTCAACTGCTCCTCCAGCTCTTTCGTCTGTTTCTTGTAACTTTCAGCTTCCTCCTGAGATATTGAACATTGCTGAGTCTTCTCTGCCAACTGGTTCTTCAGTTTGTTCAGCATGATGTTAAATTCATTTTTCTTCTCTTCATAATTTTCTAGAGGAATAAACTTTGTCCTAAGGAATTCTTGTAGCGTGTGAAGGTCTTTACTTTGTGAAGTTCGCTTGCTTCATCTGAAGCTTTCCTGTAATTCAGCATAGTCTCCCTGAGTTTCTTCTGCTGTACTTCCATTCTGCTGTTGAAGACAGTCTTCATTTCTTCGTGTTGCTGAATGGTTGTGCATTACTTTTACATTTGATCTTGAAGGACAATCAGTTCTTTCTTTTCTTGTTGACCTCTCGCCAACTCACTCTGTAGTTCAGTGCATCATTTAGTTGCTACTGATAGTTCCAATGCAGCTTTTTCTGAAGTAATATTTAACATCCTTTTTAGCTCCTCATGTTAATCGAAGGCTACATATTGATTCTTCAAGGAGTCTTGCAGAGTCACAATTTCTTTGCATGCCTTTTTTACCTGCTGTTTTGCCTGGCAGTACATCTGGTTGAGGTTTCCCAACTCCTGTTTTGATTTGCCAACTGTGGAATTGAGGGTCTCCTGGTACCTTTTGTGTCATCTCTGAAATTTGTTTGTTCAGATCTTGAACAGCTTGGTTCATTGAAGACTTCAATTTATCATGTGTTTTCAAAGGTATATACTCAGCTTGAATCTTGTGCTTCAAATCTTCCAGTTCAGCTCGAAGGTGAACATTTTCTTGTAGAACAGCTTTGTTTACTTTTTGTAAGTTTCACTTCTTTTGAGTTACTTCAGATAGCTTTCCTTCATGCACAGCCCTCTTTCTCACTCTGCACTGCCATCTGTCTCCCTCACTCTGGGGTCTTTTGGCTCTCTTGCTCTGGAGTCTTTTGTTGCTCTCCAAGGAGTCTTTTGCTGTTGCCCTTGGTACTTTATTGGGAGTTGCCCTCTCTCTGGGGTCTCTTGTTGCCCTTGCCACTTCATTGGGAGTTTAAAATATCAATCAAAGGCTCTCAATATCTCTCTCCAAATTTTGTTGAGTATGGATCTATACTGTGGCTATGGAGTACTTCAGCAAATTAACCAAACATGAATAAAAACTTATCAATTGTACTTCTTCTGATACCTTATTTTAATCCTGTAAGTCTCCTGCAAACTAAAAATTGTCTTTTCCAAGGCTCCCACTATTCAGTCTGGTTTAGTCCTTTCCATAGCACAAATATGACTGGCTCTTCTGACTTTTCCATCCATGGTTGGTTTTTCCTTTTGTAGCTACTGCTTTAAATGCCATTACAGCTTTAAGAGCTGTCAGCGCAGTAACCAGTTTTTTTTCCCTCAGATTGTTTCTGCAGCTGTCAGTTTCTCTGTGTATGTTTCCTGCACTTTTTCTGATTTTGGCAGGCTCCTTGGCAATCGTGGGGCTTCTTTTTTTTAAAGAAAACTGTCTTGAAATATTAAGGTAGGAGCATTTCTTTTCTGGGCGATTCTTTCTTTTTTTCTTAATCGCTCCTGAATGACTTTTTTGAACGTCCTGCGCTATGGGAGTTTTGGCGGGCTTGTGGTCCAACCGGGGTCTGTAATTTTTTAAACTTAAAGCGACAGAACTTTGTTCTTAAAATCTGCAGGTCTCTTTTTTTAAAACTCTGCAGGTTCTGACCCAGAGTAACGTTCTGGCGACCCAGGTTCGAATCCCACCATGGCAGATGGTGGAATTTGAACCGAATTTAAAAAGAAAACCTGGAATTAAAAGTTTAATGATGACCATGAAACCATTGTCAATTGTCGTAAAAACCCATCTGGTTCACTAATGCCCTTTAGGGAAGGAAATTTGCCGTCCTTACCTGGTCAGGCCTACCTGTGATTCCAGACCCACAGCAATTGCCTAGCAAGCTACTCAGTAGCATCAAACCACTATGAAATCTACAAGGAATGAAACCAGAAACTCGGCGTCGAATTAGGCACTGGAAATGACAATGCCAACTCATCCTGCCGACCCTGCAAAGTCCTCCTTACTAACATCTGGGGGCTTATGCCAAAATTGGGAGAGCTGTCCCTCAGATGAGGTAAGCAACAACCTGACATAGTTATACTCACAGTATTGTACCTGACAGTTAATGTCCCAGACACCACCATCACCATCCCTGAGTATGTGCTGTCCCACAGAGAGGACAGACCTAGCAGAGGTGGCAGCATAGTGCTATACAGTCAGGAGGGAGTTGCCCTGGGAGTCCTCAACATCGACTCTGGACCCCATGAATTCTCAAGGCATCAGGTCAAACATGGGCAAGGAAACCTCCTGCTGATTACCACATACTACCATCCCTCAGCTGATGAATCAGTGCTCCTCCATGTTGAACACCACATGGAGGAAGCACTGAAGGTGGTAATGGGGCAGAAGGTATTCTGGGTGGGGGAATTCAATGCCCATCACCAAGAGTGGCTCGGTAGCGCAACTACTGACCAAGCTGGCCGAATCCGAGAGGGCTTAACTGCTATATTGGGCCTGCGGCAGGTGGTGAAGGAACCATAAAGAGGGAAAAACATGACCTCCTCTTCACCAATTTCCCTACCGCAGCAGCATCTACTCATGACAGTATCGGTAGGAGTGATCACCGTAGAGTCCTTATGGAGACAAAGCCCTGCCTTCACATTGAGGATACCCTCCATCGTGTTGTGTGCCACTACCACCATGCTAAATGGGATAGATTTTGAACAGACCTAGCAACTCAAGACTGCAGCCTCCCCACCGATTCACTGATGCATCCCTGGGACGCCTTCTGGACACTTGGGGCCTGCCCCAATGTTCTCTACCCCCGCTTTGGCTGCAGCAGGTCCATCAGACTTACCACTTCGGCTTGGGAGGCAGTGGCAGAGGTGGTCAGTGCCGATGCTGCATATAAGAGGTCGGCCATCCAGTGCAGAAAATGGATGAATGGTCTAATCTCTGCCGCCAGAGTAAGGCAAACATCTCATCACTCTAAACTCACATACACTCACAAGGCCATCACACATTCACTGGCATCTCATTTCACTGCCAGCTCAAGGGACATCACAACTCACACTCTCTCACACACCCACATATGTGCATCTGCCTCATCTCCTCTGCAGACTGCCTCCTCAGCCCTCACCATCTTGAGGCCACTTGCACACATCACTCTGGGATACCGCCCTTCTCCAGTACAGCTTTTGTCCTGCAGATTCTTTCCTTGCCTGAGGCCACTTCTCCCCCTTCCCTAAGAAAACCCTAGCACTGCAACCATTGAAAATTCACCCCGGCCTTATGGCTGACGTGGTAGGTAGAGACCTGCTCGTGACCCCCCCTAAAAGTGATGTGGTGCTGCCTGCGAAGCCTCAAAGTCCTGAGCGAAGTGCAGCTTACCAGCTGCATGTCGCTTATATACAGTTGTGAAACACATTGGCGTGCCCGAATGATCCAGCATGGGGACAGGCAGGGTTTATAATGAAATGCTAAACCATTGAAATTCAGTTCCCAACGTGTGGCAATGAGAAACGTAGCCTGCCATTGATGGGTGCAGCGGACAATTACAAATTGGTTTCACGATGGCGTGAAACCATTTTTTAGCCTTTTCGCCATATTGTCCCCTCCCCGCCCGCCATGACGCCAGACTCCAATGGGGCTGGAAAATTTGCTTAGCAATAACCTTCTCACTGACGCTCAGGTTGGGCTCCGCCAGGATCACTCAGCTCCTGACCTCATTACAACCTTGATTCAAACATGGACAAAAGAGCTGAACTCCAGAGGTGAGGTAAGAGTGACTGCCCTTGATATCAAGGCAACGTTTGGCCGAGTGTGGCATCAAGGAGCTCTGGCAAAACTGGAGTCAAGGGGAAAACTCTCCACTGGTGGGAGTCAAACCTAGCATAAAGGAAGATGGTTGTGGCTGTCGAGGTCAGTCTTCTCCATTCCAGGACATCACTGCAGGAGTTCCTCAGGATAGTGTCCTAGGCCCAATCGTCTTCAGCTGCTTCAGCAATGACCTTCTTTCCATCATAAGATCAGAAGTGGGGATGTTTGCTGATGATTGCACAATGTTCAGCACCATTCATGACCCCTCTGATACTGAAGCAGTCCATGTCCAAATGCAGCAAGACCTGGACAATATCCAGGCTTAGGCTAATAAGTGGCAAGTAACTTTCATGCCACACAAGTGCCAGGTGTCATGGAGAGATTAATCTCTATAATATTATTGGAAATTATTTTTTTAAAATAGGTGTGTGCGTGTGTGTGTGTATCTTGGATTAAATCCAGCTAGCCTGGGTGCTTTGATGTATAGAAGAAAGTAGATTTGAAATGGTAATTAGATAAACATGGAGAAGTTTAGAAACATAGGTGTCAAGGGGAAAATTTGCTTTTTTAAATAAACCATTCAAAATAATGGGTGAAATTTTACACCTAGCTGGAAGACGCCAAGCATTGTGCTTATTTTTTTTAGCTTACTAATAAAATTGGTGGAATGAAAGGGTTTATTGTTAGGGGAGATAAGGTTAAAAAAAAAACCTAGTAATACAAAGGGGAAGCTAGGCATAAACAGAAAGGAGTTTGTGTTTGTAAGGCAGAGGTATTTAAGATATACCAGCCTCTATGCCTGCAACTGTGCCTGCAAGGAACCTCCTTTTGAATTTGTAAAGTCAAATGTGCTTTGCCTGGGGTCTTTTAAAATCTGGGTTTTACTGTTGCCTTAACAGGGGTGTAACTGAAAGTCAGATTAATTAAGGGATTTTTGTAGTTATTATAGTCGTAATTTTGTAGAAATGTCTACTTACAATTTTTCTTGTATTAATAAATGTTTAATTTAGTTTTATTAAAAAACCTCCTGAGACTTGGTGGTCTTATTACTACTGAATTCAAAGCCTGCATCGTGAAACATACGAATTGCAAAAATGGAATATGACAATTGTTTCAAGTTTCCCTCTGGGATTTGAACAACTCAGCTTTTACCATTGGCTGTGTCATAGTACAGGCAATGACCATCTCCAACAGAAGAGAATCTAACCATCGCCCCTTGACATTCAATGGTATTATCATCGCTGAATCGCCCACTATCAACATCCTGGGATTACCATTGGCCAGAAACTGAACTGGACGAGCCATATAAATACTGTGGCTACAAGAGCAGACAAGAATTCTGCAACAAGTAACTCACCTCCTGACTCCCCAAAGCCTGTCCACCATCTGCAAGGCATAAGTCAGGAGTGTGATGGAATATTCTCCACTTGCCTGGATGAGTGCAGCTCCAACCACACAAGAGGCTCGACACCATCTAAGACAAAACAGCCGGCTTGATTGGCACCCCATCCATAAACATTCATTCCCTCCACCACTGACATACAGCAACAGCAGCATATACCATCTACAAGATGCACTGCAGGACTCACCAAGCCTTCTTAGTACCTTCCAAACCCATGACCACTACCATCTAGAAGGACAAGGGCAGTAGGCACATGGGAACACTATAACCTGGAAGATCCCCTCCAAGTCACTCACCATCCTGACTTGGAAGTGTATTATAGTTCCTTCACTGTTACTGGGTCAAAATCCTGAAACTCCCTCGCTAACAACACTATGGGTGCACCTACACCATATGGACTTCAGTGGTTCAAGAAGGTAGTTCACCATCACCTTCATGCACAATTAGGGATGGGCAATGAATGCTGGCCTTGCTAGCACCACCCACATCCCATGAATGAATAAAAACATGGTTCTGCTTAAACTTTTGACTCTGCCAGCTGATTGTTACAGGTTTTTTTAAACACCTTTATTTTTTATTTGCAGCTCTCTTTCAGCTGCCCTCTGGATGCTGAGCTCTTAGGACTGCTATGTATTCTAAAATGAAAGTATGGCTGCTTTTTTGTATTTTTGCTCACCATCTCATGAGTGGCACAGTTTTATGTAATGGACTTCCACTCACTCTGGTGGATTCCTCACTTCCAAGTCTGTAGCAAAGCTTCTTCAACTTTTTCTTCAAGTTTGTTTCTTAGGTGTGCATTTTTCTAGTTGGGTTTCTGTTGCTTTTATTTTTTCATACCTTGGGATGCTGTTTGCGTTCATCATTTAAAAAGCTGCTAGATTTTTAATCACTGCTGATGTGATACCTTTCAGGAGCTCCCATTGCTACCAACCATGTTGTTATATGCATTCTTTAAATGTCTCACTGATAGAGTTGGTCTGCAGACACTTCTTTGGTGGAAACTTTAAGTTTAATTTCAAGGTACTCAGCCACTACTACATGTGTGCTTACAACTCCAACTCTATCTCTATACTATTAACTACTGAGGTAGCCTGCGCTACTCTCATATTGATTACGATAGATCATGTAATCTTCCTTAACTAGCATTATTCTTAAAGGTACATTATGCATTAAATAACATCATAATTACTACATTCCTCCCCCTTTAAATCGGATATACAAGTTATATTTGCAAGTACAAATTTTTCAAGACAACATAACATTTACACTGCGTAAGGAATTTACAAGCTCAGTCTTTCAGGTAGTTTCCTGATGTGTTTGGAACGTCCCAGCTCTACAACTTCAGGTGCTTTGGCAGGAACCTCCTTTTCCGGAGTTGCCTGAACATCAGGTACCTCGGTGGGCACCTGCAGTTCTGTATCCTCAACGCTTACAGGAACATCAGACATGTCTGTCCAGGGTTGAGTATTCTCAACAGGAAATGCTGACCCGGTCGTGATCACTGTTGGAGCCAATTCTTTATGGCTTGTCCCTCTCTTCCTTAAATGGTCCACATGTTTCCATATGATCCAGACTTCCACCTCCACATGGTAAGAAAGAGGTCCAGTCACTACACTTATTTCACCAGGTAACCACTTTGGTCCTTCTCCAAAGTTCTTCACGTATACCATCTCTCCAATGGTAAATTTCCTCTCTCAACTATGCCAGTCGTGTCTAGTTTTCTGGCTTCCCTGACTCCTTTCCACCTTCACCTCTAAATTCAGCATTATTAAGCTCAATCTCGTCTTGAGACGACGTTTCAACAATAACTCTGCAGGTGTGACACCTGTTGTGTGCTATAATTCATAAAAGCATGCTAGCTTGGTTGCTAAGGAATTGCCAGTTATCTTTTTCATGCTTGCCTTGAATGTTTGAACCGTCCTTTCGGCTAGTCCATTTGAGGAAGGGTGGTACGGTGAAGTACATGAGTGATACCATTGAGGCTGATAAACTGTTGAAAATCAGCACTCATAAATGCCGTGCTGTTACCAGAAATGACTACTTCTGGTAGTCCGTGAATGGAAAAACTTTGACATAGCTTCTCAATTGTAGCAGTTGACATTGGTGACTTCGCCTTATACATGTCCAACCATTTTGAATGGGTATCGACAATGAGCAGAAACATTCTTTCCCAAGAAAGGTCCCACATAGTCAATGTGTAACTGCACCCAGGGTGTACCTGGCCACTCCCAAGGGTGTAACGGAGCTGTCGATGGCAACTTTTGTAGCTGCTGACATTGCACACAATTCTTCACTAAACTCTCTATTTCACCATCCACCCCAGGCCACCATGGATAGCTGCATGCTGTGGTCTTCTTTCGGGAAATTCCTAGACATGCACTGTGTAGTTCAATTAAAAGTGGCTCCCTTCCCTTTGGAGGTACTGTCACTCATGCTCCCCACATTAAGATGCCATCCTGGCTGGTTATTTCATGTCTCCTATTGAAGTATGGTTTCACTTAATCAGATACGGGTTCCTGTGACTGCCCATGCAGTGCTTGTTCTCATACTTGAGATAGGACTGGGTCCCGAATTGTCCATCTCTGATCCATTGAGCGCATACCGGCGAGGAATCTAAGAAATTTAACAGTGAAACAAGTTCCTGTGGAACTGGGACGGCCTCATCATTTTCTTGTAAAGGCAAACGACTAAGCGCATCGGCGTTTGCGATTTTGATTGCCAGGCCTATGTGTGAAGGTGTAATTGTATGCTGCCAGGATTAAAGCCTATCGTTGTATTCTTGCTGAGGCTATGGGTGGTATAACCTTGTCCTCACTAAGCAATCCTAGCAATGGTTTGTGGTCTGAAACAATAGTAAGATGGCGGGTGTGTACATACTGGTGAAATTTCTTGACACCAAAGATGATGGGCAGGCCTTCTTCCTCTATCTGCGAGTGTCCCTTCTCTGCTGTGGTAAGCATTCTTGAAATGAAATCTATCGGCTGTTCTGTGCCATCGTCCATCTGATGAGAGAGCACTGCTCCCACTCCATAGGGAAATGCATCACATGTCAGCACCAATTCTTTCATCTGGTCATAATGCACTAATAAGTTGGGCGAGTGCAACAATTGTTTCACCTTTTATGAAAGGTTCTTTCTGAGGTGCCTCCCAAGGCCAATGTTGGTTCTTTGAGTAGAGGATGCAGGGGGGTCAGCACTCTAGACAAATTGGGCAAGTACCACTCATAGTCGTTGATTATTTCTCAGAATGATTTGAGCTCCGAGGTATTCTTTGGAGCAGATGCCTCTCTTATGTTCCTCACGTTCTCCCCAACTGAGTGGAGGACCTGTAAATCTGCCCAGTGACCAAAATAGATTACCTCCCTCGCTTGGATCATGCAATTTTCTTTTTTTAAACACACTCCAGCTTGCAAGAAACATTTTAGGACTTCTTCTAAGTTTGCCAAATGCTCTTTTTCAGTGAATCCTGCCACCAAAACATCATCTAAATAGACTACAACCCTGCAGCAAGCTTTCCATTGTTCTCTGAAAGATGGCGCAAGCTGAGGAGATGCCGAAAGGTCATCGAGTATATTTGTACAACGTTTGTGGGTATTAATTGTGACAAATCCCAGGGAGGCAGTATTTAACTGTAGTTGTTGATAAGCATGACTCGCATCAAGCTTCTTGTAGTTGGTTCCACCTGCCAGCTTGGCATACATGTCTTCGATTTTTAGAACGGGGTGCCTGTCTAGCTTAGCTACTTTATTAACCGTTAATTTGTAGCCTCCACAAGTCCAGACACTTTGGTCAGGTTTAAGGGTGGGGACTATGGGTGCTGCCCATTCTGAGAACTCCACAACTGTATGTATAACATCCAGTTTCTCTAGTCTGTCCAGTTTGGTGTCGACTTTTTCTCACAGTGCATATGGTACCGGTCTTGCCTTAATGAATTGAGGTGTTGCTTCTGGATCCACGTGAATTTGCCTACAGCCTCTGGATTTTCCCAAGTTCATCCTCGAGGACTGTGGCATATTTTCAAAGTAGTTCTGGCAACCCATTTGCTCTCAACTGGAAAATTTCAGCCCATTCTAACTTAATCTCCTTTAACCAGTTTTGCCCCGGGAAGCTTGGCCCCTTGTCTGCTGCCACCATCAAGGGTAGCTTTGCCAATTGGTTTCTATAATGGACAATTACTCTATTTATACCTTTCGCTTGGATGTCTTCATCAGTATATGTTTTTAGTTTGGCAGCTGTTTCTTCTAAACTTAATTGATGTTCACCATTACTGAGAAATCTGAAGGAATGTTCCCCAGTTACTGTAATGGAAGCTCCCATGTCCACTTTCATTCTAACAGGTTTGCCATTTACTTTCACTGTAACAAATATTGGTTCTATCTTTCCAACTTTCAGATTAAATGAGTAAATGTCTGAATTTGTTGTTTCAGGCACTTCCACACTTTGGGCTTCTTTTATTTACAACCCTGCCTGAATCTTTCCTTACACTGTCTCATATGTCAATTTCTGTGGCAATAATAGCATTCGATTTTTTTTCAAACTGCCAATCACTAAAAGACTGCTTGTTTCCACCTCTACTGAAATCATTCTTTGATTTTGCTGCTAAGTTATTCTTTGGCTAGCGGGGTCTATTTCCCGCTTCTTCTCAGCAGAGTTTTGCATTTTTGCACCCTTTTCGGCTGGGGTTTCCCACCCAATGTGGAGTTTGGCACCATTTTGCGCACCCTGTATTGCTTTTTACACTCTTACTGTGCTTTCCATGGCCAGTGCTATCTGTAGTGGCTTCTTGATATCCAAATTCACTTCAGACAATAATCTTTTCTGAATAGTGTCCTCATTCACATCACACACTAAATGATCTCTGAGCATGTCGTTTAGAGACGAACCAAACTTACAATGTTCCGTTATCTGCTTCAAATTTGCCACATGGCATGCAACTGTCTCACCTGGGGCTCTATTTCTCGAATTAAACTTGAACCTCTGCATCGTTACTGAGGGCTTTGGCTGATAATGACCCTTCATGGGGTCCACCAATTCATCAAAATTTTTTGAATCTGGAGCACTGGGTGCTATCAAACTTTGAATCAAACCATAGGTTTTATTCCCACATGTACTTACGAGGATCGCTCGCCTCTTCTATTCCCCCATAATCTTTGAAAAAAGAATGTGAGGCATTCTATGTAATGAGACCAGTTGTTTGTGGCTGGATCAAAAGGATCAATTCTCCTGAATTGCGGCATTTTGAGAGGGGATATCTCCAATTTTAACGGAGCTTTATACTTACAATCACTGGACGATGTACAGTGCCGATTTCTTTTCCACTTGATTTCTTCTGTTTAATCTTGTTTTATCCTTGTAGTCAGTCTGTTGTGAGTGGTGGCCGAGTTGGTACTATTGATAGAGTTGATCAGCAAACACTTCTTTGGTGGAAGCTTTACATTTATTTACGAGGTACTCAGCCACTACTACATGTGTGCTTTCAACTCCAATTCTAACTCTATACTACTAACTACTGAGGTAGCCCACACTACTCTCCTATTGGTTACTATAGATCATGTGATCTTCCTTAACAAGCATTATTCTTAAAGGTACATTACACGCTAAATAAAACCATAATTACTACACCATGTCCCTCTATCCTGTGCCAGTCTTTTCATTTGCCAATAACTTCCTTCACTTTTCAAACCATCAATATTGATATTCTTTACCTTCCTCTTATTGTTTTTCCTTGAATTTTTTCCACTATTACTTCTCTTACAAGTCCATTTTCTCTTAAGATATGCCATACCCAGACTCAGTTCCTAATTACATTCAGCAGAATTTTGTTCCGTCACTCTCCTCACAGTTCATCATTTGTTACTATTTCAGTATAGCTGATCCTTTCCATTCTCCACCAAATCAAAACATCAACATAAGCAAGTTTGTGTTAAGGTTCAAGACTCCTATTCATACAAAGTGATCAGTCATGGCATTCCTGAATTCCAGAGGAATGGTTTGTTGATCCCACACTGTGATATAATTGTGTGAGTTTGATGGCTAGCTGGGGCCTCCCAGATTTGTAAGTTTCTCGTGAGATCCCATCTGAGCCTAGAACTTTCCTTGAGGGTAGGAATCTAATAGTTTTGTCAACCTCCACAACACAGGGTTTGCTGTTCAGGTTTTCACACTTGGGCCAGTCTGGAAGCTGGTCTATTGCTATCCTTTTTATGGCGGATGGGTGTTTAAGCACATTCCTAATGTGCTCAGCTCTGCACTTTGACAAATTCCTGTCCATTTGGAGGGATTCCCTGCCAGCATAGAGACCAGGTAAGTAGTTGTGTAAGGGAGGACCATATAATGTCTCCAGGGCTTTGTAGAAATTCATGTCCTGCTAATCAGTATAGACTTGAAGCTCTCTGGCTTGTTTGGCCCACCATGCATCTTGCATCCTATGCCGCTTCTATTGTTGGTTCCATTTGGTCTCCTGGAGTGATTTCCTAGCAGCGGATATATCTTTGTTTCCCAGTCATGCTATATTTTTTCTCCTGTAGCAGTCCCTTAATTTGATCATCGTTTTTATTGAATCAATGTCGGTGGTTTCTTTTCCAGGACATCATTGGCAGCTTCCATAACTATTGATTTGAAGGCTGATCATGCCGCTTCAACATCATCACTCCTGAGGACAGCTGTCCCTCAAGCCTGAGCTTGAATTGTTCACAGCGTTCTGTGGGTGCTGGTTTCTGTGCACCTAGCTTAGGGTATAATACATGTTGGTCTTTTTTTTGGTGAGTTAGTAAATTTTATCTTGAAGTGTGGCATCCTGTAGAGTCCTCCGCTCCTTTCACAATATGGTGATCATAACATCTTTTATGTTGCTCTGCCGGGTGATGATAAAGTCAATCTGATGCCAGTGTTTAGACCTTTGGTGCATCCAAGTGTTTCTGTGCTTTGCCTTCTGTCTAAAGATGGTGTGATTGACATATTCCAGCAGGTGCAAAGACTTAGGAGAATCATTCCAATGTTGTTGCATTTCCCCACACCTTGATTTCCCCAGGGCACCATCCCAAGCTTGATAGTCGACTCCTACCCTTGCACTGAAGTGCCCCATCACACCTGTGGAGTATTTGCAACAATTCTGTCAAGGTCCTCATTGAATTTGTCCATGGAGGTGTCAGCTGTGGCTCAGTTCAAAGCACCCTCACCTTTGAATCAGAAGGTTGTGGGTTCATGTCCCACTCCCGGAAACCAAGAACTGTGAATGTACTCGAAAAGAGTTACATTCTGTGACTGTTGATAACGCGAAAGAGTTAAAAATAAAGTTTGAATTTGTCCATGATACCCTCAGGACTAGTCATTGTTGGAGCAGATGCACTGATGTTTGTTGCATGCTTGTTCACAAGAGGTAAGTGTAGAGTCATGAGGTAATCGTTTATACCCCCAGGGCGGATATCCAAACTTTTCATGATGTCAAACTTGAAACTGACATCTTCCTCTCGCCTCTTACTCTTTAGCTTGCCTATCCAGAAGAATCTGTAGACTGTTGATAGCCCTGTTAGCTGGCTGTCCTCTGCTAGGTGAGTTTCGCTTGAGGCAGCAATGTCAATATTGTATCCTGATAGCTCCGTGCCAGCCAGAGCAGTTCTGTACTGGAGTCAGGAGCCGTTGAGTAAAGTATGTACATTCCAAGAAGCTAATAGTGTCCTGTTTCTTCTTCGTTTTGTCTGGCAGGTGTTGTATGATGTTGTATGTGTCTGCATGCTACTGTAATGTAAAGGTGCCCAGCAGAGTAAGGGTTAATGTGGGGCTGGAGAATAACACTGTCCATGGTATGATGTATAGAGTCACATGGTAAGAGTCTGAGAGAACAGCCTAGAGAAAACATTCTGGAACCAGCCTGTATGGAGGTAACAGCACCGTGCATGACAATAACCCGGGGGGGAATTTTCTCCCTGACAGGGGGGGGGGGGGGGGAGAGGAAGGGGGGGTGTTGGGAGGGAGTGGACGCGCAGCTTGTCACTGCCTGCAATCGGCTGGGCACTGCCATTTTATGTGGGCGGGCCAATTAAGGCCCGCCCAGCATGACGCACGCCTGGTAGCACTGAGCGCCCCCCCAGGCCGGGGGGGTGGTGGGGGGGGGGGCGCTGGTGGGGGGTGGAGGCGCATGTGCGTGAAAGAGCACAGAAATCTCCCTGGGGCAGTTTAAGTTCCAAAAAATTTAATAAAGTAAAAATAAATATTTGAAGACATGTCTGCTCATGTGAAACTGTCACATGAGCTGGGACATGTCTATTAATTTTATTAACAATTTTTTCAAGCCTTTAAAAGCCTTCATGAAACCTCATCCCACCAGTGAATGAAGTTCCATGAAAAATGTGAAGGCCGCCTGGGCTCTTCGCCTGCCCGCCAACCTTAAAGTTGGATGGGCAGCTCACTTTATTGTTTTAATTGATAGTTAATAGGCCTTTGACAGTTCAGCGGGCGTGCAGCTGACTCGAGTGCGCACCCGCCGAACTGAAAATCTGAATGACACGTGGTGACGTCAGGACGTACGCCCAACGTCACCATGCGTCATTTTACGCCTTGGCGAGCGGGCCCCGCCTCCACTCGCCGAGCCAAAGATTCTGCCTCTGGGATCTGTAAATAGTTAAATTAACAATAAATGGTTCATGCTTAAATATACAAGCCTCAATATCTTATCTTATCATTGAGACATTTAAAGATGCCATAATACAACATGGTTGGCAGCAGTGGGATATCAGTATTATCAGCATAGTACAACACAGTTGGCGGCAGTGGTAGCTTCTAAAAGTTATCACATCAGAGATAGTACCATAATCTGACATGATGATCCATGGTGAAATGAAAGGTGGCAGCTAAATGCGTGAGCAAAAACAACATCCCAAGGTATGAGGAATTAAGAATAGCTGGAGCCTAACCAGAGAGATGTACGTCTAAGAAGAAAAATTGAAGAAGCTTCACTACAGACTTGAAGTGAGGAATCCACCAGACTGAGTAGAAGTCCATTACAGAAAATTGCAAAAACCTGAGTGACACAGTTCTCGTGATGGTGAGCAAAAGTACAGAAATTGCAAGATCCTTAGTAACGCAGAGTTAAGGAACCTGGTCAGATATAGGTGAGCAAAGATACAAAAATTATAACAAAAAGAAGCTGTGCTTACATTTTAGAAAGGGTGGTGGTCCCAAGGGCAGTTGAAAGAGAGCTGCAAGTCAAACAAAGGTTTAAAAAAACAAACAAACCTGTAAAAATCGGCTGGCAGAGTCAAAAGTTTAAGAAGAAAAACTGCAGAGTAAAGAAACTCATGAGGAAAAAAAAGTTACCTGAAAGAAACAAACAAAGGGCAGGCAGCACAGAGGAGAAAAGTGCTGTCACTTAAAGTTTAAAAAAAAACTAAAGACAAGATGGAAACATGAAAGATCTTATAATTGGAAGGGTTTGATTTTCAAAGTGGCATGTGAGAACACTGGAACGAAGATGAAAGGGAAAAAAAGATATATTAGAATTACTGGGGATGGCTTTTGAAGGGTTAAGCAGGAGATAGTTGGAGCTGTTTGAGCTGTTGAGAAGTCTTGGGCTGCTGCAAGTAGCTTTATTCTGAAGTGAATTCCACTCCGAAGGGGAAGAGGGTAAAGGTCATATGGTACACCTTTATTGAAGATACAGCAGTTTGCTTTGTGTAATATTACTGGATTTCATATTTAAATATCTATAAAGGAGTGTTGCCTGGAAAATGTTTACTTTGTAGGATTGACCAAGTAGAGTTTTGGGGGAATGTTTTGTAAGACTAATTTGTTGTGTAACTGTAACCCTGTATGCTTACATTTTCTTTTCTTTCTTTTTAATAAAACTTTTATTTATAATTTTAAAAAAACCCAGAAGTGTTACTGGACTTCTTACTGATGAGATTGGTACATCCTTCTCTCATTATCAGAATACCAAAAAAAAGTTGTGGCCCATAAGCCAAGTTACCCTCTGGGATTTGGTTTGCACAGCAATTGATGCTGGCTGTGGTCATAGCTATAGCCAAGTACCAGAAATACAGTACTACTACCATTCCTGCAAATGTGACAGACCAAGATGTGGAAGAACTATCGAGCCTCAAGAGTGTCTGAATTTATAAAGTCAGAAACTTGAGATGGGGGAGCAGGGATAGCAAGTAAAGAGTGTATTACAAATAGTTATACTCCATTGGAAAGGCAAGTTTTCTTTGGCGAAGAAAGGGGGTTGTTGTATGATGTTGTATGGGCCTCTATGCCACTGTACTGTAAAGGTGCTTGGCAGAGCAAGGGTTAATGTGGGACTGGAGAATAGCACTGCCCATGGTTTGATGTCTAGAGTAACTTGGGAATAAATTGAGAAAACAGTCCAGAGAGAACACTCTGGAACCAGCCTGCATGGAGGTAACAGCGTCATGCATGACAGTAACCTGGAATCTGTAATTAGTTAAAGGTTAATAATAAAGTGTCCCTGTTTAAATATACAAGCCTCAAGATCTCATCATTGAAACATCTAAAGAACCCATATTACAACATAAAGCTGATATTCCACCAATACCAACTATCAGCACAATACGGCAGCCGGCAATATGCTGTCCACACACCTGTGCTGCAATGCTTTCAGTACCAGCAAGGAAAAACAATTCCCTTTGCTACATCCATCAAGCAGCATTTATCGTGCATTTGAGACAGGGTGGTTGGAGATAGGCATTCTCCCTCACATGCGGACACCAGCCCACATGCTACCCTGACCTGTTTTGGCCTGTGAACCAATGTAGTGCCAGGGTGTGGCTGCTGCCCATACACAAGCAGCAATGGGGAGCCACAGGTGAGAGCTGGGTAAATGTTGAGGACCAGGTGCAGTTATCCATCCAGCTATGAAGTAGTAACATAGAAACATAGGAAATAGGAGCAGGAGTAGGGCATACAGCCCTTTGAGCCTGCTCCGCCATTCAATATGATCATGGATGATCCTCTATCTAAACGCTGTACTCCTCCACTCTCCTCACACCCCTTGATACCTTTAGAGTCCAGAAATCTATCTACTTCCTTCTTAAATATATTCAATGACTTGGCCTCCACAACATCCTGTGGTAGAGTATTCCATAGGTTCACCACCCTCTGAGTGAGGAAGTTTCTCCTCACCTCAGCCTTAAATGGTCCACCCCACATCCTGTGACCCCTTATTCTAGACTCCCCTGCTGCCAGAGGAAATATCATCTCTGCGTCCAGCCTGTCCATCCTTGTCAGAACTTTATATGCTTCAATGAGATCTCCTCTCATTCTTCTAAACTCCAGTTAATACAGGCCTAGTTGGCCCAATCTCTCCTCATATGACAATCCTGCCATCACAGGAATCAGTCTGGTGAACCTTTGCTACACTCCCTCTATGGCAAGTATATCCTTTCTCAGGTAAGGAGACCAAAACTGCTCACAATGCTCCTGCACACAATGGTGTGGTTTCACCAAGGCCCTGTATAGCTGCAGTAAGACATCCTTGCTCCTGTACTCAAGTCCTCTCTCAATGAAGGCCAACATACCTTCTTAACTGCTTGCTGCACCTGCATGCTTACTTTCAGTGATTGGCGGACGAGGACACCCACGTCCCTTTGTACATCAACATTTCCCAATCTACCACCATTTAAATAATGCTCTACCATTCTGTTTTTCTTACCGAAGTGGATAATTTCACACTTTTCCATGTCATACTGCACCTGCCATGTATTTGCCCAATCACTCAACCTGTCCAAATCATTTTGAAGCCTCTTAACACCCTCCTCATTGCTCACATTCCTACCAAGTTTCATGTCATCAGCAAACTTGGAAATATTACCTTTGGTTCCCTCATCCAAATCAATGATATATATTGTGAATAGCTGGGGGCCAATGGGGCCTAAACTGCTCCCAATCCTCAGGCTTGCTACTTTTTCTAGCAACTTGACGTGAGTCCTTTTTGGATCTAGTACTATCCTTAATTTCTTTTGTTAGCCATGGTTGAGCCACTTTTCCTGTTGTGCTTTTGAGCCAGAAAGGAATGTATAAATGTTGTAATGCATACATTTGTTCCTTAAGTATTAGCCATGGTCTATCCACTGTCATGCCTTTTAATGAAGTTCCCCAATCTATCTTAGCCAACTCATACCTCATACCTTCGTAGTCTCGTTTGTTAAGATTTAGGACCCTAGTGTCAGATTGGGCTACTTCACCTTCCATCCTAATGAAGAATTCTATCATGTTATGGTCACTGTTCCCTAAAGGACCCCGCACAACAAGATTATTAATTAGACCCTTCTCATTGCACAATACCAAATCTAGGGTAGCCTGTTTGCTTGTCGGTTCCTCGACATATTGGTGTAAAAAAACATCTTGTCCACACTCCAGGAATTCATTCGCCACAGTATTATTGCTAATTTGGTTTGCCCCATCTATATTTAGATTAAAGTCACCCATGATTACTGTAGCACCTTTGTTACACAGATCTCTAACTTCCTGTTTAATGCTGCCCCCTACCAAATCACTACTGTTTGGAGGCCTATAGACAACGCCCACTAATGTTTTCCACCTTTTGTTGCTTCTTAGCTCCACCTAGACTGATTCTACATCTAGATTTTCCGAGCCAATCTCCTCTCTCATTATCACACTGATTTCATCCTTAACTAACAATGCCATACTGCCTCCTTTTCCTTTTTGCCTCTCCATCCTAAATATCGAGTCCTTTGGATACTCATTTCCCAGCCTTGGTCACCCTGCAGCCACATCTACGTAATCGCAATTATATTGTACCCATTTACATCAATTTGCACTGTTAATTTGTTTACCTTATTGCGAATGTTCTGTTCATTCAGATGCAGTGCCTTTAGACTTGTCTTTTTAACATTTTTACCCACATCTTTTTTTTTGTACTCTGGCCTTATTTGCTGCTAGCCTTCGTTTCATCTGCCTTCCATTTTTGCTTTCTACTTTTCTGTCTTTCCTTCCTATCTTTGTTTCCCTCTCTTGTGTCTCCCCACTCGGGTTCCCATCCCCTTACCAATCTAGTTTAAAGCCTCCCCCACAGTACTAGCAAATACCCCTGCCAGGATATTGGTCCTGTGGGGGTGCAACCAGTCCAGCTTGTACAAGTCCCATCTTCCCTGGAATCAGTCCCAGTGCCTCAGGAATTTAAATCCTTCACTCCTACACCATCTCTCCAGCCACGCTTTCATCTGGTCTATTCTCCTATTCCTGATCTCTCTAGCATATGATACTGAGAGTAATCTTGAGATTACTACCGCTTGAGGTCCTGCTTTTTAATTTATTTCCCAGCTCCCTATATTCTGCTTTCAGGACCTCATCCCTCTTTTTACCGATGTCATTGGCCACCTCTGGCTGTTCACCCTTTCCTTTCAGAATGCCCTCCAGCTGCTCAGTGATATCCTTGGCCCTGGCACCAGGGAGGCAACATACCATCCTGGTATCACGTCAGCAGACACAGAAATGTCTATCTGTTCCCCTTATGATAGAATCCCCTATCACTATTGCTGTCCCACTCGTTCACCCCCCTGCCCCACCCTGTGCAGATGAGCCACGGACTTAGCTCTTGCTGCATTTCCCCTGAGAAATCATCTGCTCCAGCTGTATCCAAAACAGAAAATCTGTTGGAGATGGAGATGGACCCAGGGGACTCCTGCACTATCTGCCTAGTGCTTTTACTTTGTCTGCTGGTCACCCATTCCCTTTCTGCCTGTGCACACCTGTGGTGTGACCACCTCACCCTACGTGCTATCCACAAAGATCTCATCCTTATGGATGCTCCACAGTGACTCCAGGTCCAGCTCCAGCTCCAAAATACTGAATTTGAGTAGCTGCTGCTGGAGACACTTCCTGCACACATGGTCACCCTGGACACTGGAAGTGTCCCTGACTTTCAACATTGCACAGGATGAACATTACACTTGACTGAGCTGCCCTGCCATAACTTACCCTTCAATTACTCTCTTTACCTCTAGTTTAATGAATATTGAGGACAGAAGAAATACTTGCCAGGACCAAGGCCGCTGCTCTTCTTACTGAGGAAAGGTAGAAAATGAAAGGATCACTTACTCACTTACTTCACCAAACTCCCTCTCTCACCAAACTCCAACTGAAGCACTCTAATGCCCCAAAACAGCACTCCAGTGTAGTATGCGGCTGACGGCTGCAGAAGGTACTATCTCTGGCACACCACACACCCCCTAACTAGAAGAGTTCTTAAAAATTCAGGAGCAACCAATGATAACCCCATTAAATAGCGGGGAGGAGGGAGACATCCTTCCTGCTGCTGTATGTGTGTTCAGCTGTGTGAGGCTAGAGACAGTGTTAGCTGGAAAATTGACACCACTGCAGTCCAATCAGCATGGCAGAATGTCATGATCTGCATGATTCCACTGCATGGTCCCAGTGCCCACGCTAACAGCCTCAAAATGGAGGCCATCATGGCCTGCACTGGAAGTGTGCACAAGTGGCGTTGGATGCAATTTTGTTTTCAAAAGGGCACACATAATGCTGAAAATACAGATGCCACACATCTAAATTCTGCGACTTTTATGTTTATGAGTGACAACAACTACACGTAAAAGCTTGCAGAAAAATTTCTTGCGCCTATAAGATTTTTGGTACTAACACTTGTATACACATTAACTTTACACCAAATTATAACTGTTCCAATTTAATAGCTCTCGCTTTCAATTGTATAAAGTAAATGGTGCTTGTCTTAACCTTGTCCATCCTACTGTCAACAGTCCCAATGAGACTCAATCTTAGAGAAGATCTAGGTTCCTTTTATATGTCTAAAGTGAGTTCAAATGGGTTTCCAACAAATTTCAGACATAGAACCATTAGCTGGAATTTTACCCGGTAGCGTTAGCCCCACCCCCCCAGCTGGGCCGTTAATTGGCTCAAGTAAGACTTCGCCGTCCATTTGGACCGGGTCCCACCTCGAAGACCTGCCGCCCTGTTGATTGTAGTGGTGGCTAGTGGGAATACAAGCAGTCTCCAACACCAAGGTGCTGTGGAACAGGATATCGAGGTAAGTCTAGGATTTCGCTAGGGCCAGGTTGGCAGGCCCCGGCAAGAGGGGTTGGGAGTGAAGTTTGCAGGGCTAGTGGGGTGTAGTACCTTGGAAGAGGGTGCCAGAAGAGAAGGGAGCTCCTTCCCCCATTAGCCCATGGCAATGCTAACACCTGAAAACACATTAACTTTGTAATTTTGTACCAAAAGCACTAGAATCTATTCTAAAGGATGTGATAACTGGACACTTAGAAAATAATGATTTGCTTGAGCAGAGTCAACATGGGTTTATGAAAGGGAAGTCATGTTTGACAAACCTGTTGGAGTTTTTTGAGGATGTTACTAGCAGAACAGATAAAGGGGAACCAGTAGAAGTGGTGTTTGGATATTCAGAAGTCTTTTAATAAGGTCCCACACAAGAGGTTAGTAAATAAAATTAGAGCACATGGGATTGGGAGTAATATACTGGCATGGATTGAGAATTGGTTAACAGACAGAAAACAGAGAGTAGTAATAAATGAGTCATTCTCAGGTTGGCAGGCTATGACTAGTGGTGTACCGCAAGGATCAGTACTTGGGCCTCAGCTATTCACAATCTATATCAATGATTTGGATGTGGGGACTAAATGTAATGTTTCCAAGTTTGTGAATAACATACGGCTAGGTGGGAATGTGTGTTGTGAGGAGGATGCAAGGAGGCTTCAAGGGAATTTGGACAGACTTAGTGAGCAGGCAAGAACATGACAGAATATAATATGGATAAGTGTGAGGTTATCCACTTTGGTAGGAGGTATGGAGGTGCAGAGTATTTCTTAAATGGTGAGAGATTAGGAAGCGTTAATGTCCAAAGTGTGTTCTTGTTCATAATTCACTGAAAGCTTAACATGTAGGTGCAGGAAGCAATTAGGAAGGCAAATGGAATGTTGACCTTTAGTGCAAGAAGATTTGAGTACAGGAGTAAAAAGGTCTTTCTTCAATTGTATAGAACCTTGGTTAGAACACACTGAGCATATTGTGTACAGTTTTGGTCCCCTTACCTAAGGAAGGGCATACCTGCCACAGAGGGAGTTCAGTGGAGGTTCACCAGACTAATTCCTGGAATGGCAGGATTGTCCAATGAGGAGAGATTGAGGAGGCTGGGCCTGAATTCTCTATAGTTTAGAAGAATGAGAGGTGATTTTGTTAAAACTTATAAAATTCTTAAAGGCAAGGTACATGCAGAAAGGATGTTTTCCCTGGCTGTTGGGGGTTGGGTGCAGGGTGCGGTGCTAGAATCAGGGGTTCCAGTTTTAGAATAAGGAGCAAGCCATTCAAGACTGAGATGAGGAGGAATTCCTTCATTCAGAATGTGGTGAATCTTTGGAATTCTCTACCCCAGGGGGCTGTGGAAGCTCAGTCAATGAGTATGTTCACAACAGAAATTGATAGAACTCTACATACTAATAACATCAAGGGAATATGGGTATAGCGTGGGAAATTTGCGTTGAGGTAGATGATCAACGATCATCTAGTTGAATGGTGCAGCAGGCTTGAGGGGCTGATTGGCCTACTCCTGCTCCTATGTTCCTATGACGCCTCCGTCTGCTGGTAAAATAGCAGCGGCGGTGGGAGGTGACCCTTAAATAACCATTAATTGGCCAGTTGTGGCCTCAATTGGCCCAAGGGCAGGCAGGCCATCTGACTCCTCCCCTGTCGCTGGTAAAATACCAGCAGAGTTGGGTAGGCGACACAAAGTACTGCCACATCCTGCCACACCACCTCCCCCCCAACCTGCCTGTCTGCTCCTGGGGAGCGTAATAATAACATCATTCGAGGTTCTCAGTTTCCAGGTAACATTATAGCACCCTACTCACGCACATTCCTTCTATTTTAGAGATGTGGGTTTGATACAAGTTCTCAGCAGCTTAAGACATGTTTCACACAATAATGACCCCTCTCCATTCATCAGGAGCAATACTAGCAGACATATTCCGTCAAATGACTGAAAAACATTTTCCGCACGTTGATCATGAGAACTGAATGTCATTGTCACATACATTTGATAAATGCCTTATAGCTGTGATTTTTGCACACTTGCTCTGCAACTTATTGCCCTCCTTCCTTTATGCAATATATTTTAGAAAAATTCATAGGTTAATGAGACGTTGAGGTAAAGAAAAAGAATAAAATGACAGTGATGAAACTAAACCATAATAGAATGTCTTAACATGTTACCACAAGAGTCAATTTGTTTAGCTAGAGTTGGTTTCCTAGGGAACAGTCAAAGGCACAAAGCTTTGAGCTTTGAGACCTTGAGACCTTTGAGGATGGATTGTCTCTTATATTTGCCTTTGAGTAAACATATTTTTTGTTACATCACCTGCTTTCAAATTACATTCAAGTAGTTCACAGTAAGAACTATAATATTAAACATTGAGGTTATTAACAGGCCTTAACTGGATGTCAGTTTAATTATTACATCGTATTTATGGCACAGGAGCATGGCATTTGGCCCAACTGGTCCATGCCAGTCTTTATGCTGCACATGAGCCTCCTTCTACCCTTCTTCTATCAATATAGTCAATATAACCTTCTACTGCATTCTCCCTCATGTGTTTATTTAGTTAATAATATAATAATAGTTCATTTGAGCTATTAGCCTTAAATATTTATTGTGGTTGCAAGTTCCACATTCCAACCAATTCCTGGATAAATAAGTTTCTCCTGAATTCCCTGTTCAATTTCTAATGACAATCTCATATTTTAGTGCATAGTTCTGGTCTGGCACACAAGTGGAAACACCTTTTCTATATCTACCCTATCAAACAATTCCATAGTCTTAAAACCCTCTATAAGACCATAAGACATAGGAGCAGAAATTAGGCCATTCGGCCCATCAAGTCTGCTCCGCCATTCAATCATGGTTGATAAATTTCTCAACCCCATTCTCCCGCCTTCTCCCCGTAACCTTTGATCCCCTTTCCAATCAAGAACCTATCTATTTCGGTCTTAAATACACTCAATGACCTTGCCTTCACAGCCTTCTGTGGCAATGAATTTCATAGATTCACCACTCTCTGACTAAAGAAGTTTCTCCTCATCTCTATTCTAAAAGGCCTTCCCTTTACTCTGAGGGTGTGCCCTCGGGTCCTAGTCTCTCCTACTAATGGAAACATCTTCCCCATGTCCACTCTATCCAGGCTTTTCAGTATTCTGTATTCTATCAGGTCGCTCCCTGGTCTTCTCTTTACTAGAGTAAAGAACCCCAACCTGTTCAATCTTTCCTGATAGGTATAGCCTCTCCAGTTCTGGTAACATTTTAGTAAATCTTTTTTGAACCTTCTTCAGTACCTTTATATTCTTTGTATAATATTGAGACTGGAACTTTTCATAGTATCCCTTGTGTGATCTAATCAAGGTTCTTTACATGTACAACATAACTTCTCTGTTTTTTAATTCTATCCTTCTAGAAATGAACTCCCATTGCTCTGTTTGCTTTATTAAATGGCCTTATTAACCTTTTTTGTTACTTTTGCTGATTTGGATATCTGTACACCCTGGATCCTTCTGTTTCTCTACTATATTTAGATATTTATTTTGCAAGGAGTATGGGGTCTTTTTATTCCTCCTACAAAAACGTACTACCTCATACTTATCTATATTGAAGTTAATTTGCCAATTACATGTCCATTCTGCAAGTTTACAAATATTTTCCTGTACCTGGTCACAGCCCTCCTCTGTTAACTACACTCCCAATTTGGTGTCATCTGCAAATTTTGAAATTGTATTTCTAATTCCCAAACCTAAATTGTTTATATAAATTGTCAGTAATGCTGCTCCCAACAGCGATCATTGTGGAACATCACTTCCACCATTTTGCCGATATGAGTCACTATTATTACTCTCTGTTTTCTGTTTTGTAGCCAGCTTGCTATCTTTCTGGTATTGTCCCCTGACTCCACTGGCATCCGTCATGGATCTACAATACTATACCTTCTCTACCCTTTCAATCATTTTATCAAATAATTGAATAAAACTGACCACTCTTTGTTATATTTTCAGTTTCTAGACATTTGCTCTGTTATGGACCGGAAGGGGGTTAATTTAAACAGCACTAATTTCTCCTCTCACTACTCATCTGTAAACAGAAAAGTGTTTTGATTTGTTTTCCTCTTTATTAGCGGTGGTGTATTTCCCCAACCCAAATGCAATCCAAGTTTCTCTTAATAACACCACAACAAACTTGAGATAGGATGAACTCAAGGGGTTAGTTTATTTGCACACACTCTAAACATGAGAAGGATGGTTCACGATGTCATATCTACATTCAAACAGTAAAGAGAGGGAGAGAGAAAAGAAGGTTTTATAGTACAGACACCACCGAGAAAATAAACATTGGCTCACGTGAATTTCACAGTCCAGAATCAAAGTCCAATGAGGTGTTGCTTCATGGAGCTCAGCGGACTGAAAATCAATGTTGTAGAATTCACTTTTCCAGTGGTGTTTACTTCAGAAGATGAGATTGATTCATCTCTGTGTACCTGTCTTCTAGGTGATGGTACAGAACTTCCAACAGTGTAGATGGAGCCAGGTGTTCAACCTGGACAGATGTTAAAGAACAGACTGAGCCATACAGTTCAGCAAGGCAATATTACTTGTTCCAGAAGCCAGAGGCCTAGCTCACATGACCCCCACCTCTCCACCAGGTCTTCAACAAAGGATGTATATCCATCATCTGGAATTCAGCCAGGTCTCAAAAACTGCTAAAAGTCCCAGCCATTATGAGTTGAAAGGAATGCGTAAGGGGCCTTTTGTCTTAGCTTACCCTCTGTCTCCTGCTGGCAAGCCTGGGTTATCAAATGCAAATGATCTCTTTGAATTTGGGCTGTGCAGTCACCAGGTGATCATTAGTGGCTCCTCAGAAATAATGAGATAAATTTTCCCGAAATTGAAAAGTGGCTTCTTTCATTCTGGGGTCACCGACAGACATAGGTTCAGCTACTTTAAGGATCTTGTTCAACCAAGGTCCAGTTTTAAAATTTAGAAAAAGTAACATGTATTTTATATATAAATTATAAAAATGTACAGTGTGAGGTTTAATTCATCACATCTCTATTATAACTTTGAGTAAGGATTCCATTATCCTTTCTACCACTGATGTTAATCTAAATAGCTTACATTTTCCTGGACTTGCTCTATCTCCCTTGTTAAATGTATGAATCACATTAGCTGTCTACCAGTCCTCTAACACTATTTCTGTTTCTAATGAATTTTTATAAATATGTAATAATGCCTCTGGTTTCTCTCCCTTAACCCCATTCAATATGCGTCAGTGTAATCCATTCAGACCAGAAGTTCTAAGTGTGATTAATTCATCAATTCTCTCCTCTCTTTCCATCATTTTTATATGATAATAGAAGAGATCTAAAAGATAATCACTTCCTCCGATGTCATTGTCTCTTTGAATGTAATGGTTAAACTATTAGCAACATTTAAATATTTCTAGGTTCGCTAGCTTGGCATTAGATTATTTTGAGATTACTTCCTATAGTGTTTCAGTCTTAGGTACTATATTATATAAGAACAGAATTTTAAATTGTTCTTCAGGAAGTGGACATTGCTACTGTTGTGTACGATGTACATGCACCCTTAAGGATGCATATCTTTAACTAATATCAATCATTTTGAGAGGAGATGGTGGTGCAGTGGTCATGTCACTGGACGAGTAGCCAGGGGCCTAGGCTAATGTTCTGGGGACATGAGTTCAAATCTCACCACAGCAGCTAGTGAAATTTGAATTAATAAATCTGGAATATAAAGCTATATGTAGTAATGGTAACCATGAAACTGTCATTAAAAACCTATCTGGGTTCATTAATACACTTTAGGGGAAGAAACCTGCCACCCTTATCCATCTGGCCTACAATGTGATTGACTCTTAACTGTTGCCTGAAATGGCTCAATAAGCCACTTGTAAGGGCAATTAGGGATGGGCAACAAATGCTGGTTTTGCCAGTGACACCCACATCCATTAAAGAATAAAAAAAGACATTCCTGACAGGATGTGATGTATTAGCCCCATGACTTGTAGGTAGTCCGTAAGCAGTAGTGGTCAAGGTCAGACATGAGCCTCTCAGTGAACATTATCTGTATATATTCTTTATTTTCAAATAAAGAACCTACACTATTTCATCAATCCTTGTCTATGATTGGTATGTTTACCTCAAAGAAGAAGAATGTAACAGCTACCTATTTCTAGTTGCCCTTGAGAAGGTGGTACTGAGCTGCCTTCTTAATCACAGCAGTCCATGTGGTGAAAGTACACCCACAATGGTTTTACATAGGAAATTCAGGAATCGTACTCAGCAAGAATGAAGGAATGACAATGTCCAAGTTAGGGTGGTGTGTGATTTGGAGGGAAACTTAGAAATCATAGTGTTCCCATCCACTTTCAGCCCTTGTCCTTCCAGATGGTGAAGGTACTGCTGAAGAAACTATGTTGAATTGCTGCAGTTCATCCTGTATGGCAGCGGTGGGAAAACATTTCATTATGGAGGATCACATCTGAATATGGAAATTGATAGCCAGTAACGCTCAAGAAATGAACAACTATAATAAAGATAAATTATGATACAAATAAGCATAAAACCTTAATTGTGATAATTATACCATCATAGCAATGCATTACATAAAATAACAAAACCAAAAGTACCCAATTTTTCACGTTCTCTTGGCTTAATGTTAATAATATAGTTGGTCATCCCTCTTTATAATAGTCTCAAAGCCTGGTATCACTCTTTTTCTCTCAGCAGAGAAGCAGCCTGACCTGCTGAGTACTTCCAATGTTTTTTGTTTCTATTTCAGATTTCCTGCATCTGCAGGATTTTCCTTTTGTCTTGCCAATATAAATGCTGCATTACTGCGCTTTATAATATGTTGTTGCAAGGACCGCCAAGGTTAACTAGTAAAGAAAAGAGGAAGAAAATGTGGAGAGACCAAAAGGCAGCTCAGAGACAGTCTTGTGGGGAGTACAGTGATCTGTATTCTTTCTATCTCTCATTTCTAGAGATAGGATTCAGTAACCTCTGGGCACATTTTAAAAGAGGTGTCACCAAGTATATCTGTAATCTGTTAGGGAACACATTCCTAATTTTCAATTTTCTCAAATCACAAACTTAAACCATACTCTCTTTACTTTCTATAACATTGATTGTCCTTCCTCCAAAAATCTAAACCTTAGCTGTATTTCTGGCAGGAACAGAAGATGCTTTTTCAACTTTTAGTTTCAGAAGTGCATTAATAATCTCTGAGATGCCAGTCTCAAAATGTTAAACTGAGCTTGTTTTTGGAGACCTTCAGTCATACATATCTTGGGACTTGTTGCAGATAACAGCATTTATGCTTCAATATTGCTTGGCCTATAAATCTGCTGCCCTCTGCTTCTTTTGCCAATCACCTTAAATCTGCATCCCCGTGGATACCAATACTTCTGTCACCAGAAACAATTTCTCTTTATTTTCCTAATCAATACCTTTCACAAATTTGAACATCGCTATTAAATCTATCCTTAACTTTCCTTGCTCTAAGGAAAACAATCCCAGCTTTTCTCATCTCCCCACTTTACTGAAGTTCCACATCCCTGGTGCCATTATAAATGTGGCCATAGGAATTTATAATGTAAATTAGCACTGGAGGGGGCACAGAAGAGATTCACCAGGATGTTGCCTGGAATGAAACATTTAAGTTATGAAGAGAGGTTGGATAGACTTGGGTTGTTTTCATTGGAGCAGAGAAGACTGAGGGGCGACCTGGTCGGGGTGTATAAGATTATGAGGGGCATGGACAGGGTGGATAGGGAGCAGCTGTTCTCCTTAGTTGAAGGGTCAGTCACGAGGGGGCATAAGTTCAAGGTGAGGGGCAGTAAGTTTAGGGGGGATGTGAGGAAAAACCTTTTTACCCAGAGGGTGGTGACGGTCTGGAATGCGCTGCCTGGGAGGGTGGGGGAGGCAGTTTGCCTCACATCCTTTAAAAGGTACCTGGATGAGCACTTGGCATGTCATAACATTCAAGGCTATAGGCCAAGTGCTGGTAAATGGGATTAGGTAGGTAGGTCAGGTGTTTCTCACGTGTCGGTGCAGACTCGATGGGCCGAAGGGCCTCTTCTGCACTGTGTGATTCTGTGATTCTATGAAAAACTTGACAAGATGTACACAGATGCAAGATTTTTTAATAGATTATAGATTTTTATGCATTCTAGTGGGTAAAGGCACTCTTTAGTGTATGACTACGCTCACGCAGACCTGGCAGTCTTAGATTCAAATCCCGGACTGCCAGTGCCATGGCATGAGATCCCAGTAAGAACCAGCTCCTGAAGCGAGCGAATGAGAAAAATGGGGAAACAAAACTACGCAAACGTTGACTTGACTTTTCATAGTTATAGTGTATGTGCTTTCAAAACCAATTGCAAATCAAAGCTGCAGTAATCTAATATGTATTCGGGAATGTAGACTTATCATGTGCTGCTTTCACTGCTCCTCCATGTGCACTCAACTCCTCTATATGGCAGCTGCACTCTCCAAAAAAATGCCTGTCTCTGGCCTCTGATCATTTGCCAACTCCAGCTTACCTGGAAATATTTCCGTTGATCTTGAAGTACTTGCCTTGAAGCCTCCAGGACCTGCAATTTACTTTCACAGCTCCTGACACTGATGGGCCACGAGCAATTCAGCATGCGCACTCTATGCACTCTGCATTTGCTGGCGCTTTCTATGCTTTCCCTGGTACAACTGTGGGTCAGACTGGAAGCTCCCGTGTGCTGGATTTGGCCTGTGGATTGTAGTTTGCCCAGGCCTGCTGCAAAGAGCACACACTGCAGCTATGGTACACCAGTGTTAGAGGGAGTGGGTGTTTAAGTTGGGAAATGAATTGCCGCTCAAGCAAATTGCATTCAGCAGCAAGGGTACCCCATCAGTGCTATTTAGAAGGACCATTAGTTGCTTTTGTGTTAGTTGGCGATAGACTTCTACTGGCTGATGTTGAGTTAGTCAAAGTTTTTGGTGGCTTGTATTGTTATTTAAATTTGTTGAAGTCTACAGGGAGTGGCTTGGTACATGGTGAAGGCCTAGTCAGATGGGCCGGACACAGTCAGAGTCACCGGGATATTTGGACCCAGAGTGTGCACCTGCTGATTCTCCTCCCTATGGGTACCCGGAGGCCCCAGGTTGACCCCATGTGGAGCAGGAGTAGCTGGAGTGAGAGCAAGCTGACCGGCACCCCTCTCGCGTACACACTGTTGGAGGCCAACTATGGCATCAGCGACAGAGCGGAGCCCGTGCAGCAGTGCAGAAGCAAAGTCCTGGACCAAGGTCTCCATCCTACCAGTGTCAGTCTCAGTGCTGAAGGTGGACGGACTCCTCCATCATGCCTTGCAATCTGAGGAGTGCAGCGGACATTCCTCCGTGATGTTCCCGAACTTGCCTTTGCAGCTCCAGCAACTGTGAAATGACCAAGTCCAGGGGCTCATCACCTGACTTGGACTCAGCAAAGTTCTGGCCTCCCGCAGTCCTCTGAGTGCCAGAAACCCGGGAAGTCCCTGCCGCCGCCTGCTGTGGATCAGACAGTGCAATGTGCTCACCAGATTGTGATCCCGAGGCCATTCTAAAGCTAGGTCCTACCAAAGTGTGTGTCTCTGCGCTGGTGGACGGTGTGGGTGAGCGCTGTGACAGGACTTCAGGGAGGGTGCCTCCAGATCCCTCTTCAGAGGTTTCTTCGAGGCTTGATTGGAGGCCCTGGATCGTAGACTCTGTTGGCTGTTTGACAGATGTGCCTGGGAAGCAAGGGGAGATAATTAGTGCATGGTAGTGGCCTGTGAAACAGGACACATCACTCACAGCATGGTTGTCTGATGGATGTTGCACTGCTGGATCCTCACTTGGTAGAGCAGCACCGCCGACATTTTACCCCATCGAGGCCGGCCACCAAATGTAGGCCTGCTGAGCAGTAACTGATGCTCACACCACCTATCCAGCTGCCTCATACTCTAATTCATCACCAGCTGGAACCTGCTTACAATAAGTAACATTCACACCACATACGTGCCAGGCAATGACCATCTCTAACAAAAGAGAATTCAACCATCTCTCTTTGATATTCAATGGCATTACCTTCGCTGAATCCCCCACGATCAATATCCTAGGGGTTACCATTGACCAGAAACTGAATTGGGCCAGCCATATAAATTCTGTGGCTACAAAAGCAGGTCAGGGCTGGGAATTCTGCGGCGAGTAACTCAAGAAGCTCAACACATCCAGAACACAGCAGCCCACTTGATTGGCATGCTGTCTACCACCTTCAACATTTAGCCCCTCCACCACCGATGCACAGTGGCAGCAGTGTGTACCATCTGCAAGATGCACTGTAGCAACTCACCAAGGCTCCTTCAACAGCACCTTTCAATCCCGCGACCTTTAACACCCAGAAGGACAAAGGGCAGCAGATGCATGGGAAACCACCACCTGCAAGCTCCCCTCCAAGTCACATGCCATCCTGACTTGGAAATATATCACCCTTCCTTCGCTGTCGCTGGGTTAACTTCCTGGAACTCCATCCCTAACAGCACTGTGTGCCTACCAACACCACATGGACTGCAGCAGTTCAAGCAGGCGGCTCATCACCACCTTCTCAAGGGCAATTAGGGATGGACAACAAATGCTGGCCTAGCCAACGATGCCCATACCCTGTGAAAGGATTAAAAAAACCCAACAGCTCAGATATCCAGCAGTCCAACATTTTGCACAGCCACAACTGCTCTGTTAGCCAGTCCAACTGTAAGCATAAGAGAGCAGCATCCTAGGAGAGTCATCTCTATCTATAGGCACAAAAACAAAATGCTGGAAAAACTCAGCAGGTCTGACAGCATCTGTGGAGAGAAAGACAGAGTTAACGTTTTGAGTCTGTATGACTCTTCTTCAGAGCAGACTCTTCTTCTGAATGTTACTGGGTCTCTTGCAATATGTTACATTAATTATTTTTTGGTATAATATCTCACATGATAAATGTTGCTATACCCCATTAAGAAAGGCATAGATGGAAAAATGTCAGAGATGATAAGTTTTTTTGCAGTGGAAGGTGTGAGACCCCAAGATATCATCCCTCTTTTAAAAATTTTTCTTTGTTTATTCAACTTTCCAACATTCCGTGTTTAATATGTTAGCTTTTTCTCTTAAAAGCCAATTCACATCTAAACACCACTATTGGAACAATGGACCAGTCTACTCAGGACATGAATGTAAGTAAAGGGTGGGTCAACTCATTGGAACTGTCAAACTGTCAAGGTATTTAAATCCCATTGTAACTGTAAAATTGTCAATGCACTTAAATCCCATTGGAACTGTGAAATTGTCAATGTACTTTAACTTAAGGAACTTGCCCTGGATATTGCAAACCACTTGTACACGTTTCCAAGGCCTCACCAGAGTAGGTTTTCAACCTAGCTATATTCACTGAATTGTCCTTGTATCTGTCTCCAATCAAAATAGAACAGTCTGCAGCCATTAAGATGTGTATGTTGATGTACTATTGCTTTACCAACATCCTTGTATGAAAGTCTCTGTCATTTGAGTGATTGCTAGTGGCATAAATACAGTACAGCACTAGCTCCTCTTTGTTTATCAGTCTGAATTCACTTCAAGATTGTTAGCTTTAGCTTTGTGATGTCACTGTTTTCCACTACCAATACAAAGGCCAGAATTTTTCAGTTGGCAGGCGGGCTCGGCAGGAGCGGGCAGGGGCAGTCAGGAACCCAACTGCTGCCCGCGATCAGGTGCGCACCGCAATTTTACACCAATTAAGGTCCATCCAGCGTAATTCGCGACTCCCGAGATCAGCGGGAAGGGGCGGGCGGTGGTGGGAGGCCAATGTCCGCCAGGTCCAATGGCAACCTGGCGGCCTATTCAAAAACGGCGTAGGCAGCCATCCTAAGGCTGCCACTGAGTTCAGTCATCTGCAATGGACAACGTCGTCGGAAGGCAGGCCAGACGTGAGGGCAGGTCGGCGGGGAAGTTGGTCCCGAGGTTTTCCAATGAGTGCCTCGCTGCCCTCCTTGAGCAGGTGGCAGCACGCCAAGATATCCTTGTCCCAAAGGACAGGAGGAGGAGGCCCCCACCACCTGACCAAACGTGCCTGGGAGGAGGTGGCATCACGGATCAGCTCCCACGATGTGCATATGGGTGCATTGCCACAAGCGGTTTAGTGACTTCCTACGATCGGGAAGGTTGAGTACCGTGTTGGCATGGGTCATCTAGGCTCCAGGGTCACGAATCGGATGAGCCCTGCAATGTTTCACTCAGGTGGGGGTGGCAAGGCTGCAATGACAATGCAGGTACAGAGTGGACTAATCAATGCTCCTCTCTCCTTTCAGGAGAAGACAGCACACAATAATGCTGAGAGGCTGTGGACTGGCGGAGGGCAGCCCCACCTTCTGATCATCACCAGATACGAGCAAGAGGCACTGGAGCTGGAGAGCCACCATGTGTTAGGTCAATCGGCCGCGGTGAGGTTGGGTTGCCACTGGGAGGTAAGAGTGCTGTGCACTGAGGTCAGAATGTCTGTCAGTGCAAGCATTCCACTGTTGATTGTATATTGATTTCGGTCTCCAACATGGAATCCCCATCGTTAATGGAAAGATGAGTGCGCCCTGATCCGGGTGCCAGTCATGCACATTAACAGTGTAACTACTTCAACTAATCAAATGTCCTTGTTTTTCCTTTCAGCCTCACAAGAACACACCCGGACTCAGGAGGCAGTGGGACCACCGCTGACCCCTGAGGGCACAGAAGAGATTTAACACACCAGTATCACAGCATCACACCCTCTCAGCCAGGCAGGCACCAGTGCAGATACCAGCATCTCGGTGGGAATAAGATCGTCAGCTAGTATCTCGGTGCACAGCGGTGAGGGCACTTCACACTTGCTTGAGGTGCAGGCAGAGGCAGAGAGTGCCCAGGGCACCGGCAGTCAAAGGACGTCTGGGACCAGGAACATGCTCAGTCGGTGGCTGGTGATGTGCCTCTGGAGTCATCCCTGATGCAGCAGATGCTGGAAGTCCAGCAGGGTGTGCGGGAGGATCTGGTGGAGATACATGAGGGAATGCGTGCCATGGTCTCCCTGATGGATGAGCAATGCAATGACACTCATGGCCGAGCACACTGCCTCGTCCATGGAGAGAGTGGCAACTCCCATGGAGAGGCTCCTCCAGGAGAACAATCAGGGCTTCCTGGGGATGCACTCAGACCTGTTACCCCTCACACCAGGGGTCATTGTCAGTGTGGGAAATGGATTAAACACCGAGTATCCCAGCTAAGTGCCCATCCATCAATGGTGAGCAGAGAGGTCCAAAGCGACCTGACGTTGATGCACGAGCTGCTTGTTTCCTCTGCGGGCTCCTCTTAGGGTGCTCCGGATGAGGGCCGCAGCTTCTCTGCCCCTCTGCCAGTGACCATGGTATCCGGTGAGGCTACGGCGACTGGGGAGATGCCAGACGTGCCACTGGCCGCTCCCCCACCCCGTGGGTCCAGCGCAGGTTCCACGGGCCAGTGGATGCCCGCCAAGTTTATCAAGGCCAACAGGACAGCAGAGTGAGCAGGGTGTCTCCAATGCCGGTGCCAGAGAGGGGGAGCATCTAGACGTAGCACCTGCAAGTGTAAACAAAAAGTATCTTAGGCACAACATGAGCTTATCACTAGTGGTTTTCTTTTGCCCCAGTTTTAAGTTACAGTTAAGTTGGTGCGATGTTGAACACCCTTTCATTTAGTTTGATTTCTGTATACCAAGCTGCAAAGCATTAAATGTGTTAGTTCTCAACAAGCCTCTGGGTGCTTCATTAGTTCTGCAGGTGAAGGGGAATCCTTGATGTTATGAGTGACCGTTTGTCATTGAGCTTTATTGAAATGGGACAAAGTTTATATTGCTGACCAGGCAAATGTTCCCGTCAGGTATCGAGTATGGAGCCTGCAGCCCTGGCATGTGTTGGTGGTTCAAAGTCCCCCAGGTGTCCCTGCCTCCCTGGAGGTTGCCCGGGTCAGCATCCATCCCCTCAGCGTTCTCCGGAGCGTGATCGTCCTTGGATTCACTACAGAGCAGCTGCATCAACATCTTCTTCCTCCACGGCGTCCCCTCCTTTTCCAGCGCCAGATTGTGGATAGCACAGCATGCAGCCGCTATCAATGACACTCGATCTGGAGGGTATTGGAGTGGGCCCCCTGAACGGTCCAGGCATTGGAAGCGCATCTTGAGAAGACCAATGGTTCTCTCTACCACCGCCCTTGTGGTGCCGTGGCACCTATTGTACCGCTGCTCGGCCTCTGTTCTTGGATGGCGGAGAGGCGTCATGAGCCACCTTCTGAGGGGATAGCCCTTGTCACCCAGCAGCCATCCATCAAGCCGAGCCGGAGCACTGAAGAGCCTCGGCACCTGGGAGTGTCTCAGGATGTAAGCATCATGGGAGCTGACTGGGTACCTTGCACAGACTTGTAGAATCAGCATCCTGTGATCACACACTATCTGCACGTTTATGGAGTGGAATCCCTTCCTGTTGACGAAGGCACCGGGCTTACCCGCTGGCGCCTTGATGGCCACATGTGTGCAGTCGATTACACCCTGGATGTGGGGGATCCCAGTAATTGTGGCAAAGCCTATGGTTTGTTCTGCCTGGCTGGCCTCATCCGAGCAGTAGTGAATGAAAGTCAATGCACGCCTGAACAGAGCGTCTGTCACCTGCTTGACACAACTGTGGACAGCTGATTGGGAGACTCCACAAAGATCACCCACCGATCCCTGGAAAGAGCCGGAGGTATAGAAATTGAGGGCCACTGTGACCTTCAACACCACTGGCATGGGGTGTCCACCAACACTGTTGGAGCTGATCTCAGGGCCAATCATCTGACAGATGGAGATCACTGTCTCCCTTGAGAGATGGAGCCTCCTTCGGCACTGCACCTCAGACATAATGAGGTAGCTGCATCGCCGCCTGTAAACCCTGGCACCCTGGCAGCAGGATAGTGGCGTCTTCTGTGGCCCCTTCCATCTTGGACTTCCTGTTGGCCCTGCGCCCCTTGTGCCTGCGCCTGTCCTCCCACAGGTCACTCCCCTGGAGGCTGAATATGGACTCCTGGCCTCCTCCCCCTTCTGGCCCTCTCTCTCTTCCTCAGTGGAGGTGCCTCCAGCAGAGACCACAATCCCCATTCCCAGGGTAAGGGAAGGCTGTCTGATATCTGGAAGGCCCCAAGTGTTATGACTCCTCCGGAGTCCTGAACTGAAGCCTGTTATTTCTGTCAAAGCAACTCTGAAGCGAAATGAAGTTGTCCTGTTCACATAAGCAAGTAGCAGTAAGTTATAATCTAAAGTACTAACAACTCGCATTAGCGAGCCCACTCACCCCTCTTATCCCGCCTGTGGATGAGGTTTTTAACATTGTGGCCTACCCGCCTGCCCGTTGTGCCTGTGCGACGCCCTGAAAATCGCACAGGCTGCACAAAATCAATGTCAATTGCTGCCTCAAGAGCCTTAACTGGCCTGTTAATTAATGGCCGGAGCACCTCCGAACTCATAGTGCGCTCGCCTTCTGAAATATTGCGATGGCTCGTGGTGACATTGGCACGGATGCCCAACATCATCGAACATCATTTTACACGCATGTGTGTCTGCCCTGTCTTCTGTATGTTAACAGCAAGTCTTTATTAACTACATGTAATTATATACAAATATACATTAAAAGGGGTACAGGCATGAAGCTATCTCCATCCTTGGTCTTATTAGGTCTAGGTCACGTGCCTTCTTACATCACTGTGAGGGCAGTACTGTACTCAGTCCCACATTAACTCTGTATAAACCAGACCCTTATACCACAGCCCCCCCGCCAAGTCTTTATCCCATAGATATAGAGTTACTTTAATTTGCTTCAAGTCTTATGTTGTTATAAGTCTTATGCATTTACCTTATAGTTACAACATATTCCAAAATTACTGCTATTACAGTATTAGCATTAACAACATTCTCCCAACCCCATCTCCCCCTTCAAGTCTATGAAGTTAGAGGTTCAGAACATTTGGAAGCCTTATAACCCTTCCACACCTCATTTGCCATTCTGCTGGGAGAGTGGTGGGCTCTGTTGGTTCTAGTTCTTGTTGTTGGCTTAGCGGTTGGACTGGCATATGAGAATTCTTTCATTCTTTTCTTCCATTGCTTTACGTTGAACCATGCCTGGTCGTTTCTGCTGTTGTGTCGATGCATGGTTGCTATTACTCTCGATCGTTCCTTGTGGAGTGGATGAAGATAGTATTCGTCTCCTTGGCAGAGTATAAATCCCCTGTGCTACCTTTCAGGCTCACATTCTGTAATTGTGCCTCTGCCAATTGTTTTTGAAAAACCTCACACACTTTAGTGAGAACTTCTACCTTTTCTCGCCATTCTATTTCTGGATTTTCACCTCTTCATATACCTTTTGGGAATGTAATGTTTTTCCAAGGTTTCTTCCAAATGTACAACTGTTTCCTTCAACGCTGCAGTCTCTTTCTTGTACCACCAAAACCAAATAGTCCAAGTCCTGACTCCGCAATAAAACCTGTAAGGAGATCGGGACAGCTTCATAAGCCAGTTACTAAACTCGATTGTAGATGTTGTTAAAAAAAAGCCAGCTGTTATCATGCCAAGTCTTCATATCCATAATGATTTGCTTATTTGCATCTCACTATTGAATTTGTACAATTAGTGAAAGAGGAAATCAGTTATTGAAGAGAAACAAAAATACTTTACTTTTTGAAAGAGGAAGCAGTGTAATGCATTCATATGTTATGAGTATGCGCAGTGCACAATGGCAAAATAAAACACGTGAATTGGTCATCTTTGGTGTCTGTCACTCAATATGCAACAAACACCTTACTTATCTTAAGAGTAACTTATGAATAACTTACCTTAAGAGATACTTATGATGTAATTGAGTCTAATGAGAACCCTGCTGCGCTCGGAGGGTGACTGATGATTAATCAAATCCTCAGTCTTCTGGCAGAATGGTTTGCATTAAATATGATTTGAGGGTGTGGTTTTGTCATTCTGCTGTGATAAATGACACCAGGTCAATGCTTCCTTCCTTGTGCCTACAAGAGTCAATATGTCAAACAATAACAGAGGTTGGGGCTGAAGAGGGGGCAACAGAGAGAGAGTGAAAAGGAAGCAGGAAATTGAGAAAGTGACCATGAGAGGATGAGAGGATTGCTGTTTTGGATTATTGCTTCTTGGTGTGTTTACAAATGAAAATCAATGTATGCAAGAATGCAGTTTGGCATATCTTTAGCGGTGAGGTGAAGCTAAACAAGTACGGAGAATCAGAAAAAAACCTGAAACAGCTGCAGTAAATATTCTGACCTAATTGATTGATATTGATATCTTGCAGTTAGTTTTGAAGTGACTGCCTCCACTATCAAGAGGCATGCAAAGCGAAGCCTGCCCACCTGAGGGAAGAAAATGAAAGGAGGCCTAAACATTTTCCTGTTTGTGCCACTGCTTTTATTGTGCTACTACTCCAATCCTGCATCTTGAGTGGTGGGGGGTAGAATAAAAATTAGTTCTACTACATGTTCATCATTTGATGTATTTATGTATGCAAACCATAAGAATAATTAATTATTTGACATGTTTTTGATAAGGATGATTGTGTAAAGTGTAAACAGTTATTAATGTTTCCTCAAAAAAGTATGGTTTTATAAGTCCTGGGATCAGCCATTTTCATGCCTCTGGCATAGGTATACCTTTCCGCGATCATAAACACTAAATAAAGCATTATGGTGATATAGTAATCATAATGAAATGGGCAGGGTCTTGCAATTACATGTTAATTATGGGTGAGTTTAGGGACTCCAATCATTGTGTGTGAGCTGAAGGGATGGCTGGGCTGATGGGATGGCTGGCATTGACAGAATATTGTTTTTTAATTTAGTAGTGTAATGTGCTGCATGCATGATGGTGAGATCTCATCCATGGAGGTGATGAAAATATTGTGGGTGTGCCTTTCACACAATTATGAGCTTTATATATGAGTTGGTATGCAGCCTTCCAGAACACTGTTCAACTTCATTAATTCTCATTAAGAAAGTGCAAGCAATTCTTGTAAAATCGATGATTTTTTTGCATAGAAAGTTCAATACTGTGAGGGAAAATATTCTGAACTATTATGTTAATATGATTATAATTATAGTCGTCTTTTGAAAGAGAATAAGCTATTTTTCAATTATTAGTTTTGAGTTCCTTTTCAGTGTCCCTAAAGAGAAAGAAAGACTTGCATTTATATAGTGCCTTTCATAAACTCAGGACATCTCAAAGCCCTTTACAGCCAATGAAATACTTTTGAGGACTAGTCATTGTAATGTAGGAAAGCTGGGAGTTAATTTATGCAAAGCAAACTCCCACAGACAACAATGTGATAATGACCAGATAATCTGTTTTTCTGTAATGTTGCTTGTGGAATAAATATTGTAGTGTAAGGGTCTGACACATATTGGGTTACTGTGGGATTGAGTACAATACTGTCCACACAGTAATGTAAGAAAGCACATGACCCGCACCCAGGGTCAGTCTAGTGTTGGACAGAGTCATGTGTACCAGCAAGCACAGAGACAGCTCCTACCTTGTACCCTCTCCTGTATATTTGTAAATGTTCTAAGAGTCAATAAAGACTTACAGTTAACCTGCATATGATAACAAAGACTTCTTCAGACCTGCTAAACTGTATTCAACACCCTACAACATGGTGGCAGCTTGTGGAAAATCCCAAAGCCTCATAGAAAATGCAGAAATAAACTAAAATGCTGGAAGACTGAGAAAAAGTGCAACAGATCAATTTGACCTGAAAAGAAGCTCCAGAATCAGAGATGCAGAGGAAAATTTGCCAGGAAAGAGCTCCAAAGAAATGCTTGCAAGCTGAAGGCAGAGATTTAAAATTCCTCACTGCAGCAGAAGACTCTTGGAAGTCCAGCTTCAATTCCCAGGGTGCAGAGCCAGCAATCTAGCAGGGGTGAGCTAAAACTTTTAATTTCCAGGATATAGCAAGTCAATGCTTTTAAATAGTTTGGTGGTCAGAAATTGCCATTCAAAAACTCCATCAGAAAAACCACATTCCCCAAGTTGGCACTTGAACTCACTCCGAAATGAAAAAATAATTAATTTAATAACCCAGGAGAATCACAACTTCTAAACTCAGTTGAGAGAAGCAGAAGCCAGGATTCAACAAATTCACGACTTTAAAGTAAAACACTGAGTAAGAGCACTCAGGCAGCCACTTCCAAATCAATTCGGACTAATCCACAGCCCAGATCTATCACATAATTGGGGACTTTGGAGGAAAAGGTTCCTAAGATACAGTATCGCCCCAGGTTTAGACAGAAAAAATAGGTTAACACACTGCTTTACTCAGTACGTCCGATTGCTGATGAGATTATTGCAAGGCAGGGAATCAATGAATCATCTGCTAAATTTGAAGAAAATCATTCATGTTTATTTTCATCTCAGAAGCAATCAAATACTCAAAACAGTTAAATTTAACAAGCGAGTCCAGGAGCCAGGAGAACCTGTCGATTCATTCATCTGTACAGGCCGGCAGAGGTTGCAAATATGGAAACTTAAAATCTGAGCTCACCAGAGACAGAATAGTGATGGGAGTAGTGGATGAACACCGACATAGGCTGGATGGGCCGAATAGCTTGTTTCTGTGTCGTATATCCTGTGTAATCATATGTATGTGGTTCTACTGCAGTGGCTGCAGCTTGCTTGGTAGAAGGCTGCTGATTTTCATTGGGGGAGACTACCATGGTATCCTGCATTATCCCAATGTAAGGATTCATTGTTGCTCTTTGTTCTGTTACTCTAGATACTTTATACATAAGATCAAAGATCTGCTAATGGGAAGCATTGGCTACAGAAGCTAATATTTGTGCTCAGTATGAATAAAATGTGTGAGGTGACAGCTCAAATCATATTGCAACGTTCATGGAAAAAAAATGACCCTAATATCCTATTTTATATTATTTCCCACAAGACAAATACTTAGGAAAGAAATTTAAAAAACAAGGAAAAAGGCTAACTAGGAAAATCTCATCAGGATTGTCCTTTGTAAACCATCCAATGTCAGTATTAACAATTATGTCATTTTGATATGTGCCAACCAACTTGAATAACAGGAGGAAAAGGTGGATAATTCCTGAAGTATCAAATGATACTATATATCAGTCTCCCAGAGGGAGCCTGATAAGCAAGTTTCAACCCAGTACGATAAACAGGGGCTTGCTGTACGTGGTAAGTCACCACAATAATAAGCAGGGCACTGCCCTCTCTAAATACCCAAGCAACTTATTTCATTTCTCGAGTGAGCAAATACTTTTCAAAGATAAAATAAACTCAACTAAAAACAGAATGCTGCTCAATTCTCACTGCTGAACTCCTACGTTTGAAACTTACACTGTCAGTTTGATGGACGTATTCTCGAACAACACACATAATCATCTCAAAAAGGTCATGACTCAGACTGAAACAATGTACTTTAAGTGATCAAGTAATAAGTTCTTAAAACATTCAGTATGAGAAGGACAAAGGCTGAATAATAAAAATGAAACTGTCTACAGAAATTAAAACGCTCCATTCTCACTAGCGCAGACTCTCAAGATTGGGTCCCTATGATCACAAGGACTTTATGCTAAAAAGAATTAGCACAATAAATCCTCAATTAACTCTTACATTTTATTTTTCCTGTCTATTTCTGTTGAATATATTTATTTTCAATTTTAAGCAATGAATACTTCTGAAATTGGGAGAACTGGTTGGAAGGAGTTACTTAGTCCACAGTTTGAGGGATCTGAATTCCTTAGTGCTTACACATGCACAAAGGGCACTGAGACAGCATTTACATTTCCCCAAGTGAACTGACAATGGATCTCTCTCATGTTGACTGTGAGATTGGAGAGTTGCTCCACACTGGAAGATTCAATCTTACTTTGAGTTCAGGGTGATACGCTAATATTCCAGCATCACAGCCTTTGATAGTTGCCTATACTAGCGCTGTGCATTATTGAACTTTGACTTGAGAGGAAGACACATGCTGTTGAAGCTTTTCGCCTTGCACTTATCAAGACAGATGCAAGAATGCCAAATTTCAAAAGGAACAACAATTTATACTGAATGAGAAAAGGGGTGTTGATTGGTTGGCAAATCAGCTCTGATTGGTCTAAACATTGCCACAGTGAATGCACCAGGGAACTATTATCCCCCATGCTTTTGTTTATTCAAAAAAAGGTACAACGTCTGGACATATTCCTTTTGCCTATAGAGGACAGGTCCCTGCATATGAATATATGTTGCTTCTAGTAAGAGTAAGTGAGCTACATTGCAAGCCCAACTGATAATCTTAAATTGTATGTTAATGTAATTCTTAGCACACTCAGGATTGTTCAGCAAATGCTGCCCAATCGCAGAATCACATCCTACATTAGATATTATGTTTGAGTTTTGCAAGCACAGGTTAGTTGAGTACAGTCAGTACTCTGCCTATTGTGAATAGCCGAAGGGATGTGCTGTTTAATATGATCTGCCAGTCATTGGGACATACGGCCTACATACCCGGCATTGCATCAACACTGAAATTCAAATATCACATTTCTCATTTGTGCGATAGGCAGAACATCTTTTTGGCTTGACAGCGGTGGCAACATGAGTGGTGTTTGCCACAAACAGGGTGGAGTTGGGCAACAGTCCAGTTCAGCCTCAGACAGTTGCCAGGGAAGGGGATGGTGGTGAGGGACAGGAGTTTGTGGTAGGGACTAAAAGCAAAAGTCAATTGGAGGAAATTTCCACTCATCCAGTACTGGATGTCAGACAAACATTCTGATAATTTAGAGACAGTGGAAAGGTCAAAAGTGCTGAGGTAAAGCTGGATTGTCATCAGTGTACAAGCGAAAATTGACATTATGTTTTTGAACAACATCTCCAAGGAGTAGCTTGTAGCTGAGGAAAAGGAAGACGCCAAGGATAGATCCTTGGGGCACCCCAGAGATAACTTTGTGGGAGTGGGAGGAGAAGCTATTCAAGGCAATTCTCTGGATATGGTTAGATAGAGAATGAACCAGGTGAGAGAAGTCCCACCCAACTAGATGATGGTGGAGAGGCACTGGAGGAGGATGGGATGATCAACTATGTCATTAACTGCAGACTGATTGAGAAGGATGAGGAGGGATAGCCTGCCTTTGTCACAGTCACATAGGATGTCATCTGTGACTTTGATATGAGCCACTTTGGTACTGTAATTGTTACCTCTGTGACCATCATTCAAATTCAGCCAAATGGATAAATTAAGTGACTAATCTACCTATTTGTGTCTGAAATATTTGTGGCAGCATCAATCCAACTCTTATCGTTTTAACTCATCCCACAGTAGAAAACTGTTCATAATTCTGTTCTACTTGGTACTGCTATCAATCTCACTAAGGGAAAACATTAAAAAGTCTCATTTGGAAAATAGAAATGTCACATTAGTTCAGTAAGAATGCTCTTTGAGTCAGCCCATGAGTCATTAAAGCACAGATGGAGACCATTCAGCCCATCAAGATATGCTTTTGCATCAGAGTAAAGAGAGCTCTTCTAGGAATTTAATCAGAGTGTTCACAGTTTTTCCTGCATGGTCTGCATAAGCGTGTGTCAGAGAGTTCCAGGAACACAGAAAGCTTAAATTCATGGAGTTGAATTTTCCACAGTGCTTTTCCTGCCTCTCTGCAATATCTTCAGCAGAAGAGTAGCAGGGACTCTGTAGAAAATGGCATTTATGCTGTTTTCTCAGGGCTTCCAAGACTTTTCCACCAAAGTTACAGTAGACAAGCAAGCATATCACCTTAGAAATACACCCCTCATGTTCCTATTAATTTGCATTTATCTTAAATTGCTGATATGTTCTGATTTACAAATTTCCCACCTATGATGCAACGGCACTCTGGACAGCCTTTTCCAAACCAACAAAGCCTACAAGATTGAACAGAGCAAAGCAGAGAATAAGAAATTAAAGTAAAATAGGGCTGGGTTGCTATGGCCATATTGCCAGGGTTCAGATTCCTGTGGCCATGTGCATGCTAGACGTCCACTAGTCTAACCTACGCTGCATCAACTCTAATTATGCTTGAGGATGAGACTGAGACTAATGACTGTCATAGCGTAAATTTACTCTAGTAGCTAACATGAAAGATTCTTAACAAAACACTCTTATCAAGTGAATTACTGACTGTCCTGAAAATGATTCTGCCTCATTATTCCAGAAAGTTATCCTACCTTAGTATTCTCCAGTGCAATGATGTCATCCCTTCAGGAAAGTGTGAGGGGAAAGAACAAAATGATTAGGTTAAATAGTTTCTCTTCAGTTCATATGCCATGTGTGACAAATTTTATGTTGAGACCACAGTTGTAGTCCTGAGTTCATTATTGTTGACATTTTTTGACAAAGTTGGCTGTAGCCTTGTCATCGATCATTAAGGCACAGAACAGTTAACATGCAGCTTATTATATATGACCAAAGGCAGGGAGGATAGTGCACTTGTGACAAAAAGAATGCCACATGCAGCACATGAATGGACAAGGCTCAAATCAAGCAACAAAAGGGAAAAAAATGCTATTTGTTTCAATCTTATTTAATTCTTTTATGCTCCTGCATGTTCTTTGAAACAAGAAAAGCAGTTGTACTACAAAAAGCAACTTAAAAAATTGGTATGGCTGATTTTTCTTTCTCTCTGATGCATAATCCAGTAGTGCCCCCACCTTGCATGAAAATGGATTTATCAGTCGGGTCCTGGAAGCAAACTTGAAACCTTCAGGTTCATAAGGTTTAGTTCTCCACCAGGCAATAACTTTACCCAAAATGGATGGAAGAAAAGTTTATTCAAAATAAAGACAAAAGAAACAGGAAGCAACAAATTAGATTAACCCTATAGGCTTTACACATGCTGACCCATTCAACACCCACCCTTCTGTTTGGTAAAGGCTGCCTTGTCCATATCTCTTAAGGCCCTCCAGCCCTACTACCCACCAAGAATTCTACATTCCTCCAACTTTAGCCTCTTATGCATTCCTCACTCCCTTCACTCTGCCATTACTAACCGTACCTTCAGCTGACTAGGCTCCAAGTTCTCTAGTTCCCATTTTTCCCTGCTCTTTTAAGACCTCTTTGATCAAGCTTTACTTTATTGCTTCTGATATCTCCTTTGACTCTGTGTTAATTTACGACTGCTTATGTTGTTGTGAAGCACCTTTGGGCTTCTTCCTATGTTAACAGCGCTGTATAAATGCAATTTGTTGTTCTTGTTGGTGTTACTGAATATTTGTAAAGCAAATGTATGTGTAAGAAGAACACTTGCCTGTCGTGTGTGTGTTTGTGAGGCATTTTCTACTAAAAATTAGTGTATTTGACCAAAATGGTATTGCCGCAGCCATACCTATGGCTAGTCAACAGTTTCTAATGGGCAACACTGTTCTGGCAACTTTTGTAATATGCCTTTAAGGGATAGCAGCCTTACACCACTAGAAGGGAAGTATGTCATACAATCCAGTTTTCATTTCACTTTTGCATTTGAGCAGAGCATACAGCACAGAGCTCTGATACTGATGTCTTCAAGCTTTTTATCCAAGTATATCTGTTCTCATGTGCCTAGTCTTAATAAATGAACCCACAACGTGTTTAGCCAATCCCTTGTGAGTGATCGGTGCCTTTATATCATTATAAAACCACATAGTAACCAGTTATGCAATAGCATTGGAGTGAGCCTGGGATCAGGTCATCTCCCTTTGGCCAGGAACAATTTACAAATGGCTTGTATAAAACTTTATATCCCAATAAACAAAGAGCTGAAAAGGATTGATTTAGAGTCAAAACATTTATACCTGCCATGCACCCCAGAAAAATAGAAATGATGCAGTTGAAAAAAAATCCAAGGAACTTAATCCTTTCTTCATTTGAAATGTTTAGACTCTCTTCCTAGCTCAGGCGTGCAAGGTAAGAAAATACCCCGAAGACAGTAGACAAAGACATTCATCTTTGACAGATTTTAATGAACATTGGGCCTCCTTTTGGTGCTGCAGACAGCTTTAGCCTGAAAGCCTGGCTGTAAGAAAATTTGTTCCTTTAATAAAAGGTTATGGCTGGAATCACTATCTTGTGGTGATGAGGGTATTTTGACAGCAATTAGGTGGTGTATTGTTATGATTACAATCCCACTGTTAAACTGTCACTGTCTGCATTTCTGCAGTGGGAATTAACCACTGATATTAAATTTGTCCATCAAACAGAAATAGGTTTGGAAAAATTATTTTAAACCCTTATCCAGCCAGAAATCAGGCAACATCTATAACTTACACAAGATAGCTCTGCCACCAGAAATTACTGCACAACATTTCAGCCCTAGCTATAGAGAACCAGGGAACCAAGACATTCCCGAAAGAAAGCTGAAGAGGTTAAGTTTCCAAATTTGAAGCGAATGAAGGGTCATGCACTGTAATCATCATTAATCCACCTAAGCCTAGAACCAAATTATCAATAATACTGTGTCGAATGAATTCCTGGAGTGTGTACAAGATGATTTTTTAGACCAGTACATCGCGGAACCAACTAGGGAAGTGGCTATCCTAGATTTGGTTTTGTGCAATGAGAAGCGGTTAATTAATAAACTTGTGTGCAAGGTCCTTTAGGGAACAGTGACCATAACATGATGGAATTCTTCCTTAGGTTGGAAAGTGAAGTAGTCCAATCCGAAACTAGGGTCCCAAATCTAAACAAGGAAAGTACGATGGTATGAGGTGTGAGTTGGCTAAGATAGATTGGGGAACTTCATTAAAAGGCAGGTGGACAATCCTAATATTTAAGGAACGAATGTATGCATTGCAACAGTTATACATTCCTTTTAGGCACAAAAGCACAACAGGAAAAGTGGTTAACAAAAGAAATTAAGGATAGTATTAGATCCAAAGAGGACTCATATAAAGTTGCTAGAAGAAGTAGCAAGCCTGAGGATTGGGAGCAGTTTAGAATTTAGCAGAGGAGGACCAAGGGATTGGTTAAGAGGGGAAAAATATAGCAGGATAGTGAACTTGCAAGGAACATAAAAGAGGATGCTAAAAGCTTCTACAAGTATGTAAGAAGAAAAAGATTGATGAAGAATGTAGGTCCCTTACAGTCCGAAACAGGAGAATTTATAATAGAAGACAAGGAAATGATAGAGCAATTAAACAACTACTTTCATTCTGTCTTCTTGGGGGAAGACAGAAATAACTTCCCAGAAATACCAGGGAATCAAGAGTCCGTGAGAAGGAGGAATTTAAGGAAATTAGCATTACTAAAAACACAGCTCTGGAGAAATTAATGGGACTGAAAACTGATCAATCCCCAGGGCCTGATTGTCTACATCCCAGGATACTAAAGGAGATGGCCATGGAAATAGTGGATGCATTGGTTGTCATCTTCCAAAATTCTCTAGCTTTTGGAACAGTCCCGGCAGATTGGAAGGTCGCAAATATAACCCCGCTTTTTAAAAAAGGAAGGAGGGAAAAAACATAGAATTACAGGCTGGTTAGCCTAACATCAGTGATAGGGAAAATGCAAGATCTATTATAGAGGAAGTGATAACAGGACACTTAGAAAATATCAATAGGATTAGACAATGTCAACATGTATTTATGAAAGGGAAATCATGTTTGCCAAACCTACTGAGTTTTTTGAGGACTTAACTAGCAGAATAGATAAGGGAGAACCAGTAGGCGTGATGTATTTGGATTTTCAGGAAGCTTTTGATAAAGTCCCTCATAAGAGGTTAGTGTGCAAAATTAAAGCACATGGGATTGGGAGTAATGTATTGGCATGGATTGAGAATTGGTTAGCAGACAGGAAACAGAGAGTAGGAATAAATGTTTTTTTTGTAATGGCAGGCAGCGATTAGTGGGGTACCACAGGGATCAGGTGCTTGGGCCTCAGCTATTCACAATATATACCAATGATTTGGATGAGGGAACCAAATGTAATATTTCCAAGTTTGATGATGACACAAAACTAGCTGGAAATGTGAGTGGTGACAAGGGTGTTAAAGGCTTCAAGGCAATCTAGACAAGTTGAGTGAGTGGGCAAATACATGGCAGATGCAGTATAACGTGGATAAGTGTGAAGTTATCCACTTTGGTAGGAAAAACAGAATGGCAGAGTGTTATTTAAATGGTGATAGATTGGGAAATGTTGATGTACAAATGGACCTGGGTGTCCTTGTACACCAATCACTGAAAGCAAGCATGCAGGTGCAGCAAGCAGTTAAAAAGACAAATGGTATGTTGGCCTTCATTGCAAGAGGACTTGGGTACAGGAGTAAGGATGTCTTACTGCAGCTGTACAGGGCTTTGGTGAGACCACACCTGGAGTATTGCTTGCCGTTTTGGTCTCCTTACCTAAGAAAGGATATACTTGCCATATAGGGAGTGCAGCGAAGGTTCACCAGACTGATTTTTGTGATGGCAGGATTGTTGAATGAGGAGAGATTGGGCTGACTAGGCCTGTCTGTATTCACTAGAGTTTAGAAGAATGAGAGGAGATATCTTTGAAACGTATAAAATTCTGACAGGGCTAGTTAGACGGATACAGGGATGATATTTCGTCTGGTTGGGGGTGTCTAGAACAAGTAGGGGTCACAGTCTCGGTATACGGGGTAGGCCATTTAGGACTCAGATGAGGAGAAACTTCTTCACTCAGAGGGTGCTGAACCTGTAGAATTCTCTACCACAGAAGGCTGTGGAGGCCAAGGGCAGAATTTTCCCATTGGCGAGCAGGGGCGGGCCCCGCACAGCCGCACAGAAAATGACACACGGTGATGGTGGGCGAGAGTCCCAACATCACCATGCACCATCACGTCATTTCGTTGGGAGGGCGCATGTTAATCTCTGATGCCCACCCGCCATTAATTAATGGGCCACTTAAAGCCCTTGAGGCACCAGTCGACGGCAATTTTTTGGCGCCCGTGCGATCTTCGGATCAGCACAAGGGCGCAACGGGCAGGCGGATACAACACATTTGTATAAACCTCATCCACGGGTGGGATAAGAGGGCTCATTGGGGTCGTGAGTGTGCTCTGTCAAATATTGATTTTTCAAAGTTATTGATACTTGCCTGTGTGATCTGCAATACTTCAAAACGCACACCAGCTGCTTGGACTGGACTCACAACCTTCAGGTCAGCACTCTGCAGTGAGGAATCTTTTTTGGGCCTGCAGGTTTCAGGAAGCCTTCCCTTAGCCTGGGAATGGGAACTGAACTCTCCACTGGAGGCACCTCCTCTGAGGAGGAAGGGAAGGCTAGAAGGGGAAGGAGGCCAGGTGTGCACATTCAGCCTCCAGGGGAGCCACATTTGGGAGGACAGGTGTAGGCACAAGGGGCACAGGGTCAAGAGGTAGTTCAAGGCAGAAGGGGCCACAGAAGATGCCATTATCCTTCTGCCAGGGTATAAAGGCGGCGAAGTAGCTACCTCAAAATGTCTGAGCTGCAGTGCCAAAGGAGGCTCTGTCTCTCAAGGGAGACAGTCAACTATATCTGTCAGATGATTGGCCCTGAGATCTCCGCAAACTGTGTGGGTGGACACCCCATGCCAGTGGCTCTAAAGGTCACAGCTGCCCTCAACTTCTATGTGTTGGTGGGTGATCTTTGCGGTGTCTCCCAATCAGCTGTCCACACTTGTGTCAATCAGGTTACAGACGCTTTGTTCAGGCATGCATTGACCTTCATCCACTACCATTGGGACCAGGAAAACCAGACACAGCGAGCCAGAGGCTTCGCAGTGATTGCTGGCTTCCCCCGCATCCAGGGTGCAATAGACTGTACACATGTGGCCATCAAGGCACCAGGAGGTGAGCCTGGTGCCTTCGTCAACAGGAAGGGCTTCCACTCCATGAACGTGCAGATAGTGTGTGATCACAGGATGCAGATTCTACAAGTCTGTGCAAGGTACCCAGGCAGCTCCCATGACGCCTACACCCTCAGACACTCCCAGGTGCCGGGGCTCTTCAGTGCTCCAGCCTGGCTGGATGGATGGCTGCTGGGTGACAAGGGCTATCCCCTCAGAAGGTGGCTTATGACGCCACTCTGCCATCCAAGAACAGAAGCTGAGCAGCGGTACAATAGGAGCCACAGCTCCACAAGGGCTGTGGTGGAGAGAGCCATTGGTATTCTCAAAATGCGCTTCCAATGCCTGGACTGCTCAGGGGGTCCACTCCAGTACCCCCAAGATCGTGTGTCGCTGATAGTGGTTGCATGCTGCGCCCTGCACAATCTTGCGCTGGAAAGGAGGGACGCAGTGAAAGATGAAGATGTAGACGCAGTGGCTGTGGCTGCACACAATGAGTCCAGCAGTGAGTCCGAGGATGAGCATGCACAGGGAAATGCTGAGGGGGTAGACGCTGACACGGGACTACTCCAGGGAGGCAGGGACACCCGGGAGGCTTTAATCCAACGAACCTTCAGCTAGCCCACCACATATAGACCTCCAGGACAAGCCTGGGCTGTAGGCTCCATACTCGATACCTAAGTGCAAAATCTGCCTTGTTAGGAACATTAACTAAGGTCCTTGTTAATAAAGCTGAATGTCCCACAAAACACTCATAACATTTTTAGAAACCATGTACCTGCAGGAGAAAAAAGGCCCCCTCAGCCATGGTGACATGTCTGAATTTAATATTACAACCAAAGAAACTTAATGAAACAAAATGACAAAGCTTTTAAAAATCACACCAACTCATAAAGACCTCATTGCGGGCCAACACAAAAGCACCAGTGATAAACCCGTGGTGTGCCTAAGATGCCTTATGTTTACGTTTTCGGGTGCTATGTCTTTGTGCTGACCCCTCGTTGGGAGCGGCATCTGAGACAGCCTGCTGACTCTGCTGTCCTGTTGGCCTCGATGACCTTGGCGGTCGTCCTCTGGACCATGGAGCCTATGCTGGCCCCGCCTGGGAGGGTGCTGCCAGTTCCACAGCTGGCATCTCCCCAGTCGTTGCAGCCTCACTGGATGCAATGGTCACTGGCAGAGGGGTGGAGGAGCTGCCGCCCTCATCCGGAGCGCCCTGAGAGGAGCCCACAGAGACAACAGGCAGCTGCTGCGCCAACGCTTCGGACCTCCCTGCTCACCATGGATGGATGGGCACCGAGTTGGGAAACTTTGTACCCAGACCATCTCCCACATTGGCAATGACCAGCTGAGGTCAATACCAATGTGAGGGCTTGCTGGTCCGAGCACATCCCCAGGAAGCCCTGATGGGTCTCCTGGAGGATCCTCTCCACGAGAGTTGCCACTCTCTCCACAGAGGACGCATGGTGCTCGGCCATGAGGCTCATTGCTTCGGCGATAGTCCATGTAGACTCCTCCACCACGGACACTAAGCCAAGCATAGCCTCATGTATCTCCATCAGATGCCCCTGCACACCCGGCCTCATTTCCTGCGCTTCCTGTGTCGCGGACAATTCCAGAGGCACATCATCAGGCACCGACTGAGCATGTGCCTGGTCCCCTGCAGTACTCCGACTGCTGGTGGCATGGGCACTCTCTGTCTCTGCCAGCTTCTCCAGCGATTGTGAAGTGCCCTCTCCGCTGTGCCCCGGGACACTAGCCGATGTTCCAATTCCCACTGAGGTGCTAGTATCTGCACTGGTGCCTGCCTGGCAGAGATGGTGTGATGCTGGCGAGACTTCAGGGCCCTCAGGTGTGAGAGGGGGCCTCTGCTGCTCCTCCTCCTGGCCCTGTTTCACTGATGCTGAAAGGAAGGACAAGGACATTGGATCAATTAAAGTGGAGGCAATGTCAATGCACATCCCTGTACCCCAGATCATTATGCGCTCATCCTTCCATAAGCAATGGTCAAGCCATGTTGCAAACTTCAACCACTGAACATTCAGCACTGCCATGACTGTTGGGAGAACAATGATGACCTCACTGCTGGGCAAACATACCTGCCCGTGGCACCCCAGCCTCACCGACACTGGTGGACCTGGGCGCATGGCGCCTCTCCAAATCTAGGGCCTCCTGCTCGAAGCAGCTGAGAATCGCCAACTGTGCCGGGTCGCCGCTAGTCCATACCCGCTCAGCGGCATTATGTGCATTCTTTTCCTGAAAAGGAGAGAAGAGCATTGATTAGTGCTAATTGTACCTGGACTCTCTTCATGGATGCCCACCCCAACCAGAGTGGGGCATTGCAGGGCTCCAGTGCCTCCTCATCCCGCTGCTGCCAAATTCTCACACAAAGATGTTAGGCCTGCCCGCAACCCCCCTCCCCCCACCCCCTTGGCCAAATGCTGCCTACATCACATTAGGCACCACACGGTATATCCTTCCATAGCAAGGAGGCGCAAGCACGTGGAGCGCAGAGGGCAGCAGATGGTTCATTGCTACGCCACCTTGAAACTCCCCTTCTAGCATGTCATCACCCTGACTTGGACATGTCCTGCAGTTCCAGCCCTGTGCCTAGGTGCAGCTCCTCCAGGTTGCCCCCAAAACAGTAATGTGGGTCTCAGTGTGCCACATGCTGCGGGGGCAGAACCCATCTCTACACCACCCTCTCAGGGTGACCTCAGCATGGGAAATATCTGCTGGCCCACCCAGCGAAGGACACATGGCGTCAATGATTCAGTGCAGTCACCACACTCAGACTTGGGGGGTGGGGCAGCAGCAGGGGGGAAAGCCTACCTGCTGGGTTAAGTGACCAATGCCAATATTGTTCTCACCCTTCCTGAGCGCAACAGGTTAATGAAGCGCTTGCGACACTGGATCCAGGTGCGTCGCACCACGTCACGGGAGCTCACCACCTCCGCCACCTCCGCCACCTCCTCCCAGGCACGTTTGGTCACGTTGGGGGGGCTTCCTCCTCCCGTCCTGGGGTACGAGGACCTCCCGCCATGCTGTCACCTCCTTGAGGAGGGCAGCAAGGCAATCATCAGAAAAATGAGGGGCACAGCGCCCCCCTGCCCTACCCTCCTGCCTGGCCTGCTCACCAGCAGCGCTCTGGGGAGCCCTTCCACTGGCCATGATTCACAGCCTCGGAAAGGCTGCAGCAACTTTTTAAAACAGGCAGCCGGGTCACCATTGGACCTGGCGGTCACTGCAGACCCACTGCTGCCCGCCCACTCCCGCTGTCCTCGGGAGCTGCGATTCACGCTGGGCAGGCCTTAATTGGCCCGCCCGCGTAAAATGGCGGCGCGGACCTGATCACAGGCGGCGGTCGGATCCAACAGGCAGAAAATTCTGCCTCAAGTCATTGAATATATTTAAGAAGGAAATAGATAGATTTCTAGAGTCTAAAGGTGTCAAGGGGTATGGGGAGAGAGTGGGAGTATGGCGTTGAGATAGAGGATCAGCCATGATCATATTGAATGGCAGAGCAGGCTCGAAGGTCCAATGACATCCTCCTGCTTCTATTTTATATGTTTCTATATTTCAAACACAGGAGAAAATTGCTGAGAAATCAGCCCCTCACAATAAAATGACTCAAGAGATGTTAGCTAGCTATGCAGTGATGGGGAGAATACTGCAATAGTATGCAATGAATGGCATTTGACAATTAAACAACTAATGCGAGGAGTCTCCATGAACATCCCATCCTCAATGATGAGGGAGCCCAGCATGAGTCCAAAAGACCAGGCAGGAGAGTTTGCGCCCATGTTCAGCTAGAAGGGCCAAGTGAATGATCCATCTCAGCATCCTCCTGAGATATCCACCATCAAAAAAGCCAGTCTTCAGCTAATTCAATTCACTCCATATGATATCAAGAAATGGTTGTGTGCACTGGATACAGCAAAGGCCACTGACTGTGACAATATCCCAGCCGTATTGCTAAATACTTGTGCTCCAGAACTAAATCCCTCCTCTATTCAAGCTGCTTCAGTACAGCTACAACATTGGCATCCACCCGACTAATTGGAAAATTGTCCAAGTGTGTCCTGTCCACAAAAAGCAGGACAAATCCAATCCGGCCAATTACAGTCCCATCAGCCTACTCTAAACCATCAGCAAAGTGGTGGAAGATGTCGCCGACAGTGCTATCAAGCTGCACTTACACAGCAATGTCCTCTCACTGATGCTCAATTTGGGATCCGCCAGGGCCACTTGGCTCCTGACATCATTACAGTCTTGATCCAAACATGGACAAAAGAGCTGAACTCAAGAGGTGAGGTGAGAATGATGCTCTTGACATCAAGGCAGCATTTGGCCAAGTGTGGAACCAAGGATCCCCAGTAAAATTAAAGACAGTGAGAATCAGGGGGAAAACTCTTCACTGGCTGAAGTCATGTGTGGCAGAAAGAAAGCTGGTTGTGGCTGTTGGAAGCCATTCGTCTCATTCCTAGAACATTGCTACAGGAGTTCTTCAGGGTAGTGACCTAGGGCATACCAGTTTCAATGACCTTCCCTCCATCATAAAGTCAGAAGTGGGGATGTTCACTGATGATTGCAGTATTCAGCTCCATTCACAATTCCTCAGATACTATACAGTCCATAACCGCAGGCCTGTGCAACAATCAGGCTTGGACTGATAAATAGCAAGCAACATTCTTGTCACTCAACTGGAAGTAATGAGCATCTCTAACAAGAGATAATCTAACAAAGCATTTTCATTTATTTAGCGAATGCAAATCCCCAAAGACAAGCAATAGCTCCCTCATATGCTGAGTTTAAGGTGATTAGTCCACAACTTAATCTGCAGAGGGAACGCTCCTCAGTAATGTGCAGCATTTTGTGAGTCTACAAGTTTATCTTGTGTTTGTACAAAAGCCCCAGCGGTGGAGGTTGTCTGCAAGGGGACACTCTCGCCCTGGTAGTTCGAAGCCTGTCACAAGGATTGCATTACTGACTTCCCGCCTTTCCCGTACCTTGATTCAAAGGATGTTTACGGGTAGATCTTGGTCAGGAAGGTTGTTCCATATGGGGTGCCAAGATGGAAAGCGGGCAGTAGAGGGGGCCAAACATGTCACCATGGAATGGTAAGTGAGGTGCAGCGTGGATGGTTTCAACCAGTTTGTGGGTTTTCATCAGTCAGCGAATGTGTTTTTTTAAATTCATTCATGGGGCATGGCCGTCACTGGCTAGGCCAGCATTTATTGCCCATCTCTAATTGCCCTTGAAAAGGTGCTGCTGAAATGCCTTCTTGACCTGCTGCAGTCCATGTGGTGTAGGTACACCCACAGCACTGTTAGGAAGGGAGTTCCAGGATTTTGACCCAGTGACAGTGAAGGAACGGCGATATATTTCCAAGTCAGGATGGTGTGCGGTTTGGAGGGGAACTTCCATGTAGGTGATGTTCCCATGCATCCACTGTCTTTGTCCTTCTAGGTGGTAAAGGTTGCAGGTTTGGAAGGTGCTGTTGAAAGAGCCCTGGTGAGTTCCTGCAGTTCTTGTAGATTGTACACACTGCTGCTACTGTGCATCAGTGATGGAGGGAGTGGATGTTGGAAGTGCTGGATGGGATGCCAATCAAGTGGGCTGCTTTGTCCTGGATGGTGTCGAGCTTCTTGAGTGTTGATAGAGCTGCATCTAGGCAAGTGGAGAGTATTCCATCACACTCCCGACTCGTGCCTTGTGGATGGTGGACAGGCTTTGGGGAGTAAGGAGGTGGGTTACTCGCTGCAGAATTCCCAGCCTCTGACCTGCTCTTGTAGCCACAGTATTTATATGGCTAGTCCAGTTCAGTTTCTGGTCACTGGTAACCTCCAGTATGATGATAGTGGCTGATTCAGTGATGGTAATGCCATTGAATATAAAGGGTAGATGGTTGGATTCTCCCTTGTTAGAGATGGGCATTGCCTGACAGTTGTGTGACATGAGGAAGTGATGAAGGATTGATGCTTGCAAAGACAGGAAGCCAGAAGTGAGGTAAATAGTGAGGGTTCTAGTTATGATACATGTTGCTATGTTCAACTGAATCAACAAGATGTGTGTGTGTGTGATGACCTTTCCAGACAGGTGCACAGTACTTTGCTGCAGAGTATGATGGGCAAGTGTTGAGGTCCAGAGTGTTGTGGCAAAGCACTTAAGGGGCATTTAACGATCTGAGAAGGTAGTGCACAGGCTACATCTGGACAAAATGAAATATTTCGAGATGTGGTGACACTTTTGCTGAGATACTACACTCAACCCCATACCACCTCTATGAACACTGCCTCAGTTTATTGCATGAGGTAATCTGCTCTTCAATCCATTGTGTTAAAGCTTCCATGCAGTCCAGTCTGCAACAAATATTGGAACTAACTGCAATCCATTTCATGCGTCAATATGTCATCATTAAGACTGCTCTGCAGACTACTTTTCTCATTAGTTCAAGAAAGCTTACAGCTTTGGCTGTGTATTACTATCTCAGTGACCAGACAGACAAAGATGCTTAGCTACGACTCCCTACAATATAGGTCTGAAATTCTTGCAGGTCAACCTTGTCTGCACCAGTAGACCCTCAACATACACCAGATTAGGCTGCAGACCCCATCCCAAATCCAGGGGTTATCTGCTTTTCTAGGGTGGGCACTGCCAGCTTATGTCAGAGCAGCATCATGCCTCTCTGATACTGAAGACAAAGCCCAGTAAGGCCCTGAGAAAAAGGTACCTCATTGGTATTTCTGTTCCCAAAGGAGGATGCCCTCCACTTAGAGAATTGAATTTCTTCCTGCCTGGGGTTGATTACTTTTCTTTCATAATGGCTCACATGCCTTTATAGACCTCCACAGACCTCACCCTAGCTTTCAGCTGGCTTGAGATCCACATTCAGGGGGGGCATTAAAGGGCATTATTCTCAGGGTAGGTAAGAACATCCCAAAAATGACCCCATGAAATAGGAGGATGGGCAGAAGATCTGCAACCACCAGAAAATTGATGGAACAGGAAATATAGAGTGGGATACCACTGTAACCAGGCTCTGACGTGTTTACCAATCCCGAGTGCAACAGTCCATCCCAGGTCCAATTGAAAGTTTAAGCCCAGAGTTTCCCAATTTCAGCTGCAAAGTGTTGAAAAGGTTCCCAGTGGAGAACAGGTACCTGCTGACAAGGGTATAAGAAAAGAAAATTGTATAGAAAGTCATTCCTGGGCCACTCTCCACACAATTCCTAGAAGACGGTTTTACGGCAGATTTAAGCAGTTTGGGGACAATTCATCATCCTGCCATGTCATTCGAGGTTGATGCTTGGCAAAGTGAAAGCAATAAAAGCAAATCCAAAAAGAGGACCATTTTGAATGCTAAAGAGATAGAAAAATCATTCACTACACTCTTATATTTTGCTTTTACTATAAAGTGGAAAACACTGCAGATTGACATTGCAGTAAGAGAGGAAAGTCAAATTGAAATATCAGACTGTCTGGCTTCCACAAGCATCTGCTGCAGCACACCAGCAACATTTAGCAAAATAAAAGGCAGACATTTATTCCTTATAAAGATAAGTCTAACCCCAATAATTAGCTGACAGTGGCTGCAAAGAAATATCCTTGCAGGCGTATAATAGGATTTTCTGTGAAACAACAATACATTTGGGTTTAACAACGAGAAGGTCTCATCCTTTATTGAAAAAATCTGTTTATTGTATTTCTGCTTCATCGACTGTCTGCAATGTTAGAAGCAGAGATGGCAATGATTATGATATCTGTCTGAGGACAAAAAAAATGTTCAGTTTTCACTCTGTAGGGTACCTACTTATTCAGCATATTTTAGACGGAAAGAATTACTCTATGAACTAAGAAGAGAGTCACAAGTCAGCCGTAATATCACCTTTAGGTTTGACCACAAGTATAATCCAATTTTAAAACAGAAAGTTCTCTACTGAAAAGATTCTACTGTCTCTGCCCATCTGCTGACTAAGCCCTTATCCATGCCTTTGTGGTCTCCAGACTAGACCATTCTAAAGCACTCCTGGCCGACCTACCACTCTATATTCTCCCTTAATTTTAGCTCACATCCTAAACCACACAAAGGGGTGAATTTTACAGGGTGGGGGGCATATTCCTCGTGCCCCCTCCACCCAACATCCATCTTCCACCAGTAGAAAAGTCAGTTGGCAGTTCATTGACTTTAAAAAGCCGGGAAAGCCTTAACAAGGTGAGAATATTGTAAGGTTGTATGTTGTCTCATGTAGAGGTCTAGAGGCTTGTATGGTTGAATAATAACTGTTCATTAATAACACATAACTATATATATGTGGTTAAGTGGAGTACCATATACCTTTAAGAGAATGCAAGTGGACTAATCATGTGACAGTACTGACCAATTAATGTACAGTGTGGGCTACTGGTTAACTGTAAGTCTAGAGCTGGAGGTGGTTGTGGGGGTATGCAAGAATTTAGTGCTCTGCCTTCTGTTGCAATAAACAATCAGTTTGTCAGTCTCTCTCCATTACTGATATCGAGCATCAACTAACAAGTGTAGATGAAGGTGTGCAATTTGAGTTTACTTGAATAGGGAACTCATAGACTCAAGACATAAAAATACATATAATATATATATTTTATATATATAGTTATGTATGTATCCATTACAGGATAAGGTCCTGACCAGGTGCTATCTTCTTGCCGACTTCTACCAGACTCACCACAACACTCTACTACTCCCATGTGACTACACCATAATCTGGGTGATTCAGTTTTCCAAATGCCACATTAACCCTTACAGTCCTGAACACCCTACTACTACAAGTGAGACTTCCATCCATCAGGGAAAGGAAGTCCTGCCCTCAAGAGCTAAGTAGTCCCTGCAGAGCTAGAACCCAGTAATGGCCACTGCTGGAACTATAAGGGAGTTCCCAGATGAAGCTGCAGGGAGACCAGACTTACAGGTAAGTCCAGGGTTTTTGGCCAATGGGCACAGGGACCCCAAAGGAGGAACCACCACTCCCACAACCCCACACCTTCCTCCTGCCTTTTAGCCTGAGTTGCAAAAGTAGCAGGCTGGCCTCCTTCATTCAGCCTTCCACAGCTGCATGTATTATTGTGGTGGAAGCAGAATGAGGCCCTTACCTGGCCGTTAATAGGCCTAAGGGTGCATGGGCTGCCTGACACCTTACCCACCCACCGTAATATGGGGACAGCTCGAGGGTGGGCGGGAAGGTGGTGGGCTAACCACCCATTTTATTTTATGTGCCTGCCCACCTACAATAATGCCAGTGGGGGGCTGTAAAATTCCCTCCAAAATACCACTACCTCATGTTCGCTGAGTTTGCTGACTTACATTTGCTCCTACTCCTCAAACGCCATCAATTTAAAATATCATGCTCGCGTTGGAATCCCTTCATGGCTTAGCTCCTCCCTATCTCTGTAACCTCCCAGAAACCCACCCCCTAACTTCCCATTCCTCTTACTTTGTTCTGATATGCAGTCCCCCATTCCTTTTGCCTCATCATTCACAACTGTGCCTTTAGCTATCTAGGCCCTACGCTCTGGCGTATACTTCCTACTTCTCTACCTTCCTTTGCTCTCTAGGATGATCCGGCAACAGCATGGGATTTTGTCAAAGAAGTGTGAGGCCTGGTAGTGTTTGATATGCTCCAACTGTTGTATGGTGTTGTATACCATTCAGTAGGTCCTAATGAAGTCTTTGTAGTCTTAAGTAGGTTAACTGTATGTATTTATTAACTACACGAGCTGTGGACATATGTATATATTAAAGGGTTCAAGCTCGGTGCTGTCTCCATGCTTGCTTGTACACACAGCTCTGTCCAATACGAGACTGACACCTTGGTGTAGGTCATGTGTTCTCTTACATCACTGCATGGGCAGTACTGTTCTCAGTCCCACGTTAACCCTACATGTGCTAGACCCGTATACTACAACTCCCTGCAAGTCTTTATCTAATGTATTTCAAGTTATTCCACTTTACCCCATGTATTTACACCGTTATTATTACCCCATCTTCCCCCTTCAAGTCTCTGAGTTCATAGGTTCATGCAGTCTGGAGGCCTTATAACCCTTCCATATCTTGTTTGCACTACTGTTGGAGGGGTGGCGGGCTCTGTTGTTGCAGGTAAACTCTGCGGAGTTGGAGGTTGTTATGGGTATCTTTTTATCCTTTTTCCATACATTGATATTGAACCGCTCTTTTTTGACTCAGCAGTTGTGGTGATAGGTGGTTGTTGTTCCAATCCCGCTTCTTGTGCAGTGGATGAACATTGTGCTCATCTCCATGTCCTTTTTACCTCTTCTTCCCTCGTCATGTGGGTTGTTGCAATGTCCTCTGTGACAGAAGATGGCCTTTCCTGTTATGAGGCTGTGGTTTTTTTAGTGAGCTCACCTACGTGTTTGGCTGTGTGGTTTGCTGTCAACAATGCTACTTGGTTCCAACATCATCTGTGGCACTGTCATGCTGGCTGGGAGTTGCTGCGTTTGTTCTGTGATCACGGTGCTGACCTCATCAATAGTCATCAGAGCCGGAGGTCGAGTCTCTTCTGGTTATTGGTTACTCTCTTGTCCATCTTCCATTGGATGCATTGTGGTAACCATCTGAGCGGTTGCCTGGTCTGACCAATAAGAGCTTTCCAGCACCTGTAATGAAAATGGACAAACATTCTCTGCGAAGAGAGAAGACAGTTCAGGGCTAAAGTCTTAGTCAGAATACTCTACCTTGTTTGAGCTCTTTAGAACCTGCAGTTCTATATAATTTACGATAGTGTTTTTCTTGACATCTTCTGAAGTTTTGAAGAGATTCAGGGCTACACAGGCATCTCTGCTCAAGGGAGATAAAAAGTGGTTATGGATGAAGCACATCAGCTCAAAGATTTGTTAGCTGCCATACCTTAGTAGTTCCAGAATCATGCCTATGACTGGAAGTCAGATTCCTCCGGGCCCATAGAGTGGTGTGTCTGCTGTTCGAAACCAGAGGTCTCTCAGCCACAGTTATTTGTCTGATAGAGCCTTAACTCCGGCTCCCGTGTGCAATTTAAAGTTTGTGAAATGGCCATTAACCAAAATGTCCTCATTCCAATACGAAAATCCAGGATTTTTGACCTCACTCAAGAAGTATGGCTGTGTGTCCTCTCAGCGTGCATCATCTTTGGGTCTTCTGTGCATTTAAATGATTAGGCCTTGCACAGTTTGTCAAAGTGCCCAATTCCGTTACTTTGAAGGCATTGGGCCGAAATTGCAGGACATTGATCTCAACTGCGGAGGCGCTTTGCTCCACAGCACTGGCATGGTCACTCTACTGGACGATTAGAGTATTGCTTCTCTTGGCCTGGAGTGTCCCTGTTTCTGTGCTGTTCCACTAACTGGACTGTCAGGTTTCCTTTGTACCATGATTTACTTTCTCCTCTTAAAGTGGACCTGTGCGGCACATAGAGTTCAAACTGCCTAACAACCTGGATAGATCTTCGTTCGCTTGGAGCATGTCTGAGTGTGTTGTTCACTACTCCTACAGCAATTCTCTCTCTGATAAGTTCAGATCTTAGGTCCCCCTATGCTCAGCCTTATGCCATGCTGTACAGATCATTAATGAAAGATGAAACAGGCTCTCCTGGCTGCTGGTCACGCTTATTAAATTTAGTCCTTTTGAGGATTTTGTTACTTCTTAGTTAAAATAAAGATCAAATGACTTTAGTACTTCTTCAGATTGATGATTCGTTGATTTCTCGTATAGCACCAAATAAAGCAGTGTTAACCTGTTCAGCTTCTGTCTTATTATCCAGACCTGAAGCAATTATGTTTCCAAGGAATCTTTTTCTCTAAAGTCCCCAGTTATGTGAATGACCTGGGCCTTGGATAAGTACAAATTGTTCTGGAAGAGTGGATTTCTGTCCATGTTTAAACAATTTTAAAATGTAGGTTTTGTTAGAATCCTATCTCTTTAAACTGGATTTTTCTTTTTAAAATATGGAAGGACATTGCAGTTTGGACATTTGGAGACTGCCTGAGAGTTTATTTTAAGAGGGTCATAAGTTTACCTTGGAACTCTGAACAAGCAGGCCTCTTCCAAGAAATCACTTGGGGTAGAATTTTCCACTCGGCGTGTGGGCACACCCTCGACACGCTCCAGCATGAAATAGCACGCGATGACATCGGGCGAGCATTCCGACATCATCACGGTATTTCGGTTGGTGGGGGCACACGAGAGTTGGCCTGTCCACCAACTACAAAGCTCAAGTCAGGAGTATGTTGGAATACTGTCCACTTGCCTAGATGAATTCAGCTCCAACAATACTCAAGAAGCTCGTAAGGTGAGAGTGATTGTCCTTTGCTTTCAAGACAGCATTTGACCAAGTGTGGCATCAAGGAGCCCTAGCAAAACTGATGTCAATGGGAATTTGGGGGATATCTTTCTACCTAGCACGAAGGAAGATGGTTGTGGCTGTTGGGGGCTAGTCATCTCAGTCGCAGGATATTGCTGCAGGACTTCCTCCGCGTAGTGTCCTAGCTGCAACCATCTTCAGCTGTTTCATCAATGACCTTCCCTCCATCATAAGGAGGGTCAGAAGTGAGAATGTTCACAGACAATTGCACAGTGTTCAGCACCAATCGCGACTCCTCAGATACTGAAGCAGTGCGAGTCCGTATGCAGCAAGACCTGGACCATATTCAGGCTTGGGCTGACAAGTGGCATGGAACATTTGTATCACACAAATGCCAGGCAAAGACCATCTCCGAGAAGAGAGAATCTAACCATCTACCCTTGACGTTCAATGGCAATACCATCGCTGAATCCCTCACTATCAACATCCTGTGGGTTACCATTGACCAGAAACTGAACTGGACTAGCCATATAAATACTGTGGCTACAAGAGCAAGTCACAGGCTAGGAATTCTGCAGCTAGTAACTCACCTCCTGACTCCCCAAAGCCTGTCCATTATCTACAAGGCACAAGTCAGGAGTGTGATGCAATATTCTTCACTTGCCTGGATGAGTGCAGCTCCAACAACACTCAAGAAGCTTGACACTATCCAGGATAAAGCAGCCTGTTTGATTGGCACCCCATCCACAAATATTCACTCCCTCCACCACTGATGCAGTGGCAGCAGTGCATATATTTTTAATAAGTTTAATCCAATAACTATTGGAGGAAGATCTCATGTTTGGAGAGGAGTTTTTAAACGAAGATCACATGATCTTATGTAACCAATAGAGGTGTAGCATGGGCTACCTCTGAGTTAGTAAGGAGAAATATGGAGACATGGTTTGAGTTGAAAGCACTTGCAAGATCTACAAGATGCACTGTAGTAACTCACCAAGGTTAATTTGACAGCACCTTCCAAACCCTCCAATACCTAGAAGGGCAAGGGCAGTAGATGCATGGGAATACCACCCTCTCCAAGTTCATCTCCAAGTCACACACCATCCTGGTTTGGAAATATGTCACCATTCCTTCACTGTTGCTGGGTCAAAATCCTGGAACTCCCTTCCTAACAGCACTGCAGGCGTTCCTACAACACATGGATTGGAGTGGCTCAGGAAGGCAGCTCACCACCACCTTTCAGGGCAATTAGGGGTGGGCAATTATAACTGGCCTAGCCAGTGATGCCCACATCCCATGAACGAATATATTAAAAAAATGTTCATATTACATTCCTCAATATGACAAGGATTGGCACCCAGGATTTTCCATATGGCAATAAATATGTTTTTGAACACAGCTGGCATCAGAAAAATGTAGAGAGCTGAAGTGAAACTTCCCCTCAAGGGGAGCAGAATTGGGGGAGGTTTAAGCTACATAACAATATGCTGAATATTAATGATTGATTCCAGAGTGCTATATGCAAAGGTTTGCTTAACTGTTATCATTGGTGAGGGAATAAAGGGAAGATTCCCTGGGGAGAATTTTCTCCCCATCACCATAGGCCGGACAGGACCTGGCGTGGGCGGGCGCGCAGCTGATCGCCGCCCACGATCGGCTGCGTGTCGTCATTTTGCATGGGCGGGCCAATTAAGGCCTGCCCAGCGTGACGTGCACCTGGAAGCGCTCAGCACTACCTGTGCGGGTGGGTGGAGGAGGGAGAGTTAAGGCCTGCCTCAGGGAGATTAAGTTCAGTTATAAAGATTGCAAAAAAAAAATTATTCAGACATGTCCCCTCATGTGACACTGTCAAATGAGCTGGGACATGTTTATGAATTTTCATGAAAAATTTTATTTAATTATTAAACACTTCATGAAACCTCATCCCACCCGTAGATGAGGTTTCATGAAAAATGCAAAGGCCGCCTGGGCCCTTCACCTGCCCCCCCAACCTTAAGGTTGGACGGGCAGTCCTGACAATCACTTTAATTAGTTTATCAATGGCCCTAACAGGCCTTTGACAGTTTGGCGGGCGCACAGCTGATTCCAGTGCACACCCGCTGAACTAAAGATCAGAATGACGCACAGTGATGTCGGGACATCATTTTACACGCCAAACAGAAGATTCTGCTACCTGTGAACTATGCCCAATAATGTAAATGCATTCTGTCTAAGAATTTACTATTATATTAGCAAACACCCATCTTTGTCACAGTTGGGATAAACCTAAACGTTGAGAAAAATAAGAAGTTAGCAAAAAGTTGGATAAAGTTTCAAGTATCAGTGCTGCTAGAGGGAACAATGGAGAGAAGCACAAAAGTGACTACAAACATGACTCACTTGAGGAAGACGTGAATGCTAAGTAATAATTTACATTAATCACAGAAGTACAAATGCGTTTTAAGGCTTACTGAATTATACTTACAAAGTTGATTGCATTCCTCCCCAGGCAGCCTAATAAAATTCATTTTTCTACCGAACTACACTGTGCGCATATCAATTCTGCAAGTTAATCTTGGGAATAAGTTGGTTTGTTTTGAAAGTTCGATTAAATCACTTTAGAAATACACATCTAATAAAATGATTAATAAGCTTTCTTGTGGGCACCAGAAAACGATAGTCAGTTTCTGTTAGATCCTAGTCACCGGTTTGTTGGGACTTATGGATCCGGGTTGCACACTTGTTTTGGGGTTGGCCAAGTTGGTACAATAGACATAGTTGACCAGCAGATAGTTCTTAGGTGTAACATATTCTGTTTATTAACAAAGGTACTCAGCAGCTACACTTGTGTGCTTTCAACTCAAACCCTGTCTCCATACTTCTCCTTACTAAGTGAGGCTACTGACTACTACAGAGGTAGCCTGCGCTTTTCCTCTATTGGTTACATAAGATCATGCGATCTTCCTTTATCACATCCTTCTTAAATGTATACTACACATTACATAAAACCATAATTACCACAGTTCCTTTGCTTAATTTCATAAACCTATAAATTATTGTTTAGAATATTTGCAAACCAGTGCTTAAATTGTTCATATGAAATTATTTTGCCATATCTGTTTACTTTAAACACTCCTCTCCAAATATGTGATCTTCCACCAGTAGTTATCTAAACTTATTAAAAACGTTTATAATGTCATCATTATTAGAACATTGATGTTAAACTGGCATTGTCACAAGAATGTTCCGAATGTGAATATACAGACCTGGAAATGGCCATTGTAATCCATTTGGTCAATCTCAAAGTTTTTTAAAAATGTGCACTAATATTTAGATTCCTCAGCCACTTTCTTTATCAAAAAATCTAGTAGCTCCCTCTTCAAATTGGCAACACCATCGTCCTCCATTGCCTTCCTGGACAGATAGTTCAACCCACTTATCACAGTCTCAGGGTGGAATCCTCCCAGATTTGCAGTAAGTGCGGTAGCAGGTAGGTTAAACGTCGTTTGACCCACCGGCTGCAATGGCGACTTTTCACGCCATATCATCCCAAACCCACCTCATTAATTATGCATTTCCAGAAAACTCACCATCTCCATGGCGGGCAGGCTCCGATTCACCTGCCACACTGTCACCTCATCGCTTCATCACGCCAGGCACCACATTTAAAGCACAGCCACGCTCAGTGCATCCAGCCCCGGACTGCAGCAATGAAAACATGACCCTGAAAAGCAAGAAGACTACAGCCCTCGAGCGCCTTTTGGACGCTGTGGAGGCCCGCTATGATGTCTTCTACCTCTGCTCTGGCCGCAGGAGGGGCAGCTACATTACCACTCCAGCTTGGTAGGTGATGACAGTGGTGATCAGTGCCAATACTGCACAGAATAGGTTGGCCATCCAATGCAAATAGAGGGTGAATGATCTCATCCGTGCAGCCAGGGTAAGGCAACCATCTCATCCTCTAAACTCACACACTCAAGCCCATCACACATTCACTGGCATCTCACTCACTGACAGCTCAAGGGGCGTCACCACTCATTCTAACACACATACCCTCACTTGTCCATCTGGCCTCATCTCCTCTGGAGACTGCGTCCTCAGCTCTCACCATCTTGAGGCCACTTGAAAAGATCAACATGTGCCCCCCACACGCACGCCCTGGGATACTCTCCTTCACCAGTACAGCTCTTGTCTTGCAGCCTCTTCCCATGCCAGAGGCCACTCTTGCCCATTCCACAGCAAGACCTTGCACTGCAGCCGTTGAAAAGCCATCACATATGGCTGATCTGATAGGCACAGACATACCCGTGAGTCCCACTAAAAGTGATGTGGTGCTGTCTGTGAAGCCTGGCGCTGATGACTGTGAGTGCTGACCAAAGGAAGGCAGACAAACAAACGAGCGAAGTGCAGCCCACCAAGTGCATGCCTTATGTATGCTGTTGTGAAACACGACGGCGTGTTTTCCCGCTGACGTGGGCGGATGATCCAGCAGGGGGGGAGTAATGATATGCTGATGTATTACAATGAGATTCCTGACATCCGATGGCGGGAAACGCAGCCCGCCACCAACGGGCTGCGCGCATGAACGCAAACTGGTTTCACGACAGTGTGAAACCAATTTTTGGCCTTCTCGCCATATTGTCCACTCGCCAACAAACACACCTAACGTCGGCAGGCACAGAAAATCCCGGCCTCAGTGAAGCTGTTAAATTGAAACTAACATTTTGCATTTAACTTCCCTACAAGGAGGTTCCCTCTTTTGAGCTTGAGTCTATGTTCTTGATTGCATATTTGTGAATATGTCAGTTTGTTAACTACTAAAGATACAAACCTAGGTTTCCTGGGTGAATCTGAGGTAGACACGGCCAGAGACTTTCTCAGTAACATGCTCCATCATATTCCAGCCTCTTGCCTGCTTTTCAGTGAGCAGGCCATTGACCAGAAACTGAACTAGACTAGCCATATAAATACTGGGGCTACAATGAGCAGGTCAAAGGCTAGGAATCCTGTGATGACATAACTCACCTCCTGACTCCCCAAAGCCTGTCCACCATCTGCAAGGCACAAGTCAGGAGTGTGATGAAATACTCCCCACTTGCCTGGATGAGTGCAGCTCCCACGACACTTAAGAAGCTGGACACTGTCAAGAACAAAGCAGCCCGCTTGATTGGCACCACATCCACAAACATTCACTCCCTCCACCAACGACGCATAGTAGCAGCAATATGTACCATCTACAAGATGCATTGCAGGAATTCACCAAGGCTCCTTAGATAGCACCTTCCAAACCCATGACCACTACCATCTAGAAGGACAAGGGCAGCAGATAGATGTGAACACCACCACCTGGAAGTTCCCCTCCAAGTCACTTGCTATCCTGACTTGGAAATATATGGCCGTTTCTTCACTGTCGCTGGGTCAAAATCCTGGAACTCCCTTCCAGCTAAGACAGGCTAAGCCAGCATTTATTGCCCATCCCGATTGCCCTTGAGGTGGTAATGAGCCGCCTTCTTGAACCGCTGCAGTCCATGTGGTGCAGGTGCTCCCACAGTGCTGTTTGGGAGGGAGTACCAGGATTTTGGCCCAACGACAATGAAGGAACGGTGATATATTTCCAAGCCAGGATGCTATGTGGCTTGGAGGTGAACTTCCAGGTGGTGGTGTTCCCATGTTTCTGCTGCCCTTGTCTTTCTACATGACCATAAGACCATAAGACGTAGGAGCAGAAGCCCATCGAGTCTGCTCCGCCATTCAGCGAGATCATGGCTGATCTGATAATCCTCAAGTCCACTTTCTTGCCTTTTCCCCATAACCTTTGACTCCCTTACTAAGTAAAAACCTGTCTATCTCAGCCTTGAATATATTTAATGACCCAGTCTCTTCAGCCCTCTGTTGTAAAGAATTCCACAGATACACTACCCTCTGAGAGAAGAAATTCCTCCTCATCTCTGTCTTAAATGGGAAACCCTTTACTCTGAGATTACGCCCTCTGGTCCTAGACTCTCCCACAAGGGAAAACAACCTCTCAGCATCTACCCTGTCAAGCCCCCTTAGAATCTTATATGTTTCAATAAGGTCTCTGCTCATTCTTCTCTACTCCAATGAGTACAGGTCCAACCTACTCAACCTCCCCTCATAAGAAAATCCCTCCATTTCCAGGATCAACCTATTGAACCTTCTCTAGATTGCCTCCAATGCCAATATATTTTTCCTTAGATAAGGGGACCAAAATTGTTCCGGGTATTCTAGGTGTGGTCTAACAAGTGCCTTGTATAGATTTAGCAAGACTTCCCTATTTTTATACTCCATTCCCTGTGAAATATAGGCCGACATTCCGTTTGCCTTCCCTATTACCTGTTGAACTTGTATGCTAGCGTTTTGGGATTCATGCACGAGGACCCCCAAACCCCTCTGTGCTGCAGCTTTCTGCGGTCTTTCTCCATTTAAATCATATTCCGCTCTTCTATTCTTCCTGCCAAAATGCATAACCTTACATTTTCCCACATTATATTCCATCTGCCAAGTTTTTGCCCACTCACTTAACCTATCTATATGTCTCTGTGGACTCTTTGTGTCATCCTCACCACGTGCCTTCCCACCTATTTTTGTGTCACCCGCAAATTTGGCGATTGTAAATTGACTTCCCTCATCCACGTCATTAGTGTACATTGTAAATAATTGTGGCCCCAGCACTGATCCTTGTGGCACTCCACTAGTTACAGGTTGCCATCTTGAAAATGTCCCCCTTATCCCAACTCTCTGTCTTCTATTAGTTGGCCAATCCTCTATCCATGCTAATATATTACTCCCAGCACCATGGGCTCATCTTATTTAGTAGCCTTATGTGCAGTACCTTATCGAAAGCCTTTTGGAAATTCAAAAATGTTACATCTACTGGTTCCTCTTTAACTATCCTGCTTGTTACTTCCTCAAAGAATTCTAATAAATTTGTCAGGCATGATTCCCCCTTCATGAAGCCATGCTGACTCTGCTTGATTATATTATGCATTTCTAAATGCTCTGTTATTACATCCTTTATCATAGACTCTATCATTTTCTCAACATCGGATGTTAAGCTAACTGGCCTATAGTTACCTGTTTTTGTCTCCCTCCCTTTTTGAATAAGGGTGTTACATTGGCAGTTCTTCAATCCTCTGGGACTTTTCACGAATCTAAGGATTCTTGGAAGATTACTACCAGCGCATCCACTATCTCCGCAGCTATTTCCTTTAATATCCTCAGGATGCAACCCATCAGGTCCAGGGGACTTATTTAGCCCCATTAGTTTCCCTAGTACTTTTTCTCTAGTGATAGTTATTGTATTTATTTCCTCCACCACTTTTGCCCCTTGATTATTTAGTATTTTTGGAATGCTATTAGTATCTTCTACCTTGAAGACTGATGCAAAGTATTTATTCAACTCCTCTGCCATTTCCTGGTTTCCCATTATTATTTCCCCAGCCTCATGTTCACTTTGGCCTCCCTCTTCCTTTTTATATATTTAAAGAAGCTCTTACTGTCCATTTTTATATTACTTGCTAGCTCACCCTCAAAGTTTATTTTTTCCCTCTTCATTATTTTTTCAGTCATCTTCTGTTGGTTTTTAACTTTCCCAATCCTCTGGATTACCACTAATCTTTGCCACATTGTATGTATTTTCTGGTTATGGGTTTGGAAGGTGCTGTCTAAGGAACCTTGGTGAATTGCTGCAGTGCATCTTGTAGATGATGCAGACTGCTGCTACTCTGCATCAGTGGTGGAGGGAGTGAATGTTTGTGGATGTGATGCCAATCAGGCAGGCTGCTTTATCATGGATGGTGTCAAGCTTCTTGAGTGTTGTTGGAGCTGCCCTCATCCAGGCAAATGGAGAGTATTTCAACACACTCCTTACTTGTGCCTTGTATATAATGGACAGGCTTTGGGGAGTTAAGAGGTGGGTTACTCGCCATAGAATTCCTATCCTGTGCCTTGCTCTTGTAGCCACAGTATTTATATGGCTAGTCCAGTTCAGTTTCTGGTCAATGGTAACCCCAGGATGTCGATAGTGGGGGATTCAATGATGGTAATGCCATTGAATGTCAAAGGGCGATGGTTATGTTCTCTTTTGTTGGAGATGGTCATTGCCTGGCATTTGTGTGGCACGAATGTTAGTTGCCGCTTGTCAGCCCAAGCCTGAATATTGTCCAGGTCTTGCTGCATTTGGACATGGACTGCTTCAGTATCTGAGGAGTCATGAATGGTGCGTAATGTTGTGCAATCTTCAGCGAACATCCCCACTTCTGACCTTATGATGGAAGGAAGGTCATTGATGAAGCAGCTGAAGATGTTTGAAGGGGTCCTGTGATTCCAATAAAAGCAGGCATGTGCATGTACTACAGTGCAAGATACTATGTTCCAAAAAGGTCATACTTTGGTTCACAGGAAACAAGGGACTCCATTAGAATCATACAATCCCAAAGGCCTTCTGAAATACAGTTCTAGGGTTCCCAATCATAATTCCTTCCCATCAACCCCACCCCACCCCGAACATGCAGCTCAGTTAATATTGGGCCTTTATTTCAATTCCATTCATCTGGAAGAAGTACAATAATAAAAATGTCATAGGTATAAATTAATCACTTTAATCTAGGGAGGGCAATTAAGGATCTAAAATATGCTGAGATTTGTAGAAAAGCAGCATAAAACTGGTTCTTTTTGTAGAGCTGAATATTACCATTTTGTATCTGATTAATATAATAGCAAAATTCAGCAGGCTATCAGCAGCACAGGGAGTGTACACTCCAACAATTATTTATCTGAGATCCCAGAGGCGTTTACTAGTTAACTTGTTTAAGCAGATTGAACCCATTAGAGAAGGGAAAAAAAGCTTGCTCTCTTTCTCTCTCTAAATCTAAACCTTGTTACACCTTATTCAGATAATGAAAAAAAATATTTTCAGGTTTGAAACATGCACATTTTTAATCCCGCTGTTTGACTGGCTAGTCTGGACCTGCAAACTTTTTTTTAAAATTGTGGTTCTGAGAAATTAATACATATGTATGTTTTGTGAAATTCTAGTACAATTTTCACCACATTACTTACAGATGAATGCATGGACAGAATGGGGTTGTTAATGTAGTTGTGCATGTGTTGGAAACAGCATTTTGGTTGGAAATCAGGATCATTTGGCAATGGTCCCTGGGGATTGGCTAATTGAGAGAGATCTCAAGGACTTTGTCTTCATAGGGAAATAGCTTGTAGAGTTGAGATATTGCTCTTTTTGAGGCTTTATGAGGTAGTTACTATCAGCCAATGGCTCTGTTCGGGGTAACTCATTCTTACTAATTTTGGGGGTGCGGTGGAGGTGATCTAATGTGGATGCGCATGACAGCAGGGAAGGAGGCCCTGATTTAATTAGACGTATAGGAAAAGGCCCGATGCTGTTATCATTTTCAAGCTCTCACCAGATTCTTCCATGCTCACTACCATGAGCCTTCCCTGTTAATGATCCCTTGTTTCCTGTGAACCAAAGTATGACCTTTTTAGCACTTAGTATCTTGCACTATAGGATTGTCCAGGGTTCAGTACAATTTCCCATTATTATAACTTCGTTTTGGAAAATGTTTCAAGCCTTCTTTAGCCATCCTAATCTTCAGATAATGGAAGAATAATTAATCTATCTTGGGTTACAGAGCATGAATCAGATGTATCAAATCTAAAATTAAAGAGTAGTAAAACACATTTAATTACAGATTACCATCAACACGGCAAATTTCACTTGATTACAAAACATTAGTTAACTCTGAATTTGTTGCTTTAACAAACAATTCATGATTTGAGTAGATTTTGGAAGCAATACTTTAGTTCAAGCTACCATGATGAAAAAAGTTTAAGTCAACTCATGTAACACCAGTTCAATCAACTGCCTGGCAAACAGTTAAAAACTAAAGAGCTGTTACAGCCTGGGGTTAGTTAAATATCACATCTCTTTTGAAGTTCACAATGGAACAAAGGAAATAAAAATTACTGGGCTGTAACTTCTGAGCTCCTCAGTGTCGGATTTGGGGGGTACCCCAAAGATTTGCTGGGGAATCCCACTGGCAGGTTCTAATGTAAGTGTTTGCACAGGGGCAATTGCCCAGAAGTGCACACTTCCTCTGGACAATTGTTCTGCGCTGGGACCCATCCGAAAATGCAGTTTAAATCACAAACTTTGCATGGTTCCGCCAAGGTTCTACCAATAGTTACCCAGAAAAAGTTAGAAGAATTAAAACCTCTTCTAACTTCTAGGTAATTATTGTAAAGATCCAGATCAATTCCCCCCACGGGACTCCCCACACAGACCCGACCCCACCAAGGGGCTCCCACATCCCTGACCAACCACCCCTTTCCCCACGGTATTCCCCACCTCCCGACCCCCCATGGGATTCCCCCCACCCACGTGGGACTCCTCATCCGATACAGCGCCCCCCCCACGGGCCTGAGTCTTACCACCCTGACCCAACCCCTCACCACCACCCCAGCCCCCCAAAAATCCAGCACTCCCAACGTCCAGCCCGTTCCACCCCTCTGATGTCCGAACCCCCAACCCCCCCGATGTCCGAGCCCCCCCAGCCTCCCCCAATATCTGACCCCCTCCAGACCCTCCAATGTCTGACCCCCCCACCCCCTTCTGATATCCAACCCCCCCATGGCCCTCTAATGTCCGACCCCCCACCAACCTCACAATTGTCCGGTCCGCTGCACCCCCTCCTGATGCCCGACCCCCCAGAGGTCCAACCCCTCCCCCCAACCCTAATGTCTGACCTACCCACGCCCCACCCCCCAAAATGTCCGACCCCCCTAACCCCCCTGAATGTCCGACCCCCCAACCCCCTCACCAAATGTCCGGCCCATGGCACCTCCTCCTGACAGTCCGACTCCCCCCACATCACCATCGATGTCCGACCCTACACTCCCCACATCCCCACCCGACCTCCGAACACCCTTCACCCCCCCAAATCTTTTTCACTTACCTTAGGCACTTTCCTTCTCCCTGGCCTGTCAATTTCAATGGGACCTTTAAACTCACCTGCTCTATGACAGCTAGTGCTGTAAAAAAGGGTTGTGTCCTCCTTCAATTCAACAATGCTGTCTTCCACACTGGGCTTTGGAGACAGCTGCACTGCCTGGATCTCGCCCGGGTTGAGTTGGAAGGTCGGGCGAGGCAGGCACAGAAGAAATTTGGCACAGGTAAGTGGGCACGGAGTGGCAATCCGACGCTGATCGCAACTCCGAGGAAGTTACGGTCCAGGTCTATTCATGATTACGTAATTATGCAAATTATTTATACGATTCAAAGCATGGAGATTGATTGCAGCATTAGACTCATAGCCCTTGGTGTGTCAGCAGCCCCAACTGATCAGTTTAGTCTCCTTCACAGGAGCAGATGGAATTGTTCTTAACATTGTCTCTGGCTGGAGCCAGAACCAGAGTCTAACAGGGTGGGAGGAATCGAAGAGGGAAAGAAATGCCTAATAATGAAATTGGAGGGATTGGTGGAGGTTAATGATGTGCATATCAGAAAGAATGAGTTTAAGAAATGCAGCGGGCTTTGCTAAAGTGATTAGTTGCTTCCACTCCATTTACTGATTTACCTTTAACTCTATTCTTTGACTTTGCTTATTTATTTTAATGTAAGTTAGCTAAGGACAAGAAAAAAAGAACCACTGAACATCCATGAGAGGCCCCTTGCTATTAAGGTTGCTGACTTTGATTGGGTTGTATGGTTCAAGATTTCATCAAATGATCTCCCAACTCCAACACCATTGGTCACTCAAGCAATTCTTGTGTCAATCAGCCAATAATGGTGGCCAAAATGTCCGGAATGCTCTGTGTTCCAGAAATCAATCTATCTATTGCCACAATCACCACACCCTCAACTTCTCTCTCCCCCCGCCACTCTCCCCCCCCCACCCCCCCCACCTTAGACCAGTTTATATTTCACCTTTCTCCTAACTATACTCAGTTCTGCCGAAGGGTCATGAAGACTCGAAACATTGACTGATTTCTTCTCCACCGATGCTGCCAGACCTGCTGAGTTTTTCCAGGTAATTCTGTTTTTGTTTTGGATTTCCAGCATCCGCAGTAGCTTTTAGCTTTTTGTTTTTATATCTATTGCCTTGATTGACCAGAGCCGCATGTACCAGGGTTGCACTGCATCCTGACCCCTGCTTCTTTGTGAGTCCTGCTGTGAAGAAATGTGAGCAGAAAATGCCCTTGTGGTTTTTTCCCCCAGCTTTCCCTGGTAGTGACCGTGAGGTTAATTCCAGGAAACATCAGGACAATCAGGAAGGTTGTGACCCTAGTTGCCATAGTAACACACTGACTTAGGTAGCCATATATAGCTGTGGCTCATTTGTCAAAAGGTAACCGGCTGCCAGTGCAATGAAGACCATTAACCAAAGGACAAATTTTCACACTCTACCTACTCAAATATTTTCTTTGCGCCTAAGAAGAGCACTAAAATAGTAGCTTTATTGCATACCTTGTTGAAAGGTGCAATGTTTTGGCCCATATAAAGCTTACTTTCTCAGCAAGGGCCAGACCTGGTGACTGCACCTAGTCTGGCACAGAAGATCTAGACTAGTGTTTTATAATCAGTGTTGAGCTGTCATAACAGTCTCTCAGGATGTGGTCTTTGTCTTTGCTGCATATTAATGTAAATACAGCTGCTCTGAAAGTGGCTAAGAAGGTGTCATCTCACCATAGAATGGAAGAGTTTGGCAGAAGGAGAGTCAGATACGGGAACAGAGCCAACTGAAGCACAAGTGGGTAACTGTTGAGCTATAGGATTTCTGGATTGGAGGCTTTTTGTTGCTACTTGGGTGTAAGCATGCTAACCTATGAAAAAGAAGAAATAATGGTTGACTGTTCCCTTGAGCCTGTCCTATCCTGTGTGGGATCGGAATCCCCTCCAGCTGGACTTTATGAAATATGAAAAACCCCAAAAACCACAGACACGAGTACTGTAAATAAAAGCCAAACCTCAACACAAAGCACACAGAAGCAGGCCATACTGTAAGGGGTTAGTTTCAAATATCCCAATATCACAAAAGAACTGATACAATTAAAGGACTAGAAATGGGGACATTATCACAACAGTGGCACAAGATAACTGCTATCATGTAACCAATTAAGAAACTGAGGAGGCCATTGTTACAACCAAATGACCCCAGACAACAGCCATCACACATCAGCATTCACTGCAGTCAAGGAAGGAGAGAAACTTTTACATGTGTATCAGTTGTGGAGCCAGAGATACCTCAATTTGGTGGAGTCCATTGTTTTCGGTCATTGAATTAACATCAGCACTGAGTGAGTCTTGTCTGGTCCACGGCATGTAACAGGCTAAAAGGATTGAAAGGTGCTCAGCACTGACTATCCAGCAGCATTGGCTCAGGAAATGTGTTTATGATATTCCGATAAAAATCATCATAAAAGGGACAAGATTGAAGGTGAACTATAGATCTTGAATTCCCTCCTCCATCCCCACCCCCTTTCCGTTTCTTCCCCCTCCCTTTTGTTTTTTCCAATAATTTACATAGATTTTTCTTTTCCCACCTATTTCCATTATTTTTAAATCTATACCTTTAATGCCCTGTCAGTCTCTCCACCCCACCCCCACTAGAGCTGTACCTTGAGTGTCCTGCCATCCATTCTTTATTAGCACATTCATTTAGATAATATCACCACCTTCAACACCTCTTTGTTTCTTTGTCTGTGACATCTTTTGATTATCTGCTCCTATCACTGCTTGCTTGTCCCTACAACCACCCTCCCCCAACTTCTCTCCCCCCACCCCCCCACCTTAAACCAGCTTATATTTCACCCCTCTCCTAATATTACTCAGTTCTGTTGAAGGGTCATGAGGACTCGAAACGTCAACTCTTTTCTTCTCCACCGATGCTGCCAGACCTGCTGAGTTTTTCCAGGTAATTCTGTTTTTGTACAAGATTGAAGAGTCTGGCACTGTGGTCAAGGAGGGGGGTCAGGAACAGTCAACCTGGCTCGCGGACCTACAATTCACACCGCAAGGACCAACCACGTGAGAGGATTGTAAGTTATCAGCCAAATCCGAGGGGTATCGGGGCTGAGGTTTTAAAGTAACTTAAAGTGTAACAGCCAAATCCTGGCGGGCGGAGAGTTGGTTGGGTTTGAACTGAGGAAAGTTTGGGGCAGAAACGTGGGGTTTTGCCCGTGGTTTTTCAGTGAAGGTTTTTCTAAAAAGTTGTGGTGACTTTGTGTGTTTTGATGGGGGCCGAGGTTAAATCGTGGAAGGCTTTAAATTGGACTAACCAATTGAAGTCTTGTATGGTGTCATTTAAACTAGTTTAGAGGTCTTTGTATTAGGGCGTTAGGAGGTTTTTTATTAAACAACAAGTTTGTGGTTGAGCCAAACCCTGTGTCTGTGCAGTTTTGTTCTTTATAAAAATCCTAAAGTCGAGAATCATCCTTAAGGGGGAAATGGGGGGCAGGGACCTCACACCTGGAATGATATAACTTCTACATACGTCTTCCACCCATGCAGTCAAAAAATGTTTTAAAACCTCAGGATAACTTCAGAAAAACATTGAAGAAAATTCCTCTTGGACCCACAAATGTGGGTCCCACAATTCTAAAGACAAGCTCTAGAAGACCATGGTGATTTGCTGGCACAGCCCCCAATGACCCGCCTGTGATCTAAATGTAGAAAAGATGACATTTGAGGGGCCAGTATCCATGCCTCTCCCTAGGAGAGGAGGAGAAAAACTGCTTATTTTCTGTTGGGTAGACTGAGACGTACAGTGGAACATGAACATCCACAAATTACTTGTTGCTTTCAATTTGGGGGAGCTTATTTTGCCCACTATTAACTGATCCATCTGTTAATTCGCATGGTGCACCCTAGGAAATTTCCTGGACTGTCCTCCAATTTTACCATTTGTTCTCATGGCTTGGAGGAGCTATTCTGTTTGGTTCAGCTCATTGTTGACAATTCAATATATTTTGTTCTAGCTCGGCTAACCTTTGATCTCTGGCTTTGCCATCCTCTGTGCCTTGTGGTGTAGGAGGAGGCAATAATATTGTTGAGAACTACTTTGGTGATTCTAAGAGAAAGCAATTAGAAGGTATCATGGTCCCAATTCTCAGCAATGAATGGATGAGCCCGGCCTACAAAAAGGAGTGGCGCTACACTTTACTGAGTTTGTGGTCAGCCAAGGTGAACTGAAGGGTGACTAGTACACAATTAGAGTTGGTTATGTGCCTTACATGGCAGCATTATGGCTTGAGTTTCATCCAACTAATTCTGGAGTCAGTTTTATGTGGATTTCAAATGAATCTGCCCGGTTAAGGGCAATAAGTTATTCGATTCTTCTGGCTGCTTGCCTTGGACTCCCCTGTCTGCTGAAAGCATGAACAAATAGGGGCTATGTTGTGGTATTGCATTGAGTAAGGCTGGGATTTTCAACCACTGCTGTAGCGGAACCCACTGCAAGGGTTGCAGTGGGCCAGCCAAAAGTCCATTGGCTTTCGGCAGAACTGGAAGATCCAGCGGCAGGCGGAGCTGGAAAATCCCAGCCTAAGACTAATGTAAACTCAACTGCAGGCAGCTGCTGAACAAACTTTATTTACACCTCCCCAACACAGAGGGCAGCAGAGAGGGCAATATAACAAAATGCTCAGGTTCTGCAATAAATAGACTACTGTTTAAATGGAGTTATACGTTTCCCAAAATCTGTGTGTCTTCTTAGTGGATGATAAATGAGAGAAAAGTTATGGTGAGGAATATGAGGGAGTCCATGTTCAGGCAGTAAATATTCAGCATTATAACCATCGCTCACATTATTTAATCTTTTATCAGAATGGAGAATTTTGTCTGACTCTTCTATCAAGTTCACATACAACTTAATAGGCCTTATAATTGCCTCAGATCTGGATATGTGCCAGCATAACCACAAGTTTCTACTAAATAAACCTACTTAAATTCAGGACTTTTATTCAGGCTTCGTATTTGAATATTGGCACAGCCCTTTTATGTTTTCTATCCATTGTCATAATTCCTTTCTTGATGTTCTCCCCTGACAAATAAATTTTTTAAATGTACTTGTTCTAACTACATGGAATATATTACAAAATAATTATTAAACAATGGCCATGGGGGGTGACCTGATTGAGTTATTTAAAATGACAAGAGGCTTGGATAGGGTAGATACAGAGAAACTTTTTATTCTGGTGGGGAAATACAGGACAAAAGGGCATAATTTTAAAACTGAGCTGGACTGTTCAGAAGTGAAATCAAGAAGTACTTTGACACAAAAAGTGTAGTAGACATCTGGAAGTCTGCCAAAAATGCTATGCATCCTGGGTCAATTTAAATAATCAGGACTGAGATCAATCAATCTTCATTGGCCAAAGGCTTCAAGGACTAAAGGCCTTGTTGATGGTCTTGAGGTGCACATCAGCCATGATCTGATTGAGTTGCAGAATAGTTCAAGGGGCTGAGTGGTCAAATCCTTCCTCTATCAAAGCCATGGGCAGCTGAGAGACTTAAGAAAATCAATGAAAGCAGCACAAGTAGGTTTACCCTGAACCTTAAGGTACTCTGTGTTAGGGAACCCAAAAATAGTAACCTAAATCGGGAGTCCGGAGTTCAGGAGCAATGGTTCCCGATGGGCCTTGGGCTTCCCAGGTAAAGGACAAGGACAGAGATCAGAAACAAACCCTGTTAAGTAAAGTTGAGAGAAAGGAGCAGAGCAATAGGGTCTGAATTAAAGAGAGAGCTGCAGGGAGCAGACTTGAAGCAGAGTGGGTTCGAGAGAAGCCTGAATATCTGAGAGGGCAGTCAAAGGTTGGTGATTCCATGCTGAGGGCCATAGGGGCAAAGGTACCCTTTGGAGCAGAGGTAAAGATCTGAAAGTGTGTTTGGAAGGTGAAGCTTGAGTGCACATGGAGATCCAGGGAAAGGAATCTTTGGAGGGCGAGATTGAAACCCTGGAGGTAAACCCTGGGTGAAGCCGTCTGAGTGAGAGCAAAGTGTGAGAGAGAATTCCCAGGCAAGTTTCGAGCACAGAGATTGGGAACTCTCATGAGAAAGGTAGAATTTCAGTGAGACCAGTTGGCTCATGGTGTGACAAGCTTCTGGGTGGAATGATGAGAAATCCATGGAATCTGTTTTGGTGACATCTGTCACTTGTTTTGAATTGGGGTGTCCGACGACAATTCGCTTGTTAATTCACATGCACTGCCTACTTACCCTGAATATTAGAGTATAAGATAGATATTTAAATTGTGTTATCTTTCCAAATTTGTATGTATCTGTAAAGATATAGCTGGGGTGATGGAATAGTGGTTATTTTAATCATTTTCTTGTGGTTGTATTGAGATCTTTCCAACCTTTTTGCCTGGTGAAATATAATTCATTTTCCTTGTTTAATAAATGTTTTATTCTTTGTGTTAAAAGTTCATCAGCAGACTCCTGTGAATTTGTTCAGTAACTTACCTCCACGGTTTCTAAAAAAATAGAAGTTAGGATCTATCAAGCCAGGTTTCACTCTGGGATCTGACTTGCCCAGTAGTAACATCAGCTCAGATCCTGACATGTGTGATTTTGTATAAAAACCATGTGCTTCACAATGGCAAATCCAATCTGTCCCTTTGTGGTTACTCTGTGAATCTCCATATCACCTGGTGTGTGGGCCATGACAAGCCAAAAAACCACAATAAGATGCCACTGATATTAGCAAAATTAATAGATAGTTTTTGGGCTTAATTGGATTCTCCGTTTTTTGAATAAGTTCTGCAGATATGCTCCCCTATAATACATTTGAGATGATCACAGGGCTGCAGCCAGACACCCGAACAGCCTAACCAACTGCTTAACATTCATTGGCCGGGATTTTCCATGTCCACTGGCGTTGAGCGTGTTTGGCAGCAGGAGCGGACAATATGGCGAGAAGGCCAAAAATTGGTTTCATGACGTTGTGAAACAAGTTTGCGATTGTCGTATTCCATCGTCATCAGGTACCTCATTGTAATAGATCAGCATATCATTATAAGGCCAGCCCACCGGACTCATCACCCCCCCCACCTCCCGCCCGATTGTCCATCCACGTCGGCTGGAAGGCACGTCCGGTGCAGAACATGTCTTGACAACTGTGACGTGCAAAAGCCAGGACGTACTGTCAGGGCCTTGCTCACATCACGGACATCAGAGGAGCAGAAGATGCTGGAGCCCAACAGCAATGGAATCCTGGAGGAATGTCCAGTGCATGCTGGGTGAATTGTCATGGACATGGCTCTCTTGCGAAGCAGCTCACGGAAGTTGAAAAGTCATCATTGATGCTCACAACAGATGATGGTCGAGGGGGTGGGAGAGAAAGGCCTAGGGTTGACTTGGAGAGGAAGAAGTGTTGGGAGTGGGGTTGGGAGCAGGGAAATGAAGGTGCTGGGGGGCTAAGGTTGGGAGGGAAGGAATGAAGGTGTCAGGAAGGTGAGGTTGGTTGGGCGGGAAGAAGTATTGGGGAGGAGGGGGTAACAGGGGAGAAGATGGCAACTGGGAGGGTAGGCGTAAGGGGGTTGGAAGGTTAAAGGAAGCGGTTCGGAGGAGGGAAGGAGTGTGGGAAGGGGAAGGAGTCCAGGGAGAGGAAGGAGTGCGGAGAGGGGAGGGTGTAAGGGTAGAGGAAGGAATCGGGAAGGGGGGATGAGTAAAGCTGGAGGAAGAAGTGAGACTGGAGGAAGAGATAAGGCTGGAGGAAGGAGTCGGGGGGGTGGGGAGAACTAAGGATGGTGGAAGAAGTAAGGATGTCTGAGGGAGTCAGGAAAGGGGAGGGACTAAACAAGGGGGAGTCCAGTGGTGGGGTGGGGGGGGAGGACTAGGGCATTCCTGGGGGCAAGGGGTCCGAGGGGTGGAAGGGGTTCCAGAGGGGAGAAGGGATGCGGAGGTGGGGGGGTTGTCTAGGTGAATGTGCAAGGGAAGAGTCTGATGGGTCCATGACTGCCTCCTGGGGAACAAACTGAGGGTGGGCATGGTAAGAGGGAATGGTGAGAATGACTGAGGGCAGAATGAGGCAGTAGGGTGAGAAGGTGAGGGTTTGATGGTAGCAGTAGAAGGGATGGCGAGGGTGGTTGGTGGGAACTCGGAGGCAAACACGGACCCTGGGGGTGTGATGGGGGAGGTCGGGGAGGTGAATGTGGATGGGGGTGAGATTTTTAGGAAGGAAGGGAACGTGCACATTTACCTTGAACATCCCCGAATGAAAAGGGTTTTGGCTGGTACGTCACGGAGGGGAGATGGAAAGTGATGCTGGGGGGTGTCAACTGTGATTGGGGAAAGGAAATGGGTGACTGGGGGAGGGGAAAAGACAGGGGAGTGCATGAGAAACCGAATCCAGACCATGCTGTCCAAGTTGAAAGTGAAACAACAGTCGTGATGGGCGAGATCAGGTGCTGCGTGGGAGGGTGATCAATGGGAGGGTGGAGAGGCAGGTCAGCTCAGATGGACAACTGAAAGCAAACCCCAGCAGGCAGCATTCAAAATGCTCAGGACATTGACGTGGGTATGATACTTGAAGGATCCACATGCATGGGAGAGAGCTTGCACGAGGCTCTGAAAGGCCCTGCCACACACAGATACACTTCTCCCTCCAGAATCACTCATTGACCAGCTGCTCCCTCTGCTGTAACTGGTGAGGTTGAGGACCTCACAGGCAAATGAGACTTGGAGGGAGAGGACAACCTCTGAGGTTCCTGAATGGATGACCCAGGGGTGTCCAGCTGCCACTCCTCATCCCTTCGGGTGCCCAGCGGCCCTGGCCTGACTCCTTGAGGGGACGGAGCACCTGAGGGGATGTCGAGGTGCCCCGTTTCCCTCTCACATTGCAACTGCAGGAACTCACCCATGGCTCCCGCGATGGAGTGCAGGTCTGCACATATCTCTGCATTTTGCTGGGGCAGGGTCTCCATGGTGTCCGCCATCCTCCCCATAGAGACCTCCATACACGCACCCATGGGCACCACTTCATCAGAGAGCAGGCGAACGCACTCCTCCGACTCACGTGCCGATCTGCTTGGCATCAGCCCTGCGTGATGTTCCCACACCTTATGCTGAGTCTCCAGGATGAGTTGGAAGGCTAAATCTAAAGGCTCATCATCTGTCTCGGACCTCACAGGTGCCTGACCCCCCAGCAGTCCTCCGAATGCCGGGGAGCTCACGCAAACCTGCCTCCTGCTGCTGCGGACATGTGTCCGTGTGGTGACCACCAGATTGTGAACCCGAGTCTGCTCTAGATCTAGGTTCTACCGAGACATGTGTCCCTGCACTGGTGCAGGGTGTGGGTAAGCTCTATGATGGGTCTTCCAGGTTGCTTATTTCTTCAGTGGAGGAGATGCCTCTTGGCTGGAGGTGAAGACATGGATGGAGCTGAGAGAATGGCTGGCTGAGAGTGTCAGTCACTTGGCAGAGCTCCCTGTAGACCAAAGTAGAGATAATTAGTGCATGGCAGCAGAGTCAAAAGCAGGAGAGAGAGAGAGCACTCATATTTGCGTAGAGAGAGAGATGATGTGGTGCAGGATCCCTACGAGGGTATTGCCACTGACTTCCCATCACCGCAAGTACAGTCCATGTCCTCACCAGTCAGTGCGATGGCACACTCCTCAAAGTGAGTGAGGGGCCTAATGTGGGCCATTCCACCCCTGGTCTGATGTGAGCAGGCTTCTCCTGCATGAAAACAAATGGAGAGAGTGTAAGCAGGAATCATGGTGCTGTGTAGAATGTTTGTGGTGTGAGCAGAGCCATGGACAGGATGAGGACTTGAGCTCAAGAGGGTATGAGCCTGATGGAGATGTGAGGGTGTGGGTGAGAGAGAATTAGTGGTGTTGTCCCTTGAGGTGTGAGATCCCTGTGGATGTGTGTTGGGTTTTTGAGTGTGTGAGTTGAGAGTGATGAGAAGAGTGAATTACCCTGGCGGAACAGATGAGACCATTCATCCTGTAGCGGCACTGGGTGGGCATTGGCACTGACCACCACTGCAGCCACCTCCCAAGCCAGTTTAGTGAGGTTGCTGCCTATCCTACGGCCAGAGAGGGGTTAGAGGACATCACGGCAAGCCTCCACTGCATCCGAAAAGCGCTCGAGGGAAGCATCATTGAACCTGGGGGCTGCAGTCCTTTTGCCTTTCAGGGCCATGTTTTCTTCGCAGCAGTCGTGGGCTGGAAGCACTGAGAAGTTTGCGCGCGGATGGTCTTTAAATATGGCGCCCAGCGTGCTGAAGCAGCAAGATGGTGATGTGGTGGGTGAATAAGATTCTACCCGCCATGGAAACGACGTGTTTCTGAGGAATGCATAATTAATGCAGCGGGTTTGTGAACGACACGGTGTGAAAAGCCGCCATTGCAGTCTGGGGGGGGTGGTGGTGGTAAATGCCATTTTACCCACCTGCTTCTGCACTTAGTGCAAATCTGGAATGATTCGCCCCATTGTCTAAGGGAAAGCATCAAAGCTTGTTCTGCAGTATTTTAACTACCTATCATTTCTTCAAGTTACAAAAAACATTAAAAGTAACCCATGCTACTCTCAAGAACCTCTCTTTGGAAAAATCATGAAAAGTTGCTAAAACGTGCCACTGTAGTTAAATGTTGTGTCCACTTTTTGATGCCTTACTTCTAGAAAATACCTAGCGAGTGTGCAGAAGAGATTTGTCCTGATGCCAGATGTAATAAGTTTTAGTTATGAGAACAGACAGAAAAACGTGATTCTTTTTATTGGAACAAGGGCCTTAAATAAAAAAAAATCAATTTTCAGATTGATGCTGATAAGATAAATCAGGAAAACGGTTTTCACTGGGCAACAAATCAGTAGCTCGAGTGCATGAATTTAAGATTACAAAAAGAACAAAGAGAGGTTAAGATAATTTTTTTGCTTATTTACACAGAAGGCTGTTAGAATATTTAACTTAGAGAAAAAATATATAAATGTAATCAATGACAGCTTTTAAAAAGAGCATGGATAAATATGTGTAAATATTTGAAATGATATGTGGAATGCCAGTATGTTCCTCACAGTCAGTTTGGATTCCACCAGAACCATTCAGTTCCAGACCTTACCACAATTTTTATCCAGCTATGGGCACAAGAGCTGAATGTTGGAGAAGAGGTGAGAATAATTGTCTTGAACACCAAGGCCTCATTTGACCAAGTATGACACCAAATTGAGGTCAATGAGAGTCAAGAGTAAAAACCCTTCAGTGGCTTGCAGTTGTACCTGATGCAATGGAGGGTGATTGAGAGTGTTGGAGGCCTGTTATCACAGTCCCAGGACATCATCACAAATATTCCTCTGGTTCGATCAGTTTAAATTGTTTCATCAATGACCTTCTCTTCATTATAAAGTCAGCAATCAGGCTGTTTACTAATGATTCAATATTGTTTCACATCATTCAAAACTCTGATAATGATAATAAAGGCATGCCAATCTACAGCAGGGTCTGGTTTACATTCAGGTTTGGACTGACAAGTAGCAGGTAGCATATGGGCCACATAAGTGACAGTCAATGACTGTCTCAAACTAGAGAAAGTTATCCCTCTCCACCTGACCCTCAGCGACATCACCATTGACCATCAACATCTTAGGGATCACTAGCGACTAAAGGCCTGTCAGGTTGGCCAGGCCTTCTCAGTGACAGAACAAAGAAGGAGACTGGAGAAGAGCAGGCCTGGGAGCACAACAAAGTCAACAAATCAGGAAAACAATTAATGATGGACACCTGTATGTTAGAAGTAAAGCCCAGGGACCAAACTACTGGGAAGAATGCAATAAAGCAATGAACCTGTATTTCGGCAAAAAGGACAGCTCCTCAGTAGATTTGGAATGTTGCAGCTTTACCACCAGCTGGACAGTGCAACATCTTTTAGATCAGACTGTACGACAGTGGGAACATCAGAATATTTTACTCTGGTGGATTTAGCATCATCATAGAAACATTTCAGGATTTTGCAATACAGCTAGATTTATTCAAACAGCCAATCTCAATCAGAAAATTGCATTATCTTAGGAGGACACAAACAATATAAATGAAAATGGCACTGTTTTCAACAACTAAGCTTATAGCTGGCTTAACTTGGATGTGAACAATATTCTAAGCATTAATGCATTCAGAACTCGATTAATCTGATTCATTGGAAGAACATCAACTGTTTATAGCTGAGATGCCATATCAACTACAGTAGAGACAGAGATACAATCTTTTTGTGGGACACTGTAAAGAATTTCTGTCAGAAATATCTCTAAGGTATAGTTAAGAGGATGATTATCTGCTAATCAATGTAGTGAGTCACTCAGGTTGCTGGAATATATTGATGTCATGATGTTATGTTATTGTGCCACTGGTGTCACATGGATATATTGACTATGAATTTTTAATAGCACCATACCTGTTTTTCGTACACTGAACAGGCATCAAATTCTAAATATGGCAGGCAGGAAGTGCATGGCTATTCCAAGCCAGTGATGTACAGCTTGTCATATTCCCTGAGCACAAGATGTCCTATGAGGGCATCGGGGCCTCTTACGGCCTACATGAACAGACAGGGCTTGCATTGATGTTCAAGTGGTACCTAGCAACAGAACCATCATACCTTTATTTGGCAGTCCAAGGTGCCTATCATATTTACCACTACACCCATGGGCGCTGACCCTACTGAAACAGGTGTTAGGCCCATTGCATATGTAAATAAGGATCCTATGCCTGTTTAAAGCTCCCTGTGTAAAACTGGCTATCCTGAATGTAGGTGGTGTTGTGCAGGCTGCATTCAAAAAATCAGGCCAACATGCGGCCATAACACCTTAAAGGAACAATCAAATTTGTTCATTAGGTCTTTAATTTGCTTTGGGAGTTGAGTTACTGTGGTAAATAGCTTACTTCACATTTATGTTGCACAAGTCCTGTTTGTATATGGTAAATATTTAAAGATGCTTACCACCCACTCCTTATAAGACAGTTTTTAATCATTAAAACATTCCCAGCTGTGATTAGGCAACTGTTTCTCAGCAGCTGAGAACTGTTTTCTGTCAATTCTCAGGTTGTCCATTTTCATCCTATGATGTTTTTTAACTGATTCTCCCAGCCAGAGGATCAACTCTGGTTCAATGAAGAGTGCAGGAGGGCATGCCAGGAGCAGCACCAGGCACACCTAAAAATGAGGTGTCAACCTGGTGAAGCTACAAAACAGGACTACTTGCATGCCAAAACAGCATAAGCAGCAAGTGATAGACAGAGCTGAGCGATCCCACAGCCAACAGATCAAATCTAAGCTGTGCCACATCCAGCTGTAAATGGTGGTGGACAATTAACCAACTCACTGGAAAAGGAGACTCCACAAATATCCCCATCCACAATGATGGGGGAGCCCAGCACAGCAGTACAAAAGATAAGGCTGAAGCATTCACAAGAATCTTCAGGCGGAAGTGCCGAGTGGATGATCCATCTCGGCCTCCTCCGGAGGTCCCCAACATCACAGATGCCAGTCTTCAGCCAATTCAGTTCATTCCACGTGCTATCAAAAAATGGCTGAAGGCACTGGATACTGCAAAGGCTATGGGCCTTGACAATATTCCAGCAATAGTACTGAAGACTTGTGCTCCAGAACTTGCCGCGCCCCTAGCCAAGTTGTTCCGGTACAGCTACAACACTGGCACCCAACCGGCTATATGGAAAATTACCCAGTTATGTCCTCTACACAAAAAGCAGGACAAAGCCAGCCCGGCCAATTACCGCCCCATCAGTCTACTCTCGATCATCAGTAAAGTAATGGAAGGTGTCATCAACAGTGCTATCAAGCGGCACTTGCTTAGCAATAACCTGCTCATTGACGCCCAGTTTGGGTTCCACCAGGGCCTCTCAGCTCCTGACCTCATTACAGCCTTGGTTCAAACAGGGACAAAAGAGCTGAACTCCTGAGGTGAGGCGAGAGTGACTGCCCTTGACATCAAGGCAGCATTTGACCAAGTGTGGCATCAAGGAGACCTAGCAAAACTGGAGTCAATGGGAATCAGGGGGAAAACTCTCCACTGGTTGGGCTCATACCTAGCACAGAGGAAGTGTGGTTGTGGCTGTTGGAGGTCAGTTATCTCAGCTCCAGGACTGCAGGAGTTCCTCAGGATAGTGTCCTCGGCCCAACCATCTTCAGCTGCTTCATTAATGACCTTCCTTCCATCATAAGGTCAGATGTTCCGGGATGGTCGCTGATGATTGCACAATGTTCAGCTCAATTTGCAACTCCTCAGATACTGAAGCATTCCATGTCCAAATGCAGCAAAACCTGGACAATATCCAGGCTTAGGCTGACAAGTGGCAAGTAACATTCACGCCACACAAATGTTAGGTAATGACTATCTCCAACAAGAGAGAATCCAACCATTGCCCCTTGATGTTCAATGGCATTACATCACTGAATCCCCTACTATCAGCATCCTGGGGGTTACCATTGACCATGAACTGGACTAGCCATATAAACACTGTGGCTACAAGAGCAGGTCAGAGGCTAGGAATCGTGCGCCGAGTAACTCACTTCCTGATTCCCCAAAGCCTGTCCACCATCTACAAGGCACAAGTCAGGAGTGTGATGGAACACTCCCCACTTGCCTGGATGAGTGCAGCTCCCGCAATACTGAAGAAGCTGGACACTGTCCAGGACAAAGCAGACTGCTTGATTGGTATCACATCCACAAACATTCACTCCCTCCACCACTGACGCAAAGTAGCAGCAGTGTGTACCATCTACAAGACGCACTGCAGGAATTAACCAAGGCTCCTTAGACAGCACCATCCAAACCCACGACCTCTACCATATAGAAGGACAAGGGCAGCAAGTAGATGGGAACACCACCACCTGGAAGTTCCCCTCCAAGTCACTCACTATCCTGACTTGGAAATATATCACTGTCGCTGGGTCAAAATCCTGGAACTCCCTTCCTAACAGCACTGTGGGTGCACCTACACCACATGGACTACAGCGGTTCAAGAAGCCAGCTCACCACCACCTTCTCAAGGGCAACTAGGGATGGGCAATAAATGCTGGCCCAGCCAGCGAAGCCCACACCCCGTGAATGAATGAAAAAATTCATGCAGCAAGACATTTCAGTTCACTTCTATGACCATATTGTGAATATTTGCCCAAAAGAGATGAACTACTTGGTGTAGTCAACAAGAAGGCTTTGAATAATTCAAATTATGACTAATATATGAGTAATGCGGACATAAAATTTATAAACCAAAGGTAATACAATCAAAACTGCTGTTTATTTTGCACCCTCGCTGCTAAGGGAAAGTAACAAGATGCTTCATTATTTGACATACACTTAGGAGCCATTTCACCCACAGTTCTGAACTAAAAGGGAGCAAAGCAAATAGCAGCGACCAGTAATCAGGTGTGATCTTATAACATTTTTTTCAACAAGCTTTACTTCCAACAACAGTATGGATAATTCCTTCCCAAACGTGCCTTACATCCCTGAAAAGAATAAGTAACAACAAGCAGAATCTTGCCTAAAAGCTGCAAGTACTCTCTCTGTTTGCAAAAGAGGGATTAAGCTATACTTAACCAGTGGCAGTAGGAGCCTATGAAATAATTCCAATGGCGTGTGCTGGACCCAATGTCCAATGCTCATTTTTCTCATTTTTCTCCTCCTTGTTCCATCCCCTCCCCCCACCACCTTCCCCTCATCTATTCCAGAGTGTAAACACTCTGTTGTTACATAAGTAGCTCTGTGCTGTACACAAGCCTTTTATTTCACAGCAACCTAATACAATAGGGAATGTTCCAGTCTCTAACAGCTGTTAATTTAACAATAACAAAACATGCCCTAAAATTGTAAACATTAACATTTAAATAAAACAGGGAGAGCACAACAGACATTAATGAGCCAGGTAAACTAATCCGGGCTTATACAGACAGAAACTGCTGGACACATGCAGCAGTGCAGGCAGCATCCGTGGAGAGAGAAAAACGGAGTTAAACAGTTGAATTTTACCGGCCCCTGGTTGGCTAGAATGGACGCGCTGGTGCCAGTAAAATAGCGGAGAGCCACATTAAGATGGTTCGCTGTCGCTGTCCCATTGCCGGAGACATTTCCCAGGGGTGAGCGTGAGGCCGATTGGCTGCCTGCTCCATGGAGGTGGGCGTCTAACCTGCATAACTAAGGGCCTAATTACAGGGCCATTTTACTGGGCCACCAATATTCTACTGACAGCGGAGTGGTGTCATCCCCACTTCACATGAGGAGGCAGCCAGCTTCTTGGAGCCAGCCTCACTGTAACTCAGAGGTTCTGTGGCCCAAAGAGGGGACTGCAGGCATGAAAGGCAATCCCCGTGGCCCGAATGATTCCCCCCGGCTGAGGGGTTTCCCCTCCGTCCCAGGCCCCCTAATGCCCATGGCCTTCTAAATCTTAATTTTTTTACTTCCTTGTTTGAGGTGCCCCGAGGTCTCTGCCCTGCTTCAGCTTTGCCCGCCTCTCCCACTGGCACTGCTGAGGCTTCAGAAAGGGCTGGCAGCATCAGGAGCCTGCTCATCGTCCTTAATAGGACAGCCGGCCCCCCGGCAGTCAATTAGGAGGCCACCACGCAGTGATAAAATTGCCAAGCCAATTCTGCGCCAGGACCCACTTTTCATCTTAATATCGGGGTTACGAAGACCACCTTCAAAGTTAGCCAACATTTCAGGCCTGTGACCTTTTGTCAAACCAGACTGCACCTCCTTCCCTCTGAAAAATTAGTCTGCATCCTCCCCACTGAGTTTAGGTTCCATTTGAGCACTGAAATCTCCAATGTGTAGATACAAATATATTACAGGCCATTCCCAAGTGGGCTAAAAATTGATTATATTATTTCTAGTCTGCTGAAGACAAAGATTGGATCACCCCAGTGACAATGTCCTGTCCTGAGTCCTGTCAACTTGGGCAGGATAGTCCTGGTGAAAATGCTGCTCCTGTTCCAAATAACCCCTCTGGTTCCATCTGGTAGACATGTATAGTATTGTTCCATGCCATGTCTTTGTTCCTACATCTTTACCACTCTGGTCCAACCTGACTTGAATCCATGAGCATCTCCAGAGTGCAACCTCCAGTAATTTCTATAAACTGCCTCAGTTTTCAGACACCACCCATCCTTGATCTGGTTTCAGCAGGGCCTCTCTGTTTTGTCCTTGCTCTTAGCCCTACACTCAGCCGTGGGATGGAGGTAGGAAAATACAGAGGCATTGTAGATTTCTATGCAACACTATGTGTTGTTGACCTATCTAAAGCTCAGTTACAAATGCCAAAAATCAGGGATGGGCTTTGTGACTGCTGCATGGGATTGGTTACCACCTATCCGTCAAACTTTTCCCTGTCCTGCATCGCCTCATTCATAAGCAGGTTCTATCACATTATCTGATCTTCTAGGTAAGTTGCAGCTCCTGACTCTCCAATGCTTGTATAACCATTTTCCCTGCTGTGTTATAAGCATAGCACAAGTGTGCATGGTGCATTCTATCCAGTCATGTTGCTGATTCCTGTGACTGGGATAACCTCATCATCATGTTGTTTATAAGTCAGTTTCTCCAATAAGAAGAAAGTAGATACTGCGAATGCCTTGCCATCATATGTCTGATAATCTGTCAGTCTTCATGCTCTCCATATAGCCCAGAAATCAGCTCCCTCATTTCTTTGCAGGACTGCTCCAACCTTCAGTGCACTTTATCCACAGCCTCCTGGACCTGCCACTGTACTGAAGAGCCATCTACCTCTGCCTCCTTGAGCCAAAGATTATTCTGCAAAAGTCATCACTGCTAAACCTCCTGTGCTTTATAGTTCCTGTCTTCTTTGTCTACCTTGCAGATGTCTTCTCATTAATGGCCCCAGATATGAGTGCCTGCATGTATCTGAGTTTTCAGGGCATGTGACTGGTTTATGTCCTGAAGCTCTTTGTACACTGAATGCAGAACTCCCGTTTACACACTGCCATCTCCATGCACTCTGTAGGTACTTTGTCACCTCTCTGCAGGTCCAGTAACATTTGCACACAATTTGTCAGGAGCCACAAAAAACTCCACCTCGCAATCTGGAAACAATTCACAGAATCACAGAATCACACAGTGTAGAAGAGGCCCTTCGGCCCATCGAGTCTGCACCGACACGTGAGAAACACCTGACCTACCTACCTAATCCCATTTACCAGCAATTGGCCCATAGCTTTGAATGTTATGACGTGCCAAGTGCCCATCCAGGTACTTTTTAAAGGATATGAGGCAACCCGCCTCCATCACCCGCCCAGGCAGCGCATTCCAGACCGTCACCACCTTCTGGGTAAAAAACATTTTTCCTCACATCTCCCCTAAACCTCCTGCCCCTCACCTTGAACTTATGCCCCCTTGTGACTGACCATTCAACTAAGGGGAACAGCTGCTCCCTATCCACCCTATCCATGCCCCTCATAATCTTGTACACCTCAATCAGGTCACCCCTCAGCCTTCTCTGCTCCAATGAAAACAACCCAAGTCTATCCAACCTCTCTTCATAACTTAAATGTTTCATCCCAGGCAACATCCTGGTGAATCTCCTCTGCACCCCCTCCAGTGCAATCACATCCTTCCTATAATGTGGCGACCAGAACTGCACACAGTACTCCAGCTGTGGCCTCACCAAGGTTCTATACAACTCCAGCATGACCTCCCTACCTTTGTAATCCATGCCTCAATTGATAAAGGCAAGTGTCCCATATGCCTTTTTCACCACTCCACTAACATGCCCCTCTGCCTTCAGAGATCTATGGACACACACGCCAAGGTCCCTTTGTTCCTCAGAACTTCCTAGTGCCATGCCATTCATTGAATACTTCCTTGTCTATTTATTCCTTCCAAAGTGTATCACCTCACACGTTTCAGGGTTAAATTCCATCTGCCACTTATCTGCCCATTTGACCATCCCATCTATATCTCCCTGTAGCCCAAGACACTCAACTTCACTGTTAACCACCCGGCAAATCTTTGTGCCATCCGCAAACTTACTAATCCTACCCCCCACATAGTCATCTATGTTGTTTATATAAATGACAAATAATAGGGGACTGAGCACAGATCCCTGTGGTACGCCACTGGACATTGGCTTCCAGTCACTAAAGCATCCTTCTGTCATCACCCTCTGCCTCCTACAATTAAGCCAATTTTGAATCCACCTTATCAAATTACCCTGTATCCCGTGTGCCTTTGCCTTCTTTAAAAATCTCCCATGTGGGATTTTGTCAAAGGCTTTGATGAAATCCATATAAACTACATCAATTGCACTACCCTCTTCTACACACCTGGTCACCTCCTCAAAAAATTCAATCAAAATTGTTATTGTTTTTACACATCTCCACACATTGTGCAGATATTTGCTCCTCAATTTCCCTCTGACTATCTGGGGTCTATAATAAACACCTAACAATATGGCTGCCCCTTTTTTATTCCTAAACTCTACCCATAAAGCTTCATTCGATGCCCCCTCCAAGATGTCATCCCTCCTTACTGCAGTAACTGACTCCTTAACTAATAATGCAATGCCTACTCCTCTTTTACCCCCACTCCTGTCTCGCCTGAAGATTCTATGTACCGGAATGTTGAGCTGTCAATCCTGCCCTTCCCTCAACCACATCTCAGTGATGGCTACTATATCACAATTCCACAAGTCAATCCTCACCCTTAACTCATCCGTTTTACCTGTAATACTCATGGCATTAAAGTAGAGGCCATCCAGCCTTGCCTTACTCTCTTGAAGCTTAATGCAGCTGTACTCCCTCTGACTTGATTGTTTTCCTGTATTATGATGTGTCCCTATTCTGCTAACATTGTGTGTCCCGTTCCTCTGCCGAATTAGTTTAAACTCCTCCCAACAGCACTAGCAAACCCACCCGCAAGGATGTTCGTCCCGCTCTGGTTCAGATGTAGACCATCCCGCATGTACAGGTCCCATCTTCCCCAGAAACGGTCCCAGTGATCTAGGAATCTAAAACCCTCCCTCCTGCACCAACTCTTAAGCCACGTATTCATCTACACTATTCTCCTATTTCTGAGCTCGCTATCATGTGGCACTGGGAGTAATCCAGAGATTACAACCCGAGAGGTCTTGCTTTTTAGTCTACTGCCTAACTCCCTGAATTCTTGATGCAAGATCTCATCCCTCTTTCTACCTATGACATTGGTACCAACATGTACCATGACCTCTGCCTTATCACCTTTCCACTTCAGGATGCCCTGCAGCCGTTCAGTGACATCCCGGAGCCTGGCACCAGGGAGGCAACATACCATCCTGGAGTCACGTTGACGGCCACAGTAACAAGCAATGAGCTGTAACTTCTGGTGGGGTGGCAATTGAGTTGGATTGTCATTCCGCTCGTAATTACTTACCTTGAAATCCAGCTGCTCCTATCTCACCCGACCTGCCAACAGAAAAGTGGCAAATGTAGTTCAATGCAGAGAATTGTGACGTGATTCATTTAGGCAGGAAGAATATGGAGAGACAGTATAAAATAAAGGGAGAAACTCTAAAGGAGGTGCAGGAACCGAGGGACCTGTGTATATGTGCGTAAGTCATTGAAGATGGCAGGGCACGTTGAGAGAGCAGTTAATAAAGCATATAGTATCTTAGGTATTATTAATAGGGGCATTGAGTACAAGACTAAGGAGGTCATGTTGAACTTGTACAAGGCATTAGTTAGGCCTCATCTGGAGTACTGCATCCAGTTCTGGGCGCCATAGCTGAGGAAGGATGTGAAAACACTGGAGAGAGTACAGAGGAGATTCAAAAGAAGGATTCCTGGGGTAACCAACTGTACCTGTGAGGGTAGATTGGAGAGGTTGGGACTGTTTTCCCCTGAGAAAAGAAGGCTGAGAGGAGGCTTGATAGAGGTTTTCAAGATCCTGAGGGGTATGAACAGGGTAAATAGTGAGAAACTGTTCCCACTTAAGAGAGCATCAAGAACTAGATGGCACAGATTCAAAATAATTGGCAAAAGGAGTAAAAATGAGGTGCGGAAAATTTTTTTCATCCAGAGGATAATTGGAATCTGGAACAAACTTCCTGAGAGGGTGTTGGAGGCAGGTTCAATCGAGGTATTCAAAAGGGAATTGGATTGCAATCTAAAAAGAGAGAACGTGCAGGTTACGGCGATAAGGCAGGGGAGTGGGACTAGGTAGAATGCTCTTTCAGAGAGCCAGTGCAGACTTGATGGGCCGAATGGCCTCCTTCTGCATGGTAAAGATTCTGTGATTCAGGCCGGGTGAGATCACTCCAGCGCGGCAGTTTCCCAAGGCCTACAGTCGAAGGTAAGGAAGCCACGTTCCATTTTATACGGCACAAGCTGCCATAAAGCAGATAAGTTTAAAGGTCCAGCCACTGAGAGCCCTGAAGAAGCCATGTCCTTTACGGAAGGAAACCTGCTGCCCTCACCTGGGCTGGCCTACATGTGACTCCAGGCCCACAGCAATGTGGTTGACTCTTAAAAATGCCCTCTGAACAAGGGCAGCTAGGGATGGGCAATAAATGCTGACCTAGCCAGCGATGCCCACATCTCATGAATGAATAAAAAAATGGTAAGGTAAGTGTATAAGGAAAGTGGGCAGGATTGGGGGGTAGTAGGGTAATCTGGGGTTGGGGGGAGTCAGGTGCTCTGGGAGGGGGAGTCGGGTGGTTGGGGGGTGGAGCGCAGTCAAGGGGGGAAGTTGCAGTCGGACAGTGGGTGAGTAGTTGGGGAGGAGTTGGGAGGGTGCAGTCAGATGGGTGCAGTTGGAGGGGAACAGTCAGGAGGTTGTAATCGGGGGTGTTTGGTTGGGGGGTGTGTGCAGTCAGGTGTGGGGGGGTGGGTGTGCTGTCCATGGTGGAGGGGGTGTGCAGTTGGAGGGTGTGCAGTTGGGGTGGGGTCAGTCAGGGGGGATGTAACCAGGGGTGGGGAGGGCAAGGGGTTGCAGCTGGGGGCGGTGTGCAGTCGGGGAGGTGCAGTTGGAGGGGGTACAGTAGAGGGTATGTAGTCGGGGGTTGCAGTCAGGTGGTTGTGCAGTTGGGGCCGGTGTGGTTAGTGTGGGGCCAGACAGGGGCTGCAGTCAGTGGGGGAGGGGGGTGGGGTGCAGTCAGGGGCTGGCAGACAGGGGCCTGCAGTAAGTGGGGGTGGGGGAAGGTGCAGTCGGGGGCTGGCAGACAGGGGGCTGCAGTAAGTGGGGATGGGGGGGTGCAGTCAGGGGGTGAAGTTGCGGGGGATGCAGTTGGGTGGTGTAGTTGGTGGGGGTGCAGAGAGGGGGGACATGGCCATGGGGGGCCGGGGGGGGCGGGGGGTGGGGGGGGGGAGGACTGGGGTGGGGTGTCATTGCAGATGTGTGCAGCCGGGGGGGTTTGTGCAGTTGGAGAGAGTGCAGTTGGGAGGGGGTGTGGCTGGGAGTGCAGTCAGTGGGTGTAGTCAGGAGAATGCAGTCGGGGGGTGATGTGCAGTCAGTGGGTGTAGTCAGGAGAATGCAGTCGGCGGGGTGATGTGCAGTCGGGGTGGTGTAGTTGGTGGGTGCGGTACAGTTTAGTCGGGTGGGGTACAGGCAAGGTAGTACAGTCGGGGGTTTGCAGTTGAGTGCTGCAATCAGAGGAGTGTACAGTTGGGTAGGTTATAGTCGGAGGGGGTGCAGTCAGGGAGGTAGAGTCAGCGGGGTGTTGTCTGAGGGTCCCATGTGGGTCGGGAGGTAGGGGCTTCCTGTAGCGGGGTAGGGGGTTAGTCAGGAGGCTAGTTGAGGGGATGGGGATACTGAGGGAGTCCCCTGGAAGTGTCATGTGGGTCTCGTGTTGGGTCGGGGTGGGGGTTGTAATCAGGGCGGGTGTGGGTAGTTGCGTGTCCCCTGGGAAGTTGGGGTAAGTCAGTACAATAGTTACTCAAAAGCTAGAAGTGGTTTTAATTCTTCTAACTTTGCCTGGCTGTAAGACAGTCAGTACCGACTGAAGTTTGCAATTTAAATCACATTTTCTGATGGGCAATTGCTGTGCAATCCTTACCTTGGAACTTCTCGGGGGAGGGGAAGGTTCCCAGCTCATCTTTGGGGTACCCCCCAGATACACTGCCCCGGAGCTCGAATGCTATGAGGGAAAGGACTTAGAAGGGAGGGAAGACTATTGGTGCTCACATTGGTACAGTGATATGTAACTATCACTTCAAAACAGCCACAGACAGCAGGGAACATGGTGTTCCAACTTTAACAGCTGCATCACTTAACATTAATATAATCTACTGCTAAAACTGTAAACAGGAACAGTTTAATTAGTGGATGGACTGAACAGACTTTAACAGTGCAGGGAAAATTAGCCAGCCTCACAAACCCACAGGGAAATCTAATATGTCATGCCACTGATATAGTCCTTTGGTTTCTGAGACACGTGTCCTAAGATCTACTGCAACTAGGATGCAGTTAGCACTTGTAGGTACCCCTCTTGAGAACAAGGGACATATTCTCCTCCCACTAAACACTAAGGTCCTGAGGATTTAGTACTACATTCAGATCTATCTTAAGGGGTTGTCTGCTAATTCACCCTGTTCCATCCTGTAAGGTACAAGGGGTTGAAACTTGTCCTATCAGCCTCCAGGTGTCTCTTCAACAGCCACAACTCTTCAAGGCCACCCCACCCTGGCCATCTCAAGTGTTCTCAGTGGAAGGTCAGCAGCCTTCCATCTTCCAAGCCGTAGCTACTGAGGAACCATCTCGTAGGAGCACGAGAATAGGTAAACAAGCACGCAGCAGAAACTGAGGGATTGTACCAAGACAGCTTGTAGGTAAGCAGCAGCCATGTAAGCAATTATTAAATCAACAATGGAATCAGTGGGAGCATAGGCAAAGGATTTTGCTTTGGGATACCTGTTGGTCTTCATAACCTTGTTGACACCCAGCTTGAGGGCATTAATATGATGGGTATGAGTACTGGGTCAAATGATAGGAGGGATTGTTGGTGCTGGACAGAGCGATTGATCAGGAGAATCTTTCCCCAACCATTTGCTGCCTAACAGTTCTGACACTCATTGTGATGCTGGCCATCTCTTCTGCTTCGTTGGGCCTCTTGACCCCTTCTTCACCTTCCTGCTCCACTTCTTCCTCATCAGGGATCTCCAAGGTAACTCCCTTTTATATAGCTAAATTGTGGAGCATGAAGCAAATATTGATGAAACTCTTTATGGCGTGTACCGGAGAACACATTCAGATTAGTTCAGACAACAGAACCATTGTTCTGGGAGACCAATGATTTGCTCAATGAGAAGTCTTGTTGATACTTGGCTTTCATTATATCAGCACACAGTGTCTATGCCTAGCTTCCTGACAGGAGTCTTGAGCCAGGTTATGAGAGGTATCAATAGTTTGGTTCAAACAGAATGGGTACCTGTCACTCGCCTCATTGACTCTGGGTACCCAGAATCACAGTGCGGCTTCTGTGCAGGACAGGGAACACTAGACAAGATCCTTGCAGCGCATTAAATTCAATAAAAGCCCTGCGAACACAATAAGGACCTCTATAAGATGTTCATTTACCTGACCAAGGTTTTTGACACAGTAAACCGGGAAGACCTGTGGAATGTTCTGTACAAATATGGCTGCCTTGGAATGATGATCATTGTAATTCACTCATTTCATAAAGGTATGCCGGGCAGCATGATGCAAAGTGATATGTCATTGGATGCCCTTCCTTTTACCAATGGCACCAAGCAAGGCTGTGTATTGGCTCCAGCTCTGTTTGCCATATACTTCTCAGCCATGTTCCAGTACGCAGTCAAAGATCTTGACACAGGAGTACACGTTCAATTCAGGACAGACAGCAACATGCAAAGGCTCAAAGCTTGCACCAAGGTTACTCAACAGCTGTTGAGTGAACTCTTGTTCGCAGATGACCGCACTCTCATAGCACACACTCTCGAGGACATTCAGCTGCTTTTTGATCACTATGTACCAGCCTCAGAACACTTTGGCCTGAAAATAAGTCTGAAGAAGACAGAGATCTTGTATCAACCAGCCCAGGGCCAAGACCCACAGTCACTATCAATAACATACCCCTCCGTTCAGTACAGAAGGTTTGCTATCTTGGGAGTATCCTCTCCAATAATACTTCACTGCATGACGCAATCAACAATTACCTGGCAAAAGCAAGCTCAGCGTTTGGCAAGCTCACTCGCAGACTTTGGAAAGAGCATGGAGTTTGTCTCAGAACAAAGACTGAAGTCTACCAGTCAGTGGTTCTTACATCACTTCTTTAGGGTGCGAGATTGGACAACCAGTCTTCTTTTTTCCCTTTGATGAACACTCATACATCGAAGTGACGGGGGAATCCATTACTAAGGACTGGTGCATAATGAAAACATCATGACTACTTCCAGGAAACTGGGAACAGATCTACGTGATTCACTGTCTGTGTTAATTGTACATCAATGATTTAGTTATATATACAGTTGGAGAACATTAATTCGGCTTTCACTTGAAGATATTTAAAGAGACACTTATTGATACTGTGGTGTGGTTGACTTCAGAGGTGTATGCTTGCAATGCTTCACTCTGTAAATAAATATAAGACTGAGTAAAGATTGGCTCCAGTACTATCCTTCACCTTCCGGAATAGAAAGCCTGCGGTCACAAATAAGTTGCACATTGAGAAAATAAAAGCCCCTCCTGTTCAGAAACAAAGCTGCTCATGGTGGGGAGCTCACAACATGCAGTCAATGCTGGCTTGTAATTACAGAAATCCAGCGATGCAGGAAAACCCCAGTGCTGTTTGTTCCTGTTTGTCTCACTCCACGGAGAAGTTCCAACTCTTTATGCACAGATACATGTCTTTTTCCCAGCTACGATGATGGGTGTCTGAAAACCAGCATGCTATAAAGCCTTCTGCACCATTACCTCCTTTTCCTTCTTCTTGCAGTTAGGGTTTCCAACCCTTTAGAAATGACCAGGAGTTTCCTGGTTTGGGGTTACTATACTGAACACTGCATCCAGATCAGCAATTTACATCTCGCTACAGTTTGCTCACATGAACAACTGGAACTTATGTGAAGCTCTGAAAATACTGACCAACTACTGGCAGCTGGTGGAAATTTAATTCAATTAATATATAAGGAATAGAAAGCTAATCTCAGTCATGGTGGCCATAAGACTATCACTGATTGTTGTAAAAACCCGTCAAGCTCACTAATGTCCTTTAGGGAAGGAAATCTGCCATCCTTACCTGGTCTGGCCTACATGTGACTCCAGACCCACAGCAATGTGGTTGACTCTGAACTGCCCTCTGAAATAGACTAGCAAGCCACTCAGGGCAAGAGCAATTAAGGGGGACTTCAATGCCCATCACCAAGAGTGACTCAGAAGCACCACTACTGACTGAGCTGGCTGAGACCTAAAGGACATAGTTGCGAGATTAGGTCTGTGGTAGGTGGTGAGGGAACCAACAAGAGGGTAAAACATGCCTGACTTCATATTCACTGTGGTAGAGTGGAGTGCTATGCACCTTTAAGAGAATGTAGTTAATTAACCACGTGACTATATTGACCAATCTCTACATAGCGTGGGCTACTTGGGTAACTGTAAGTCGAGAGCTGGAGGTGATTGAAGAAGTACACATGGTGTTAGTGTTCTGTTCTTAGTTCCAATAAACCACCAGTGTTTATTCAGTTAATCGGTCCCTCTGCCTATATTGTTTCAAGCACCAACTAATGTGTTAATATCAAGGGCGCAGCTAATGTCCACTGGGCAAAGTGAACCTGATAACCAAAAACATAAAAACTGGCGACAAGGGTAAACTGAATCAATTGACGGCAACCAGGAAAGCCACGGTAAGCCAGCTACGTTACTTCGCCACTACCTTGAAAGCTGTTTGAAAGCGCAGTCTCCTTAGTCATCGAGTATGCCACGGTTTGGCCATCTTGAACCATTCAATCCCGTTTCCGATGACCATTGAATGCCTAGTGTTCTTCTTTACCGCTAACGACATCACGGGGGAGGTCAAAAAGAGGGTAATTTTTTTATCCACATGCTGAAGTAACATGTATGGGCTGATCCGCAGCCTCACGTCACCTAACACTCCTGAAACGAAGACTTTTGACAAGTTAGTAAATATTGTAAAAAACCACCTGAAGCCAAAGCCATCAGTCACTATGCTGCGTTTTAAATTCAATTCAAGGAATAGGCTTCCAGGAGAGACAATCGCTGGCTATGTAGCTGCTTTAAAGGAATTAACGGAATATTGTGAGTTTGGAACTTCAATTAATGACATGTTGAGAGTCCGATTGATAGGTGGAACCGGGGACGATGCTATTCAAAAGCGATTGCTATCTGAAACTAGCCTGGACTTCAGTAAGGTATTAGAATTGGCAACGGCCATGGAGAGCACTGTTAGAGACTCGGAGTCAATAAAAGATACACAAAATGGCACCATCCATCTTGTAGTGCGGGAAGGACGGGTATCAAAAGGCGTGAAAATGTTGGATTCTGCAGAAAGGCAGGGAACGCCAACTCTGTATAGACCATTGAGGAACAACAGGACTACAGTGAAAACCCATGACACTAATGAGAGAAATGTACCCAGGCAGCCTGCAGTACAGAAATATCGAATGCTTTTTCTGCCACTGCAATGGTCACATAAGGCAGCACTGTCAAGATAGACTGAGGCAGCATTTTAAAAACAAAGGTAGAAATCACGAAGATAAAGGCAAAATACTACAGATGCTGGAAATTTGAAACAAGAACAAAAAATGCTGGAAAAACTCAGCAGGCCTGACAGCATCTGTGGAGAGAAAGACAGAGTTAATGTTTCGAGTCTGTATGACTCTTCTTCAGGTAGAAATCGCGAAATCTGTCTTGTTGAAGGACCAGAGGAAGCAGAATCTGATACCTATTCATTATAGAACATGAAAATGGGTAGAACTGAGCCAACCCAGGTAGTCATTAGAGTCAATGAAAAACCCGTCAAGATGGAGGTCGATACTGGGGCATCAATGTCTGCCATAGGAGAACATATGTTCAGATACTTGAATAAAGGAGTCCATCCTTTAAGTTTGGAACAATCTGACACTAAATAAAAAAAATATATGGGTGAAGATATAAGAGTGAAAGGGATATGTCAAGTCCTGGTGCAGTATGAGGATCAGTCTGCAAATTTATCCTTTATAGTAGTAGCTGGGGCAGAGCCCAGGTTAATTGGTCGCAACTGGCTCTAAAAGTTTAAATTGCAATGGGCAGAGATTTTTCAAATCAGAACAAGAAACTCACAGGAATTGTTACAAAAGTACACTTCCAATTTCAGTGACGAACCAAGAAGGATTTGTGGGCTACAAGCCAGAATCCACTTAGACCCTAACGCAACCCCCAGATTTATCAGAGCCAGACCAGTCCCTTATGCTCTAAGGGACAAGGTTGAGACCGAGATAAACAGGCTGGAAAGGTTGGGTATCTTACAACCAGTGCAATTTTCCGATTGGGCCATTCTGAAGCCAGATCAAAGAGTTCGCTTATGCTGTGACTATATGTTAACTGTAAACTGAGTAGCCAAACTTGATAGACACCTGATGCCAAAGATTGACAAATTATATTCGAAATTGGCAGGGGGCATCCCATATTCAAAACTCGACATGAGCCACGCCTACCAGCAAGTAGAGTTGGAAGAAGGCTCTAGGGAATTCATGACCATCAATATACATTGAGGATCGCATCAATCTACTAGACTATCCTTTGGGGTCTCATCGACGTGTGCTATTTTCCAGTGTGCCTTGGAAAATCTGCTTCAAGGACTGCCCCATGTCATTCTTTATCTGGATGATGTCTTAGTCATTGGACAAACTGACAAAGAACACTTGGCTAATCTGGAGGACGTGCTGAAACGCTTCTCACAAGTAGGGGTACGCTTGAAACGAGAAAAATGTCTCTTCCAAGCCAAAGAGTTAGTTTACTTGGGCCATAACACGCAGAACCTGCAACCCGTGGAAGTAAAGGTCAAGGCTATTCGCGAGGCACCTGCACCAAGAAACGTTACAGAATTAAAGACCTTCTTAGGCATGATAAACTACTATGGGTGATTTCTCTCAAATCTATCAACCATACTGGCTCCATTATATGCATTGCTTAAGAAAAACCATAAATGGATTTGGCAAGCTCCACACCAGAACACATTTCTGAAAGTAAAGAAATTGTTAAGATCATCAGCCCTACTGGTCCACTTTGACCCAAAGGAAGAATTGATTTTAACTTGCGATGCATCCCCTTATGGAGTAGGGGCTGTACTTCCACATCGGATGGTGGATGGCTCCGAACATCCCATTGGTTATACATCTCGCACGCTCAGTGCTGCAGAGCGATGATAATCTCAAATTGAGAAGGAGGGCTTGTCTGATGTGTTTGGTATTCGGAAATTCTATCAATACCTCCATGGTCACCATTTTCACATTATATCTGACCACAAGCCACTGCTGGGATTATTTGGAGAGGATAAGACGCTACCCCCCATCACATCTGCTCATATCCAGAGGTGGGCGCCGATATTGGCTGCTTACGAATACACTTTTATTCATCGATTGGGAAGCCAGATCACACAGGCTGACACACTGAGCCGCCTCCTCCCACCAGATAACAACGTGAAGGTTCCAATTCCCCAGGAACTTGTCCGAGTACTAAATTTTTTTGATTCCTCCCCTGTCCAGGACAAACAAATCCATGAGTGAACAAGCCGAGGTCCACTTTTATCTAACATCCTGGAGCAGGTCTTGAATGGATGGTTCAGGGGAGCCGAAGTCTGATAACATGAACAAAAACAAAAATACCTGGAAAAACTCAGCAGGTCTGTCAGCATCTGCGGATAGGAGCACAGTTAACGTTTCGAGTCCGAATGACCCTTCAACAGAACGGTTCTGATAACATGAAGCCCCCATTTCAATCGCAGATATGAGCTCACCTGCCAGGACGGCATATTGCTCTGGGGAGCAAGGGTTATCGTGCCTCCAAAAGGGCGAAGGCCATTAGTGGCCAAATTGTGTAGTGCTCACCCTGTCATTAGTAGAATGGAGATGCTTGAGCGCAGCTACTTCTGATGGCCAGGAGTGGACGTGGACATCGAAATCCTAGTCAAAAGTTTTCTTCAATGCCAACAGGTACAAAAGCTACCCACCTTGCACCACTGGGAATGGCCGGGGTGCCCATGGGTGCACCTCCATGTCGACCACGTGAGACCCTTCTTGGGCACAATGTTCCTTTTACTAATAGACGCCCGCCCCAAGTGGATGGATGTCTACAAAGTCCGGTCACCCACACCTGCTGCCACCATAGACCATTTGCGACAGAGTTTTGCAGTGCATGGGTTACCAGAGGTGCTCGTGTCAGACAACAGGAATTTACCAGCGGGGAGCTCCACAGGTTTACAACCCTCGACAGAATAACTCATACCAAAACCTCGCCTTACCATCCTACCTCTAATGGTTTGGCTGAGCGGGCAGTCCAAACTTTTAAGTCCAGGATGAAAAAGCTGGATGGGGATCCCATCAGCACCAGATTGTCACGGTTCCTGCTCGCATACTGGATAACACCGCGCACGATATTGCCCCCGCTGAATTACTATTGAAGAGACGTCTCCCCACCTGTCTAACTCTTATTGGGTCGAATTTAGGGGGAAGGGTGGACAGAAGCCAAGAGGCCCAGAAGGCTAGACATGATGGCCATAATCTTGAAAGAAACTTCATGGTGGGAGACACAGTTCTCGCGAAGAACTTTGGAGATGGGCCCAATTGGCAATTAGGCAAAGTGAGTACCGTGACAGGACCTCTCTCCCATAATGTATGGGTAAACAGCCGAATAATTAGACAACATGTGGATCATCTCCGGAGAAGAGAGACAGTCCCACAAGAAGGAATGCCAGCATCATTTGCGTTTGAATCTGCATCACACATGGAAGAAATGTCACACGAATTGGAAGCACCGGTGGGGCCTTTTTGACCTGAGAGGGTCGAATACAAAAACTTGCCCACTTCCACCGAAGAGCCTGGTGGACAGTTGACTCCTGAGAAGGGGGTCTCGGAAAAAACCAGCCGAGGCCATTGAGTTACGATGCTCGACACGCCCAAGGAAGCCTCCTGAGAGACTTAACTTGTAAATGGTTATTCATGTAAATAATTGGGATGTTGCGAAGCTTGTAAATTGTACTTTCAAGTAAAGGGGAAGGGATGTGGTAAAGTGAAGTGCTATGTACCTTTAAAAGAATGTAGGGTTAATTAACCACGTGTCTGGACTGACCAATCACTACACAGCACGGGCTACTTGGGTAACTGTAAGTCTAGACCTGGAGGCCCTTTAGGAAAGTACTTTCCTGGCCGGGCCTACATGTGTCTCCAGACCCACAGCAATGTGGTTGACTCTTAACTGCCCTCTGAAATGGCCTAGCAAGCCACTTAGTTGTAACAAACGCTAAAAAGTCACAAAAAAGGGATGAAACCAGACGGACCACCCTGCATCGACCTAGGCACCAGAAATGACAACAGCAATCTCAGCCCTGTCACCCCAGCAAAATCCTCCTCACTAAATCTGGGGGCTAGTGCCAAAATACAGAGAGCTGTCTCACAGACTAGTCAAGCAACAGCCTGATATAGTCATCCTCATGGAATCATACCCTACAGATAATGTCCCAGACACTACCATCACCATCCCTGGGTATGCCCTGTCCTACCAACAGGACAGACCCGGCAGAGGTGGCAGCACAGTGGTATACAATCAGGAGGGAGTTGCCCTGGGAGCCCTCAACATTGACTCTGGACCCCATTAAGTCTCATGGCATCGGGTCAAACATGGGCAAAGAAACCTTCTGCTGATTATCACGTACTGCCCTCCCTCAGCTGGTGAATTAGCGCTTCTCCATGTTGAACACCACTTGGAGGAAGCACTGAGGGTGGCAAGTGTGCAGAATATACTCTGGTTGGGGGGCTTCAATGTCCATCGCCAAGGGTGGCTCGGTAGCATCACTACTGACCGAGCTGGCCGAATCCTAAATGACATAGCTGCTAGACTGGGTCTGCGGCAGGTGGTGAGAGAACCAACAAGAGGGAAAACATACTTGACCTCACCCTCACCAATCTGCCTTCCGCAGAAACATCTGTTCATGACAGTATTGGTAGGAGTGACCACTGCACAGTCGTTGTGAATACGAAGTCCCACCTTCACATTGAAGATACCCTCCATCGTGTTGTGTGGCACTACCACCGTGCTAAATGGGATAGATTTTGAACAGATCTAGTAACTCAAGACTGGGCATCCATGAGGCACTGTGGGCCATCAGCAGCAGCAGAATTGTACTCGAACACAATCTGTAACTTCATGGCCCAGCATATCCCCCACTCTACCATCACCATCAAGCCAGGGGATCAACCCTGGCTCAATGAAGATTGCAGGAGGGCATGCCAGGAGCAGCACCAGGCCTAACTAAAAATGAGGTATCAGCCTGGTGAAGCTATAAAACAGGACTACTTGCGTGCCAAACAGTATAAGTAGCAAGTGATTGACGGGCTAAGCGATCCCACAACCAACTAATCAGATCTAAGCTCTGCAGTCCTGTCACATCCAGTTGTGAATGATGGTGGATAATTAAACAACTCACTGGAGGAGGAGGCTCGTCTAATACTCCCATCCTTACTGATGGAGGAGCCCAGCACATCAGTGCAAAAGATAAGGCTGAACCATTTGCTACGATCTTCAGCCAGAAGTGCCGAGTGGATGATCCATCTCGGTCTCCTCTGGAAGTCCCCAGCATCACAGATGCCGGTCTTCAGCCAATTCGATTCACTCCATGTGATATCAAGAAACGGCTGAAGGCATTGGATACTGCAAAGGTTATGGGACCTGACAATATTCCGGCAACAGTACTAAAGATTTGTGCTCCAGAACTTGCCGCGCCCCTAGCCAAGCTGTTCCAGTACAGCTACAACACTGGCATCTAACCGGCTATGTGGAAAATTGCCCAGGTATGTTCTGTACACAAAAAGCAGGACAACTCGAACCCGGCCAATTACTGTCCCATCAGTCTATTCACGATCATCAGTACAGTGATCGAAAGGGTCATCAACAGTGCTATCAAGCGGCACTTGCTTAGCAATAACCTGCTCACTGATGCCCAGTTTGGGTTCCGCCAGGGCCACCCACCTCCTGACCTCATTACAACCTTGGTTCAAACATGGACAAAAGAGCTGAACTCCTGACGTGAGTTGAGAGTGGCTGCCCTTGATATCAAGGCAGCATTTGACCAAGTGTGGCATCAAGGAGCCCTGGCAAAACTGGAGTCAAGGTGAATCGGGGGAAAACTCTCCTCTGGTTGGAGTCATACCGAGCACAAAGGCAGATGGTTGTGGCTGTTGGAGGTCAGTCATCTCAGCTCCAGGACATCACTGCAGGAGTTCCTCAGGGTAATGTCCTCGGCCCAACCATCTTCAGCTGCTTCATCAATGACCTTCCTTCCATCATAAGGTCAAAAGGGGGGATGTTCGCTGCTGATTGCACAATGTTCAGCACCATTTGCGACTCCTCACATAGTGAAGCAGTCCATGTCCAAATGCAACAAGACCTGGACAATATCCAGGCTTGGACTGACAAGTGGCAGGTAACATCCATGCCACACAAGTGCCAGGCAATGATCATCTCCAGCAAAGGAGAATCTAACCTTGATATTCAATGGCATTACCATCACTCAGTCTCCCATTATCAACATCCTGGGGGTTACCATTGACCAGAAACTGAACTGGAACATAAAATCAGCAGAAATAGGAACAGGAGTAGACCATTTGGCCCCTCGAGTCTATTCCACCATTCAATAAGATCATGGCTGATCTTCTTGTGTTTCGATCTCCATATTCTCACCTACCCCCGATAACCTTTGATTCCCTTGCCTAACAAGATCTATCTACCTCTGCCTTAAAAATATTCAATGAGCCCGCCACCACCGCCTTGTGAGGCAGAGAATTCCAAAGTCGCACAGCCCTTTGAGAGAAATAATTTCTTCTCCTCTCTGTCCTAAAAGGGCAGCTCCTAATTTTAAAACAGTGCCCCCCTAGTTCTGGCCTCACCCAGAAGAAGAAACATCCTTTCGACATCCACCTTGCCAAGGCCATTCAGGATCTTGTATACATCAATCAAATCACCCCTCACTCTTCTAAACTCCAGTGGAAATAAGCCCAGTCTGTCCAACCTTTCCTCATAAGACAACCCATTCATTCCAGGTATCAACCTAGTAGACAAAAATGCTGGGAAAACTCAGTAGGTCTGACAACATCTGTGGAGAGAGAAAAGCAAAGTTAACATTCAGGTTCGTATGACCCTTCTTCAGAGCTCTGCACTTTTATTTTCCATAATAACCTTTAATGTGGCACCTCATCAAATGCCTTCTGAAAATCCTAGTACAGTACATCTACAGGCTCCCGTTAATCCATCGCACATGTTACTCCTTCAAAAAACTGCAATAAATTGGTTAAACATGATTTTCCTTTCACAAAGCCATGGTGACCCTTCCTGATTCCCTTGAGCTCTTCTAAGTGCCCAGCTGTAACCTCTTTAATGATTGATTCTAACAACATCCCGCACGACAGACATCAAGCTAACTGGCCTATAAGTTTTGATTTTCTGCCTCCCTCCCCGAATAGAGAGATTATATTTGCTACCTTCCAGTCTGATGGAACCTTTCCGGAATCTAGCGAATTTAGGAAAATTAACACCAGCGCATCGACTACCTCATTAGCCACCTCTTTTAAGGCCCTAGGATGTAGTCCATCGGGACCTGGAGAATTGCCAACCCGCAACTCCATCAATTTGCTCAGTACTGTTTCCCTAGTAATTTCAATTTCACCAAGTTCCTCTCTCCCTTTCACCTCCTGATTTGCAGCTATTACTGGAATTTTTTGTATCCTCTATAGTGGATGCTGAAGCAAAATATTTGGTCATTTCTTCCACCATTTTCTTATTATCTACTATTAACTCCCCACTGTCACTCTCTGGAGTTCTAGAGGACCAACACTCACTTTACTTACTCTTATGCTTTTTAAATACCTGTAGAAAATCTTGCTATCCATTTTTACATTTCTAGCTAGCTTCTTCTCATACTCTAATTTCTTTCTCCTAGTTAACCTTTTAGTCATTCTCTGCCGTTCTTTATACTCAGATCAATCATTTGTCCTGCCACTCGTCTTTACAGAGTTGTATGCTTTTTCCTTAAGTTTGATGCTTTCCTTAACTTCTTTAGCTAGTTAACCACGGATGGTGGGTCCTCCCCTTGGAATTTTTCTTTCTAATACAAATGTGCTTATTCTAAATACTCTGAAATATCCCCTTCAATGTTTGCTACTGTTTCTCAATTGATCTATCCTCCAGCCTAATTTCCCAGTTCACTTCAGATAGCTCAGCTTTCATCCCCACATAGTTCCCATTATTTAAGTTTAAGATACTAGTCTTAGACTCACTCTTCTCCCTTTCAAACTGGGTGCAAAATTTAATTATTTTGTAGTCGCTGCTACCTAGGGGTGCCTTTACTCTGAGGTCATTAATCAATCCTGTCACATTATACAATACCAAGTCTAATATAACCTGCTCTCTGGTTGGTTCCAGAACATGCTGCTCCATGAAACTATCTCAAAAACATTATGAGAACTCCTCATCCAGGCTACCACTGCCAGTCTGATTTATCCAGTTTATATGTAAATTAAAATCACCCATGATCATTGCCGTCCCTTTTTCACAAGCACACAATATTTTCCCTCTAATACTTTGTCCTACACTGTGGCTACTGTTAGGGGGCCTGTAGACCACTCGCATAATGACTTTTTTCCCCGACTATTCCTCATCTCCACGCAAACTGATTCTACATCCTGATCTCCTGAACTAAGGTCATCTCTAACTATTGCACCAAAGCCCTCTTTGATTAATAGTGCTACCCCTCCACCTTTACCTAGCTTCCCATTCTACTTGAATGTCATGTACCCCTCAATGTTAAAGACCCAATTTTTGTCGTCCTGCAGCCACGTTTCTGTAATTGCTATCAGATCATATTTATTTACTTCAATGTGGGCCATCAATTCATTTACTTTGTTATTAATGCTATGTGCATTTAAATAGAGAGTCTTCAGTTTTGTCTTTTTTTTACCTTTGTAACATCTAATTTTGACTGTTGATGTATTCTTAAGTTTATTCTCTCTGTCCCTTCCTGCCATTTTCTGACCCTCATTTCTAATATTACTATTTTGCCCTCCTGTCTTGACTTTACACCTTGAATTGCTACTTCTACCCAAGCTTGATCCTTCTCCTCTCTTCTTTAGTTTAAAGCCCTCCCTCCTTCCCTAGTTATGTGATTTGCGAGGACACTGGTCCCAGCATGGTTCAGGTGTAAACCATCCCAACAGTACAGCCCCCACTTTCCCCCTTACTGATACCAGTGCCCCACAAACCAGAACCCACTTCCCCCACACCAGTCTTTGAACCACGCATTCATCTCTCTAATCTAATTTGCCCTATGCCAATTTGCACGTGTCTCAGGTAATAATCCATAATATTACCTTTGAGGTTCTGCTTCTTAATTTGGTACCTAGCTCCTTATACTGACTTTACAAAACCTCTTTCCTAGCTCTACCTATGTCATTGGTACGTACATGGGCCACAACAACAGGATCCTCCCCCTCCTACTGCAATTTCCTCTCTAGCCCTGAGCAGATGTCCTGAACTCTGGCACTGGGCAGGCAACACAGCCATCTGGACTCTCACTCTTTGCTGCAGAGAACAGTGTCAATCCCCCTCACTATATTATCCACTACCACCACTACATTCCTTTTTGCTCCCCCTGCTTGAACGGCTTCCTGTACCACAGTGCCATGGCCAGCCAGCTCATCCACCTTGCAGACTTCACTTTCATCCACACAGATTGTGAGCACCTCAAACCTGTTTGACAATTACAAAGTCTGAGGCTCCTCCAACACTCTCTGCTCGGTCCCATTACCTGCCTAACTGACAGTCACATCCTCCTGTCCCTCACTGCTGATCAAAACAGACGACCTCTTCTAAGAGGTGTGACTGTCTTCTGGAACAAAGTATCCAGGTATTTCTACACGTCCCTTATGTTGCGCAATGTCTGCATTTCAGCCTCCAGGTCAATAATCCTGATCCGGAATTCCTCAAGCTGCTTACACTTCCTGAAAACGTGTTTGTCATGGATCGCTTTGGCGTCCAAAAGCTCCCACATCTCACAGCTGCAACATAACACCTGCCCCGCCATTCTAACTTCGGTTATTCAGTTAATTTACATTAATTACTTTCTTCCTATGTATGCTACAATTTACTGTGTTTATTGAATGCTAGTACCACTGATAACTAAAGGTTATATGCTTCTCAACTACAAAGGTATGTGTTTTAGATGTTTATTAAATTACTTTATTTTTATTGTATTTTTAATTTTTATTGTTTTATTTTAATTTTAAAGTTTCCAAATTTTGGTTTATTATTTTAAAGTTTTAGTTCTTTTTATTTATAGATCTACCTGAACTCACTTGTCCTAAGCTGGCTTCTCACACACTGTCCCTTAGACTGAGCACTTACCGGCCAATCAACTTACTAGCTTCCTGTGACGTCACAGTTGCTTTCTTCTTTTTCCCCAACTGCAGCCTCACGGTAGCTGACACAGTGAAACAGTGCACTCCTCAGCTCCACTCCGACTCCCAGCGAGGTAGCCCACTCTTCAATCCCCAGCCTGAATTTATAGGCGCTCCTCAGCTCTTGACTGTCTTCCACAGGTCTGCTTCACTCCAACTCCCAGCAAGGGAGCCATATAAATATAAATATATAAGTGTCTAAATATAAATATAGCCATATAAATACTGTGGCTACAAGAGCAGGTCAGAGGCTAGGAATCCTGCGGTGAGGAACTCCCCTCCTGACCCCCCAAAGCCTGTCCACCATCTACAAGGCACAAGTGAAGAGTGTGATGGAATATTCTCCTCTTGCCTAGATGGGTGCAGCTCCCACAACACTCAGGAAGCTCGACACTGTCCAGGACTAAGCAGCCTGCTTGATTGACGCCCCATCCACAAACATTCACTCCCTCTACCAGCAACGCACAATGGCAGCTGTGTGTACCATCTACAAGATGCACTATAGGAATTCACAAAGGTTAAACAGCACTTTCCAAACCCACGACCGTTACCATCTAGAAGGACAGGGGGAGCAGACACGTGGGAACTTCACCACCTGGAAGATCTCCTCTAAGCCACTCACCATCCTGACTTTGAAATATATCGCCATTCCTTCATTGTCACTGGGTCACAATCCCGGAACTCCATCCGTAACAGCACTATGGGTGTACCTACAACACATGGACTGAACAGTTCAAGAAGGCAGCTCACCACCACCTTCGCAAGGACAATATGGAATGGGCAATAAATGCTGGCCTATCCAGCAATGCCAAATCCCATGAATGAATAAAAAAAGACATTTAGGGATGGGCAACAAATGCTGGCCTTGCAAGTGATGCCCACTTCCTTTGAAAGAGTAAAGGAACTCATAGCCTGGCATCAGGAATCAGAGAAGTTTAGGCTGCAACAATTTTAAAGTAATTTCCAGCCTTTTTCACAGAGTTAATCACCAGTTGTTGCTCAGTGCTGGCACCTGCAAGAAACTAACTGAGTCTGGGCCCCAAAATCAGGGGGTTCTCTGAAATCAAGGTGTCTCTGAAATCAGGGTGTTCTCTGAAATCAAGGTGTCTCTGAAATCAGGGGGTTCTCTGAAATCCAAGTGTCTGTGAAATCAGGGCGTTCTCTAAAATTGGGCTGTCCCAAAGGGCGATGAGACCATGAGATACTTCATCATTTGTGTCTATTCGGGTTATGACTAAAACTTCATTTCAAAGGGAATGGGATAAACATTTGTTCCTGTAATCAGATGTCATGTGACCAGGCATCACATGGTTAGATATCATGGGCTGAATCTTCGGCTCGGCAAGCGGGGGCGGGGCCCATTCGCCGAGGCGTAAAATGACGCGGGGTGATGTCGGGTGTGCTCCCGACATCACCACGAGTCATTTAGATTTTCAGTTCGGCGGGTGCGCAGCCGACTCGGCTGCATGCCCCCCTGAACTATCAAAGGCCTGTTAAGGCTATTAATTAACTAATTAAGGCTATTGAGAAAGCTGCCCGTCCAACCTTAAGGTTGGCGGGCAGGCGAAGAACCAGGCGACCTTCGTACTTTTCATGGCCTGAATCTTCGGCTCGGCGAGTGGGGGCGGGGCCCGCATGCCAAGGCGTAAAATGACGCACGGTGATGCCAGGCAGGCGTCCCTACGTCACCGCGCGTTATTTAGATTTTCAGTTCGACAGGCGAATTGTCAAAGGCCTATTAAGGCCATTTAAATATCAATTAAACTAATAAACTGAGCTGCCCGTCCAACCTTAATGTTGGCGGGCAGGTGAAGAACCCAGGCAGCCTTTGCATTTTTCATGGAACCTCATCCACGGGCGGGATGAGGTTTCATGAAGGGTTAATTAATTCAATAAATTTTTTCATTGATGTTCATTGACATGTCCTAGCTCATGTGACACTGTCTCATGAGGGGACATGTCATAAACTTTTTTCCTTTCTTTATTAAAATTTTGGGAACTTAAATTAATCTCCCTGAGACAGCTCTGTGCCTCAGGGAGATTTCTGTGCTCTTCCACACACATGCACAAAAGAGCGCAGGCCCTGACTCAGGGAGCACTCCCCCCCACCCGCGCAGGGAGCGCTCAGCGCTTCCAGGTGCACGTCACGCTGGGCGGGCCTTAATTGGACCGCCAATGTAAAATGACGGCACAGACCCAATCGGGAGCACCAATCGGGTCTGCGCCCGCCCCTGCTCGCCCCCGCACAACCCCCCCCAACAAGGGGGGGGGGGGGGGAATTCTCTCCCATATGCAACGATATATCACATGATCCAACCTCCAGGGATAGCTCCAACCTGAGTCGGCAACTGTACTTGCCACCTGTGTAGGTTTTTGCTGAATTCCTTGCTGCTCCTGTTCCTCTTCATCTAAGAATATCAAGAATAAGCACAGCAGATCACCCAGGTTCAGCAACTGTGAACAGGAAAAAAATTTAAAATATTGCAGTCCCCCACAAACTCTCCTTTTCAAAATATCTAACAGCCAAACATATCCAAAACAGCCAGAAAGCCTGTCCTAAAAGCATCCTTACAGTCTAAAACAATGAACTGAGGGTTAACCCCAATGGAGATGAGGGTGCCTTTAAGTATTACTTCTGTAAACCGCTTTCCTGATTGTTCCTGCGGCTTAAGGAGATGACCTGTGAGTGAACCTGGACACCAAATTCAGGAAAGGGCGAAGATTCAGGTGCAGGGTACTGATTTAAACAGTTCTGAATTTGTCACACGTAACCTCCTGAGATGCCTATATAGCACCTGGACCAATCTGGAGTCACTGATATATCAGAGATAATTCAAATACTTCTCTTTGTTTCTTAATTTCTTCTCTTTGTAGTTGACATTTAAGTAAAACATGCTGCAAGTTAACTTATTAGCCTGCTTATATCAACATAATAACATAAGACACCCACAAAGGTGTGACATGTAGATTATACAACAGCTACAATAGGTAAAATTAGAGTTGCTAAAATGTAACTGGCCAAATTCAAATTAGCTTGAATTTCCGGAACAGATCCTTTATTTGGTCTTTTTAAAAGGACTTAATGTATTTGATTTACTTGAGGTAATACTAAACATAGAATTCATGATGAAAACTCTATACCCATCTAATATTCTGCTTTCTCAGGAGCCATCTCTCTTGCCTGTCCTCTTTTTGTTCCTATCAAACAATTAAAAATCCAATAAATCCTCTAACTTAGTTTCAATGCACTTCAGAGTGGACGAGTAATGGTACCCTTGGGCAAGCATTGGGAGTTTTTTTTATTAATTCATGGGATTTTGGCATCACTGGCAAGGCCAACATTTATTGCCCATCCCTAACTGCCCTTGAAAAGGTGGTGATGTGCCATCTTCTTCAACGACTGCAGTCCTAATGGTGAAGGTACTCCCATAATGCTGTTGGGGAAAGAATTCCCGGCCTCACTTCCTGACTCCTCAAAGCTTCTCCACAACAAGGCACAAAACAAGAGTGTTATGGAATACTTTCCACTTGCCTGGATGAGTGCAGCTGCAACAACAATCAAGAAGTTCAGCATCAACTAGGACAAAGCAGCCCACTTGATTGATATCCTATCCTCTATCCTAAATATCCACTCCCTCCACCAGCTAGAAGGACAAAGGCAGCACACCTGGCTACAGTGTACATTATCTACAGGATGCACTGCTACAAGGCCTCTTTGGGAGCACCTCCCAAACACACCACTAGCTAGAAGGACAAGAGCAGTGTGTGTGCAGAAACACTATCACCACCAAGAGAGGCCAATGGAAAAAAATTCAGGTGAGACAAAATGGGCTGTGAACTCACTATTAACCATTTTATGGTATTACACAAAGTAAAGATCTGTCCAATGAACGCCAACAGCCTTACCATCTGAGATAATGCAGTTTTATTTACCCTCATTAAGGTCACTATACTGAAAATGCATGTTCCAGTTAAAGCTGTATACTCAACTTTCAGTTCAGTAACACCTTCTGGTGAGTGGGTATGTTATTGGGAATGTTCCTGCACAATAAACCATTCATATTCATCACATTGGATAACTTGTGCCGTATAATGGCACATCTATGTTGTATGCCATTGCCGTGGCAAAGAGAAGAAATTGTGATGTCGGTGACTCACGCCGATACTTGCGCCAATTGTTCAACACCCTGTAGTTCAAGACGCTAGCCAACTCAAGCAGAGTTTTTACTCTGTGTGAATATCAAGCTTCACACAGTAACACGACTCTGGATGGCAAGAAGAAACTGCCAAAACTGAGAGATTTTGAAAAATTAAAATTCTGAGAGCAATTTCAGCACTTCAAGGATCAGGCTCCATAGCCTTAATTGTGTTTCTCTTGATCCCTCAAGCTGGGAGTAATGTGAGGGCTATAAACCATATCAATACCAGGTCACTCACACCATGACTTTTCAGTCGAATGGGATGTGGCATGAATAATGGTAAATCTTGAAAATTGGAGATCACTGTTGATGGCAACAGTGGGCTGAGTGATGAGAGCAAAGTTTTATCAGTTTAGGCAAGAGTGTCAGCAGTGAAAATGTCCCAGAAAATTATAGTACAATGCAACTAAGGGCATAATTCACTCATTCCATTATTTCCTGGCACTTTTATGCATTAATAATGGTGCACCCTACTAACACAAGTTTCCAACAAATTTAGGTCCTTCTGACCTTCCAAAGTATCGTTATTAAAATAAATTATTGATCAAGAATAATGGATTTTGAGTTTTACCAAGGAATGTGGAGCTAAAAAGATACCAACAGCTTCTTTAAAAATTAAAGTATATTTTGCAACTAACAAAGAAATGATTTATAATTCATATATTTAAATAGACAGGATTCTTTTCCACATGTTGTTCAAATGATTAATCCATATCTCGTGCATTTTTAATATGTCTCTATGACATCAGCCTTCTAAACATTTGATGTTTAGCTTTAAAATGTGCACATAAGCAACAATTATACACTATATTCAGTAACAAAAAGATGGCAATGATTCTTTACTCCAAGACTGTACCAACATCCTATACAAACATACAGGGCAGAATTTTTACCTTTGGATCTGCTCACAACAAGTAGGTCAGTAGCAGTCCAAGAGCCTGAAAGACAATGGAGTGGGCTTTGCTGCAGCTTTTTAATTCAGCAATAGCATTAGCATCCTGCTTCCGACCAACAGAGTGGGCAGGTGTGAACACGGACTGTACCTGACTGATCAAGCCTCACTATTAAAAGGGACCCCATCAGGATTTAAAATCGATCCATTCTGCAATTCAGTCAGGGTAGAGACGGTGAACTGAACTGATGGAGTGAGAAGGTTGTCCATGGTTCTCAGAGGCATCCCTGGAGATAATGCTGCAGGCTATGAGGGCCCACTCAAAAATATTCTTGGCGGAAGGGATGAAGAGGTCAGCCTCTTAAGAGCAAGCAGGCATGGCTGGAAGTTGGGGAGGAGTTGAGCAGCATGAGTGTGCAGGGAAGGAAAGGTGAGGGACATGCCAACCCCCTCACTCCAACACACCTTGCAGCTCTACTCATTCCTCTCTCGAGGTACTTCCTCACATCTCTATTTGAACAGCCACCACTGACACTCATCTTATTGCCATCTCCCTTCCCTCACAGCCACCCTCACAAATGTTGTGATTCCATCCTCTCAAAACATTCCATTCCCCACCCACCCACCCCACCCCACCTCATAACTCTCTTCTTTCTCTCATTGCAGGAGAAGAGAGCACAGAACACCAGGGAGAAGCAGAAAACCAGGGTGGCCCTGCAGTCAACACCAGTCTGATCACTGCAGAGGAAGAGACAATGGGAATGGCAGAGTGCATGATCATTGGAGATGGAGAGATGCAGGTCTCCCAGTTACCTGGTAAATATCGCACAGCCACATGGCACACAACAGTCCCGTGTGTTAACTTGATGTCAGCAGTAACTGAAGTATGATCATCTGCACAATGGTGACTTTGAATCCTTTCATGTTATCAGTTCTAATCAGACCTTTCAGCTTCCACAGGTCCATCAAGTCACGTGGGAGCTCATACAGGAATAGGCCGAGGAGACGGTAGTTGTGGTTGAGCGCCCGGAGGAATCACTGTCAATCTGACTCGTGTGCGCCTTCCACCAGCTCAGTTACACACACCTTGGTGAGGCCGTAAATTTTGCTGTCACGTGGTGAAGTGCATATCACAAATAAGCCAGAGCATGTGCTCGAGGCAGGGACAGCAGTGGAGAGACTACATCAGAAGGTGCATGACCCTCCAAACTCAGTTCAGCAGGACACAGATGCTGAGGCTCCGGGGTGATCAGCAAAGAGAATGTGTCTGGAGCAATTACAGAAAATGTGTGAGGTTCTGTCAACATTTCTAGAGACACTGTGCATTATCAAAGAATTATTTGAGGAGTGTGTCTTCACCATAAGTGCCATGATGTCTCAGGTTTTGTGCTGATCTCCTCCTCCATGGAAAGTATGGCCACTTGCAAGGAACATTAGGCATGGTAGACAACTGAGGGCACGTTGACCCTCACCAATGGTTTGTATACTTCATCTGCCAGTTTAAATAGAATGGAGGAAAGCCTCACCTTGGCCATGTAGAACCTTGCCCTTGGCTAGGAAGAGGAGCTGAATTGTGCTCTGTTATAAATCCATAGCGGGCATCTCTAGCAACTGGGTGAGTGGCCACATCATATTCCTCATCCCCTTCCTTCTGTCCCTCTTATAGTTCCTCCTCTTCCTCTTCCTCTTCGAGGATGCAGAGCAATCCTCAGCTTCCTGCTCCTGCTGCTCCAGCCTTCCTTGCACCATTATGTTGTGTGAGGTGTAGCACACCATTATAATTGTGGTCACCTTTGCTGGTGCATACTGAAGGGCATGCCAAGATCTGCCCAGGCACCTTAATTGACGGCCTTGGCAAGCCTGGCATCAGGCATTTGTGAGCAGCAAATTGTGAAATCCTGCACATTAATTAGCCAGCCAGCGTGAAATCGAAGACAGGGCCTGATCGAGGGCAGCAGTCAGCTTAGCAGTCACTGCCGGGCCTGCCCACCACGCCCACCCGCCAAAGTAATAATCCTGCCCTCAGAGTTGTGGTGACTTTTACTGCCACCAGGTTCAGTTGGAAATAGGTATTGTTCCAGGAGGCTGTCGATGTCAGAAACCAGCTACCAGGAAAGTAAGAGCTTCCTGAGGCACTGCTGCTCAATCATGTCCAGAAATCTAGTCCTTTGCTTGTATACCCTGCATTAAGTGTATCGGCCTCCTGTGAGCTAGGGCTCTGTGCTCATCCCTCTGTGCTGTGACAGGTGGTTAAGGGGAAAGGCAGCTGTGCTCCTGCTGCAGGTGGTGTTGCTGCTGCCGCCTCCTCTTGAGGTCTGAGGTAGTGCTGCACAAACGGCTTCTGTGCTGCTGAGGTGGCTGGCAGCAGGGAAGTGCAGATCAAATAAAGATAGCTGGAATGTCCTCCAAAGTGTTGAAAATCACCTCTAAAGCAGTGGAAACACACTCTCACAACAAGTCCGGTGAGCAAAAACCTTGTACTGAGTCAAAGAAGCGGCCGTCATACTTCAGTATTTAAAGGCTTTCTAGCCTGTCAATTTGACAGCCCCGTTAATGCACATTGTGCTCTCACCTGTTGACCTTGGCACCCAGGAAACTCATGGGCTGGCAGTTAAAGCCAAAATCCTGGGTAAAATCTTCCGTCAATTGGCTTTTTACATATTTAAACCACCAGCCTACTGGTTCCACAGAGGTTTCTCTGCACGTCGTTCGGAACATGCTCCAGTTAAATACAGAATCAGTGAATTCTTGACATGTCAGCATGTCCCATGCTTGCAGGTTAAAATGTCATCTATAGTGCAAGTGGAGGAAATTGTATATTCACCGTAGCAAAGGGGACAAATATCAGTGATTGAGACTCTGGGGTTTACTTGCTTTACATCTAGACAGACACAGCTGCTTGCTTAACCATGTGCATCTGGAAAAATATATATACTTCTCTCGTGTGAATGGTGTACAGCCCAAGCATGACGCCTGTCTGACAGGCATATAAATGCAATTTTTATTTGTGGTGGCATTTGAAATATTGCGATGATTTTCCTTGGGGTCTTGATGCTGAACATTATGAAGCAGAACCAGAGATATTACTGCAGAATATTTTATTACCCCGGGTATTTTTTGAGTAAATTTTTTTTTTTAAACGATGGAGTTTTGAGACTTAGCACAGAAGCACAGTCCTCTTAGTGTAAACCAGATGAATCCAAATTCCAAACTGGTAGCAATCCTGTCATACTATTTCCTTCTTCTGAGTGTGCAGCTACATGCATCATTATTGCAGGTCACATCAAGGCAGTGAAATTCAGGTCTGTAGTGCTGATCATGCTGGGAGCTATGGAAGTCATGAAGGTCTGAAATAGCCATGCTCCCAGACACTTCTGCCAATGACTCTACGCCACTCCATGCTATGTAGCGGGTTATGTCCTGTGGCTCCCAGAAGTTCAAAATCATTTTTTTTCTTATTTATCATGGGATGTGGGTGTCGCTGGCTAGGCCAGCGTTTATTGCCCAGCCCTAATTGCCCCTGAGAAGGTGGTGGCGTGCTGCCTTCTTGAACCGCTACAGTCCATGTATTGTAGGAACACCCATCGTGCTGTTAGGAAGGGAGTTCCAGGATTTCAGTATCAGTGAAGGAACAGTGACATAGTTCCAAGTCAGGGTGATGAGTGGCTTGAAGGGGAACTTGCAGGTGGTGGTGTTCCAATGTATTTGCTGTCCTTGTCCTTCTAGGTAGTAGAGGTTACTGGTTTGGAAGGTGCTGTCAAAGGAGCCTCAGTAAGTTGCTGCAGTGCATCTTGCAGATAGTACACAATACTACCACTGTACACTGTGGTGGATGGGATGCCAATCAAGTAGGCTTTTGTCTGGGACGGTGTTGAGCTTCTTGAGTGTTGTGGGAGGTGCACTCATCCAGGCAAGTGGTGAGTATTCCATCACACTCCTGACTTGTGCCTTGTAGATGGTGGAGAGGCATTGGGGAGTCAGGAGGTCAGTTACTCTTCACATAATTCCTAGCTACTGACCTGCTCTTGTAGCTATAGCATTTACTTGGCCGGTGCAGTTCAGTTTCTGATCAAAGGTAACCCCCAGGATGTTGATAGTAGGGAATTCAGTGATGGTAATGCCATTGAACGCCAAGGGGAATTTGTTAGATTCTCTCTTGTTGGAGAATTTTACACAAATACTGGAGTTTCCATCTAGGGTATTTTTCCAGATCTCCATGTGCTGGGGGATGATACATTGTTGCTTTTGTACATTGACTGTAGTGCAGTGGTGGGTTATGAGTATATATATATATACATATGCCTGACAATATAATCCCTAAATCATATTGGAATTACATAACAATATAACAGGGGCTGGCGCATGGGTGGCATGCATGCACCAGCAGTTGGAGTAGAGGCTCTAACATGATATCAAACAGCTGTTCTGGCTGAATTGACACTTGTTTCTCTAACTTGGTCTGCACTTGTGCATCAATTTACTCTGTTAGCCACTCACAGGTCAACAAGAGCTCAGCAGCACAACGGTTCCCCCAACTATCACTATTTAAAGGTTCGCTATTTAAACCATCTTGCTTTTGATGTAGTTCTACTTAAATAAAGTTAGTGGAACTACTGCGGCTTGTGTTTGGAGATGTTTTGGATAACTGCTACATGCATAAGAACATAAGAAATAGGAACAGTAGTAGACCATTCGGCCCCTCGAGCCTGCTCCGCCATTCACTAAGACCCATTTATGCATGCTCTCTGCTTTCTGCCAGACAGCCAATCTTCTATCCATGCTAATATGTTACCCCCTACACTATGTGCTTTTATTTTCCGTAATAACCTTTGATGTGGCAACTTATCAAATGCCTTCTGGAAATTCTAGTACAGTACGTTTACAGGCTCCCCTTTATCCACTGTGCATGTTACTCGTCCAAAAAACTCCAATAAATTGGTTAAACATGATTTTCCTTTCTCAAAACCATGCTGACTCTTCCCTATTGCCTTGAGCTCTTCTAAGTGTCCAGTTGTAACCTCTTTAGTGATTGATTCTAATAACTTCCCCACGATAGATGTCAAGCTAACTAGCCTATAGTTTCCTTCTTCTGCCTCCTTCCCTTCTTGAATAAAAGGGTTATATCTGCTACTTTCCAATCTAATGGAACCTTTCCAGAATCTAGCGAATTTTGGAAAATTAACACCAGCATATTGACTAACTCATTTTAAGACCATAGGATGTAGTCCATCGAGACCCAGAGAATTGCCAACCTGGAGCTCCATCAATTTGCTCAGTACAGTTTCCCCAATGATTTCAATTTCACCAAGTTCTTTTCTCCCATTCACCTCCCGATTTGCAGCTATTACTAGAATGTTTTTTGTATCATCTATAGTGAACTCAGAAGCAAACTATTTGTTCATTTCCTCCGTCATTTTCTTATTATCTACTATTAACTCCCCACTGTCACTCTCTACAGGACCGACACTCACTTTACTTACTCTTTTCCTTTTTAAATACCTATAGAAGCTCTTGCTATCCGTTCTTACATTTCTAGCTAGCTTCTCTCATATTCTAATTTCTTTCTCCTGACTAACCTTTTAGTCATTCTCTGTTGTTTTTTATATTCTGTCCAATCATCTGTCCTGCCGCTCACCTTTGTGAAGTTGTATGCGGTTACCTTAAGTTTGATGCTTTCCTTAACTTCTTTAGTTAACCATGGATAGTGGGTCCTCCCCTTAGAATTTTTCTTTATAATACAGATGTGCTTATTCTGAATACTTTGAAATATACCCTTAAATGTCTGCCGCTGCTTCTCTATTGATCTATCCTCTAGCCTAGTTTCCCAGTTCATTTCAGCTAGCTCAGCTTTCACTCCCACATATTTAATCACCCCCACTTATTTAAGTTTAAGATACTAGTATAAGACCCATTCTTCTCCCTTTCAAACTGGATGTAAAGTTCAATAATATTGTGGTCACTGCTACCTTGGGATGCCTTTGCTATGAGGTCATTAATTAATCCTGTCATGTTACACAATACCAAGTCTAATATAGCCTGCTCTCTGGTTGGTTCCAGAATATGCTGCTCTAAGAAACTATCTCAAAAGTATTCTAAGAACTCCTCATCCAGGCTACTACTGCCAACCTGATTTTTCCAGCTTATGTGTAGATTAAAATCACCCATAATTATTGCTGTCCCTTCATCACAAGCACACAATATTTTCTCTTGAATTCTTTGTCTTATACTGTGGCTACTGTTAGGGGGCCTGCAGACCACTCCTACTAATGACTTTGTCCCCCTACTATTCCTCATCACCGCCAAATCGATTCCACATCCTGATCTCCTGAACCAAGGTCATCTCTAACTATTGCACCAATGCCCTCTTTAATTAACAGTGCTACCCCCGCACCTTTACCTAGCTTCCTATTCTTCTTGAATGTCATGTACCCCTCAATATTAAGGCCCTAATCTTTGTCGTCCTGCAGCCACGTCTCCGTAATTGCTATCAGATCATATTTATTTACTTCAAAGTGGGCCATCAATTCATTTACTTTGTTACAAATGCTCCATGCATTTAGATAGAGACCATTCAGTTTTGTCTTTTTGTTACCTTTGTAACACCTATCTTGACTGTTGATGTACTCTTAGGTTTATCTCTCTGTCCCTTCCTGCCATTTTCTGACCCTCATTTCTCACATTACTATTTTGCTCTCCTGTCTTGACTCTACACCTTGAATTTCTACCTCTGCCCAAGCTTGATCCTTTACTCCTCTTGTTTAGTTTGAAGCCCTCTCTACTTCCCTAGTTATGCGATTTGCGAGGGCACTAGTCTCAGCACAGTTCATGTGTAAACCTTCCCAAGGGTACAGCCCCCACTTTCTCTAATACTGATGCCAGTGCCCAACAAACCAGAACCCACTTCTCCTACACCAGTCTTTGAACCACGCTTTTGTTTCTCTAATCTTATTTGCACTCTGCCAATTTGCATGTGGCTCAGGTAATAATCCAGGGATTATTACCTTTGAGGTTCTGCTTCTTAATTTGGTACCCAGCTTCCCATACTGACTTTGCAGAACCTCTTTCCTAGCTCTACCTATGCTGTTGGTACCTACATGGACCACAACAACTGGATCCACCCCCTTCCACTGCAAGTTCCTCTCCAGCTCTGAGCAGATGTCCTGAACCCTGGCACTGGGCAGGAAACATAGCCATCTGGACTCTCGCTCTTTGCTGCAGAGAACAGTGTCAATCCCCCTCATTATACTATCTCCTACTACCACTACATACCTTTTTGCTCCCCTAGCTTGAACGGCTTCCTGTACCACAGTGCCATGGCCAGCTAGCTCATCCACCTAGCAGACTTTGCTTTCATTCACACAGATTGTGAGCACCTCAAACCTGTTTGACAATTGCAAAGTCTGAGGCTCCTCCACTATTGTCTGCTCGGCCCCATTACCTGCCTCACTGACAGTCACATCCTCCTGTCCCTCACTGCTGACCAAAACAGGTGACCCTCTTCTAAGAGGTGTGACTGTCTTCTTGAACAAAATATTCAGGTATTTCTACCCCTCCCTTATGTTGCGCAGCGTCTGCATTTCGGCTTCCAGATCCATAATCCTGATGGAATTCCTCAAGCTGCTTACACTTCCTGCAAACGTGTTTGTCATGGATCGCCTTGGCGTCCAAAAGCTCCCAAATCCACAGCGGCAAAGCATTGCCTGCCCCACCATTCCGACTTATGTTATTTAGTTACTTTACTTTAATTACTTCCTTCCTATGTATGCTACTGTGTTTATTGAATGCTAGTACCACTGACAACTAAAGGTTATATGCTTCTTAACTACAAAGGTATGTGTTTTAGATGTTTATTTAAATTACTTTATTTTGATCGCTTTTTTATCTTTATTGTTTTATTTTAATTTTAAAGTTTCCAAATTTTGGTTTATTATTTTAAAGTTTTAGTTCTTTTCATTTATAGATCTACCTGAACTCGCCTGTCCTAAGCTGGTTTCTCACACAACGGGGCAGAATTTTACCCTTGGTGGGCGAGCGGGCGCCACCAGCTTGGCGGCGGGTGGGCGGCCGAACCCCACCGCTGAAACGGGCCCCGCCGCCATTTTGAGTGGGCGGGCCCATTAAGGCTGATGGACATGTCCCAACTCACATGAGGCGCGCCTGCACACGCCCACTCCTGAACTTCCCCCCCAACGGGGGGAAAATTCTTCCCATGGAGAAATAAGGACTGGTTCTAAGGGACAAAAGCTGCCCCCTGTGCATGTGATTCATGAGCAATTTGTACCCCCACCCCCACCTCAATTGGCTCCTGACCATGTAAGGACACCACAAATATAAGAGCAATGGGGCCACCAGGAACATTATGAAACAGACCATCTTCATGTTCAAGCAATGCATTTGATGCATCAATGATTCAGGGAGAGTCTTCCGATTCACATCGGAGTGGGTATCCTGCTGCATCCTCCATAACATCACCAACATGATGGCACCAGCAATTACCACCAGGAATCGTAAGGTCACTGCCACTTCTCCCAGAGTGGCACCTAAACAATCCTAGCAATCTGTTAAAGGAAAGATTGTACAGCAAGAAATCTACAGTCACATCATCTGCAGGTTGACCTCATGCCATGTAGCAGGATGAATATGAGGTGGGAGTTGAGAAAGGACATGAGGCAGTAGTATACTCTCATCTTGAATGCTCTCAGTGATGCCAGATGCTACATGTTCTAGCCAGCCCAGTGATGCAGAGCTCTCTCTCCTCCATCAAGCTTAGGCATGAGGCATGCTTGACCCCCACTGGTTCCCTGGAGGTATGTGGAGGCAGCGAGAGGTGGGTATGAGCTGGCAGCATTGGAAGTTATGTGAGGATGAGGTGGAGTATATGAATATCAGGCATGAGTCCTGATTGTCAGGTAAGTTGGCAGTAAGAGATGCGATGTGCAGATGCATTCACTGACCTTGACCATCTGCATGAGGTCATTAAGCTTTTTCTGGGATGCTGCCAGGCCATCAGGGCCAGGCTCCGGGCATTGACCTCCCTGGCTACCTGCACCCGTTCTCTTTGGAGAGCTGTCCTTGAGGGCTTCCTGACCCTGCAGATTATGTGTAGGTAATTAAAGTATACACCAAATTGCCTCAACATGTCTCATGTTTCAGGAATTTTTGAACATGAGTAGTCAATTAAGGTTTGTATCGTTATCCTAGTCGTGTCAGATGTAAGATAGTAACTTAAAATTCTTTTTTAGTTAATGCCACCATGAATTTTGTAGGCAGCCCATCACAATCCCAGAGCCAAGAAAACCAAAACCAAATGAATGGTATAATGAACTTTACTTTATACTAAAGTATCATGAACTTTACATTGCAGCTCGATATGGATGCATCATACGAGCACAAGGATTGTCATAGGGAGACATGATGAGCTTCATAGCACCTTAAAGCTAGTCAAAGATCACACATCTCATATTTTGATAATGGGTCCAAAGTATTTAAATTTTACTATAATATATACAGGCCTGACATTGCTACTGATTGTATCTTGCACAACATGGCTCTACTGTGGAGAAAGCATCTGTTAACATACTGAGACAATTGTATTAAACCATACAAGCCATCCGTGAAACCGTGCATGTCCTCCGCAAGTGAAGTATCACCTGAGCCAATGATGATTTTAATGACTTCAGAGGATGTAGTGGCATTCATTATGGTGGTGGGGAGAAGCGATTGTTGCACTGAGTCTCCTTATGTGTACAAATTAATCTAGCAAATACAGGGAGAGAAAAACAATGACCTTGAGAAAACAATATTGAGTCAACATTTTTGTAGACCTATTAATCACTTGTTACAGGTTTGTCGTCACAGATGCATGCAGTGTCATGATTAAACACACTAAGCGAACTGGCATACTCCTGCTCGGAATTCCTATCTTCTTATGGTATCTTATAGTTTCTCATAACAGTAAGGTTTCTGAAATGTGCATTCAGCAACCAACCTATTACAGTAACTGTGGCATTACTAGGAGGAGAAGGTGAACAGGTTAAAACCCTTTTTTATACAGAGGCTGTTTTTTTAATAAAATGCCAGCAGGTCACTTACCTGAAGAAAGGAATTGGTCCTTATCACATTACAAAAATGAACCATCTTTGGTAAATGTAACAATAGGACAGACCTTTTAGATAATTCCCGTTAATGGAATGATGAGGTGAGCTCATAGTGGCTGGAGCAGAGATTATAGTTCTGTTTCTTTGTGAAAGGGGTTGGACTTCCTAAGAGCTGTCAAAATTTAAGAGAAAGTTAGGAGAAGGAATCAGTCAGTGCCTCATCAGTATGGGCTTTAACATGGCTTTTAGGGAATAGCAATTTATCAGTGAAAAGCTAGGTGACAAAAATTGGTTCCCACACAGAATTTGTAACTCCAAATCATACAGTGCCTTGTAATGGAGTAATGCATAAGACTGCTGTCAAGTGAGTGATATTGAAAAAGCATGGATCAAGCTCAATTGTATTTTTGGAGAGGAATTGTTGCATTCAACACGTTGCTGGCTGAACATGATAGAGGCCCCCATTAAGAACAGGAGGTCATCCATGTTGTTGCTATAAGAAGCAATTTACATTTAATGCCCTTGGGGCTCCGAATGCTAATTTTAACCAAAGCCTGAATGGGGAAATAGCAAGGTGGGCATCCCAGATCAGAAGAGACCCATACTGTACTCCTCCAGGTCCCACAAGAAAGTCTAGACATCTTTCTTCCCATCCCTACAACTTAACCTTGTTGCCAACAATTGTGCCATTGGTGCCAGCCAGAAATCTGCTTCCAGTTGCTGCTTCCCCAGGCAGGCAGCTAACTGATGTTGTACAAGTGAGGCTCAGGAGATAAAAATGCCTATGCCACATACTGCCAATATGGTGGGACGGTTTGACACTTACCTCACATTCCCTCTCCACCTGATTCCCACTCCCAATTAAAATCAAGGTTGCGCTGTTCTCTTAGTAAAGCTTTAGTGGAGCCCTTCGTTCAGGGGGATTCGCTTTTACTCACATGTTTGTTGAAGCAAATGAAAGGCTACAAGATTAATACTTCTCCTTAAACAGCTCTTCCTTCCTTGCCTGAAGCTGCTTATTCCTTACTATAATACCGTTCCACACTCATTGTGCAACCACTCACAACATCTTTTAATTCACATAACATAGACAACATGGCGTAGACATTTAATCACTAAGCTATTTAACCACATAGGACATCATCACCCAACCTGATCTTGCACTAACCCAACATTGGCAACAACAACTTGCATTTATCTAGCACCTTGAACATAGTAAGCTGTTCCAAATACTTCAAAGGAATGGTTATGAAACAAAATTTGATACCAAGCCACATAAGGAGATATTAGGACAGATAACCAAAAACTTGGTCAAAAAGATACATTTTAAGGAGCAGCTTAAAGCTGGAGAGCTAGTGAGATGGAGAGGTTTAGGAAGGGATCTCCAGAGCTTTTATCCTTGGAAGCTGAAGGCTCAGTGGCCAATGTTGGAGCAGTTAAAATTGGAGATGCGCAAGGAGACCCAAATTGGAGACGCACAGGAACTCAAAGGGTTGTTGGACTGGAGGAGTTATGGAGATAGGGTGGGGAGAATGAGAATTTTTAAATTGAGGCCGGACCAGGAACCAGTGTAAGTCAGTGAGCACATCTGTGATGGGTGGACGAGACTTTGTGCGAGTTTGGATATGGGCAACAGAGTTAGGATCTGCTCAGCTCAACTACTCACTGGATGAACTCACTGAGCCACAGGAGATGCTCAGGGTGAGTGAATTAAAAATATATTGTTTTGAAAACATGCTTATGTTAAATATTGATTTTTAACTCATTGGCTGGACTTTTAAAAAAAGACAGTTTTTGTTGTAACAAGAGAATGACTCCCATCAAGATGGCCATATTTAATTTACATTACCATACATCCCACAGATAGCCAGTCTACAAAACTCAGTACAGACAATGACACCCCCTGGGAATTATAAACAAGCCTCTTCCTGTCTTGTCAAAGACATCTGTGGCAACAATGTACATTATTCAGTAATTGGAAACAAACCATTCTAAGATTAATTGCTTGGACAAAATACCTTGGGCGGAATCGTCCCAGATTTGCACAAAGTGCGGGAAAAAGAACGTTTTACTCGCGTACCACAATGGCAGCTTTTCACGTTGTATTGTCCCAATCCCGCCTCAATAATTACCCATTCTTGGGAAACACGCCATTTCACTGGCGGGTGACCTCTGATTCGCCCACCATGTGGTCACCTCACAGCTTCCTCACATCGGGCGCCATATGTAAAGTGTAGCCACAAGCACACCTCTCAGTGCTTCCAGCCCAGGACTGCTGCAAAGATGACCTGGCCCCAAAAGGCAAGAAGACTTCAGCCCCCCAAATCAGTGACGCATCCCTGGGATGACCTCTGGACACCATTGGAGCCTGCCGCAATGTCTTCTATCCCCGCTCCGGCCACAGGAGAGGCCTTAAGTGTCACCATTCTGGCATGGGAGGCGGTGGCAGAGGTGGCCAGTGCCAACGCTGCACAGAAGAGGTTCGCCATCCAGTGGAGAAAGAGTATGAATGATCTCATCTGTGCTGCCAGGGTAAGGCAACCATCTCATCACACCAAACTCACACACTCACAAGGCCATCACATATTCATCTCACTCACTGCCAGCTCAAGGGACATCACCACTCATTCTCTCACACACACCCTCACACCTCCATCTGGCTTCATCTCCTTTGGAGACTGCCTCCTCAGCCCTTACCCTCTTGAGGCCACTTGCACAGGTCAACATGTGTTCCCCACAGACACTCTGGGATACCCCCCTTCCCCAGTAATGCCCAAGCCCTGCAGCCTCTTCGCTTGCATGAGGCCACTTATCCCCCTTCCCCAAGCAAGCCATAGCCCTGCAACCATTGAAAAGCCATCCACGCTTTACGGCTGGTCTCGTAAGTAGAGACCTGACCGTGAGCCCCCCTAAAAGTGACGTTGTGCTGCCTGTGACGCCTGGTGCTGATGACCACGAGTGCTGCCCAAAGCAAGACAGTCAAACAAGCCTTACAGTCCTGAGTGAAGTGCAGCTCGCCAAGTGCACGTCGCTAATGTATAGTTGTGAAACACGTCGGTGTGCAATCACGCTAATGTGCTCGGATGATCCAGCATGGGCAGTGATTCCGGTGAGCTGGGCTTATAATAATATGCAGATGTATTACAATGAAGTTTCTGACGTGCCCCGGCGGGAAAGGCGGCCTGCCATTAATGGGTGGAGTGGGTGGTTGCAAACTGGATTCATGATATTGTGAAACCGATTTTTGGCCTTCCTGCCTTATTGTCTGCTCACGCCCACCATGATGCCTGATGCCAGTGGGCACAGAAAATTCTGCCCCTTAACCTTTTAAGAAAGCTCTCCAGACAAGCTAATCGAGTTATCATTGGAATATATCACTTTGTTTGACATGCTGGCACTTGGAGAGCAAAGTCATATGAAAAGCCAAGCACTTTGTGGATGTTTGTAAGCATGTGGTTTTCAGAAGATGAACAGTAGCAGTTGAACGGAGGGAAGCCTCCTTCCCACCTTTCTCTCCCTCTCTCTCTCCGATTCAAAGCTGAACCCTGTCTATTAAAGTAACCATGACTCCATTCTGTAGCAGACAGAGATTTTAAAATTAAAATACTCAGCCCCACCGCTGTGTCTCTAGAGGAACAATCAACTCAGTCGTCTACATCTTTAAATCAGAAGCTTCAAGACCATCAGATCCTATCTACAGCCAGACAAGACAGCAAGCTACGAATTATTTGATTTCTTACAAACTCTAATTTGGCCAAATCTATCCTCGCTTACTCTGTAATTCGTATTTGTGTGTGTGGTTTTCAATTGTATATGTGCATGTGTGTTTGCAGAAGTCAGGACGTATTTTTAATATTTTTACCCAAGTCAGTTATTTTTAGTAAATAAAACTAACTTTGTTGAACTCAAGAAAACAGTCTGACTATTTCTTTATAATCACAGCACCTAAACAGTTAAGCATGTACTAAAACTGGCAAGGATATCCTCATCCAAAACAAAAATCCTGTTGCGGTAAAATGAGGATAGGGAAGCGAGGGGAGCCCTTCGACACCTAATCCTTTGGTTGTAACAATATTCTGAGACATGAGCAGGAAATTTGCTCAATGCCCTCACTCCCACTGAAATACTTTTGGACTGGTTGATGTACACAAAATTGCAATCCATGACTGCATGGTTTTTAAAATTCAATTCCAGGATGTAGGCATTGCTGGCTAGGCCAGTATTTATTGTCCATCTCTAACGGCCCTTGAGAAGGTGGTGGTGAGCTGCCTTCCTGAACCGCTACAGTCCCTGTGGTGTAGGTACACCCACAGTGCTGTTAGGGAGGGAGGTCCAGGACATCGTACGCCTAGCAAGTAGAGCTGTCAAATTCATTGGCCACAAGCAGAGGATTCTTCTACACTGCATTAATAAATTGTTGCCTAAACCAGCTCTAAAGAAGGATAAGTAAAGAAAGAAAGCTAGCTTTGAGAAATTATTTGAGACAATAAGTTGAAAAAAAAAGGCATTTGGAAGCTTGAGAATGAAGTAAAGTTACTTTGTTCTTTCGTGTAATGGAAAAAACTTATATTGGGATGTTGATTTTGGCTATCAATTTATGGACTCCTGAGCTACCAAGTGGAGAAACGAGGTGCCTCCTGCAACAGTTTTTTGTGAACAAGTTGATGTGATGTGTTCCATGGTCTGAGACTCGTGCCCACAGTCACACTTCAGATCGCCCCTCATCTTCCATTTGTGGAGCAGGGGGCTGCATCGCCCATGCCCTGTATCAATTCTGAAAATCTGGATAATGGATTGATTGCAGCCACATGAGTATTAGTTACTGTTTCCCAGAATGACCAGCATGATTTTAAGTGCTTTCTTGGTCTTCGTAAATGGAAAGATCGATGTTGCTCATCAGCTGCGATCTCCTGGCGTGCAATAACATCGTGGTGATTGGCAGGCACAGCAATGTGGGGCTGAACCAGAAGCCAGTGAGTTGGAGTGGGCTTAAGTGCCCCTGATCTCATCTTCATGGTGGTGTTTAGCCACACATCCATGATCTTTGTCCGCTGGCTGCAGAGCCATGAGGCACAGTAGAATTCTGCAGCCTAGGGACACTGTTGTAGTGCAGAGTGTTCTCCCTAATGCTGCTCCAGTGAGTTTCCAGACCAGGTTCACCCTGGCTTTTGATTTTTGGCTGATGTTGATGAGATGAGATCAATAGGTGAGTCCCCCCTTGGGTAACTCCCAGGTATTTTGGTTAAGTTATGGATAGGTCATGTTCTGCAGAAGGAAATATTGGGCTCTTTTCCGATGGCATTATTGTTTAGCTGGAACGTCAACACAAATATCTTTGGATTAGGACAGGGGCACCAGGTCTGGAGGTAGCATTCCATTAAGTCCAGTTCACTGTCAGGTGACTGTCTTACCTGCTTTCTCTAGTGTTGACAACTTCATCAGCAATGCTGTTGGCATAGACAAACTTCCAGGATTTGGTGCAGAGCTTGTCTGTCGCATAAATGTTGAAAAAGGCCGGTTGTGAGCACTAAGCCCTATAGCTGATCATTGTTGACCGTGCATGTTCACCAAGAGAAATGTGGAACTTAGAGTGTTGATAAGCCTGAGAGTTTTGCAGCATTGATTGATTGATTGTTGAAAGCTTCAATTGCAGGGCTTTGCATTGACAATGCCACATGCTTAATGGACTGATGCGACTTGCCAACCCACCATCAACGTCCACAACACTGAGATAGATAACCCAAGAATTCAGGCGCCATTCTAACGTCATTGCCATTCGAAAACCAGGAAACCAGCCCAGATCCCAAAGGCTACCATCCAATCTCCCTTCTGCCTAATATCTACAAGGTGGTCAAATGGCTCACCCTTACCTAGATAAAACTGGTTTTAGAAGCTGCTCATCCAAAGGAGCAGTGGACTAAAGAAAAGGAAGAAGATACCTTGACCAGATCCTTGCACTCAATACCAACATTGAGGCATGGTTCCAGAATTAGCTGAAGACAGGTCTTGTGTTCAGAGTAAATTTACAAATAGCTCGATATACTTACCAAAAACTAGTGTACTTGGAAATGGCATTAAGGGATGACATTAGGGTAGGTAATAATCTAACAGGATTAGGAAAGGAAAAAATAAATTAGTTTCAAGTCAGTGAACCATAAAATTAACTCTTTGATATTACTCTGCATCCTGTTTCCCCTGAACAACCCAAACATTTGTAATAAGTCTTGATAATAGCCTTCTGTTGACATTGGTTGTTGGTGCTGATTCTGCTATTTTTCTGTTGCAGAGCTGCTCACGTTTGATGAGGTGCATTTTGAAAGAACTTATTAGCTCCTAATGATGAAAAAAATTGTAGCAAGCACTTAAGCACTAATATTACACATCTGTGCTGTTGGAGAGCGGGGTGGAGAAGGGATAACTTTGGTGTACCAGCAGTGCAAACACATAGAACTACCTTTGCTTAGGTCGGCATAAATCCAGTGTCTTACCAATCTGAACATCAATAAACCACTTAGACATATCCCTACAAAACAATGCAGCCATCTTTCAATGAATCGGGCAGCTGTTCCCTGGAAATTTCAAGACCTTAGGAGTTGTGCGTCTACTGGAGCATCATTGTAGCTGGTGAATGCAAAACCAGCAAGAAGCCCATGAATCCAGGCTCAGAAGGTTCTCAATTCAATACAAATGACCCATAATGAGTCTGGACAGCAAGAGCAATTGTTCAGCCACACAACTTCTATGTGGAACAAAACCTGAAGGAGATCCAGCTATTCAGGATTAGCAAATAAATTGGGCACTTCCGGCTGTTTTAGACACTCCTGTGCTGTCTGTATCCTCACCCCATGCCTGTAAAGCCCCTAATAAGCAATGTGGTGTCTGCTGCTCTTTATTGGGTGTTGGTGCTGACAATACAATCTGATGCTCCCAGCGTGTCATTCTAAACCTGGTGAGGATATCAGTAAATTACCCTAATGGGCGAACTCCACCTTACTTGCTGAGGCCAGCTCATTTCCATGACCCCAATATGTTCTTATTTTAACTAATTTTCTCTCCAATTAATATTCCAGAGTTTCAATGGTTATCAATAGATTAATTGTTTCAATCTTTAGTCTTGTACTCTGTTATTGTTTTATATTTGATTACAATTTTGGTTTACATCAAGAACAAAATAATGTAATCCAATGTGGGCAGTGATTGGCCATAAGTCAAGTTCCATTTTTATTAAATTGGATTTGGAGATTTTAACCACTATTTTGGAATTTATTCATCCATTTATATTTGGCCCTTTTGGTTTATGTTTACTGAATAAAGCAAGCTCCATTTCTATTTCATGAGATTCTAGGATATTCCAGAATTTTTATTGGTGTTTTGGGATAATAGTCTCAGATTATCTCAATTTTTCCATGAAGGGTTATTGGGCTTCACTTGCAGCAGTTGTGGAGCATAGTAGTAGTTGTTCAAGTAAAAATTGGTTATATACATCAGCCATAGAAAATTATGGCTAAGACATTCCTTTAGGCCTGTGGAGACTATTATTTCTGAGATACATATGGACTAAAGGAGACTTTTTCCGTTTGTGCAAGCATTTAGTGTCGTTTTGGTTATAAGTCAATGGTAATTGCACATATTTTCCATCTAGCGTAATAATGTCATTAATTATGATAATTTAATGATAATAAATGAATGTTCCCAGTCATAAGTCTGGAGAAATTGTAGAAATTATCCAAGATTTTTCAAATTGTTCTGCTGCTTACTGTGAAGTGTAGGAGCATAGAGTATAGAAGCCTAGTGATTATTGTATTGGACTCTCGGGGGTCATTTTGGTGAAAGGGTGAAAACAGATGCTAAATGGGTGCTGGGCTACTAGGATATGCCTCTTTAAAAGTCTGGTTTTGGCACACAATACTGTTCCCAATTTCTGATTACTATAACATGAACTTGTCTGAAAGAGCTAAAACAGAAACCTGGCACAGAATTTTATGTCCTGCAGGCAAGCGCCCACCAACCTGATTGGGCTTAAAATCACGCGAGAGGACGTCAGGTGAGCATCCCGTCGCCATCGCGCACTCGCACGATTTTTTTGCTCGGCAGGCACGCTTCTGACTTTTGTGCGCGCCCGCCGACAATTAAGAGGACAATTAATCCCATTACTGACACAATTGACTCTGATTTTTCATTGCCCAACCTTACGGTTGGCGGATGGACGAATCGGCCAGGCAGCCTTTGCATTTTTCATCAAACTTCATCCAAGGGCAGGACGAAATTTCTACAATGAAATGAGATAAAAATAATTTTCTGTGGACAGCATTTTTATCAGCTATATTTTCAGGCGATTGATTATGATGCACGGACAGTCTTTTCCGGCTTTTAAAACCCTTATTTTAGCTTTTTCAGGTCTGCAGCTCCCTGAGGCAGCTGTCTACCATCAGAGAACTCTATGGCAGCGCTCACCCCCACCCGCGGAAATGTCATCATCCAGCCTCTTCCCGCCCCACCCCGGCAGCGCTGAGCATTTCAGCATGTGTTTCGTGCTGCTTGGCCAGCCAGTGTGAAATCGTGGTTGGGGGCTGATTGCTGTCAGCGGTCCACTTCCCGACCACTCCCAGGCCCGTTGATCGGGCGCGCCCGCCAAAGGTAAAATTCAGGCTCTGAAGGTTTAGCATGCAAGCGCTGATTTGAAGCAATTTTCAAGGAGCGGTATGTGTTGTCTCCATACGCCATCTTCCACTGAAGGTGTAGAGTGTATGGGTTGACACACAGCAGCAGATTTCAGCTTAGCTCAGAGATTGAGCAAGAAGATGTGCAGTTTCTCAGGCTCAAATCTGGAAATTCAGAGGAAGAGGCATGTTTCGCAGCGGGGAAGGAGTCCACCTCTGCCTCTTCTCCCTCCTGCCCCTCCCTTCTGCAGCAGCTGGTGCCAGTCAGGGGATCCCTTGCAAGATACCCATGACCAAGCAGTCCCTTTCTCCTGGTAACATCTATAAGGAGTCGAGTTAAGTGTGGTAGCACAGTACTCACTCTTTGTAGGTGAAGTTTTGGAAGAGTTCCAGAATAAATGTAAGTAAAGTCTGAACAAGCTGTCCCAGAAAGTCTCCCAATGTGTTTCAAAAGTCCTCTCAAACCTTGCAGCAAGAGGAATGTAAAATGTGATACACCTTTAAGTAGCACTCAAAATCCTCAGCAATGATTTATTTACTCCCGAGCAACTGGATGCAGTTAGTAGAGGGGGTTAGGATGAACGCTATCCATCAAGCTGCCATGCAGCTTTGTAAATGAGCACCAGTAGATAATTTAAGTGGCAATCAGCCTTTTATCAATCCTCCAGTAGTCAGACCTAGCACATTCACTGATTCTTTTACCAAGATGGTGTCTTATACCAAAAGTGGACAACACTGGCATGTCAACTCAAGATCCCATCTCCGCCACGACAGATGTTCTTTAGTACCTAACAGAGCCTCAAGAGCATAGAATATAAGAGCAGGGAGGTTATGCTGGAACTGTATAAAACGCTGGTTAGGCCACAGCTAGAGTATTGCGTGCGGTTCTGGAATCTGCATTATAGGAAGGATGTGATTGCACAAGAGAGAGTGCAGAGGAAATTTACCAGGATGTTGCCTGGGCTGGAGAGTTTTAGTTATGAGTAGAGGTTGGATAGAGTGGGGTTATTTTCCCTGGAGCAGAGGAGATTGACGGGGGACATGATTGAGGTGTATAAAATTATGAGGGGCATATATAGGGTAGACAGGAAGGAACGTTTCCCCTTGGTGGAGGGATCAATAACCAGGGGGCATAGATTTAAGGTAAGGGGCAGGAGGTTTAGAGGGGATGCGAGGAAGAATTTTTTCACCAGGAGGGTGGTGGGAACCTGGAACTCACTGCCTGAAAGGGTGGTAGAGACAGAAACCCTCCTAACATTTACGAAGTATTTGGATGTGCACTTGCGATGCCATGGCATACAAGGCTATGGGCCTAGTGCTGGAAAATGAGATTAGAATAGTCAGGTACTTGTTTGACTGGCGCAGCATTGATGGGACGAAGGGCCTTTTTCTGTGCTGTAGACCTCTATGACTCTATGACTCTATGAAGAATTGACCCCATAAGGCTGTGAATTCCCATCCTGCCTCCTGCCATGGCACTGTACCAAATTAAATTTGTTAAGTTTTATAATTTATGCGCTGGCACCAGAAAATGACCATGAAAGCTGCTGGCTGGTTGTAAAAAACCAGACTAGTTCACTAATGCCCTTCAAAGAAGATCATCCCTATTCAGTCTGGTCTTCATGTGACTCTAGTCCCACTCGGTGAGGTTGACTCTTAACACCCTCAGGCCAACTAGGGATGGGCAATGATTGTTGACTCACTAATATTTCCCACACCCGAGCATTATCTTTCTTAAATAAATCATGACCTTTCTACATCATTTTTTTTCATAGCACAGTAGTTTAAAATAGAAATTGATAATCTGAATGACACAAACATGTTTGGGAGCTTGAACTGCTTTGTTTATAAAAAGAAACAATCCTTTCTAAAAGCAAGTTGCCAGCAACTGCTAGGCATCTAAATCCCTGTGATTAATGCTTTGAAATATTAATAAAGTCTTTAGAATGCTGGGGAGTGTGGCTAACTAGCAATTAAGTGATAGGATAAGGACTGACAGATGGATATTGTGGTTAAATGAAATGTGTAGCATTGGATGGATCTAAGACAGTTGTGATGCCACAGGACCTTACATGCAGCCCGGGATGTTGGAAAACCGAGTTCAATGCACTTACAATACTTTGAAGCATCTAAGTACATGCCAACTGAACAAGTCTTTGATTCTGGTGAATTTCATGTTTCTTATTTCATGTATTCTTCTGATCTTGTATTTGAAGAGTGAACTAAATTTTTCCTGGTAAGGAATATTGATTCCACTTTGTTTAGCAATACAGAATTTGAATATTACTCAAAAAAGAGACATGTTGTCAAAGATCTTTGACTCATCAGGACAGACACAAGAATACCAAATTTCAAATGGAACAACAATACATACTACATGAGAAAAGGGTGCTGATTGGTTGGCACTTGAGCTCTGATTGGTCGAGGCATTGCCATGGAGAATGCATTGAGAAATAGTTATCCCCCCAAGCTTTTGTTTAAATTCAAAAAAGAGAATCAATTCTGATTGGTCAACCATTGCCTTGAGGAATGCAACAGGGAACAGTTGCCCATCATGCTTTTGTTTAATTGAAAAAAACACAATGCCTGGTGTGATGCCAGGTATGTGGGTCATACATCCCAATGACTGGCGAATTGAATCAAACAGCATGTCCTTTCTGCAGTTCACAATAGGCCGAGTACTGACTGTACTCAACTAGCCAATGCTTGTGAAATTCATAACATTATATCCCACATTAGATGTGATTCCACGGTTGGACAGCACATACTGAACAAGCCCAAGTGTGCTAAAAATTACAATAATAATCAGTTTAAGAGGTATTCACTATAACATGCCATTGATTTTAGCTGGGTTCCCATAAGCTGCCAAATGTTGCAAACAGAGTGCAAGGTGTCATTGAGAATGCATTTTACAGCCTTCCGGACTTAACATTGAGTTCAACAACTTCAGATCATGAACTCTCTCCTCCATCCCCAACCCCTTTCCGATCCCCCTTTTTTCTAATAATTTATATTTTTTTAAATATATTTTTTAATATATTTTTCTTTTCCCACCTATTTCTATTATTTTTAAATATATTTCCATTCATTGTTTTATCAGCTCCTTTTAGCCTATTTTGATCCCTTCCCTCTACCCCACCCCCACTAGGGCTATCTGTCACTTGCTCAACCTGCTTTCTACCCTTAATGTCACCATTAGCACATCCTTTAGCTAATATCACCACCGTCAACACCCCTTTGTCTTTTTGTCTATGACATCTATGGCAATCTCTTCTTTGCCTCCATCTATCACTGGCCCTCTATCCAGCTCTACCTGTCCCACCCCCTCCGCCAAGCAGCTTATATTTCACCTCATTTTTATTTTTCTTTAGTTCTGATGAAGAGTCATACGGACTCGAAACGTTAACTGTATTCCTCTCCGCAGATGCTGTCAGACCTGCTGAGTTTTTCCAGCTTTTTTTTTGTGTCATTGAGAATGAGTTTGTCATTTTCTGTCAAAGTCGAAAGCATAGTTCAATTCTCTTCAGTAACCTGCTCTGTTAACATGAGTGCTCATCTCTAAATAAGAGATGACTTGCAAGGTGGAGGAACAAGCAGGGCTATCCACTTCAAGCTCAGAACAAGACATTTAAAAACCTCCTGTATGACAAAAGCACATTATCAATGCACAGCACCATTCTTCATTTGGAAAGACCAGGTTCATCCATTATTTATTCTGTTGTTATACATGTGATATTTATAAAGACAGTTCCAAGGAACCTGATAAGCTATCCTTCAATTTGTTAATGTTGTTTGTGGCAGTGTGTATGTAACAGATGTTGAGAAGTGATTAATAAAATATTGTTGTGTATTGTTGTTCTGACATTTTTTAGTAAAAGAGTTCAACTGTCATTTTATCAATAAAAGCTATGAAGAATAGATATTTGCCCTTCATTGAACCCAGGCAACTGGTGTAACTTTCTCTGTGTAGGATAATACTTGGACTTGTACTTGGTTAAATTTCTGCATTTGTCCACCTAACACCATTGTGGGAGTCCCATCAACAAACTGGTTCAAGGACTAACTTCCCACTTTCTTTATTAATAAAGTAGGCCTCTCTTCCTTTTTGTTTTGCTTAATGAGCTGGATTTTATGGACCCGCCCCACTTGGCGTGTTTTTGGTGGGGGAGGAGGGCAGGTAAAATAGGTCAGGTGAGTAGCCCAATACCTTCCCGCCTACCCCTGACCCAGTCCCCATAATATGGGGGCGTAGAAGGGTGTGGCCTTTAGGCCTATTGAGGCCCTTCAGTGGCCAATTAATGGCCATTTAAGGATATACGAGCATACAAACATATGAAATAGGAGCAGAAGTAGGCCATATGGCCCCTTGAGCCTACTCAATCCACTTCCACTGCTATAGTACGCTGGGCAGTAGAGGGCGAGCAAGTGGGAAAGCCATTTTTTCACCAAAATTTGTGAATGGGTGGGAAGGAAAGGGAAGTACATCCTTTGGGGGAGTGCGCTGTGTGCACCAGAGGCATTTCTCCCTAACATTGTATGCCCCACTTTGTACCTCCCTGCCTGGCCTCCAAAGCCTGCCTGCCACTCCCCTCATTTCCCTCCCTAGGCTGAGAGATGGCCAAGAGTACCAGGGAATACAGAAATGAATAGCTGGAAATCTGAAATAAAAACATAAAAAGCTGGGAATACTCAGTAGGCCCGATAGCATATGCGGAGAGAGAAAAAGTTAACGGCATTTTCTGTTTATATTTTAGAGACGTTAGTGGAACCAACTTTCTGCAAAGGGACCCCAACTGTCAGAGCACTGAGGTGCACTGTGTCTTGTTTTTTGTTTCAATGATGCGCACAGGCCGTCGACATTGTAGCTGAGCTAACTTTATTGATAACACATTTTCCTAATATAAACACATATCTCTGCAGTAACTGAATTCTATCAAGACAGGCTCCAACATGTGCTACCTGACCTTCAACTCCCAGGTCAGGCAACCCCATCTCTAGTAGAGAGTGCCGTATAGTATCTAATACTGGAGTCCACCATCACAATCAAGTATTATCATGACATCCCTTTTTTTGAAAGCACACTTTTATATAACTCAAGTACACAAAGTCTCTTATCTGTTCTTTCTCACTCTGTTTTGATCAGTCTGTTTTGTCTTTTACTCATCTCTGTGTCTCTGTGGTCTTTTCACAATTCTTCCACTGGATGTTCTGAATGGTGACAGGAGGTGATTTTGAAGGACAAGGGGCCTTCTCCAGCTCTGTGTCACTATCACCCCTTGGATAGTTTTCAGGACTCTCAGGCTTTGGTTATCTGTTCCTTCTTTAGTGCATTCTGGTTTTTGATCTTCAGCTACACTTTTTGACTCAGAGCAGGGTTGCATTTCATTTATTTTCCGTAAAAATTTCCAGTTTCTCCCGTATTGTTGTCCATTTGGAGTCTACACAATGTAAGACCTTGGTTCTCCTGTGATTCCTCTGACAACAGCAGGATTCCAGATACCTTCATGCTGAATCCTCACTGTCTCTCTCTTAGGTCAGGCAGAGGTGGTGCGTCTCGATCAAAGTGCTGTTTCTGCTTCTGCTGTCTCAGTTTGAGTAGGTCCTGCATGCTGTAGCTCACTGGCTGTGGAAGTAACAGTTGGGGCGCAGTTGGAAGCTTAGTTCTTAGTCTTCTCCCCATCAGGAGCTGTGCTGGAGATGATCCAATGCCCTCTAATGGAGTATTCCTGAAATCAGCAGAGCTAGCTAAGTGTCTCTTCCATCCTTTGCCTTCTTCAACAAGTGTTTTAAGGTCTGCATGGTACATTCCACCATTCCGTTGGATTGTGGATATTTAAGACTTGACATAGTGTGGCAACACTCCCAGTCCTACGCAAATTTGCAAAATTCAATGTCTGAGAATTGTGGACCGTTATCTGAGATGAACACTTCAGGTATGCCATGGTGAGCAAAAATTGATTTTAAATGATTTATTACAGTAATTCTCTTACTATCATTTCTTAGCAGCACAGATTCAAAAATCTTTTGAGTAATAATCTACTGCTAGTAGGTACTCACTGTTATCAAAAGTGAACAAGTCCACTCCAATTTTTTGCCAGGGCCTCTCTGGAACACTGTGGTTGAAGTGATTCTTTTTGTTGCGATTTACTGCTCTTTTGGCACACTACACACGCATTCACCATTTCCCCAATTTGTGCTTCCATTCCAGGCCAATACATTACACCTCAAGCTCTTCCCCTGCATGTTTCTATGACAAGGTGACTTTCATGTATGCGCTGCAGCATTTCTTTCCTCAGTGTTGCAGGAATTATGATCTTTTCTCCCTTGAAAAGCATTCCTTCTGTTACATGAAGTTCCTCACAAAAGTTCCAGTATTCCTGTACAGAAGAAGGGGCTCTGCTCTGATGTGTGGGCCAGCCAGTTTGCACAGCTGCAGTTTTCTCACATTCTTGGTCGCTTTCCTGATCTCATCCAGTTTGGTTACAGCCACAAGTAAGTTCTTTGTCAGCATGTGAACCTGTGCTTCTGTTGCTTTACCCTCTTCCTCCATGATGGGTAGGTATGACAGAGTGTCTGTGATGTACATTGCCTTACCTGGTTTGTATTTAACTCTGGTACTTCTGAAGACGCATTAGTAATCTTTGGATTCTTGGTGGTGCACAGTTCAGGGGCTTTTTAAGTAGAGCTTCCAAAGGCTTATGATCAGACTCTACCTCCACGTCTTTGCCATAGACAAACTGATGGAAGCGTTCTAGGCCAAACACAATTGCTAGCATTTCTTTCTCAATTTGCGCATACCGCTGCTGTTTTTTCAGTCATTGCCTTTGAAGCGTATGTCACTGGTGCCTCATTTTGCAAGAGGACAGCTCCAAGGCCAGTCTTTGAAGCATCCACTGAGATCTTGACTGGCTGACAGACATTGCAATACTTTAACATTGGCACCTGGGTCACTGTTTTCTTCAAACTAGTCACATCTTCCTGGTGACTTTGTTCCCAGTGCCATTCCACATCATTTGTAGAAGTTTTCCGAGAGGGGCTGTCAGGTCTGACATGTTTGGAATGAATTTCCTAAGATAGGCCATCATTCCCAAAAACCTCTCCAGGACTTTCTTACATTCTAGGGGTCGAGTGTTCATGACTGCTTCGATTTACTTGGGTCCGGCTTCAGTCCCTCACTTATTAGCACATGTCACAAGTATTTGATTTCATGAAGTCCTATTTTGTACTTTTCCTTCTTCACTTTGAGGTTCCTTTCTCTGGCTCTGGCTAGCACCTGCCTCAGTCTGTGGTCGAGTTCTTCTCGTGAGGCTCCCCAGACCAGCACATCATCGATATAGGTTTCCATGCCCAATAACCCTTCAAGCAGCTGCTTCACTCTTCTGCAGAACACCTCCAGAGCTGAATTAATACCAAAAGGTAAGCGTAAAAACTTGTATCGCCCATATGGTGTGTTGAAGGTGCAGAGATAGGAGCTGCATTCACACAACTTGACCTGTTAGAAGCCTGAACTCGCATCCAAGACTGTATAGTATTTAGCATCGGCTAGCTTACATGTGATCTCTTCTATTGCGGGTAGCTGGTAATGCTCTCGTTGTACTGCCTGATTTAGATCTCTAGGATCCAGTCAGACTCACAGATTCCCATCTGATTTTTCTACAATTACAATTGGATTAACTCACTTTGTCGGTTCTTCAATTTTCTTGATGATGTGAAGTTTCTCCATTCTGTCTAACTCTGCTTTCAGTCAGTCTCTCAGCATTACTGGTATTTTCCTGGGAGGATGTATTTTGGGTGTCACAGTTTTGTCAATCTTGACGGTGTATTCTCCTTTTAGGCAGCCAATCCCCTGGAACACATCTTTATACTCGCTCAGGATGTCATCAGTGGTGAAAGTCATTATTCTCTTGACTAGCTTCAGATTTTCACAGACTTTGATTCCAAGAATGGGTTTTGCATCAGTTTTCACCACTATGAATGGAAGTGCTTGAGGCTGTTTTTTGTAGTTCACTTTAAGTGTGCACTTGCCTTCTACTGCAATTTTTTCACCTGTATAAGTAGACAGCTCCACGTTTGTTTTAGTTAGCTGTTTTTCTTTGCTTATCTTACGATACAGGCTTATGGGGATGACATTTGCTTGTGCACTTGTGTCAAGCTTGAAATTCACCATCATGTTGGCAATTTTAAATCAACCTTCCATTCGTCTTCTTTGGAATTTGTTGTAACTGCACCAACACAAAGTTCAATTTCAGTGTCTGTGTCAATCATGTGCACTTTCTTCGATTTACACATCTTAGCAAAGTGATTTAGTTTATCACAGTTCTTACACTGCTTTCCGTAGGGTGGGTGACTACGTGGTAAATGCTCTGTTCCACATTGGCTGCATTTAAATGTTTTAATAGCAGTTTTGTTCTTTTTACGTTCACACTATCTAATTGTTCTTTTCCAGGGCTGTTTATATTTAACTGCATCTAATTGCTTGACCATGTGCAGCTTATCATCTTCTGTCATCTCTTTAATCTGGCATTTTGTTGTCTCTGCCATTCTGAGATATTTATTGCTTTCTCCAGCGTGAAATCAACTTCTCTCAAGAGCCGTTCTCTCAGAGCATCATTTACAAATCTGCAAATTATTCTATCTTGGATGAGTGATTCTTCAAACTCTCCAAATTGACACGATTTAGCTCATTTTCTCAGCTCAGTTATGTACTGACTAATGTTGTCACTGCCTTGTGTGCATAAAAAAATCTATATCTTTCACACGTGATGTTTTTCTTAGGGCTGCAGTAGACTTTGAATGTTTCCATTATGTCTTTCAAGTCATTTCGTTTCTCACCACTTTCAAATGTGAATGTGTTATAGACTTCTAGGGCTGCTTCACTGTTACATGAATGGTAGAAGACTGTATGTGAGCATCTTTTTTTATCACTGCCCGTCACTGCGAGGTACAGCTCGAATCACTGCCGAAACCTCCTCCAGTTTTCAGCGAGATTGCCCTCCAAATTGAGCTCTGTCAGTGGTTTCAGAACTTCCATTGTTGCATTTAGTTTATTTCTGACACCATGTCTTGTTTTTTGTTTCAATGATGCACACAGGCTGTTGACATTGTAGCTGAGGTACTTTATTGATAACACATTTTCCTAACATAAACACATATACGTAGTAACTGAATTCTATCAAGACGGGTTCCAACATGTGCTATCTGACCGTTAACTCCCAGGTCAGGTGACCCCATATCTAGTACCAGGGTACCATATAGTATCTAATATTGGAGTCCACTACCACAATCAACTATTACCATGATATACTGTGCCTCCCTATCTCTGCAATCTTCTTCAGTACTGGAGCATGTGTAATGCTATCTGGCAAAGGAAGGTGGCTGAGGGTATCTGCATTTGCTATATGCACATTCCGTCAATGCATGAAAGTGTACTCGTATGCCAACAAAATTAAAACCCATCTTTGAATTCTAGGAGAGGGTATCAGTGGGATTGCCTTATCTTCACTAAATAAACCCAACAGTGGCTTGTGAACTGATACTATGGTGAAGTGTCAACCATGCAAACATTGATGGAACTTCTTTACTCCAAACATGACAGATAAGTCTTATTTTTCAATTTGTGAGTAACCCTTCTCAGCTCAAGGAGGGTTCTGGAGATATGTCCTATTGGCCTTTCAGATCCATCCTCCATCTTGTGTGACAATACTCCTCCCACTCCCTAAGGAGATGCATCACAAGTGAGTATCAATTCCTTAGACAGGTCGTAGTGTACCAGCAGACATGATGAGTGTAAAAGCTTCTTGATTTTCATGAAGGCTTCCTCTTGCTGTGCCTTCCAGGACCACCTGTCGTTCTTCTTCAATAATAAGTATAAAGGGGCTAACACTGTAGATAGATTAGGCAAGAAGCGGCCGCAATAATTTACCATGCCCAAAAAAAACTTGAGCTCGGTGACGTTGGTGTGAGAGGGCACTTCCTTGATTGCCCTTACTCTCTCCTCTAATGGATGCAATCCTTGGGCATCCACTTGATGACCCAAACACATGACTTCAGTTGCTTGGAAAGTGCACTTCTCTTTTTTCAAACATATACCAGCCTCAAAAAATCTCTTCAGAATCTCTTCTAGGTTGGTCAAATGTTCTGATTTCATTGATCCTGTGATCAGGACGTCATCCAGGTACACTATAACTCGGGGAAGTCCTTATAGTAGGCTTTCCATAGTTCTTTGGAAAATCGCACAGGCAGATGACATACCAAAGGGTAGGCATGTATATTAGTACAGGCCCTTGTGAGTGTTTATGGTGACATACCCTCTTGATGTGTTGTCCAGCTCTAGCTGTTGGTATGCATGGCTCATGTCCAGTTTAGTGTACGTTATGGCACAGCGGATAGTAAATGCTAAGCTGCTCAAACCCCAGAGGGAAACTTGAAACTACTGCCACAACTGTTTTGCAATTTGTAATTTTATTTCGAGATGCATGCCTTGAATTCAGTAGTAATAGTTCCACTAAGCCTTAGAGGTTTTCTACAAAACTAAATTAAACATTTACTAATAAAATAAATAATTTTAAGCACATACATAGGTCTACAAATTACTACTATGATAACTCTTAGCTCCCTTAATTAATCTGACTCCTAGTTACACCTCCATTAAGGCAAGTGTGAAAACAAAATAGATTTAATAGACCCAGGCAAAGCACACGATACCCTGGACAGGGATATTCCCAGTGAATTCTCTTAGTTTTGATTCCTATAGGCAGCAGCTTGGTTCATAGAGGCTGGAGGATTTTCACACTTGTTAAATCTTAGAATGCCTTCTCCTTACACATAGCCTTTTCTCCTTTATACATGTTTCTCCCTTTTTAATGTAAATCCCAGTGTTCCAATATGTCTTTGGACTTTACCTTTGTAATAATAAAAATATTTCATAGCACCAATCTTATCAGTAAGCTTTGGTAAAAATAAATACACTGTTTGGCTTCTTCTGGCTAAGTGTAACCTTTCACCCTCTCTTTTGAAATTCAACTACCCTGGTTTATCTAAAAATGCAAATTTTCCTTTACACCTGACATTCTAAAACTTCAGCCATGTTTACTTATTTAGCATTTCAAAACTAGCTTCTCTTCTGATACATCAAAGCCATCAGACCAGTTGTCTTTACTTCAATTAAATCCCACATCGAGATCCCACTCCAAGATGGCACTCCAAGGTGACTGTGCCAATGCAGAGGGGTGGAGGAGATGCTGTCCCATCAGAAGCGCCCTGAGCATTGCTTCCAGATGGCAGCAGCTGCTGCTCAACCTCTGCCATGAGGATCGATTGGGCCTCCCTGCCTTCCTGAGTGGCACCAGGAACTGGCTGAGTGTCCAGGCTCCCAGTCCCCTTGTTGTCCTGGCTCTGGGCCCCCAGACGTAGACCTAAGGCAATGGAGTGCAGGTCAGTGCACATAACCACAATTGCTTCTGCAATCGGTTGGGTCTGCCCCTCCAAGGCAGTCGCCAGTTTGTCATGGGGCAGCATGACACTCCGAAGACTGGGGAGCCACAGTGCACACGGCCTGGATAGACACCTCCAGAGCCCATGCCAGAACACGCAATCCCTCTGGTCCTAAATCTCCATGTACCTCATGCTGGGCATTCAGCATCTGCCACCTTACGGATGACTCCAGAGGCTCATCATCTGACTGGGACTCAGTCTCTGGATCTTCTCAAACACTCCTCCAACTGCCAGAGGCCTGCACCATCACATGGCCTCCGTCCTTAAAATATACAATGACAACCCCCCTCCACCGCCTTCTGAGGCAGAGAGTTCCAAAGTCGCACAATCCTCTGAGAGAAAAGAATTCTCCTCATCTCTGTCCTAAAAGGGCACCCCCTAATTTTAAAAAAGTGCCCCCTAGTTCTGGAACGTTCTCACCCTTGCAGATCTTAAAAGATCATTGACCTTCTTTCTGCATTGCCTTCATGTTCTTGGGACAACCCAACACTGCTGACCTCTGTGGCCACCTTCCTCCAGGCTGCTCTGGTCATAATGGGAGGAGGGCATCTCTTCCCATTAGCAGGCAGTGGTAGGAAGGCTCATAGGGAGTTGTCATTGAACCTTGGGGTGGTTCTGGGCCTTCTTCCCTCCCTCTCACCTCTCCTTTCTCTCGGCCATCTATGGAGAGAGCAAGATAGTTATCAGTCAGCTGCTGCACATTTCCCTATTTCCATCATGGTTATGCTTAGGATGCATTCCGTGGCTGTGCCTTCCTTGCCAAAGGTCCTTAATTCTGCCCCTCTGTGAAAATAGTCAAAATGAATTAAAAAGTCAAATACTTGCAAATATTTTCACATTCCGCCAACACTTTCTGCCTTCCAGAAAGCTCCAGCCCCTGGCGCACCTGACATAGTGCCATGCCAGGTGCCCCTTTAAACTAGTGCTGTGACCTCCCCTGGGTCAGGGCCTGCCAGTTCAGAGCCTGAAAATCCCCCCCCTCCAAGCTCCATTGGGTGGACACACCAGCTTGCAACTTTGCGGGCTGGAAACCTGCCCGGTGGACAATCATTGGACAATTGCCGGATTATGCAGCATCCTGGAGCGGCAGGACCAGGAGTCGGCGAGCCACTCGTTTCCGGGTCCAACTCCCGCCCAACGCCATGGAGAATTTTATTCAGCCCATGGTCTCACTGAAATGTGCTCTAAACTCAAGATTACTGTTGCAAACTCAGACATGGACATTAATTAGGGAGAAACCACTTTACCCAGGGAGTGATTGGAATGTGACACTTACTACAACATGGTGCAGCTGAGGCAAATAACAATAATACATTTAAGGAGAAACTAGGTAAGAATGTTAGAGAGAAAGGAATAGTTGGGTATGAGGGTTAAATAAAGTAGGGTGAAAAGAGGCTAGTGCAGAACATAAACACTAGCATGACCACGTCAGGCCGAATGGTCTGATTCTGTGCTATATATAATTGCTATCTGATTTCATTCCTGGTAAGAATAAATCAATTGAACAATTCTGCTATCTAATCACATAAATTGAAAATGACTCGCCTGTGACCAACCTTAGAAGTTAATCATCGGGAAATAATGTTTAGACTTCACTTTAATGGTTCATGCCTGTGTACTTTCTTCATAGGTTTGCATGAGTCCTCTTGGTTCTCAGAGAATCTTGCGCAATAGCTTCTGACACCAAACCCTTCTCTCTACCACCTGGCACCCAAGCCCAGGGTACAAACACCAATAAGTTCCAGGCTTCTGTCTGTCTTCTGTTTACTGGCTCCCAGGGATTCCTGCTGGATATGGTAATATAGGTTAGTAAACATTTTGGCCTGAATCTTCCAAGCAGCAGAAATTCTAGACGCATTGCTGCTGCGTGCAAAGACTCTCTCAATCCGACACTGCTGCGCATTTCTTCCAGATCTTCCAATGGCAGCTGTCCAATGTGCAGTGTAGAACCCTCCAGAGAATTCCATTCAAGTGGAGTAGAGTCGGGGGAAGAGAGGACTTTTTTACGGAACTGGCTGCCTTATTCTGGTAAGTTTAAAGTCCAGTCTTTTAATGAATGTTAATGATTGGATGAGTGAACGGGTGAGAGGAAGAATGGGTGAGTGGGTGAGTAACATTTGATGAGGATGCCTTCTGGAAATCTAAGGACAGTACATCCATTGGTTCCCCTTCATACACAGCATATGTTTACTTCCTTAAAGAACTTCAGCAAACTGGTTAAACATGATTTCCCTTTCATAAAACCATATTGACTCTGCCAGATTACCCTGATTTTTTTCCAAGTGCCCTGCTATAACATCTTTAACAATAACTTCTAACATTTTACCTATGACAGATATTAAGCTAACTGGCCTGCCATATCTTGATTTCTGCCTCCCTCTCCACTAGAATAAAGGAATTACCTTTGTTCTTTTCCAATCTAATGGAACCCTCCCTGAATCTAGGCAATTTTGGAAAATTAAAACCAATGCATCAACTGTCTCACTAGCCATTTCTTTTAAGACCCTAGGAATTTTAAGACCCTGAAGCAATTGAAGGAAATTAGTATTATTTTAAAAATAGTGCTGGAGAAATTAATGGAACTGAAAGCCAATAAATCCTCAGAGCCCAATAATCTGCATCCCAGGGCGCTGAAGGAAGTGGCTACGGAAATAGTGGATATATTGCTTGTTATCTTCCAAAATCCTGTAGATTCTGGAACAGTCCCGGCAGATTGGAGGGTGGCTATTGTAACCACAATATTTAAAAAGGAGAAAGGGAGAAAACAGGGAATACAGACCGGTTAGCTTAACCTCAGTAGTAGGGAAAATGCTAGTGCCTATTATAAAGGATATGATAACAAGACACTTAGAAAATATCAACAGGATTAGACAAAGTCAACATGGATTTATGAAAGGGAAATCATGTTTGACAAATCTATTGGAGTTTTTTGAGGACGTAACTAGCAGAATAGATAAGAGATGTGGTGTATTTGGAGTTTTTTATTCATTCACAGGATGTGAGCTTTGCTGGCTGGGCCAGCATTTATTGCCCATACCTAGTTGCCCTTCAGAAGGTGGTGGTGAGCCGCCTTCTTGAACCACTGCAGTCCATGTGGTGTAGGTACACCAAGAGTTCTGTTGGGAAGGGTGTTCCAGGATTTTGACCCAGCGTCAGTGAAGGAACTGCTTTATATTTCCAAGTCAGGGTGGTGAGTGACTTGGAGGGGAACTTGTAGGTGGTGGTGTTCCCATCTATCTGCTGCCCTTGTCCTTCTAGATGGTACTGGATGTGGGTTTGGAAGATGCTGGGTTTGGAAGAAGCCTCAGTGAATTCCTACAGTGTATCTTGTAGATGGTACACACTGCTGCTACTGTGCGTCGGTGGTGGAGGGAATGAATGTTTGTGGATGTGGTGCCAATCAAGTGGGCTGCTTTGTCCTGGATGGTGTCAAGCTTCTTGAGTGTTGATGGAGCTGCACTTATCCAGGCAAGTGGGGAGTATTCCATCACACTCCTGATTTGTGACTTGTAGATGGTGGACATGCTTTGGGAAGTCAGGAGGTGAGTTCCTGGTCGCATGATTCCTAGCCCCTGACCTGCTCTTGTAGCCACAGTATTTATGTGGCTAATCCAGTTCAGTTTCTGAAAACTTTTGATAAAGTCCTACATAAGAGGTTAGCGTGCAAAATTAAAGCACATGGGATAGGAGGTAATATATTGGCATGGATTGAGAATTGGTTAGTAGACAGGAAACAGAGACTAGGAATAAATGGGTCTTTTTCAGAATGGCAGGCAGTGACTGGTGGGGTTCACAGGGATCAATGCTTGGGCCCCAGCTATTCACAATATACATCAATGAATTGAATCAAGGAACCAAATGTAATATTTCCAAGTTTGCTGATGACACGAATGTTGGGCCGGGATTTTCCTTGCCCGCTGGCTTCGGGCATGTTCAGTGGCATGAGCGGACAATATGGCGCGATCGGTTTCACGGCAGCATGAAACCAGTTCACGATCGTCCATTCAGCCCACTGATGGCAGGCCGCAATTCCTGCCATCGGACATTGGGAGCCTCATTGTAATAAATCAGCATCATTATCAGGCCAGCCCACAGGAATCGTTCCCCCCAACGCTGGATTGTCCATCCACGTCGGTGGGAAAGCACGCCGACATGTTTCACAACTGCACATAAAAGGTGTGCATTTGGTGGTCTGCACTTTGAGGGGAACTCGGAGGTGAGTACAGAGTAATGTTGTGCAGCGCTTGCCAGGTTCGCCTGTTGAACTTCAAGCTTGAGGAGCGCTGGGGGAGTCAAGGGCAGCCCTGCCATTGAGGCGACTTGTGGTGGGGAGGGGGAATCAAGGGCAACCCTGCCGTTGAGGCGAGTTGGGATAGGGAGGGGAATCAAGGGCAACCCTGCCGCTGAGTCGACTTGTGGGAGAGGGTGGGCAAGGCAGCCCTGCCATTGAATATAGCACACAAGCATTCGGGGTAGGGGGTGAGGGGGCGAGAGAAGCAGTCACGCATTAGGAAAACCTTGTATAAAGTGACCATTCCTCTGCAGCTGAGACTGTTCAGGCACAGCCACATTGATAAGATTGGAGTCGGGCTTCTAGTTTATCTGCCCGTTCAAGCAGCGCAGAGACATCAAAGTGCCACCAAGTGCTCCAGAGCTTTTCACCCCTCGGGCACAGACACCAAAGTCATGAGCATTTTAGTGGACTGCAGAACAGTTGGACGACTGCACACATTGTACGATCTCCTCGCTATAGCTGGCCATGAAGCAGTCACTGCTGGAGGGACTCACAGCCCTTGCAATGTCAGCATCCTGGTTTATAGAAACATAGAAAATAGGAGCAGGGGTAGGCCATTCGGCCCTTCGAGCCTGCTCCACCATTCATTCAGTCTCCCCCATTGTTCAAGCTAACAGTGCAGCCTTGCAGCGTGGGTTAGGAGAATGCCTGTGCCTGAGCTGAGAGCACAGCATGCAGTCCAATGGGCAAAGCTGCCGCCAATCAGTCAGGTGGAGTGGGGCGGAGGTGGATGGGGTTTCTGGAAGCCATGCAGCACACTAATCTTTGGCCATCCAAGTGGTGGCCAGCACTGTCTGGGAAGTATTAAGGGGCTATCATGCTTAACCAGGACAGGTTCTTAGTACGCCCATGCTAACATGCATCTCTCTCTTTCATCTTGCAGGAGTATAACATCAGGATTATGGAGCCTGGTAAACTAACTGTATGCCTGTTGACCTAAAGAGAGTGAAGACGATGGAGGAGAGCTCCTGGCTGCTCAGAAGGTGGAGTAGCACCCTCAGGAAGAAGAGGAGGCTGGGTATCTCTCACATGCCGCTGAAGGGCCAAGCGAGCAGTCACTGATAGGCGCCGAGCAACACCAGGGTCTATAGACGCCGCCTTTCATTCCTGCAGATGACCAAGAACCAGTGTCGCTGAAGACTGTGCATGTCTAGGAAACTGGTCAGTCACATCTGCCAGCTACTGCAGGATTTGGCACCATAGGGACATGGAGGGCATCCACTGCCAGTGGCCATGAAAGTGACCACGGCGCTCAATTTCTATCCAGTGATTCCTTTCATGGCTCCACAGGTGACCTCTGCGGGATCTCACAAGTCTTCAGCCACAAATGCATCCATCAGGTCATAGATGCCATCTTCACGAGGGCACACAACTTTGTGCATTTCGCCCGGGACCAGGACAGCCAAGATGCAAAAGCAACTGGATTCACCCAGATCTCGGGTTTCCTGCAGGTGCCCCCAGGGTGCGATGACTGCACTCATGTGGCATTTGATGGTCTGTTCCACCAAGTTGCGAGCTGCAGCATGAGCCTCATCTTCCTTCGCTCTGCTGCAGTCTGAGGCCGCCGCATGGGTGTCATCAGCCACAGCTTCTGCGGGCGGCCTTGTCCCCGAGGAGCCATCCCTGCAGCCTCTGTTGACCGTGGAAGACTGCAGGGATCTGTGACCAACTGAGGATGTAGGCGTTGTGCACACTCCCTGGAAACTGTGCGCACGCCTGCAGAATGCGTTTGTGGTGATCGCACACTAGCTGCACATTCAGCAAGTGAAACCCCTTGAGGATGATGTAGTTCACCACGTGTTGCCTCCACCTTCGCTGTGGATGTCCGGGGAGCACCAAGACATAAGGCCCACTAAATCTTGCATTTAATGAATCCCCTAGTACTTGTAACAAAGCTAATACTTTCTCTCCAGAAACAAAACTGCAAATTTTAGCTTTCTTATCTGCTTTCACTTTCATGACTTGCTGTGATATCTTTAAATGTTTCCTAGCCAACTCACTTGCTCTGTTCAATCTTTCCCTGATATTTGATACGTAATCCAGGGGAGTAGTTTCTGAATTTTGACCCACCAATTTCTCATGAATCAATTTCAGTGGTCCCCTTACCTAATGACCATAAACTCGTCCAAAAGGGCTAAAACCAGTCGATGCATTAGAAGCAGCTCTAATAACAAATAACAAAAGTGGAATTCCTGTATCCCAATCCTGTGCATAATTCTGACAGTACACTCTCATCATAGTTTTTAAAGTTTGATGCCATTTTCCAAAGCTCCTTGTGACTCTGGATGATAAGCTGCTGACTTAAACTGTTTTATCACCAAACTGTTCATTACTTCCTCAAACAGCGGTGACATGAAATTTGACCCCTGATCTGATTGTATTTCCTTAGGTAAACCATATCTTATGAACACTTTAATTAACTCCTCTATAATCTCCTTAGTTGTAATATTTCTTAAAGGTATTGCTTCAGGAAACCTAGTAGACACATCCATTATTGTCAATAAATACTGATTTCCACTTTTTCTCTTAGGGAGAGGTCCTACACAATCAATCATGACCCTGGTAGAAGGTTCTTCAAATGCTGGTATTGGAATTAAAGGCGCCAGCTTAATCACTGCTTGTGCTTTTCCTGTTACTTGGCATATATGGCAGGTGCTACAGAATTTGACTATATCCCTATGCAATCCTGGCCAAAAAAAAATCTGTGTTTTTCCCAATTCCTAAATGTCCCCCCATTGTTTCATGAGCAATCCTCAGAATCTCATTTCTATAACCTAATGGGATAACAATCTGATGCACCTCCCTCCAACTTTCATTTGCTGAGACATAATCCGAGCGCCACTTTCTCATTAATATATTCCCTCAAAGATAATAACATACCAGAAAACATATTGCTTCGGTTTCTGAATAAGCTTTCTGATATAACTGTTTTAATTGCAAATCATTTTTCTGTAACTCCACTAACCTCTTTGAGTTAAACACTTCAACTGAACTGAACTGCATTCCTTCCTCCTGAACAATGTTATCAAACACAGTGCCAGCTAATTGGGTTTCAACACCTTCTTCTTGCCTTTGAACTGCCTGCTTATCTTGAAAAAACTCAGCAGGTCTGGCAGCATCGGCGGAGAAGAAATCAGTTAACTGATTTCTTCTCCGCCGATGCTGCCAGACCTGCTGAGTTTTTCCAGGTAATTCTGTTTTTGTTTTGGATTTCCAGCATCCGCAGTAGCTTTTAGCTTTTTGTTTTTATGCCTGCTTATCTTGTTTATTTTGTTCTTCCCTATGGGCTTTTGATCTCATTATAACACAATCAGTAAACAATCCAGGATGTTCCTTCTGTAGCACTTCTGTTGAAAACACTTCTACAGGCTGCTCAACTACCACAGGCATCACCCACGTTTGTGATCCAGCTATATCATTACCCAGAATAAATTGAGCCCCTGCAATGGGCAATTTTTCCACCACTCCAACTATAACTTCATCATTCTTCCATCTGTTCTTTAAATTTACCTTTCACAACGGAATAGATTTAGCATCTCCATGAACCCCACTTATTATTACCTTCTCCTGCAAAACTCCCTCTGAACAACAAATATCACTGTCCCACAACATTAAGGATTGACTAGCCCCTGTGTCTCTTAATATTTTAAGATCTTTACCTACTCCACCCTGTACACATGGAAAGACTTTCCCTTCACATACAAAGTCTTTAAACATTTCTGCAACCTGCTCCTCAGAATTCTCCTGAGTAAACTGTGAACGCATTCGTACTTCTTTAACTTTCACTGATTCTCCCTTTTTCACCCGTACACAAACCACTGGTTTCTCCTGTGCCTGAACCGCAAAATCCACAGTACTTTTATTTCCAGAGCTTTTCTGCACTCCAATAATTCCTACAGATTTTTCCTGCCACCTCCAACACACTGACTTCATGTGCCCCGCTTTATTATAATGAAAACACCTCAATTTTCGAATGTCACTTTTACCTTCAGCACCTTCCTTTTTATTCTGATAAAAAACTTCCTGGGAACTTCCAGCTACTCCTCTTCCCTGACTACCTGCCTTCCTTTCACCTTCCCACTTTTTATCCTTTTCCAAGTTGAAAGGCTGGCAGAAAAAAGCTCTATGAACTAATTCATAATCATCAGCTATTTCTGCTGCTTGTCTTACAAAATCAACCCTTTGTTCCTCCACATGAGTTCTCACTACCAAAGGGATTGAATCTTTAAATTCTTCCAAAAGAATTACTTCCCTAAGAGCTGCATAGGTTGTCTCTATTTTTAACGCCCATATTCACCAGTCAAAATTACCTTGTTTTACTCTTTCAAACTCAATATAAGTTTGCCCAGGCTGTTTTCTCATATTCCTAAATTTCTGCCTGTATGCTTCAGGAACCAACTCATATGCACTCAAAATAGCTTTTTTCACCACGTCATAATTCACGGACATTTCTTCTGAGAGTGAAGCATATAACTCAAGCCCCCTGCCTAATAACTTAGACTATAATAATAATGTCCAGTTTTCCTGTGGTCATTTCATCTATTTAGCTAGCTTCTCAAATGAAATAAAGAATGCTTCAATATCCTTTTCCTCAAACTTTGGAAGAGCTTGTACAAATTTAAACATATTCCCATTGGATTCTACTCTAGAGATAAATCCTTCCTCTCCTACTGACACCTCTTTTCTAACTGCCAACATTTGCAGTTGGAATTCTCTCTTGCTTTCTTTTTCTCTTTCCTCCTTCTCTATCTTCACAATATCTAATTCCCTTTCAAAAGCCATTTCTCTGTCCTTTGCTTCAAATTCAAGCTTTTTTAATTCCTTTGCTTGTTCAAATTCTAGTGTCTTCATTTGTAACTGAAGTCTCACTACCTCCAGCTGTGACTCACTAGTGTCAGGTTCCACTTCCAGCTGTAGATGCTGTGCTATACTTTTAACTATATCAGATTTTCTAGCTCCTGCAGGTAACCCCAATTGTAACTTATCCACCAACTCTGATAGCTTATTTTTGGTTATTCTCTACAACCCAATTAGAGTTATCTCTTCTACTCCTAGACAGGTCTTAGCAATTGCCAAAGCCATCTTGAAGTCTCACCACTTCTAAAATACCTCACCAACTCCTGAATTGAAAGAGCCTCTTGTACTCGTAAGCTTAAGATTCACCAGTTCCTAACCAATCGAGGAATTAGAAATATAATTTATCCCGACACAGCCCCCAATTGTTATGACCAATGCAGTTGGTAAAGCGGAGTTATTTAAAAATCCCAGAGGGAAACTTGAAACAACTGTCATAACCTATCATTTTAAGTGTTATGTTTAAGATGCGATTCTAAATTCAGGAATCAGACCATCAGTTCTTGAGGTTTTACATTAAACTAATTGAAACATTTTATTAATTTACACAGGTTAAAAATATGTATATACATGGCTACAAATTACTACTATCATAACTTTTAACAAATTCCCTAACTAATCTCCATTAAGGCAACAGCAACCCATAGGCTTAACCAAACATCAGGCGATGCATTTTCACCTTACAAATTCAAAATGAGGTTCTTTTCACTGTGGAGCCAGCTACTTTTGATGTTACATTGCCTCTGCTCTGCACACTCGAAAACTACTGAAGTTATACCTACCACCACTGATTGAATTCAAATTCTCATTGTCTCACCAGTCTCTTTGAACTTTACCTTTAAACAATGAAACCCCTTTCATTGTACCAATTTTATTAGTAATATTGCTTGGTAGCTGCTAGAAAGGCATCAAGTTTTCACCCCACTTCTTGAATGCTCTATTCAAAAAATGCAAATCCACCCTATCTCTCTTCCATATCAAAACTAGTACATATCAAAGCACCCAGACTAGCTGGCTTTAATCCAATGAAGACACACCCGCAGATTAAACCTCTATTTTGAAAGAAAAATATTTTCCAAAATATTATATACATTAATAGCTTCATGACAGTGACAAGAATGCTGTTCATCAGAACAAGGAGCCATAGGCAGTGAGACATTCTTGGGAGATATTGACAATAATGAAAGTATGTACAAGTGATTAACACCTCTGCCCAGGCTGTGCAACTAATTCTTCTTAACTTTCCTAAATCTGCCGCTACGTCTTGGTGCTCCCGGACATCCACAGCGGTGGTGGAAGCAGCCTGCTGACTGTGACGCCTTGTCTGTGATGACTTTGGAAGGCATCCTCTGGAGGGCCGAGACTTGGAGGGCCCCAGCCTGCTTTCAGGGTCCTGCTGTATGGCGGTGGCACCCTCCTTGGCCTGTTGAGTTGGAGCTGCTGAAGTTACAGGAAGAGGGGATTCGGGTGGGCCGGACACTCCAAGCCTTACCTGGATGGATGGCTCCCAGGGTGTGCATCTGCTGATCCTCCTCCCTATGGGTGCCCAGGAGCCCCAGGCTGACTCCTTGAGGAGAAGGGGTAGCTGGCGTGATATTGAGCTGCCTGGCACCCCTCTCACTTACACACTGTTGGAGGCCAACAATGGCATCAACGACGGAGTTGAGCCCACACATCGCAGGACAAATGTCCTCGACAAAGGTCTCCATGGTGGCTGCCATCCTACCAGTGTTGACCTCAGTGCATTGGCATGCTGGCATTATCACCTTAGAAGGAAGGCAGTCAAACTCTTCCATCATGCCTTGCAATTTGAGGAGTGCAGTGGACATCCCTTCCTGATCTTCCCGAGCTTGCCTCTGCAGCTCCAGCAACTGTGACATGACTGAGTCCAGAGGCTCATCATTTTACTCGGACTCAGCAAATTTCTGGCCTCCAGCAGTCCTCTGAGTGCCGGACACCTGGGAAGTCCCTGCCACCGCCTGCTGTGGATCAGGCAGTGCGATGTGCTCACCAGATTGTGATTCAAGGCTATTCTAAAGCTAGATCCCACCGAAGTGTGTGTCTCTGCACTTGTGGAGGGTGTGGATGAGCGCTGGGACTTCAAGGAGGATGCATCCAGATTCCTCTTCAAAGATTTCCTTGGGTCTTGATTGAAGGCCCTGGGTCATGGACTCCATTGGCTGTTTCCCAGATGTGCCTGCAAGGGGAGATAATTAGTGCATGGCAGTGGCCTGTGGAACAGGACACATCACTCATGGCATGGTTGTTTGATGGATGTTGCACTGCTGGACCCTCACTTGGTAGAGCGTCGCCAACCTCACCGTAAGCACCGACCGGTCCAGATTGTCGCCGGCCAGCTGAATGGCTCTGTTTTCAAAGTCCATGAGGACCTTGATTTCAGGCATTCCGCCACCAGTCTGCGGTCTCTCCCTGTTGTTGTGTGTCAGTTTGTCCTGCATGAATAGAGATGGAGAAAGTGTCAGCAAGATGATAAGTATGCCTGGCATGTGTGGGTGGTGAGTGGTCCCATGGACGGGTTGAGGACAATGATGGAGCGTGAGAGAGAATGAATGGTGATGTCCCTTGAACCAGCGGTGAGTGAGGGCCCTTTGGATGTGTGATGGGTTTGTGAGTGTGTGAGTTGAGAGTGATGAGAAGAGTGACTTACCCTGGCAGAACAGAGGAGATCATTCATCCTATTGCGACACTGGGTAGTTATCCTCTTTTGAAGGGCATTGGCGCTGACCACCGCTGCCACCACCTTCCAAGCCTGGTTGGTCATGCAGCTGCCCACCCTGCGGCCAGAGTGGCAGTAGAGGACATCCCAGCAGGACTCCACCGCATCCAAAAGGCATTCCAGTGACGTGTCGCTGAATCTGGGGACTGCAGTCTTTTTGCCTTTCATGGGCATCTTCCCTGCATCAGTCGTGAGCTGGAAGCACTGAGATGTGTGCGCACAGCTGGACTTTAAATATGGCACCCTGCATGATGAAGCGGCAAGGTGTTGGCATGATGGGCGAATGAGAGCCCGCATGCCATGGAAATGGCGTGTTTCGCGGGAATGCATAAGTAATATGGCGGGTTTGGGACGGTAGGACCTGAAAACCTGCCATTGCAACCAGCGGGTAAAACAACGTTTTACCCACCCGCTACTGCACTTAGTGCAAATCTGGGACGATTCTGCCCTTGGTTGGAATGCGAGTGGTGAGGAGGATATTAAGAGGCTTCAAGGTGATTTAGATATTTTGAGTGAGTGGGAAAATACATAGCAGATGCAGTATAATGTGGATAAGCGTGAAGTTATCCACTTTGGTAGGAAAAACAGAATGGCAGATTAATATTTAAATGGTGATACATTGGGAAATGTTGATGTACAAAGGGACCTGGGTGTCCTTGTACACCAAACACTGGTGCAGGTGCAGCAAGGAGTTAAGGCAAATGGCATGCTGGCCTTCATTGCAAGAGGATTTGAGTACAGGAGCAAGGATGTCTTACTGCAGCTGTACAGGGACTTGGTGAGACCACACCTGGAGTATTGTGTGCAGTTTTGATCTCCTTACCTAGGAAAAGATATTCTTGCCATAGAGGTAGTCGAGCGAAGGTTCACCAGACTGATTCCTGGGAAGGCAAGATTGTCGTATGAGGACGGATAGGGTCAACTAGGCCTGTATTCACTGGAGTTTGGAAGGATGAGAGGGGACCTCATTGAAACATGCAGAATTCTGACAGGGCAGGACAGACTGGATGCTGAGGTGATATTTCCTCTGCCTGGGGGGTCTAGAACAAGGGGTCACAGTCTCAGGATACTGGGTAGGCCATTTAGGACTGAGATGAGGAGAAACTTCTTCACTCAGAGGGTGGTGAACTTATGGAATTCTCTACCACAAGGCTGTGGAGGCCAAGTCACTGAATATATTTAGGAAAGAAATAGATAGATTTCTAGACCCTAAAGGCATCAAGGGGTATGGGGAGAGAACAGGAGTATGGCCTTGAGATAGAGAATCAGCCATGATCATATTGAATGGCAGAGCGGGCTGGAAGGGTTGAATGACCTACTCCTGCTCCTATTTTCTATGTTTCTAAGTTCATCAGGACCTGGGGACTTGTCAGCCTGCAGTTCCAACAATTTGCTCAGTACCATTTCCCTGGTGATTGTAATTTCCTTAAATTCCTCTCTTCCTTCCATTTCCTAATTTACAGCTATTTCTGGGATGTTACCTGTATCCTCTATAGTGAAGACCGATGCAAAATACCTGTTCAATTTGTCTGCCATCTCCTTATTATCCATTAATAATTGCCCAGACTCACTTTCTATAGGACCAATGCTCACTTTGTTAACTCTTTTGTTTTTTAAATATCTATAGGAACTCTTACCATCTGTCTTTACATTGCTAGCTAGCTTACTCTCGTACTCTAATTTTTCCTTCCTTATCAATATTTTAGTCATTCTTTGCTGTTTTAAAAATTCTGTCAAGCTTCTGACTTGCCACCCATCTTAGCGCAGTTATATGCTTTTTATTTAAGTTTGATACTATCTTTAACTTTTTAAAATTAATCACCGATGGTGGGTCCTTCCCTTGGAATTTTTCTTTCTCGTTGGGATGTATCTATTCTGTGTATTCTGAAATATCCCCTTAAATGTCTGTCACTGCATCTCTATTGACCTATCCCTTAACCTCATTTGCCAGTTCATTTTAGCTAACTCTGCTTTCATGCCCTCATAATTGCCTTTATTTAAGTTTAAAATACTAGCCTTAGGCCCACTCTTCTGTCCCACAAACTGAATGGAAAATTCAATCATTTTATGATTGCTGCTACCTAGCAGTGCCTTCTCTATGAGGTCATTAATTAATTATATCTCATTCCACAATATCATGCCTGGTACAGCCAGCTCTCTGGTTGGTGCCAGAACTAGCTGCTCTCAGAAGCAATCCAAAAACATTCTATGAATTCTTCAACTAGGCTATCTTTGCCCATCTGATTTTTCCAGTCTAAATGTAAATTAAAATCTCCCATGATTATTGCCATACCTTTCTGACAGCCTCCCATTATTTCCTCCTTTATATCCTGTCCTAACGTATGGCTACTGTTGGGGGGCCTGTACACCACTCCCACAAGTGAATTCTTGCCTTTATCATGGGGGGAATTTTCTTCCTATCGGGCGGGCCAGTCAGGAGCGGGCGCGGAGCCGATTGCTGCCCGCAATCGGCTGCGTGCCACCATCTTACATGGGCGGGCCAATTGAGGCCTGCCCAGCATGACGCACGCCTGGTAGCGCTCAGCGCTATCTGTGTGGGCAGGGGAAGGAGGGAGAGTCAGGGCCTGCACTCTTTCGCACAGAGCAGACTCAGGGAGATTAGGTTCATATTTAAATTTTGAAATAAAGAGAGATAAAAATTATTCAGACATGTCCTCTCATGTGACAGTGTCACATGAGCTGGCGCATATTTATGAAGTGAGCAAAATTTATTTAACAAAACCTTCATGAAACCTCATCCTGCCCGTGGATGAGGCTTCATGAAAAACGCAAAGGCTGCTTGGGCTCTTCGCCTGCCCGCCAACCTGCCCGCCTCCAGCATGTGCCCGCCGAACGAAAGATCGGAATGACATGTGGTGATGTTGGAATGCACGCCCGACATCACCACGTGTCATTATATGCGTCGACATACGGGGCCCACCCCCACATGCTGACAGGAAAAATCTCCCCATTGTCTCACCTCTACCCAAACTGCTTCTACATCCTGGTTTCCTGAGCTTAGGCCATTCCTCTCTATTGTGTAATACCATCATTAATTAACAAAGCCACCCCTCCACCTTTTCCTAGCTTCCTGTCCTTCCTAATCATCGTGTACCCTTCAATATTCTGGTCCCTGTTTAGGTCATCCTGCAGCCATATCTCTGTATTAGCTCCCAGATCGTACTTATTTATTTCTATTTCCACTATCAGTTCACCTGTTTTGTTCCAAATGCTACGTGAGGAGAAACATACCTACTGAAGGCATCAAAAGTAGTCCAGTCCAGCGACTAATGTCATGCCGCACCCAAACCACTCTTCCAATAGCTAAAAAGCTACTGAAGCCAGAAATAGTAACAGGAGTGAGTGACAAAATCAAAGTGAAACAACAGAGAGCCAATTTTTTTTTTCTTATTCATTCATGGGATTTGGGCATCACTGCTTAGGCCAGCATTTATTGCCCATCCCTAATGCCCTTGTTCAGAGGACATTTAAGAGCAAACCATATTGGAGTGGAGTCACATGTAGGCCTAAAGGACATTAGTGAACCAGATGTGTTTTTACAACAATCACCAATGGTTTCATGGTCATCATCAGACTTAATTCCAGATTTTTTTTTTTTACTGAATTCAAATTTCACCCCTACCGTGGTGGGATTCAAACCCAGGTCCCCAGGGCATTACCCTGGATCTCTGGAATACTAGTCCAGTGACAATACCACTATGCCACCACCTCCCCTTTGGCTGCTTTACTAAATTGCACTTTGATAAAGCAGCCAAATCGTTGCCAGAGTTGAAAGTTGGAGAGTCGGTTAGAGTGCAAACATTCAACAGAAGTCACCCCACTTGGAACCTGTGTACAGCGGTTGTCACTTCAACCGTACCTCAATCGGTGAAAGTGAAAAGATATACCATCAGAACTGCAGATACATACATGTAACCGGAGAAGCTGCTCCTTCTAGAAAGCTGACAGCTGATGAGGAAGAGTTGATTTCACCAGCTGAACAAGAAATGGAAAGACCATCAGTCCCAGAGGCCAACTGCTCCTCAACAAATGCAACAGATCAACAGCAACACGCTCCATGGCAATGACATTCACCCGAGAGGCAACACCACCCCGGAGCCAGCAGTGACCAGAAAAGCACCCAACAACAACCCACACACATACCATAAGAGGAACTGAAGGCTTCAAAGATTATGTGCGCAATGTGAGTGTAGAGACAGACAAAAGTGAGACAGACTAGAATGAACAGTTTTCTGTTCGCTGTGATGACTTTCTTTATAGGTCATGTATGTGGGTAACTTGCAAATGCAAATGATAATGCATGCAATATGTTTTTTTCCTTTTTAAGGCAAGAGGAATGTTTGGAGAAATGCCTTTGTGCACCTCTGAGGTCACCTTGGCTGAAGCAAAGGCTTTGGGCAGAAGAAATTTTACCCACCACATGGAACAGAAATGGAGCTCCTGTCTGCTTTGGCCCCAAGTTAGGGACATGGGGCAGATTTTTAAATCAGTAAGGGGTCCAGATCAGAGGTGAACAGGCACACAACTGCCACTGGACACCAAGCCAGTTCACCGCCACGATCCCAACCCTGAGCCATTTTCAATGAGGGCAGTTCAGGGTTGGATCGGCTTCCTGCCATTTCCCAGAAGGCAGCCAATTCAGGCTAATTATTTTCAGTTAATGGGCCTATTAAAGCCCTTATCCCACATGGATTGGGATTTTCAGTTGGCAGTGTGGGCAGCCCCACAGGTCAGGGCAGGGAGTCGTGGAACTAAACATTGAAGAAAACTTACCTGCCTTTGTCCCCTGCAGCCTTCACCTTCAGATCAGCAGCTTCCACCACGGCCAGTGGGACTGCCAATTTCTAAGTGTTCTTTGGGTTCAAATGAAAGGGTCCTTTCAGACATCCGGGATGGAGGCACCAGCCCTGGCCTGTAGTTGAAGCTGATCTTTGGTAGATTGGCCTCCCAATGACCCTCCAGCACTGGGGGTTGATCATTGTCCTTGATTGGATGGCAAGCCTGCTCCCTGACCTTTAATTTAAGCTTTCAAAATCCTAGTAGGTGTGTCTAAGGCACACCATGTGCGGTTGGAACCCAGAGCTACCATCATTTCCAGTTCCCAACTATTCATTGATCATCCAGTGCCAGTCTCAAATCCTAGGGCTGGGAACATTCACAGGGTTGAGGCAGGGCAGCCTGTAAAACAATGAAGCATCAAAGGTATTCAGCCCACACTGACAGATGACAGAATGTAGGAGCTGTATCATGGCCCTCTGATAATGACAGAGGTCCCTAAAAGCCGTGGCCTGTCCTAGTCTTCTGCTCCACTTCAGCCTATTGGGGAATGTATTCCATCCCATTGTCTATCTTTCCCTGGTGAAGGTTTTTAAAGGGCTCAGTGAAACTCATGCCAGCTCTCAAACTGATGCAACTTCCATTGAGGCGCAGTGAGAGTGTGTCAGTAAACCATCTGATGAAAAATATCTGGTGTAACAGGGAGGTTTATCAGAATAATGGGTTCATCATTCAGTAGAGAACCAAGCTGAATACAAAAAATACAGGAGAGAGTCGATAAGGGAAATAACAAGGAAAAAGAGAAATTAGTGTGCAGTGTGGAAAGGAACCCAAAAATCTTGTAGAAACATATAAATAGCAAAAGGGTGATCAAAGGAATGGTGGAACAGATTAGAGACCATAAAGGAGATCTTCTTGTTAAGTGCAGAGGGCATTTTTTAAAAATTTATTCGTTCATGGGATATGGACATCGTTGGCTAGGTCAGCATTTATGGCTGATCCCTAACTGCCCTTGAGAAGGTGGTGGTGTGTTGCCTTCTTAAACCGCTGCAGTCCATGTGTTGTGGGAGCATCCACAGTGTTACTAGGAAGAGAGTCCAGGATTTTGACCCAGTGACATTGAAGGAACGGTGATATGGTTCCAAGTCAGGATGGTTTGTGGCTTGGAGGGGAACTTGAAGTTGGTCGTGTTCCCATGCATCTGCCGCCCTTGTCGTTCTAGGCGGTAGTGGTCGTGGGTTTGGAAGGTGCTGTCGCAGGAGCCTTGGTGCAGTGCATCTTGTAGATGGTACACACTGCTGCCACTGTGCATCAGTGGTGGAGGGAGTAAATGTTTAAGGTGCCAATCAAGCAGGCTGCTTTGTCCTGGATGGTGTTAAACTTCTTGAGTTTTGTTGGAGCTGCACTCATCCAGGCAAGTGGAGAGTATTCCATCACACTCCTGACTTGTGCCTTATAGATAGTGGGTGGGCTTTGGTGAGTCAAGAGGTGAGTTAGTCTCAGCAAAATTCCCAGCGGCTGACCTGCTCTTGTAGCCACAGTGTTTATATGGCTGGTCCAGTTCAATTTCTGATTAATGGTAACCCCCAGGATGTTGATAGTGGGGGATTCAGTGATGATATTTCCAATGAATGTCAAGGGGAGATGGTTAGATTCACTCTTGTTGGAGATGATCATAGCCTGGCACTTGTGTAGCACGAATGTTACTTGCCACTTATCAGCCCAAGCTCCGGGTCTTGCTGCATGTGGACATGGACTGATTCAGTATCTGAGGAGTCACAAATGGTGCTGAACATTGTACAATCATCTCCAAACATCCCCAGTTCTGGCCTTATGATGGAGGGAAGGTCATTGAAGAAGCAGCTGAAGATGGTTGGGCCTAGGACATTACCCTAAGGAACTCTTAGCAGTGATGTCTTGGAACTGTGATGAGTGACCTACAACAATCACAACCATCATCCTTTGTACTAGGTATGACTCCAGTGGTGATTTTTCCCCTGATTCCCATTGACCCTTTGATGCTCCTTGATGCCACACTTGATCAAATGTTGCCTTGATGTCAAGGGCAATCACTTTCACCTCACCGCTTGAGTTCAGCTCTTTTGCCCATGTTTGAACAAAGGCTTTAATGAAGTCAAGCTGAGTGGCCCTGGTGATATCCAAACTGTGCGCCCTTGAACAGGTTGTTGCTGAGTAATTGCCGCTTGATAGCACTGTTGACAACACCTTTCAAGAAGACTGATAGGGCAGTAATTGGCCAGATTGGATTTGGCCTGATTTGTGTGGACAGGACATACCTGGGTAATTTTCCACATTGCCGGCAGAAGCCACTGTTGTTGCTGTACTGGAACAGCTTGGCTAAGGGCGCAGCTAGTTCTGGAGCACAAGTCTTCAGTATTAATGCCGGAATGTTGTCAGGGCCTATAGTCTTTGCAGTATCCAGTGCCTTCAGCCATTTCTTGATATGGTTGAGGTACTAAACTAGTACTTTGTCTTCACTAAAGAAGGTGATGCTGCCAATGTCACAGTGAAGGAGTAGGTAGTAGAGAAATTAAATAGGTTAAAAATAGTTGAAGAGGAGGAACGTAAGAAGTTGACAATGCTCAAAGTTGTCAAAGACAATGCTCAAGCCACCTTGTCCTAATGGGGTGGTCCCAGACTGCTGAGAGAATTAAGAGTGAAAATTGCAAAGGCTTTAGTCACATTCTGACAAATCATTTTAGATATGGGAGCAATGCCAGATGACTGGACGACTGCAAATATTACAAATCTGTTTAAAAAAGAAAGAGGGATAAACCTGGCAATTACAGGCCAGTCAGACTAACATCAATGGTAACTTTTAAAGACATCAATCTGGGTCAAAATTAATTGGCGCTTAGAAAAGTTATTAAACTTAAAAATTAATCAATGAAAGCCAGCATAGATTTCTTAAAGAGAAATAATGCTTAACCAACTTAATTGAGTTCTTTGATGAAGTGACAAAGATGGTGGATGAGGGTAATGTGGTTGATGCTGTGTGCATAGACTTTCAAAAGGTATTTGATACACTCCCATAAATAGAGGTTTTAGCAAAATTGAGATCCCGGGAATCAAAGGGGGAGTGGCTGCATGGATACAAAATTGGTTAAGGGACAGGAACGGTTGTTTTTCAGAGTTGTGTCATTCAGGGTCAGTATTGGGAAAACTGCTCTTTTTGATGTGTATTAATGACCTGAACCTGGCTAAACAGGGCATAATTTCCAACTTTGCAAAAGGCACAAAATTTGGAAATTAGGAAACAATGAGGAGGATATTATCAGGAGGATCTGGACAGACTGGTTAAATTTAATGCAGGAAATATAAACTAAATGATGCAATGTTAAAGGAGGTTCAAGAATAGAGAGAGACCTGGGGGGATATGTACACAAGTCTTTGATGGCAGGTTGAGAGAATTATTAAAAAGGTGTGTGGGATCCTTGGTTTTATAAATAGAGGCATAGAGTATACAAACTAGGACATTATGCTAAACCTTTAAAGAAAACACTGGTTAGGCCCCAGCTGGAGCATTGTGGCCAATATCAGGCACCAACCATACTTTAGTAAGGAGACCAAGGCCTTAGAGAAGGTGCAGAGTAGTGGTACTCGAGTTGTACCAGGGATGAAAGACTTCAGTTACGTGGGACTCTAGAGAAACTGGGGTCATTCTCCTTAGGGCAGAGAAGATTAAGAAGACATGATAAAGGTGTTACAAAATCGTGAAGCGCTTTGGTAGAATAGATAAAGAAAAACTGTTTCCATTGGTAGAGGATCAGAAACCAGAGGACACAAATTTAAGGTGGGCAAAAGAATCCAAGGCAACATGAGAGAAAAAAATACATTGTGAATTGTTATAATCTGAAATGCATTGCCCCTAAGACTGTTGGAAACAAATTTAATAATAACTTTCAAAAGGTAATTGGTAAATACTTAGAGGGAAAACATTTGCAAAGGCAGTCTTGTGGAGCAGTGGGTAGCATCCCTGCCTCTGAGCTAGAAGCTCCAGGTTTGCATCCCACCCCAGGGGCTGCATTTTACATGCCCCTGCCAGGCATGTTTTCAGCAGTAGGTGGGGAGGAAGCACATAAAATAGAGTGGCTGACCATCCTGCCATCTTTCCACCCACCCCCGAGCACATCCCCATAATACAGAGAGGTGGGCGGGTGCGAAAACAGCAGCCTGCCTGCCAGACTTAAATAGACAATCAGGAATCAATTGGGCTTGCTACCAATTAGCAAATTGACCTCAAGAATACCATAAAACAGTTAGTGTGGGCAGTCAGGCGGGAGTGAGCCTGATTTTTTTGTTTAAGTTCTCCAAAGGGTGGGAACAAACAAGTGGGTTCTATCTTCGGGGGCTGCCCTTTGTGAATCAGGAGGTGTGCCCCCCCCTCCCAAAGATAGAAATCCCCGTTCTTCCTATCTACCGGCTGCATTAAACCCACCACACCCACCCCCTACCATCCTCCCTAACCTGCCCGAGCCTTACCTGCCCAAGAGCCCAGACTTACCTGTGTCTGGGATCCAGTGAACCTTCTTCTTCTTCCTTGCTCTTGGCACTGCTGGAGCTGCCAGCCAATCAGATCGGCCAGCAGCTCCCATGTACAGGGCTTCCTCCCCAGTGAGGGGTAGAAGTCCCGCACTCCCCCTGTTTAGATCACCTGCAGCGAGCTATAGCTGCCGGGCAGACTGGCATGGAGTCTCCACGCCAACTCTGCTTCTGGGGGATTGTCGTAATATGCCTTTACGAGATAGCATCATGCCATCACTAGAAGCGAAGTGTGTCATGTGACCCAATCTCTGTTTCACTTCAGCCTCTGAGCAAAACACAACACACACAGCCCTGCTGCTGATGTCTTCAAGCCTTCTACCGTTGTATAAATGTTCTTATGTGCCTAGTACAAACAAGGAGCAGCAGTAGGCCATTCAGCCCTTCGAGCCTGCTTCGCCATGTAATAAGATCATGGCTGATCCGATAGTAACCTGAAGTCTGTAGCCCACCTACCCCCGATAACCTATCACCCCCTTGCTTACCAAGAATCTATCCACCTCTGCCTTAGTTCAAAGACTCTGCTTCCATCACCTTTTCAGGAAGAGAGTTCCAAAGACTCATGACCCTCTGAGTGAAAAAATTTCACCTCATCTCTGTTTTAAATGGGCGACCCCTTATTTCTAAACAGCGACCCTAGTTCCAGATTTTTCCACAAAAAGAAACATCCTCTCCACATCCACACTGTCAAATCCCTCAGGATCTTATATGTTTCAATCAAGATACCTCTTACTCTTCTAAACTCCAGCAGGTACTAGTCTGTCCAACCTTTTCTCATAAGACAACCCACCCATTCCAGATATTAGTCTAGTAAACCTTCTCTGAACTGCTTCCAACACATTTATATCCTTCCTTAAATAAGGTGACCAATACTCTACACAGTACTCCAAATGTGGTCTCACTAGTGCCCTGTCTGAATAAATGAACCTACAACATGTTTACCCAATACAGTAAGAAAGATTGGTGTCTTTATATCATTATAAAAACATGATAGGGGTGAACTATCCGCACCCCACCACCATGCCCACCGCACCCCATAATTTTCTGCCCAGGGCTTGAGGGCCATAGAAGGTGTGTTCATAACGTGGCCAAACAGGTTGATTATCAACCTATAAATCCTACCAATATGGCTATAAAAGTGGGAGTATCTCCTGGTCAGCCATGTTTGATGCAGAGTGGCACCCTCAAACTATAGCCTCTGGTGACATGTTCCAGGAAAAACCAGCTACGGAAACAGACATAAGCACATGCTTTGTCTGCCTTATGTGTCGCTAGATGCAGGAAGCTTCTAAATCTAAAAATTTGCAGAACTTTAAGGAAAGATTGGGAGGGGGTGCATTGATTGGATTATTTCACAGAGCTATCGTAGGGGTTCTTCTGTGCTGTATTATTCTTTGGTTTAAGTACTTGTTGGCAGCAAAGGGTTGAAAATGCCCTGTTAGTTTTATTGTAAAGCTTTTGGCTAATTAACTATCAGGGACATGACATGTATTGTTTCAGCCAAGTTGATGTGTTGAGATTAGCCATTGAGTTTGCAATGGGATATTAAACAAACAAAATTTCTGTCTCAGCTAAAATAGACAGCACTTAATACATCCCTAGAAGCCAATGCTACTTGTATGTGTAAACTGTAACCATGGATACCAGGTTTAAAAGGAAAATTTCAAGTTCTAAACATTTAACTGAATACTTACTTGATATTTGGTGAATTTTATTACTTATCTAAACTAGAAAATTCAGGATTCACAATGATATGCCCATAGTGCACCATAAATAGTGAAGATGAAAGTTATTCAGCTTCCTTTCTTGAAAGCTTAAAAGTCATCCATGTTTCACAGCCGAACTGCAAAGTGCTGAGATCACAGGCCTCATAAACCAACATCTGGGTCCTAAGAGTCAGCTTAATGTTATTACATGCACAATTCATGAGTGAGACAAAGGGGAGCTGCTTTCCCTGTGCACGTATTGAGTTCTGCATCAGGAGACAGATTGTCCATCACCATGAACCCATGGTAGCAGAATTTGTGAACCACTTCCACTGGGGTGTTATTTAGAGTGAGCAAGGGCAAAGATGTGGTATCCTGTCCCATAACTAGTTTTCTTGCTGCTTATCTTAAGGGACAACAAGTTACAGGCATGGGAGACACAGCAGCAGCAACATTTCATAAAGGCAGAACCCTCTATAAAGACTGTTTTGAGACCTAATCAGTAGAGATGACATCTGTCATTGAAACAAAAGCAAAGCGTATCTGATGCATAACAGAAATACAATACTGCATGATTTGAAAGTAGCCAAGAGAGACATGCAAACAAGAAGAATACTACACAAAACATTGGCTCAAACTATCTCAAGAAATCCAACCTGCCTGTAATAATGGAAATCTATGTGATATTTGTATGATGGGAACAAGTGGGTGCTTTCTACCATCACCAACATTTTTTTTATTCATTCATGGGATGTGGATGTCACTGGCTAGGCCAGCATTTGCTGCCCATCCCTAATTGCCCTTGAGAAAGTGGTGATGATGCTTTCTTGAACTGCTGCAGTCCATTTGATGTAGGTACATCCATAATGCTGTTAGGGAGGGTGTTCCAGGACTTTGACCCAGCAATAGTGAAGGAATGGCGATATATTTTCAAGTCAGGATTGTGCGTGGCTTGGAGGGGAACTTCCAGATGGTGGGGATCCCATGTATCTGCTGCCCTCGTCCTTCTAGATGGTAGTGGTCGTGGGTTTGGAAGGTGCTGTGTGAGGAGACTTGGTGAATTTCTGCAGTACATCTTGTAGCTGGTACACATTTGTGCATCGGTGATGGAGGGCGTGAATGTTTGTGGATGTGGTGCCAATCAAGTGGGCTGCTTTGTCTTGGATGATGTCAAGCTTCTTGAGTGCTGTTGGAGCTGCACTCATCCAGGCAAGTGGAGAGTATTCCACCACACACCTGACTTGTGCCTTGTTTATAATGAATAGGCTCTGGGAGTCAGGAGGTGAGTTATTTGTCGCAGGTTTCCTAGCCTCTGACCTACTTTGTAGCCATAGTATTTATATGGCTAGTCCAGTTCAGTTTCTGGTCAATGGTAACCCCCCAGGATGTTGATAGTGGGAGATTCAATAATGGTAATGCCATTGAATGTCATGGGGCGCTGGTTAGGTTCTCTCTTGTTGGAGATGGTCACTGCCTGGCACTTGTCTGGCAGGAGTGTTATTTGCCACTTTTCAGTCCAAGCCTGGATATTGTCCCGGTCTTGCTGCATTTGGACATGGATTGCTTCAGTATCTGAGGAGTTGTGAACGGTGCTGAACATTGTGCAATCATCAGCAAACATCCCCACTTCTGACCTCATGATGGAAGGAAGGCCATTGATGAAGCAGCTGAAGATAGTTGGGCCTAGGACACTAGCCTGAGGAACTGTTGCAGTGATGTCCTGGAACTGAGATGATTGACCTCCAACAATCACAATCATCTTCCTTTGTGCTAGGTATGACTCCAAGCAGTGGAGAGCTTTCCCTCTGATTCCCATTGACTCTAGTTTTGCTAGGTTTGCTTGATACCATATTAAGTCAAATGCTACCTTGTTGCCGCCCCTGCAATCAGCAGATTGTGAAATACTCACCAACAGAAGTAAACAGATGTCCCACTGGGTTGAATACTCCTGTGACCTATACTCCTGGGACATAGACATCTCCTTCCCATCATGTTTGAGTTAAGTGAAGAATGCCCAACCCTTTAACTCAAAAAGGTCATTGATTGCTTAGCAAGCAGAAAGGCACCTGACAAGGATGGAATTCCAACTGAACTGCTCCCGCACAGCAAATGCCATTTACTGCCACACCTTCATGACCTCCTCCTTCTCTGTTGGAATGTAGGATCCATTCTACAGGACATGAGTGACAGAAATATCATCCAATTGTACAAAAACAAAGGCAACAGAGATTGCACCCAAAAAGCTTTTGATTTATTAAACTTCATGGATTTATTGACATATTATTATAAATTATTCCCTTTTTTGCATTACCCTAAACAATAAAGTTAACTTATTGCCATCTCTACCAACATAGGACTTAGCAGGAGGCACAATAATGATTCAACAATTTCAAGAAATGAACAAGAATTAATGTTTCCAAACAAGGCCAACAAGGCCATAGCAATTAAAGCTCTGATTTTTGATCATGGTAGAAATATAGTTGAGCTGGCCCAATGCACATGCATAAAAACATAAGAAATAGGAGCAGGAGTAGGCCTTTTAGCCCTTGAACCTGGTCTTCTGCCTCAGCTACACCTTTCTGCACTATCCCCATATTTCTTGATTTCCTTAGTATTTAAATGCCTATGTATTTCTGACTTGGACATCCATAGCTATCTGCAGTAGAGAAATCCACAATCCTTGTGGCACATGGAAGTCAAGTACCCAGTTGAACTGGTTTATTCCAGTTTGCTTATACATACACAAATGGCCACAAAAGGATGCTTTTGCAGGAGACCAAAACAACACTCAGTAATTCAAGTGTGGCCTGAACAAGGCCCAATACAATTCCAGTAGACTTCTTTGCTCTTAAACTCTAACCCTTTTGTAATAAAGGTTTATATAGCATGCGCTTTCCTAATTGTTTGCTGTACTGCATGTTAGCCTTCTGTGGTTTGTGTACAAAGACAGCCAGGTCCCTTTGAATGCCATATTTCCCAAACTTTCCCCACTTAAAAGAATATACTTTTTAAAAAATTTTTCAACTAAAGTGGATATCTTCACATTTCTCCATATTGTATTCCATCCTTGCCCACTCACTTTACCTGTTTAAATCCTTTGCAGTTTCTTTGCAATTTTCTCACAGCTTACTTTCTCACCTAACATGTATTGTCAGCAAACTTGGATGCATTACATTTGGTTCCCTCACGTAAGTCATTGATACAGATTGTAAATAGTTGAGGAACAAGCACTGATCCTTGTGGTATTCCATTAGTTACAGCTTGCCAACCCAAAAATACACTGTTTATTCTTACTGTCTGCTATTTTTCCATTAAATAATCCTCAATCCATGCTAATATATTACCCCTAATCCCACAAACCCCAGTTTTGTGTAAAAACCTCTTGTGTGGCACCTTATTGAATATATTTTGAGAATTTAAATATACAACATCCACTGGTCCTGCCTTTTCCACCCTACAATTTGCACCTTTCTAAAACACTAACAGATTAGTCGAACATAATTTCTCTTTCATAAATCCATGTTGGCTCTGCCCAATCATATTATAGTTTTCTAGCCCTGTTATCACATCCCTAATAATAGATTCCAACATTTCCAGCACTAAAGTATTGCTGAAAAGAGAGATATGCCATCAGAGATTTTTGTCTTGTACTTATCAGGCTAAATGCAAGAACACCAATTCAAAGTGAGCAAAAACTTATACTGCATGAGAAAAGGATGCTGATTGGTTGGCCTGTTGACTCTGATTGGTCAAGGCATTGCCATGGAGAATGCATCAGGGCACTATTGGTCCCCATGCTTTTGTTTAATTCAAAAAAGGTGCAATGCCAGGACATATTCTTTTTGCTGCTGAGGACAGGTCCCTGCATAGGAATATATCTAGCTTTTAGTAAACATAAGTCAGCTACATTGCAAGCCCGACTGATAACTTAAATTGGTTGTTAGTGCAATTCATAGCAGACTCAGGATTGTTCAGCAAGTGCTGCTCAATGGCAGAATCACATCTAACATTAGACATTATTTCCTGAGTTTTGCAAGCACCGGCTGGTTGAGTACGGTCAGTACTCTGCCTGTTGCGGACAGCCAAAGGAACATGCTGTTTGGTACAATCCACCAGTCATTGGAACGTACAGACCACAAACTGGCATCACACTGGCATTATTCAAGAACAGAAGGAGATGTAAAACAGCAAACTATAGGCCACTTAGGCTGGCATCTGTCATAGGGAGATAGTCATGCCCAGTACAGGCATAAGTCAATACTTTTAAAAACTGGACACAAACATGCTGTTAAGATGGCTGATGGAAATCATGTGAATGCTATGGAGAATACACAGGGAGCTATTGCCACCCCCCCATGCATTTGTTTAATTCAAAAAAACCACAATGGTTGGACATATTCCTTTTCCAATCTAGGGAATTCTGGAAGATCAAAACCAATACATCCACTTTCTCTATAGCCACTTCTTTTAAAACCCTGAGTGTAGGCCAATAGCTCTAGAGGATTTGCTGGCTTTTAGTCCCATTAATTCCTCCAGTACACTTGCCTTAATACTAATTTCCTTAAGTTCTTCATTTTCATCAGGTCCTTGATTCCCACTACTTCCAGAATGTTTTTGTCTTCTACCGTGAAGACAAATGCAAAGAGCAGAATTTTCACTGCCAAGAGGAGGCCTTTTCAGGTGTGGGCGGGGGTCTTAAAGCCTCGAGAAATGATATCGGGTCAGGAACCCGACATGATCCTACCCACTTCTGGGTTTAACACGGGCAGGTTTACAGGCAACCGAAGAACTCCTGTGGAGCTGTCAGCTAAGTAATTAAAATATTCAAAGAGGCAATTAACTCAGGATTTAACCAAGCACTCAGGCTTTAACAGCCAGGATCAGCCAGGTGAGTGTTATAGTGAGACGTGCTCCTTCGGTGAAACTGACAGGCTGGGAAACCTCAAAGAATGAACTGAATAACTGCAGCCATGTTTAGGTGAGATGTTGCTGCTCACGGCACTTCTTTGGAGAGTGCTCTCTTACTGCTTGTCAGGTCATTTCCAACTTCTTGGAAGTCAGTTCACCTGCCTTGGACTTCACTGACCTTCGTCTGCACTTCCCTGCTGTCAGCCTTCACCACAGGATGGGAGAAGCTGATGTAATTGTACCTTGGCCCTCTGGTGAGGAACAAGGTGAGCAGCACCAGAAAGACCAACAACACCAGGAACATGAGGAGCAACACCAGCACTACCATCAATTGTCTTCTCCTCAGCCGCATGCCACTCCACAGGACAGAAGGGGTGGGCACAGAGATGGGTCTACAGACAGAAGATTAATTCTCTCAACAGAGAGGATGCGAGCATTCAAGCCAGGTTTCTCTCGGAATCTGCAGCCTGATGGACCAAGGCTTCCTTCCCACTGGACCAGGTGGGCACTCACTATCAGTGACTATCACTGGAAGGACACCTCCTCCCCGCATCCCCCAGTCCCAGTTCTCTGTCTTTCCCTGCAGTTCTGTGCTCTTTTCTCCCGCAAGGAAAGAAAACAGAGAGTTATGAGTGTGAGAAATGGTTTGTGTGGAGAGGAGGGATGGACAACATTTGTGGAGGACGAATGCAAAGCATAGGTGTGAGATGTCAAAAAGTTGAGGGTGAATGGGTGTGTTGGTTGTCCATGCATGTGACGATGTGCCTGGACAGAAAGGAATGAGTGGAGCTGCAAGGTATGTTTGTCTGAGGAGTTTTGTGCAGATGAATGTTGGAAAAGTCAGAGTATGGGGCTTGGCACGTGAAATTGCAATGCCACTCTCAACATTCCTGCCCTCCTGAGATCCTTAAATCTCTTGATGCACTTTTTTCCAGGTCCACTCTTGCTGCTCACTTCCTCGGCCACCTCCATTATACCTGTTTAATTGGAGAAGCTGGTCTCTTCCTCCCGTTCTTGGCAATCATCACCTCACTTCCGTCCCTCAGATCCTGCTGCAGGTCCTCCATGTAAGAGTCTGAGACCCAGAGGGGCAGCCTTCCCTGATCTTTCCATTTCTGTTGTAGCTGAAGCCACAGGAATCAATATACAGTTCAGCCACTGGGGTCCCACTAACTAGAAATCCTTCCTTCAACAAATTTAGCATGTCATCCTGCCCGCCCTCTCTGATTGGTTGGGATACCCAGATGTGGGGTGCTTATGCCATTGCTGAGTTTAAGAGGCACTACAAAGCTCACTGACAGAACAAATGGATTCCCAAACTGCTACCAGCCTCCCCACTACCTGTGGACCTGTTTAGATAAAATTCTGTCCAAAGTAGAGAGGTGATCCTGACCCAATTATACAATGGAAATGACATTGACAATGACATTGGCTCTGTTTTGTCCCTGAAATTGTTCTAATGAAATTAGGCATGGAAGATGTCAATATTTTTCATGAACATCTGTCACTAACTTGATACAGGCGCAAACAATGAGTTAGATAATAAACTTCAATTCAATTCAAGAGATATTCCTGTTCCTGTTGTTATCTGCAGGTCATTCAGGAGCAATTGGTGCCAGCCTGTGTAGTAAAAACAGAAAGTGCTGAAAAAAAACTCGGCGGGTCTGGCAGCATCTGTGGGGAGAGAAACAGGGTTAATGTTTTGAGTCCAATGAGATTCTTCTTCGGAACTGAGTCATATTGGACTTGAAACGTTAACTCTGCTTCTCTCTACACAGGTGCTGCCAGACCTGCTGCGTTTTTTACAAATCTTTCTGTTTTTATTTCAGATTTCCGCAGTACATTGCTTTTATTTTGGTGCAAAATTCTGTGGCTGACAGATTGAGCAAGTAGGGTCAATAAAGCTGTATCTCCTCTGTTGTACATCATATGCCTGAAATAAGGACTCCTTATGCCTTTATGGTGCCATCTGTGCCACCATGCACTTTAGGAGAATTTATCACTCAGTGAAAGTTCTGCATTTTATCCCACTGATGGTTTTTTTTTTCCCACAGGGAAGGAATGAAGGTGTTGCATTTTTCCAAACTCAGTGTTCACTGCTTGGTTTATATAGGTGGTTCAGAAGGATCCAGTGGCATGATAGTTCCATGCTATGACAAACTCCACTTCTACCGGAAGAGCTATCTATCCCTGTTTTAGATGTTGCTTGCGGGTCACTACGGATAGGGTGGGGGAGTGGAGCTAGTTAAATTGCTCTTGCAGAGAGCTGGCATGGACTCAACAGGCCAAATAGCCTCCTTCTGTGCTGTAGCCATTCTATGATAGTAACATACATTTTTTCTCCACAGAATAAATTTTACCAACTGAACTGCAAAGGGCCATTGAACCACAAATCCGCGCAAACATCCAGCATAACTGTTCAAAGCGCTGAAGCCGCTGGCACCTTTACAAGCTTGTAATGACCATAACTCGGGAACTCACTGAGTGCAGAGCACCTTCACTAGATGACAGTGCCTTGGAGTGGGTAATAAGAGACCTCGAACATCCTAGATCTAGCAAAGAGATTTTAGATATGTTAATCTGTTGGTCTATTTTCAAAGTGAGACTGCTGGAAGCAACAGGGCCAAAATTCCATGGATGACAACCTCAGGAGTTTTGCCAGGATCACATCCGCCAATGGCTCCAGCACCAACCCCTGCCAAAATGTGCAGATATAGTGGGAAAGCACCTCATTTGCATTTGCAGGAAGAAATTCCATTTGGGCATTCCTTTGGTGTCCACCTACTCCATGTGTCTGGAAACTGGCATGACTATCCACCCTGGCCCATGCCATGCAGTCATGTTCTGAGTTTGATTTATGGATCATCTGGGTAAACCCTGTTCTGCATTGAGTCCAACCGGCCCATCACTCCTGTCCTCACTCACCTACTTTGACTCTCCATCCCTCAAGGGCAAATTAAAAATTCTTATTTTCATCTTTAAATCTCTACCTGGGCCTCATTCAACACAAATGCTACAATTGCGTCTGTCTCAGACCCCTCCCAACACTCTAGTGCTCTGATGCTGGTCTTTTACCTCACCATCGATGGCAGAGGTTTCAACCAACAGGAATCCCCTCCCTAATCATTTATACCTCTCTGTTTGTCTCTTCTTCTTTAGAAACCTCCTCAAAGCCTATCTCTACAACTAAGCTTTCAGTTACCCTTTACAGTCTCTCCTTTCTTGGCCTATCACCCGTTTTTCACCGGTGAAGCACCTCCTTCATTTCAGCAACCAGCAGACAAATTAGACAAGGAGCTGGTTTGCTTTTTTCACTTTAATCAGGAATGCCTGACAGAAAAAGTAATGGTATTTTCTTAACGGGAGCTCAGGGTGCAGAAGTTCTCTGTGATCCTGAAACAGTTAATACTTCAGTTGACTTATCTGGTGCCAAAGTGAAAGCAATACAAATTCACAATCAGTAGAAACAGCTAAGAATCTTGACCCTGAAGAGGAACTGGGAGATTGGTTAGATAGCATGATATTAAAATGTCACCGTGACAATCTTGGAAATATATGAATGAAGACTAAAAATATATTGACTGTAAATAAAGCAGTGGCATCATATTTCCTGCATACAGCTTGCAGTGGAGTAATTGCTCAATGCTTCTTTTGCTAGATTGATGCAAGTTATTTTTAATATTGCACATGTACAGAAGTAAAACTTTTGGAAAGTACAGTGTGACTACAATTAATTGGCTCTTCCTGGAACAAAAAATGAAGCAGTTTTGACTTGGGAATGATATCAATAACTTCTTTCCTTTTCAACTTAAAGCCAGTTCTAATTGAAGGAATGAATGCCTGTGACCCCACGGGCGCTCTTCACTTGTGCTATGCACTTGTGTGTCACTGGCCCACTCCTCTTAGCCTTTTAGGTTGTAGAGGACGCAGGTTAGGAGTTAGTTGCAAGAGAGGCTAGCAAAGGTGGGTGGACACCCCGATCTGGCAATGGTCTGCATGTGATTTAATTCTGGTCAGGTAGATCCCTCAATCCTGCTCAGATCGATTAAAAATGAGTTATCTCTGGCAGCCCTGGCACATCTCTCCATATCCCTGGTTTCCTAGAATGATGCTGCAATATTTCTGTCCTCGTCCTCAGATTCATCGTCTTCATCCTCACCTGTTGAGGAATGCATCTCCTTTGTCTCTTTGCTTGCCAAAATCCTATCCTTGTTGCAAGGCAACGTTGTTCAATGTACGGTAGACCACAATAATCCTGGATTCTCTCTGTGGTGTGTACTGTAGTGCTCCTCCAGACCTGTACAGGTAACAGAAGGACAATTTGAGCAAGCCAATAGCCTGCTCATTGATAGCCTTGGTCAAACCGTAAGCTTCATTGTACTGCTCCTCCGTGGGTCTGTGGGGATGACACACAGGGGTCATAAAACACGTCCTCCAGGGATATCCCTGTCAGGGTCCAACCTTGCACTTGGGCAGGGGTCAATGGCATAGGGAGCTGGGAGTGACGTAAGAGGTAGGAGTCATGAGAGCTTCCTGGGAAATGAGCACACACCTGAATGATATGTTTTCTGTGCTCACAGACTATTTGAAAGCTAAGGGAGTAAAACCCCTTGTGATTCACATATGCTGCTGGCATTTCTCAGGGAGCGCTAATGAATACATGAGTGCAGTCAAGACCCCCTGCAGTGTGGGAACCATACAATGACCTTGAAGCTCACTGCTCTTGAGGCCTCCTTAGTATCTATCAGGCGGTGAACCTGTTGAAATCGTTGACCCTTCTGAACAGGGCATTTGTCACCTCCCTGATGCATCTGTGTGTTGCAGCCTGGGATATGCCACACATGCCCCCCATGGACCTCAAAATAATTGGGCAGCATAGAAATTCAGCGCTGTGGTCACCTTGATGGCAAGTGTCATCAGGTCCATCCCACTCCACGGGACTGCAGGTCTTGTTGAAGAAACGCACACTGGTCAGTGACTGCCTCCTTGGATAGCCTCATCGGTTTCACAACAGTTCACTTAAAACCAGACACCTTGCCTAGTGCGTGCCAGCTTTAAGCTGTTGTGAAACAGAAGGCATGAGTTTTCCATGCACCACCGACTTAATCTCGAAGATAGAACTTAATTTTCAAAATTTGGCTTTAATTCATATTCATGGGAAAGAGGTACGCACCACCAGATTGCGAGAGGTTCGATCTGGCACTAAGTCACTGCCAACTTAATTACAAAAACTCATGCGATGCTGGGAAACTGACACTTTGGCTCCCAACTAATTAGGCACCCCCCTGCCCTCCTCATTTCCCACTCCCAGCGGCCCCATTAAATTCCACCCCATGGATCTAAAAGCTGCCAGAGTAAAGGTTTTAATTGATGCTTTTGAACTAACAATGGAAAAGTGTTGACGCATTTTAAACATATCAGAAAATAGAGCCCAGCATCCAGACCAATACACAATTAAGGAGGCCAATGTTAAAACTATTGATGCACATAACTGATGCTCCCAGTCTATCCCTGTAGTCTTTATTCTTGTAGTACAGAGAATTTCAGTCTAATTTTTTTAAATTAGAAAATGCATAAATATATCAACAATTCTACTTTTCTTTGCTGGTTGTTGCTGTGAAGCTCAAACACTATCACTAATTGTATCAGAATTAATTTATTTAAATGTTTCTGAGGATCCTTGTGCATTTAAGAAGTGTGCCTTTAACAATGTAATCAGAAAAACTGCTTTGCGACTAACATTTAGCTCACTCACAATTCCATTTAGTATAATAACACACTTAAATCTGGCACTGTCTAGGAGAAAAGCTAACATTTGGGCAATTAACATAAGTACAAATATTATACTGTATTACAACAGCTACAACTGAGAAAAACAATTTTGATGCAGCCAATTGGGACTTTATGGTAACTGAGACTTATAAAAGCAACAACTGGTGCCTGGAACAGTAATAATTGCATAAAAGGAGTGGGAGTTATTTTGTTTGTGCATATTTAAGGAATTTAGGGAGCTCCATTTATTGGGAAAAATAATTGAGTATTTCAGACTGCCAAGTGGAGGTGCGCAAATATTAGTAACTGTATTTTTTTCATTAAAATCTTGCAGGCTATGAAATATATCACCATTCCTTCATTATCGCTGGCTCAAAATTCAGAAACTCACTACCTGACAAGACAGTGGGAGTAGCTTCACCACACAGACTGCAGTGGGTCAAGAAGGCAGCTCACTACCACCTTCTCAAGGGCAATTAGGGATGGGCGATAAATGCTGGCCCAGCCAGGGGCGCCCACATCCCATGAATGAATAAAAAGGTGAAGCATTCACTGAGCGCAATGTGTGGGAGAGGATCAAGAAAGGGCACTTCAACTGTGAAGGGAAACATCATGCTAATAAACCCAGGAAAAAGTATCATCATGCTATTACTAGTTTAATTTTATTCAGGTTATCTCCTTAGCAACATCATTTAGCAATGCTCCCTTGATCTAAGTGCATATTGTCATTAAAACTATAAATTATACTGGTCCTGGGGCAATTCTCAAATACTTGATATATCTTTAGACAGAGAAGGGAAATGTCAGCATTGTACACATGACACTGTTAGAATATATTTGGCAAGTGGCACTGTTAGGGTAACTTGATGGTGTTGATTTAACTTTTTGCGTTTGTGTATTGGAGTAATGAATTGGTTTTTTTCCTGAATCTTTCATAAGCAGCCCATGACAAGAAAATTAATGCAGAATCTAAAAAGTTTGACATACTTCAATTTAGCAATATTAAGACATGAACAACAGAAAAGGATGATCAGTCCTAAAATTTCAAATGAACATTGGGCTGAACTTGGCTGCGATTGATGGACAAATGACTGGTGAGCTTTCTGCCTGGCCACATGATATCACTGGCAATGGTCCCTGGAGCTTTCATTGCAGGACGGATCCTAACTGGGTCTCCGCTACTTAGATGCTGGCAAATCAAGGCTAGCTGCAACAAATAAAAGAAAATGCTGCTGTGGATGTACCTGATGCACAGCAGAAGGATCTCTTACTGTTTGGAAGAATGGTCTTAAAGCCTCCAACATGTGGTTGGTAGGATGGAGGTATCCAACTCCTGCTTAAACGAACAGCTCCAGGAGCCCGCAAGCTAAAAATAATGTTACACTTCAAAGTTAATAATACTTTAATGTATAGATATTTTATTGGCTTTAGATAGTGGGAAATGTGATTCAAGTGTGTCAACATTAACACACCACTGAATTTCCTTCATAATAAGAAAGAAGGTGGTTGATCTTTGTGGATCTTTTCCTTGTATGAAATAAATCCAATGACACATTCATCTGATACACTCTATTACACTTTTAATATGCTAACATAGCAAGAAGTATACAAATCAATAGTGGACATGACCCTGACTGACCTTAGGCTGCATGGCATGCTTTACTTAAATGGCATACTCTGCTCGACATTCACACATAAAAGGGTTGTTATGAAGGGCTATATTTGACAGACAAATACATTTGGCCCTAAAATTGCACCATTGCTATTTATGATGCTAAAGGGAAGGGTTCCTGGGCATTCAACTGTGGTTTTGTTTTCCTGCCTTAGGGTTAAAATCAGTTCACAGTCCATAGGGAACATTTAAAAGCATCATGATTATTTATATAAGAGATAAGCAGTAATAAAAGTAATCAAGCAATAAATGCACATATATTACAAAAATAACAGGTTACTTTAAGAAAGAGTAAACTGAAACTAGCCATCCGTAGCTTTTGTATGGGAGTTCTCTGTATTGTGGATGTTAGAAAAGTGCACACATTGTACAGCGATTTATTTCAAAATTTAAAGGAACCAACTTCAGTGCCAGGCTGAATTAGGAGTTCAAGTCTTTAAAGGCTTGACCTTATGACTTTCTGAATTAGAGGCAAGAGTGTTACCACTGAGCCGCAGCTAACATGGATGCTACTTTATAAGAGATTCCCCACTTTAAGGGACTCATTCTTCTGGTAAGACACTAAATGGATGAGATTATGAATGCATCATTTTGAGAACTATGGCCATATGCCCATGTCTGACAGCTTTAAAGAACATGCTGACATACAATGACTTGTGAAACTTATCCTCGTGAACCCTAGTTCTTCCTAACTAATCCCCATGGGAATAATCTAGTCCACATGTTATTTTAACAACCTAAATCAAATCTTAACTGAAGTCTATACTTTGCTTTGAATAAAATGACCAGCTTTACAAGCCTAACATCGTAACTAACGGCTCTTAAGCGAGGTATTAATCTAATGGCCTTCTTCTGAATCTTTTCACTCATCTTGTGGGGGACCAAAACAGGACATTTACTAGATAAGGCATGATCATGGTCTTATACAAGAATGTTCTACTGCTTTTTTTTGTTTCATATTGGATCATTCTGGCAATACTTTCTAGTATTCTATTTGCTTTGCCATAGCTTCACAGCACTGGTCGTGAACCTTCATGTGCAACAACACGTAGATCTCTTTCCCATTCAATGGACTTTAGTTTGGAACACTGTATTCTATCCATATGGTTGACATTAGCACTTCCCATGTGAGTAACATTACATTCATCTATATTAAACCCAATTCTGCTGCAGAGCTGAGCATTTAGTTGCTAACCTCAATGGCTCAGACTACTGGAGAAGCCCAGCATATTCCCCACTCTACCATTGCCACCAAGCCAGGGGATCAACCCTAGTTCAATGAAGAATGCAGGGGAGCAATGCCAGGAGCAGCACCAGGCATACCCCAAAATGACGTGTCAACCTGGTGAAGCTACAACACAGGATTACTTAGGTTCCAAACAACACAAGCAGCAAGTGATAGAGAGAGCTAAGTGACTCCACAACCAACGGATCAGATCTAAGCTCTGCAGCCCTGCCACATTCAGTCATGAATGGTTGTTGACAATTTAAAAAATCAGTAGAGGAGGAGGCTCTACAAATAGCCCCATTCTCAATGATGGAGGAGCCCAGCACATCAGTACAAAAGATAAGGCTGAAGCATTCGCAACAATCTTCAGCCAGAAGTGCCAAGGGAGTTGGTCCATTTCGGCCTCCTCCAGAGGTCCCCAGCATCACAGATGCCAGTCTTCAGCCAATTCCATTTACTCCATATGATATCAAGAAATGGCTGAAGGCACTAGATACAGCAAAGACCAGGGGCCCTGACAATATTCTGGCAATAGTACTGAAGACTTGTGTTCCAAAACTTGCCGCACCCCTACCAAGCTGTTCCAGTACAGCTACAACACTGGCAGCAACTGGACAATGTGGGAAATTGCCCAGGTATGTCCTGTACACAAAAAGCAGGACAAATCCAACCAAGCCAATTACCGGCCCAACAGTTTACTCTCAATCATCAGTAAAGCGATGGAAGGGGCCATCAACAGTCAACGTGAAACGCAAGCTGAGAACCTCGGCGCTGCTCAGGTGGGGGCGGGGGGAGTGCGGGCACAGAAGTCTGTGCATTCACGGGGAAGCAGGGAACAGCACCAGGGAGCTGAACTCAACTCAAAAGCAAAGAGCTTTAAAATCTGAAAAAAATGTCCTGACACGGGACTCACTCACAATAACGCTAACCTAATAAAAATGCTAAAAAATCAAAAGGCCGTCCGCCAACTGTGAGGTTGGACAGGCAGCAAAAAATAGGCTTTAATTAATTGAATAAGGGCCTTTATAAGCCTCTTAATTATCAGCAGCGCACTGCCGACTCTTGCGCACCCCCGCCGGGTGCAATATCATGCAAGTGGGCGATGACGTGGCGATGCTCGCCTGACATCATCGAGCATTATTTTACGCCCGATCGGGTCAGGCGTGCAGCCAACCGCGGGACTTAAAATCCTGTCCCAAGTGTCAGTGGGGGAACATTTAGGAGACAGCGATCAATGTAATGTACGTTTTAGGAATCTGATAGAAAAGGATGATAAGGCAATCCAGGGTAATAATAATTACCTGGACGAAAGCCAACTTTGATGGGGCAAGAACGGAACTGAGCCAGATAGACTGGAATGAAAGATTGGCAGACAAAAACTAACTGAACAATGGGCTACCTTCAAAAAAGAATTGGTTCGGGCACAGTCAAGGTACATTCCATCGAAAGGGAAAGGTAGGGCAAACAAATCCAGAGCTCCCTAGATGAAGAAGGAGACAGAAATTAAGATAAAGAAGAAAAAGTGTGCTTATGACAGGTGTCAGGTAGAAAATACAATTGAGAACCAAGAGGAATACAGAAGGATCAAAGGGGAGCTGAAAAATTATATTAGAGAAGCGAAGAGGGATTATGAGAAAAGACTGGCAGCCAACATAAAGGGGAATCCCAGAGTCTTCTACAGGCATATAAATAGTAAAACGTGGTAAAAGGAGGAGTAGGGCCAATTGGGGACCTAAAAGGGAATTTACACATGGACGAAGGGGCCGTGGCTAAGGTACTAAATGAATACTTTGCATCTGTCTTTACCAAGGTGGTAGATGCTACCCAGGCCATGGTGACAGACGTAGAAATTCAGTCACTAGAAGGGTTCCAAATTGACAAGGAGGAAGTGTTGAATAGACTGTCAGTACTTAAAGTTGACAAGGCACCGGGACCGATGAGATACATCCAAAGATATTCTCCCTATCCACTCTGTCGAGCCCCCTCATGATTTTGAACATCTCTATCAAACCTCCTCTTAGCCTTCTTCTCTCCAAGGAGAACAGTCCTAACCTCTCCAATCTATCTTTGTAACTGAACAGAAACAATTCTTGTAAACCTCTACTGCAGTCTGTCCAATGTGTTCACATTCTTCCTGTAATGTGGCATCCAGAACTGTACACAATACTCCAGCTGTAGTCTAATGAATGTCTTATATGAATTCAGCATAACCTCTTTGCTCTTGTACTCTATGTCCCTATTATTAAAGCCCAGGATTCTATATGCTTTATTAATTGCTCTCTCCACCTGTCCTGCCACCTTCAATGATCTATGCACATATATACCCAGGCCTTTCTGCTCCTGCACCCCCTTCAAAATTGAAGTGATGTGAGTGATGTGTCCGCCTTCACAGGCCACTCATGCACTAATTATCTCCCCTTGCTTTCGCAGCAGACGGATCCCATGGACCAAGCCTCCAATCAAGCCCTGAAGAAACCTCTGAAGAGGAATCTGAAGGCACCCTCCCTGAAGTCCTATCACAGCGCTCGCCCACACCCTCCACCAGCGCAGAGACACACACCTCGGTGGGACCTAGCTTTAGAGTAGCCTCGGGATCACAATCTGGTGAACACATTACACTCTCTGATCCACAGCAGGCGGAGGCAGGGACTTCCCAGGTCCCCGGCACTCAGAGGGCTGCTGGAGGCCAGAACATTGCTGAGTCCGAGTCAGATGATGAGTCTCTGAACTCAGTCATGTCACAGTTGCTGGGGCTGCAAAGGCAAGCTCGGGAACAACAGGAAGGGATGTCCGCTGCACTCCTCAGATTGCAAGGCATGATGGAGGAGTCCGTCCGTCTTCAGGCTGAGGTAATAGCGCCGGCATTGCAATGCACCGAGGTCAACACCGGCAGGATGGCAGCTGCCATGAAGACTTTGGTCCAGGACATCACTCCTGCACTGCTGCCCAGGCTTAACTCCATCGCTGATGTCATAGTTGGCCTCCAACAGTGTGTACGCGAGAGGGGTGCTGGGCAGCTCAATCTCACTCCAGCTACCCCTTCTGCTCACGGAGTCAGCCAGGGGCCCTCGGGCACCCATAGGGAGGAGGATCAGCAGGTGCACGCCTCGGGGCCATCCACCCAGGTGACTCTGGGAGTGACCGGCCCATCTGAATCCCCTCTTCCTTTAACCTCTACAGATCCAGTTTAACAGGCCAAGGAGGGTGCCACTGCTCAGAGCAGGACCCCGAAAGCAGGCCGGAGCCCTCCAAGTCTCAGCCCTCCAGAGGACGCCCGCCAAAGTCATCACAGACAGGGTGTCGCAATCAGCAGGCTGCCTCCACCTCCGCTGTGGATGTCCGGGGAGCACCAAGACGTAGCGGCAAGGTTAGGGGAGTTAAGGAGAATTAGTTACACAGCCTGGGCATGGTTGTTAATCACTTGTACATAATGTTCACTATTGTCAATAAACTCCCAAGTATGTCTCCTTGCCTATGGCTCCTTGTTCTGATGAGCAGTGTTCTTGTCACTCAGATGTGAAACCTTTCTGCACAAGATAAAGGCAGGTGTCTCAGTCCAGGGCCTCTTCCCTGTGCTCTGTGCAATTTTCAGACCAAAGTGATGGTCCAGCCTCACAGCCCCTAGAAACATTACTGATACCTGCACCTCTGCAGTGCAGGAATGGCAGGCGACATCTATAGACCTTGGGTGTCGCTAGGCACCTACCAGCCACAGCTCGCTATCGCTCCTGGGCAGCGTGTGCGGGAGCCCCTGCCGCCCCTTCTTCCTGAGGTTGCTGCTCCTGCCTTTGCATGGCCGGGTGCCTCAATTGCTCTCTCCTCCGTCTTCTACAGTCTCTGTAGGCCATCAGGCATTCAGCTAGATCACCAGGATCCATGGCCCTGACATTGTCCTCCTGCAGCACGAAAGAGAGAGAGAGACGTGGTTATCAGGCTGCACTTAGCACCTTTCCTGGCCCTGTGTAACCACCCCTTAATGCTTCCCGGGAGTGCTGGCCACCCCTCGGATGACCAGAGGTGAGTGTGCTGCATGGCTGCCCTGTCAACCTGTGACATGGGGGAGACTGCTGCAAACCGGGATGCTGAGATTGCAAGGGGCTGTGAGCACCTCCAGCAGTGACTGCTACACGGCCAGCGTTGGTGAGGAGATTGTACAACATGTGCAGTCCAACTGCCCCACGGCCCAATAAAGTGGTGGCGGACTCGAAGCCTGTGCCGGGGGCATGGAGGGAGGCTGGGGGTGGGGGGTTGCTAAGGTCTGGAGGTGGTGGGAGTGATAAAGTATGGAGCGCTTGGTGGCTTTTTGGTGTCTCCGCGTTGCTTGCATGGACGGGCAGGCTAGGAGCCTGACACTAATCATATCACTGTGGCTGCACCTGATTGGTCTCAGTTACAGAGACATGGTCAGTTTATACAGGTGTCCCTAATGCATGGCCATTTCCCTCGCTTACCCTGTTCCCCACCTCGATTTCCTGTGCACAGGATGCAGTGCCAGAGCAGCACTTAACACACCCCCCCCGCCACCCGCCTCAGCAGTCGCCTCCGGGGTCAGGCATCCGTTTCCCCCGCCCCTCACCCACTGCCCCTGCGCCTCGGAGATCCAGAAACAACAGGTGAGCTGTGGAGAACGCTGCTGTTCACTCACCTCAGTTCCCCCAAAGTGAAGGCCGCCAAGTGCACATCGCCTGCGGGCTGTTGTGAAACACGTCGGTGTGCTTTCTCGCCAACATGAGTGGATGATACGGTGGGGATCCAAGAGCCTGGTGGGATGGCCTTTTAATTATATGCTAATGTATTATAATTATCTCCCCACCAACCGATGCCAGGAAATGCGGCCCGCCATCAGCAGGCTGAGCGGAAGATCGCGTCCTGCCTTCACACCATCGTGAAGTGGGTCCCGCCATATTTTCCGGCATTCCACCTATCACGCCCGTTGTCAGCGGGCTCAAAAACTCCGCCCAGTGAGTGGTTTGAGTCTGGAATGCACTGCCTGGAAGTGTGGCGGATGCAGGTTCAATCGAAGCATTCAAGAGGACATTAGATGATTATTTGAATAGAAACAATGTGCAGGGGTAGTGGGAATGGCAGGACAATAGCACTAGATCATAATGCTCATCTGGAGAGCCGGTGCAGACATGATGGGCCGAATGGCCTCCTTCTATGCCGTTAAAATTCTGTGACTTGCTTACCGATAACCTGCTCACTGATGCTCAGTTTGGGTTCCGCCAGAGTGACTCAGTTTCTGACCTCGTTACAGCCTTGGTTCAAAAATGGTCAAAAAAGCTGAACTCCAGAGATGAGGTGAGAGTGACTGCCCTTGACATCAAGGCAGTATTTGACCAGGTGTGGCATCAAGGAGCCCTAGCAAGACTGGAGCCAATGGGAACCAGGGGAAAACTCTCCGCTGGTTGGAGTCACACCTGGTACAAGGGAAGATGGTTGTGGTTGTTGGAGGTTCCAGGACATCACTGCAGGAGTTCCTCAGGGTACTGCCCTAGGCCCAACCATCTTCAGCTGCTTCATCAATGACCTTCCTTCCATCCTAAAGTTAGAAGTGGGGATGTTCACTGATGATTGCACAAAGTTCTGCACTATTTGCAACTCCTCAGATACTGAAGCAGTTCATGTCCAAATGCAGCAAGACCTGGACAATATCCAAGATTGGGCTGACAAGTGGCAAGTAATATTCACGCCACACAAGTGCCAGGCAATGACCATCTCCAACAAGAGGGAATCTAACCATCACCCCTTGACATTCAATCGCATTACCATCGCTGAGTTCCCCTACTATCAACATCCTAGGGGTTACCATTGACCAGAATCTAAACTGGACTAGCCATATGAATATTGTGGCTACAAGAGCAGGTCAGAGGCTAGAAATCCTATGGCGAGTAACTGGCGCCCTGACTCCCCAAAGCCTGTCCACCATCTACAAGGCACAAGTCAGGGAGTGTGATGGAATATTCCCCACTTGCCTGGATGAATGCACCTCCAACAACACTCAAGAAGCTTGACACCATCCAGGGCAAAGCAGCCCACTTGATTGGCACCTCTTCCACAAACATTCACTTCCTCCACCACCAATGAACAGGGCAGCAATGTATACCATCTATGAGATGTACTGTAGAAACTCATGAAGGCTCATTAGGCAGCACCTTCCAAACACACAACCACTACCATCTAGAAGGACAAGGGCAGCAGATACATGGGAACACCGCCACCTGGAAGTTCCCCTCCAAGCCACTTACAATCCTGACTTGGAAATATATCGCCGTTCCTTCACTGTCACTGGGTCAAAATCCTGGAACTCCCTCCCTAACAACTACATCTGGGTGTACATACACCACATGGAAGGCAGCAGTTCAAGAAGGCAGCTCACCACTACCTTCTCAAGGGCAATTAGCGATGGGCAATAAATGTTGGCCTAGCCAGCGAAGCCTACATGCCTTGAATGAATAAAAAAAATTCACAATCATACTCATCATATTTACAAAATTATAAGGGTTTAACTAATAAGAAAACCAAGCAAATGTGAGAATTAGGATTGAGAGTTCAACTTCAATAAATTCTCGGAGGCCCAATCTTCCTGCAAACTGGAATGCACTTTACTGCTGGTTGATGCTGTTTCAGTCTTCGCAAATAATCTCCCTTTTCATTTTGCACTACCTTTATAGTTTTTTTCATAATTCTTCTTTAAGATGTTGTACTTCAGTTTTATATTCCTCATGGTGCCTTTTTAAAATCTGCATTGGAGGGTATGAAGCCTGCGCCCCAGGATAGCAAAGGTTTTACAATTTTTTTTGGTCTCATTAATCTTGTCAAGAACAAGGTTGTTGGCAGTCCCTCTGGTTTCTGGGTACTGGCTGCTATGAACTGGAACCCAAGGAGAAATTCCGAGTCTTCTTGCCCTCTGGATTCAGCAATTTCCACTCTAACTTTAATGGAAATAGCTAATGTAACTTCCTGTTGAATGTGTCCAATCAGGTTTCCATCCCTCCAATGGCATTAGAATCATGCTAACCATAGTCATGAATTGCATTCTCTATGACTACAGCCATGGCACATTATCCCTGCTCATCCTCTTCAACTTCTTTCAAGTTTTGATATAATCAGGTATACTGTCCTCCTCCAATGCCTCACTCTCAAAGTGACTGCAATCATTTGATTCCACTCTTAGCTGAATATTTCCAGCAATGAATTCAATTCTCACCCTGCACCATCACCTCTGAAGTCCACCAAAGGACCCACCTTTGCCTCCCTCTAATATTTGCTGAACCTTGGCAACATCATCGTAGGACACAGGGTTAGCATCCACAGTACACCAATGACAACCACCTCCACCTTTCCTCCACATACTATCTCTGTCCAGTCTGACGGCTTGCCCAATCTGCGGACTTGAATGAATAGCAATTTCCTCCAGTTATCCATTGGAAAGACCAGTGCCATCGGGCGAAATTCTCCATGCCCATTGGCATCGGACACCATGGCGGGCATCAGCAGACAATATGGCAGGAAAGCCAAAAATCAGTTTCACGACGTCGTGAAACCAGTTTGCAATCGTCTGCTCCGCCCGTCAATGTCGGTCCGCCGCATGGCAGGAACTTCATTTTAATACATCTGCATATCATTTTAAACCACCGGAATCATCCCCCACCCCTACGCTGGATCATCCAGGAACGTTGGCATGATTGCACACTGACATGTTTCCCAACTGAACATAAGCAATGTGCACTTGGTGAGCTGCACTTCACTCGGGACTTTGAAGCTTGTTTGCCTACCTTGTTTCAAGCAGCACTCGCGGTCATCAGCACCAGGCTTTGCAGGCAGCACCACATCTCTTTTAGTGGTGCTCACAAGCAGGACTCTACTATGAGACCAGCCTTGAGGCTTTCCAATGGCCGCAGGGCTAGGGCTTGCTTTAGGAAAGCAGATAAGTGGCCTCAGGCAAGGGAAGAAGCTGCAGGGTGAGGGCATTACTGGGGAAGGTGGGTATCCAGGGTGTGTGTGGGGACGCATGTTGATCTGTGCAAGTGGCCTCAAGGTGGTGAGGGCTGAGGAGGCAGTCTCCAGAGAAGATAAGGTGTGTGTGAATGGTGATGTCCCTTGAGCTGGCAGTGAGTGAGATGCCAGTGAATGTGTGATGGGCTTGATTGTATGATAGGGTGATGAAATGGTTGCCTTACCCTGGTGGCACAGACGAGATCATTTATCCTCTTTCTGCACTGGATGGTTAACATCTTCTGTGCAGCATTGGCATTGGCCACCTCTGCCACCGCCTCCCAAGCCAGGGTGGTGACACTGATGGGCCTCCTGCAGCCAGAGCGGGGTTAGAGGACGTTGTGATGGGTTCCAATGGTGTCCAGTTGGCATCCCAGGGATGCGTCACTGAATCGGGGGGCAGGGATTTAAAAAGAGTGGGAGCTGGACTCGGGGCTGAAAGCGGTGCGAGGACAGAGCGAGAGTTCCAGGGAGACTCGGGGCTGAAAGCGGTGTGAGGACAGAGCGAGAGTTCCAGGGAGACTCAGGGCTGAAAGCGGCGCGAGGACAGAGCGAGAGTTCTGGGGAGACTCGGGGCTGAAAGTGACGCCAGGACATAGAGAGGATTTCAGGAAGACTCAGGGCTAAAAACAGCCTGAGGACAGAGTGAGACTTCGGAGGAGACTCGGGGCTGAAAGCTGCTCGAGGATAGAGCGAGGGTTCCAGGGAGACTCTGGGCTGACCGGAGAGGAGAGGCCAGCGAGAGTGGTATATAACTAATGAGCTTAATCTAAAGGGAAGTCATGGCAACAGAGGTCGCATCTGTGATATGCTCCTCCTGCGCTATGTGGGAAGTCATGGACATTTCCAGTGTCCCTGGTGACCATGTGTGCAGGAAGTATGCTTTTAGCTGCAGATACTGGCTAACCACACTTTGGAGCTGGAGCTCCGGTGGATTCACTGTGGAGCATCCGCAATGCTGAGGTTATCATGGACAGCACGTTCACTGAGGTGGTCACAACACAGGTAAAGACCAAGCAACATAAAGGGATGGGTGACTATCAGGCAGAGTGGAGGAAGGCAGGTAGTACAGGAGTCCCCTGTGGCCCTCTCCCTCTCTAACATATATACCGTTTTGAATACTGTTCGTGGAGACGACTTCTTAGGGGAAAGCAGCAGGAGCTAAGTCCATGGCACCACGGGTGGCTCTACTGCACAAGAGGGGAGGAAAAAGAGTGGCAGGATTATAGTGATAGGGGATTCAATACTAAGGGGAACAGACAAGCATTTCTGCGGCTGCAAAACAGAGTCTAGGATGGTATGTTGCCTCCCTGGTGTCAGGGTTAAGGATGTGTTGGAGAGGCTGCAGGGCATTTAGAAGGGGGAGGGTGAACAGCCAGTGGTCGTGGTACATATTGGTACCAACAACATAGGTAAAAAAAGGGATGAGGTCCTACAAGCTGAATATAGGGGGTTAGGATGTAAATTAAAAAGTAGGACCTCAAAGGTAGTAATCCCAGGTGTATGCTAGTGCAGTCGGAGAGGGTTTAAACTAGAATGGCAGAGGGATGGGAACCTGAACAGGGAGAGAGAGGAGGGGGAAACAAGGATAGAAACAAAAGACAGAAAAGTAAGAAACAAAAGCGGAAAGCAGAAAAAACAAGGGCGATAAACAAATGGGGTCATAGTGCAAAATAAAGCTAAGATGACTAACAAAGTTAAAAAGACAAGTCTAAAGGCATTGTATCTTAATGCGCGAAGCATTCGCAATAAGGTATATGAATTAACAGCGCAAATGGATATAAACGGTTCTGATACAGTAGCAATTACAGAGACATGGCTACAAGAATGACCAAGGATGGGAACTGAGCATCCAGGGACATTCAATATTTAGGAAGGACAGACAAATAGGGAAAGGAGATGGGGTAGCATTGTTAGTAAAGAAATAGTGAGGAAGGATATTGCCTCGGAAAATCACGATGTTGAATCTGTTTAGGCGGAGATAATAAACACCGAGGGGCAGAAAACGTTGGTGGAGGTTGTCTATAGGCCCCCAAACAGTAATGGAGATGTAAGGGAAGGCATTAAGCTGGAAATTAGAGATGCATGCAATAAGGGTACAACTGTAATCATGGGTGACTTTAATCTACATATAGATTGGACAAACCAAACTAGCAATAATGCTGTGGAGGAGGATTTTCTGGAGTGTGTACATGATGGTTTTTTAGACCAATACTTTGAGGAACCAACTAGACAACAGGCTTTCCTAGAATGGGTATTGTGCAATGAGAAAGCATTAATTAACAATCTTGTTGTGCGATTAACAATCCGAGTGGCAGCAAGTGTCTAGTGGTGTACCGCAGGGATCAGTGTTCGGTGCCCAGCTATTCATGGTATATATAAATGACTTGGGTGAGGGAACCAAATGCAAAATTTCCAAGTTTGCTGACGACACAAAATTGGGCGGGGTTGTGAATTGTGAGGAGGGTGCAAGTTGTGTGTGTGGGCAAATACATGGCAGATGCAGTATAACGTGGATAAATGTGAAGTTTTCGCGGTGTGAAAAACAGAAAAGCAGATTATTATTTAAATTGTAATATGTTGGGAAATGTGGATGTACAAAGGGACCTGGGTGTCTTCGAATACCAGTGAATGAAACTAAATAGGCAGCTGCAGCAAGCAATTAGGAAGACAAATGGTGTGTTGGGCTTCATTGCATGAGGATTTGAGTTCAGAAGTAGGGATGTCTTACTGCAGTTATACAAGGCCTTGGAGAGACCACACCTGGGGTATTGCATGCAGTTTTGGTCTCCCTACCTAAGAAAGGATATACTTGCCATAGAGAGAGCACAGCGAACGTTCGCTAGGCTGATATTGGGGATGGCAGGACTGTCATATGAGGAGAGATTGGTTCAACTCGGCCTGTATTCACTAGAGTTTAGAAGAATGAGAGGAGATCTGATTGAAACGTATAAAATTCTAACAGGGCTAGATAGACGACGCAGGGAGGATGTTTCCCCTGTTTGGGGAGTCTAGAACCAAGGGCCACAGTCTCCAATATGGGGAAGGCCATTTAGGACTGAGATGAGGAAAAATTTCTTCACTCAGAGGGTGGTCAACATGTGGAATTCTCTACCACAGAAGGCTGTGGAGACCGGGTCACTGAGTATATTCAAGAAAAAAATTGATATATTTTTGGATATTAGGAGCATCAAGGGGTATGGAGAGAAAGCGGGAATATGGTGTTGAGGTAGATGATCAGCCATGATCATATTGAATAGTTGAGCAGGCTCGACGGGCTGAATGGCCTCCTCCTGCTCCTAGTTTCTATGGGCAGAATTTTGCGCTTGGTGGGCAGGTGGGTCCCACCGGCTCAGCGGCGGGTGGGCAGCCAAACTCCACCGCCGAAATGGGGCCCGCCACCATTTTGAGTGGGCGGGCAAGTTAAGGCCCGCTCAGCGGCCTGCCCAATAGGAAGTACAATACGCTTCCTGCGTGGGGCGGGGTGGGGGGGGGGAGGGATTCCACATCTGTCAAAGTGCCCTCTTCCGCACATGCGCACGAAAGAGTCCACGAAAGACAATGTCACACGAGATGGGACATGTTAATAAGAAACACATAAACTTTATGAGACTTTTTTAAAACGGACATGAAACCTCATCCCGCCAGTGGATGAAGTTTCATGAATAATCAGGAGCCCGCTGGGGCTCCTGGCCTGCCCGTCAGCCTTAAGGTTGGACTGGCAGGGTCTTTAATGATCTTAATTAGCCTGTCAATAACCTTAATTAGCCATTGACAGGTCGGCAGGCGGACAGCTGATTTCGCTGTCCGCCCGCCTCCCTGAAAATTTAAAGGGACAGGGATGACGTTGGGTGTTCCTCCCTACGTCATCCCGTATCATTTTCCCGTCGGCAAGCGGGCCCCGCCCCCAAATTGCCGACGGGAAAATCCTGGCCTATGTTTCTATGCAGTCTTCTTGCCTTTCAGGGCCATGTTTCTGCGCAGCAGTCCTGGGCAGGAAGCACTGAGAGGTGTGCGCGCGGCAGCATTCTAAATCTGGCGCTTGATGTGAAGAATCAGTGAGGTGACAGCATGGCGGGTGAATCGAGGCCGCCCACCAGTGAAACAGCTTGTTTCCTGGGAATGCATGCTTAATGAGGCAGGATTAGGACAATGCGGCGTGAAAAGCTGCCATTGCAGCCAGTAGATAAAATGTTCTTTTTCCTGCCCACTACCTCACTCAGTGCAAATCTGGGATGATTGCATCCCTCAGTTTTAGCCATTGCCACAAACTCTGTACTTCCTTATACCGGCATCTGGCTAGCCTCAGTTTGCTTCCTCAGCATATTTTTTGATCTCAGGCTAGGATTCTGATTCCATAAACTTTACCATCAAAAAGGCCACTTATTTCCATTTTCATAATTCCTACATCTACCTCTCCCTCAGCCTATTCTACACTGAAACCTCATCATACCCTCCTCACCTCCAGACTCTATGGCCTCAATATTTTCAGGGAAACAAGGATGACTTTTAGTTGCTATGAAACCCTGAAATATTAGGAATGTGGAAATTCTGCTGAAGTTCACATAAGGACTTCATTTGACTTTTTTGCATTATTGTTTGTGGGAGCTTGCTATGTATAAATTGCCTGCCATATTCCTTGTATTTCAACAGCGACCATTGTATGATCCCAACTGATGTTAGTACTGGACAAGTCAGATCCCAGAGTGAAACCTGGTTTGGTAGATCCTAACTTTCTTTTTTTTTAGAAGCCATGGAGGTCAGTTACTGAACACATTCACAAGAGTCTGCTAATGTACTGTTAACACAAAGAATAAAATGTCTATTAAACAAGAAAAAATGAATTATATTACACCAGACAAAAAGATCGGAAAAATTTCAACACAGATACCAAAATATGATTCAAACTCACACTATTCCTTTTGTCCCAGCAACCATTACAGACACAAAACCCCAGTGAAGATTTACCACTGTCTCAATACCAAGGTTTCTTGCTTAGGTTAGCTCAGTTTCAAACAGTTTTCTTCCAGCGGACTGCTGAACATACACTAGATGCTGTTCTTCAGCTGGTATCTCTCTGAGACGCCCAAAAACCACAATCTAAACTCACTTTTGCTTCAACTTCAGAGCAAACACATGAGTTCCCTAAACTTATACCTCAGCAGGCTTGCAGGATTTTTTATTAGAGAGATTAGACCTTCTGACTGCACACTCTGGTATACACAAGCTAACTGACCACCCTTCTGTGTTTCCCTGTCTATCTGTGTCTCTCTGGACCCCTGTCGCTAGGCAACGGCACAGTTTTTTCTACTTTATGTGCTTTTTAACCACTAAATTACTAACCACTTGGTAACCGATCTCTTCACTTCAAGTGCTGTAAAATCTCATTAAAAATGCATGTTTACAAACAGGGTCCCCAGGCTTCCTGGCACCCAGCTCACAAGAGCCTCTAAGTGAAACTAAAACCAGGCTTCGTCTTTCTTCACACCCAAATACAAAATATGAATTAAACTTAAAGCTATGCATTGTTCCTAACACTGTACTTCAAAAGTATTTCATTGGCTGTAAAGCACTTTGGGACATCCTAAGGTTGTGAAAGATGCCAAATCTTTCTTGCTTTTCTCTGTTTTCTGCCCAGTATCTGGCTGGCCAACTTTTTTTTATTCGTCCATGGGATGTGGGCTTTGCTGGCTAGGCCAGCATTTATTACCCATCCCTAGTTGCCCTTGAGAAGGTGGTGGTGAGCTGCCTTCTTGAACCACGGCAGTCCATGTATTATAGGAACACCAACAGTGCTGTTCCAGGATTTTGACCCAGCAACAGTGAAAGAACAACAAGGTAGTTCCATGTCAGGATGGCGTGTGACTTGGACCTGTTGGGCGAGAAGGTCAAAGCTGGTAAATGGGAAGGAGAGATGAAAGGCGAGAGAGGGATTATGGGTGTGTGTGGGCAAGAAATCATAGGGCAGGATCGGTTCACTGCTATGGGGCAAGGAATGTTGGAAGTTGGCACTGAATTGCGCAGAAGTTGGCAGATTAGGTTGGGAGAACCAGGCAGAAGCAACCCTGCCCCTCCTGGCCCACAAGCAATGCTGGAAAAGTAATTAACTGAGATAGCCAATATTTCTTGCTTCCCTTCATCTGTCGGCTTTCCCGAGTCGTGCAAAACCTTGCCTGCAGCCAATAACTCCATATGGTCATCATGTCTGAAGCACACAACCTCATTAACTTATTAAAATTACTGACCTGCCTCTCAAGAGCAGGTTACTCAATCGGCCTGCAACCCACAACAATGAAATTATCAGTAGGTGCCTTTGCAGCAGGTTGAGATCAGGTTCCCATTTTTAAGAATTTGAACAATCCTCCCTCCTCTCCAACCCATCCTGGGGGTTAAAATTCCCACCCATTACTCCAATGTTGCCCTGGCCAGTCTCCCAGCCTCCTGCCTTGTGAAAATTCAGCTCTTCCAAAACTCTTACCCATATCCTATCCCTCATCATGTCACACTGACCAATCTTTGCTGCCCTTGTTGCATTACACTGACCTTCCTCCAGCTTTTCAGCCGCAGCTGAACTTTTCCTTTGGCTCCAGCATCTTATGCATATCCTGTCCCATATCCTGAGCAACTATACCTTTAATGGCCACGCTTCATACATTATAATTGCAGCATGGTTTTGTTAGGGGAAGATCGTGCCTTACTAACTTAATAAAATTCCTTGAGGAAGTAACAAGGAGGATTGATGAGGGTAGTGCAGAGGATGTTGTCTACGTGGATCCTAGTAAGGCATTTGACAAGGTCCCACATGGCACATTGGTCAGAAAAGTGAAATCCCATGGGATACAGGGGAAGATGGCAACTTGGATCCAAAATTGGCTCAGTGACAGGAAACAAAGGGTAATGGCCGATGGATGTTTTTGCGAATGGGAAGCGGCTTCCAGTGGTGTTCCTCATGGCTCATTTTTGGGGCCTTCGCTGTTTGTTGTATATATTAATGATTCGGACTTAAATGTGGGAGGTAGGATTGGGAGATTTGCAGATGACACAAAAATTGGCCATGTAGTTGATAGTGAAGAGGATAGCTGTTGTCTCCAGAATGATATCAATGGCTTGGTTGAGTGGGTAGAAAAGTGGCAAATGAAATTCAATCTGGATAAGTGTGAGGTAATGCATTCAGGGAGGGCAAACAAAGCAAGGGAATACTCAATAAACTGGAGGATATTGAGAAGGGTTGAGGAAGTAAGAGACCTTGGAGTATAAGTCCACAGGTCCCTGAAGGTGGCGGGACAGGTGGTAAAGAAAGCATATGGAATGCTTTCCTTTATTGGATGAGATATTGAATACGAAAGTAGGGATATGATGATGGAACTGTATAGAATGCTGGTTAAGCCACAGCTGGAATTTTGTGTACAGTTCTGGTCACCACATTAAAGGAAGGGTCATAATTGCTGTGGGGCGAGTACAGAGGGTATTTACAAGAATGTTGCCAGGGCTTGAAACTTGCAGCTATGAGGAAAGATTGGATAGGCTAGGGTTGTTTCCCTTAGAACAGAGGAGGCTGAGGGGTGACCTAATTGAGGTGTACAAAATGATGAGGGGCCTAGGTAGGGTAGATAGTAAAGACTTGTTTTCCCTAGCCGAGGGGTCAATTGCCAGGGGGCATAGATTTAAGGTGATTAGTAGAAGGATTAGAGGGGACGTGAGGAAAAACTTTTTCATGCAGCGGGTGGTGGGCATCTGGAATTCACTGCCTAATTCAGTGGTTGAGGCTGAAACACTCAGTTCATTTAAAAGGTAATTGGATCTGCATCTGAAGCACTGTAACCTGCAAGACTACGAACCAGGTGCTGGAAAGTGGGATTAAAATGAGTGACTTGTTTCTTTATCATTTTTTTGTGGCTGGCCTAGACATGATGGGCTGAATGGCCTCTTTCTGCACCGTAACTTTTCTATGGTTCTATGTTTCTCTCCCTAAATCCCTCCACCTCACCAACTCCCTTATCTCCTTTCTTAAATGTCACTTCCCTCTATAAATCCCTCCATCTCTCCAACTCCCTTATCCCCTTTCTTAAATCTTACTTCTTTGACTTAATTGTCCCTTTCTTCTCCTTACTTCTCTGTAAAGTATCTTTGGTTGTTTTATTATGTTAAAGGTGCAATATATGTAAGTTGTTGGATATTATTTAATGATATTTAATGGTGTTCAAAATGGAATAGAATGAATGAAGTAAAATAGCTGACTTAGTAGTAAAGTAATGATTTCTAATGATAGCAGCTGATTGGGTATCCTAGTTGTCTACTGTTGGAGTAAATTGTTCCATGACTGGTAGTTTTTTGTTGTATTGTATCCAATAATCCAGCAGAGAATGTTAGGTTGCTTTTTCCTTCTAAAATGGTTGAAAATCAACTTGAAGTATCATTCCATCTGCAATCTGGAAAAGGCCCCATGCAAAGAAAATTGTTGTCCCTGGTTAGCTCCCCAGAGAAAGTGGACATATGCTGTCCTGTTTACTTTTATCAGCTCACCTTGTAACATCTCCATAGAATGTTATTAATGAGACAAAGCATATCTGTCATGATCTTTAACATTGACCCAAAATGCAGCAAGCAACTATTTTGCTACCCATTTTGCAATTTAAAAAACCCTCTCCAGACAACATGAGGCAATCCTTTTTTCTTATCATGATGGTGTTGTAGCTTAAACGGTGTGTGTATGTATTTATAGAAAATAAATGTGGATTTGCATTTTGCTTCTTCCTGTCCTCGGGTTGCATCTGCTCACTTTACTATACAAGCCTTAATGTAATTTATTTTTGTTAGAGTGACAATTTGATTAATATTTTGGTTTTACAAGCATTAAGGTCATAAGTTTCCTTTCATTGAAAGCATTCATTTTTCTGAAAGCTTATGAAAACATTGTCATGCAATAAAATAAAAGATATCAAATTTACTATAACCAAACCATAACAAATATAGTCAGTCACCGAGTGTTCTTAGCTGTATAATTTTGCGGTGGGTGAAAGATGAGGGGGGCAGATTAGTGTCATCAGAGCAAAGTGATGGAAACCTGTTATTGTCCATTGATGTGTACCAAGGCAATAAATGTCCTGTTGGAGATGCAAAAGGATATAAGAAAAGTCAGGGATGAGAAAAGGTCATTGGTCCACAAAAGCCTCTGCCAAAATTAAAATGACTTTTTGATCACAGCATTAAATTGCATACCACTTTTCCCTGATGTTGTTGCATCAATTCTGGTGCTCAGTAGATTTTTCCATGCCTTTATCATCTTTAAGTAAAGCTTTTTTTAAAACTGGCTGATCTCTCATGGTCTTGCTTTGGGTGCCTGAAACATGTGATGTTTAGCATATGCCCATTTCATAGCACAGAAAGGCACAGAGTGAGGCCAGGGAGAGGAGCACAGCAGGAAGGGAGCCGGGAGCAATCGGGTGGGAAATGTTGTGGAGGAACTGGTTTGGAATTTTAAAATTTAAATTAACTGAACTTTGAGGGAAGTCGAGGTTTCCTGTTGCATTGCGGCCATAAGAACATAGTAAAGGTACAGGAACTGGTGCGCAAAAGGATGGAAAAAAGGAGCAGAACTCAACACAGCAGAGTGGACAGGGTAAGAAAACAGGGTGCAAAATTTTGCAACTAAATCTCTGGATCTCAAATGAAGTAAGGGCTTCACCAAGAAGACTTCAAGTATATAAGAATCATTTGTATTTGTAAACTTAATCCTATTATTGCAAATTATTTATTCTCTATATATTACTTAAGTTAGAATTCTTACTTTTGTCACTATCTCATGAGTTGATTAATAAAATAAGGTGGTAGCTAATTCATTGCAACAGTAACAATTCACAACTACTTTGTTGACTGTGAATTACTTTGGGATCTCTTGATGTAAAACTCTTGATGTAAAGTTCTTTATTGTTAATAGGATCCAAGCCTGTTGGTGAAGCTGAAACCAACAGCAATTTTCTTTATTGTGAGAGTTTATTGACTTGTTCAGTATCACAGCTCTCCTCCCACATAACCCAGTGTCCCAGCTATCCTCTATTTATATGTGTTCAAAGACAATTAATACCCATCAATTTCTCTTAACCTTAACAATGTAATTGACATGAGCAAACCTTAACAATGTAATTGACATGAGCAAACCTTAACAATGTAATTGATAAGGCATTGACATTTATAAATACAGGTTCTGTCTTTTCTCCCTAGTTTTAAAATTCCATTGATTGCAGACATCTCACATATTTTAACCTGGATTTGTTAGTGCTAACTTTAATTTACCTGGGGTCTGCCTATTTGCATAATCTAAATACCTTTGCAAGTCTTTAGCTTTACTTTCTGTTTTTATAGTTCACCTAAGTTTTGACTTTCTGAACAAATTTGACAAGCTTACATTGATTTCAGTATTAAGGCCACGTTTCCAAAATAGAAGAAAGAAGGCCCCAGGCATCAAGCTCTGCAAGACTCCACTCAACATTTCTCTCAATCTGACATTGGGGTTAATTTTGTGAATCTGGTGAAATCCATGCTGGGAATGGACTGGCTGACTAAATCATGGTAGCCCACAGTGCGCTAAAGTGATATTGTCCACTTTTCTGGTGTGAACTCTTTCCATTACCTATCATAAATTATGAGTATAGATTTGTCCTTGCACTGGCAGTAAGCCTAATGGGCAATACACAATATGTGGTCAGCAGCTCAAATTTAAAGAGATCTGTACATTTAAATTTAAGTGGCTGCACACAGGGCAAATTCTGTTTCAGCCTTTATGAAGCTTCAAATTAGGTATCAAATCCTTATCAGCTTTTACCAAAGCTTAGGATAGGGTGGGAGCTGCCAGGCAAAAACAAAGTTTTTTTTTATTTATCTATGGGATGTGGGCTTCGCTGGCTGGGCCAGCATTTATTACCCATCACTAGTTGCCCTTGAGAAGGTGGTGGTGAGCTGCCTTCTTAAACCGCTGCAGTCCATGTGGTGTAAGTGAAAGGAAACCCAATGTAAAGGTGCAATAAAAAATCTGTTATCAAGAGACAGCATGATGGAGTGAAACCATTTGTGAAGACTGATGAAGCAGACATACTATGCCTCTGATGGGTGTGGGTAAAATTACCCTGTTTGGCACTGCAGGGCAGTATTCATTCTCTTTGAATACATATAAATAGGGGATAGCTGGGACACTGGGTTATGTGGGAGGAGAGCTGTGAAAATGAATAAGTCAATAAACTGTCACAATAAAGAAAATCGCTGTGTCTTGGTTTCGCCTTCACCAACTGGCTTGGATTCTATTAACCATGAAGAACTTTGCATCAAGAGTTTTACATCAAGACATCCCAAAGTAACTCACAGTCAACAAAGTACACGTGTCAGGAAGTGACAGGACGGTTCAATGGCCTGTACAACACATGGGGGCCCCTTACTGCACGTTGTACACTTGGCAAGTCTGGTATCTGAAAAACAATCTATGCCCTTTCAAGCTGATGTCTCTTTTCCATCAGCATTATGAATATGTTTAATTTCACATTTCATGTGATTTATAGGTACACATTTTAGGGGAGATGGTGGTGTAGCGGTAATGGCTGGGGTTTTCCGTGCCCGCCGATATCGGGCGTGTTCAGTGGAATGAGCAGGCAATATGGCAAGAAGGCCAAAAATCGGGATCGCAACGTCATGAAACCAGTTTGTGATCGTCTGCTCAGCGCGCCAATGGCAGGCCATGCTTCCTGCAATCGGACGTCAGGAGCCTCATTGTAATACATCAGCATATCATTATAAGGTCAGCCCGCCAGAGTCATCCCCCCGCTGGATCGTCCGCCCGCAAAACACGTCCACATGTTTCACAACAGCATATATAAGGCGTGCACTTGGCGGGCTGCACTTCACTCGGGACTTCAAGATTTGTTTGCCTACCTTTCTCCAGGCAGTCATCAATGCCAAGCTTCATAAACAGCACCACATCACTTTTAGGGGAGCCCACGGGAAAGTGTCTACCTATCATATCAGTCATATGTGGGTGGCTTTTCAACAGCTGCAGAGCTAGGTCTTGCTTGGGGAAGGGAGCGAAGTGGCCTCAGGCAAGGGAAGAGGCTGCAGGATGAGAGTTGTACTGGGGAAGGAGGGTAACCCAGGGTGTATGTGGGGGCACATGTTGATCTGTGCAAGTGGCCTGAAGATGGTGGGGGCTGAGGAGGCAGTCTCCAGAGGAGATCAGGCCAGATGGACATGTGAGGGTAAGTGTGTGAGGATGGGTGGTGATGTCCCTTGAGCTGGCAGTGAGTGAGATGCCAGTGAATGTGTGATGGCTTGAGTGTGTGAGTTTAGAGTGATGAGATGGTTGCCACACCCTGGCTGCACGGATGAGATCATTCATCTTCAAACTGCATTGGATGGCCAACATCTTCTGTGAGTATTGGCACTGATCACCACTGCCATCATCTACCAAGCTGAAGTAGTAATGTGGCTGCCCATCCTGCGGCCAGAGCGGAGGTAGAGGACATCACAGCGGGCCTCCACGGCATCCAAAAGGCGCTTGAGGACTGCAGACTTCTTGCCTTTCGGTGCCATGTCTTCTTTGCTGCAGACCTGGGCTGGAAGCACTGAGCACGGCTGTACTTTAAATGTGGTGCCTGGCGTGATGAAACGGCGAGGTGACGGTGTGGCAGGTGAAGCAGAGCCCACCGGCCTTCGAAACGGCATTTATCCCGGGAATGCATAATTAATGCGGCGGGTTTGAAAAGCCACCATTGAAGCTGATGGGTAAAACATTGTTTTACCTGCCCATTACCACACTTAGTGCAGATCAGGGACGATTCCGCCCAGTGTCACTGTACTAGTAACTCAGAGGCCCAGGCTAATGCCATGGGGACATGGGGCAGAATTCTCCAGTCAGTGAGCGGGGGCTGGGCCCACCCGCCGACATGTAAAATGACACGTGGTGATGTTGGGCGGGCGTCCCGTTGTCAGCGCGCGTCGTTTAGATTTTCCATTCGGGCGGGTGCACAGCTGGCTACACACCCGCCGAACTGTCAAAGGCCATTTAAATAGTAATTAATTCAATTAGCTGAGCTGCCCGTCCAGCCTTATGGTTGGCAGGTAGATGAAAGGCCCAGGCGGCCTTCGCATTTTCCTGAAACCTCATCCACAGGCGGGATGAGGTTTCATGAAGTGTTTTAAAAGTCAATAAAAATTTTAAAAATAATTCTTTCACATGTCCCAACTCATGTGACAGTGTCACATGAGGGGACATATTTTAAAAGTTTTTATTTACCTTTATTTAAATTTACACATGTCAAACCAATCTCCCTAAGGCACCTCCGAAAGAGCGCAGGGAATAACTCAGGGAATCCCCCCCCGCCGGCCTGCACAGGGAGCGCTCAGCGCTTCCAGGCAAGCGTCATGCTGGGCAGGCCTTAATTGACCCGCCCATGTAAAATGGCAGCTCGTCATCAGGTTCGCGCCCACCCCCACCCGCCCCCACACAACCCCTCCAATGGGGGGAAATTTCTGGCCATGCGTTCAAATCCCACCACGGCAGCTGGTCAAATTTGAAATCAAATAATAAAAATCTGGAATTATAAAACAGCTAGTCTCAATACTAGCTATCACCGGTAAAAACCATCAGGTTCACAAATGCCCTTTAGGAAAGGAAATCTGCCATCCTTACCTGGTTTGGCCTACATGTGACCCACAGCAATGTTGTTGCCCTCTGAAATGGCCTAGCAAGCCACTCAGTTCAAGGGCAATTAGGGATGGGCAACTGTTGTTAGCCTTGCCAGTGATGCCCACATCTGATGAAAGAATAAAAATAAAATTGAATTTTAAATATAGATTAATGGGAAATCTGATGGAGAAACTGGTAAGTGCAATTCAAACAGACCTGGGGTAATTCCAATTCAAAGGGCAAGTTTTTGTCGCATTGCCGGGATTAGATTGGCTCCTTTGGGTCTACCTGAAGGAACCAGTTTGTCACAAGACATCTCAGAAGATGCTTTGAAGCTGGAATGTAAACCGGGGTGGTTTCAATTTGTAATATAGATGCCCCAACTCAAAAGAGCTAAAAGCAATTTGTAAACAGTTGGAGTTGAATTTTACGGGGTGTTGGGGGGGGCAGCGGTGCCTAATGTTGCATCCCTGTTATAGAAGTCAGTTCCGAACTGACCAACGTTAAAATAAAGTCCACCATGCAGCGATAACACACTGCCAGTGGCCTAAACAAGCACAGAGTGGGACTTCCACACCTCAGTGAGAGGAACACCCACCCTCAAGAGCTCCTGGACAATCACATTGGCCGGCAGCTCTAGCAGCCCCAGCAGTGCCATCGCTCAGTAGCAGGCATTTCTGGGACTCCAAACAATCCCTGGGAAGAAGAGCAATGGATCGCGGACTAAGGTAAGCCCTGGGCCTTCAGGGCAGGAAGGGATCTGGGAGCATAGGGAGGGGGCGTACGGGGGATTGGGGGCGGGGGATGTTGGTAGGGATGGGTTTGGAGGCCAGGTGGGGAGGAACAAAGTGGGGGCATCATCTTGGGAGGGAATACGCACAGGGCACACCCCTGCAAATGATACAATGTGCCCCCCCTTCCTTCCCGCCTTTTCAGCAAGGTTATTTAAAAAAGGGCTTACTAACTCTCACCTGCCTGCCCCAGCCAACTGTATTATGGTGTGAGTCATGTAATATTGGGTCAATTGCCGTTAATGATTTATTTCAAAAATTGTGTGTCGGCTACTGATTTTGGCACCTTCTTTCTTACCATATTATGGGGACTGGATGGAGGGTGGCCAGGGAAGTGGTGGGTTAGCCACCTATCATATATTACGTGACCCCCCATCCCCTCAAAATCACACCCATCAGGGGGCCATAAAATCAAGCCCTGAGTTTCTTGATGGAACCAGTAAGTCTAGTGAAAGGGCTGTTATCTCCATTAAAGATATAAATTATTTATGTGGGTTCCAGAATCACGGGATTGTTTTGTACGTAAAAGATAATTAATTGAAATCTGTATCTGGGACATCCCAGGTGTCACATTGCCGTGGGGATAGATTTCAGGGAGATTTCTTTGGTTTTGTGTTTATCCTTGTGTTTTTTCACAGAAGCAGTTAGTTGGAGCCTGGAAGCAGCTTTGAGACAAGCACAGAGAGAAACTTGCCAGGAGCTGGAGAGCACTAAGCAAGAAGGCAGTGAAGCCCATGTTGGAGCTGCAGTGTCCACAATCATAAGGTCCTAAAGAGAGTTGACTGAGTGCTAGGGGAAGGTTCCCAACGAAACTCATACCTCGGAGAATAGCAGGAACACTTAGTAGAATCAACGTGAATTCCTAAGAGGTGTGGCAAACCTTGATTTGGTCCCAGGAGAAGTGAAAGAACTCTCAAGATCTTGGAAAGTGTAGGAGAATTCTTGGGTGGAATTAAGAACAGAACATGAAGTGGTCTGATGAGATTTTTGAGTTTAAAATAACAAGGGTTTACGAAATATAGTGTTGAGTTAGTAATACTTGAACATTCCAACATACAAACATACAAACTAGGAACAGGAGTAGGGCATTTGAACCCTCAAGCCTGCTCTGCCATTCATAAGATCGTGGCTGATCTGAATGTAACCTCAACCCCACATTCCTGCCTACCCCCGATAATCTTTCATCCCCTTGTTAATCAAAAATCTATCTAGCTCTGCCTTAAAAATATTCAAAGATCTGCTTCCACTACCTTTTGATGAAGAGAGTTCCAAAGACTCGCTACCCTCTGAGAGAGAACATTTCTCCTCATCTCTGTCTTAAATGATCAACCCCGTATTTTTAATAGTTCTGGATTCTCCCACAAGTGGAAGCATCCTCTCCACCTCCACTTTGTCAAGACCCCTCAGGATCTTGAAGGTTTCAATTAAGTTGCCTTTTACTCTTCTAAATTCCAGTGGATACAAGCCTAACCTGTCCAGCCTTTCCTCATAAGAGGAGAGCCCATCCCTGGTATTTGCTGAATAAACCTTCTCTGAACTGCTTCTAATGTATTTACATCCTTCTTTAAATAAGGAGACCAGTACAGTGCACAATACTCCAGATGTGATCTCACCAATACTCTGTACAACTGAAGCATAACCTCCCTGCTTTTGTATTCAATTCCCCTCACGATGAATGATAACATTCTATTAGCTTTCCTAATTACCTGCTGTACCTGCATACTAGCCTTTTGTGATTCATGCACTAGGACACCCAGATCCCTCTGAATCTCAGAGCTCTGCAATCTCTCACCATTTAGATAATAAGCTTCTTTTTTATTCTTCCTACCAAAATGAACGATTTCACATTTGCCCACATTATACCCTGTTTGCCAGATCTTTGCCCACTCACTTAACCTATTTATGTCACTTTGTAACCTCCTTACGTCCTCTTCACAATTTACTTTCCTGCTTACCTGCATGTCGTCAGCAAATTTAGCAACCATACCTTCGGTCTCTTCATTCAAGTCAGTTGCATAAATTGTAAAAAGCTGAGGGCCCATCACTGATCCCTGTGGCACACCATTCATCACATCCTTCCAACCAGAAAAAGACCCATTGATGCCAATTCTGCTTACTGATAGCTAGTCAATCTTCTATCCATGCCAATATGTTACCCCCCTACACGATGAGCTTTTTTGTTTATTTCTTGAACCTTAAGGGCAGGATTTTCCCGTCGGCAAGCAGGGGGCGGGGCCCGCTCGCCGACACGTAAGATGACGTGCAGTGACATCACCCCGCCCCATTTAAATTTTCAGGTAGGCGGGGGCACAGCAAAATCAGCTGTGCACCCGCCAACCTGTCAATGGCCAATTGAGGCCATTGACAGAGTCATTAAACTAATTAATGGACCTGCCAATCCAACCTTAAGGTTGGCGGGCAGGCCAGGAGCCCTGGTGGGAATTAGAAAAAGCATGAAACCTCATCTGTGGGCAGGATGAGGTTTCATGCAGGTTTTTTAAAAATTTTATTAATTTTTTTTTAAAATTATGGACATGTCCCAACTCATGTGACATATGAGGGGACATGTCAGGAACTTTTCTTTTCTCTATTTTTAATATTTTTTACTGTAGAGCCGATCTCCCTGAGGCAGCACTTAGCCTCAGGGAGATGAGTGTGCTCTTTCGTGTGCATGCGCGGAAGAGTGCACTCTCAGGTTTAGGGATTCCCCCCCACCCGCACAGGGAGCACATGGCGCTTCCGTGCAGACGCCACGCTGGGCGGGCCTTAATTGATCAGAGGTGCGCTTGTGCGCGCCGGCAATTCAACTTCGTCCCCAATGGGGGGAAAATCCTACCCTTTGAAACCTAAGGACACCAGTGAGACTCCCAAAGGAATTCCCTACTTGGACATTTTGGTTGATTTCAGTGAAATAACAGGAACCAAAGTGCATGTAAGAAGTGGATTTGGAAAGTACCTTCCAATGAAAAGTCTTAAACAGCAGAAAAAAATTGCAACAATAAAAATGTACATTGACCTGAATTTTACCTTTGGAGTGAAAGGTACAAGGGAAGCAAATCAGCGGAGGCATTAGTGGAGTACAGAAAGTGCAGGGTGGAGCTTAAGAAAGCAATTAGGAGAGCAAAGAGGGAATATGAGAAAGCTCTGGCTGGTAAAAGTAGGGAAAATCCCAAGATATTCTATAAGTATATCAATGGGAAGAGGATAACCAGGGAAAGAATTGGACCCATAAGGGACCAAGGGGGCAATCTATGGGTGGAGCCAGAGGACATCGCTAGAGTTTTGAATGAATACTTCACATCCGTCTTCACCCAAGAGAATGAGGGTATTGAACTCGGGGAGAGAGACTGCAAGTTTCTTAAGCAAATTGATATAGGGAGTGACAAGGTATTGGAGGTGTTGGCAGGCTTAAAAGTGGACAGATCTCCAGGTCCGGATGATTTGTGTCCCAGACTGCTGAGGGAGGCAAGGGAGAAGATCGCAGGGGCTCTGACCCAAATTTTTAATTCCTCTCTGGCCATGGGGGAGGTGCCAGAGGACTGGAGAATAGCTAATGTGGTTCAGCTATTTAAGAAGGGTTGTAGAGATAAGCCATGGAACTACAGACCAGTGAGTCTCACGTCAGTGGTAAGGAAACTATTGGAGAAAATTCTGAAGGAGAGAATCTATCTCCACTTGGAAAGGCAAGGTTTGATCAGGGATTGTCAGCATGGCTTTGTCAGAGGGAGGTCATGCCTACCAAATTTGATTGAATTTTTTGAGGAGGTGACCAGATGTGTAGATGAGGGTAGTGCAGTTGATGTAGTTTATATGAATTACAGCAAAGCCTTTGACAAGGTCCTACATGGGAGACTTATAAAGAAGGCAAATACACATAGGATACAGGGTAATTTGATAAGGTGGATTCAAAATTGGCTTAGTTGTAGGAGACAGAGGGTGATGACAGAAGAATGCTTTAGTGATTGGAAGCCAGTGTCCAGTGGTGTACCACAGGGATCTGTACTGGGTCCCCTATTATTTGTCATTTATATAAACAACATAGATGACAATGTAGGGGGTAGGATTAGTAAGTTTGCAGATGACACAAAGATTGGCCGGGTGGTTAACAGTGAGGTTGAGTGTCTTGGGCTACAGGAAGATGGTCAAATGGGCAGATAAGTGGCAGATGGAATTTAACCCTGAAAAGTGTGAGGTGATACACTTTGGAAGGAGTAACTTGACAAGGAAGTATTCAACAGCATGACACTCAGAAGTTCTGAGGAACAAAGGGGCCTTGGCATGTGTGTCCATAGGTCTCTGAAGGCGGAGGGGCATGTTAGTGGGGTGGTGAAAAAGGCATATGGGACACTTGCCTTTATCAATCGAGGCATAGATTACAAAAGTAGGGAGGTCATGTTGGAGTTGTATAGAACCTTGATGAGGCCACAGCTGGAGTACTGTGTGCAGTTCTGGTCGCCACATTATAGGAAGGATGTGATTGCACTGGAGGGGGTGCAGTGGAGATTCACCAGGATGTTGCCTGGCATGAAACATTTAAGTTATGAAGAGAGGTTGGATAGACTTGAGTTGTTTTTGTTGGAGCAGAGAAGACTGAGGGGTGACCTGATCGAGGTGTACAAAATTATGAGGGGCATGGACAGGGTGGATAGGGAGCAGCTGTTCCCCTTAGTTGAAGGGTCAGTCACAAGGGGACATAAGTTCAAGGTGAGAGGCAGGAGGTTTAGGGGGGACATGTGGAAAAACTTTTTTACCCAGAGGGTGGTGACGGTCTGGAATGCACTGCCTGGGAGGATGGTGGAGGCGGGTTGCCTCACATCCTTTAAAAAGTACCTGGATGAGCACTTGGCACGTCATAACATTCAAGGCTATGGGCCAAGTGCTAGTAAATGGGATTAGGTAGGTAGGTCAGGTGTTTCTCACGTGTCGGTGCAGACTTGATGGGCCGAAGGGCCTCTTCTGCACTCTGTGATTCTGTGATTCTGTGCGGGCGCGCACCCGACACGCCGGAACATAATATGACGCATGATGGCGTCGGGTGTGCATCCCAATGTCATCGCGCACTTACGCGATATTTCATTCAGTGGGTGCGCGCCGGAGTCGGCTGCGCGTCCCCCGATAATTGAAATGCCCTTATTAACTTGAATTTACGCTGCCCGTCCAACCTAATGGTTGGCGGGCAGGTGAAAAGGCCAAGCGGCCTTTGCATTTTTTCGGAAACCTCATTCACAAGCGGGATGAGGTTTCCTAAAGCTAATACTAATGAAATAAAAACCTTTATTTTGACATTAAAAACATATCCCATCTCATGTGACACATGAAGGGACATGTTTCATTCAATTTTTACTGTATTAATTTTTTTAAAAAGCACTTCAACCTCCCTGAGGCAGCTCCGTGAACTGCACACTAGACCCGCCTGTCCCTCTCCCCCCCGCCCGCACAGGTAGTGCTGATGCTACCGCTCGCAATCCACACAGTAGGAGCCTTAGTTGGCCCGCCCGTGTGAAATTGCGGTGCAGAGCCGATTGCGGGCAGCGGTAGGGTCCCCGACCACCCCCACCCACTCCCGCCTAGCCCGCCCAACACGGGAAAAATTCAGGTCATTAAAAAAAAGCTTTCAAAACTAAAAGTAAAAATATTATACTCACCTTTGAAAACAGTAGCCTTAAATGTTCTCATTACCACAGTGCAAGGTTCATACACCACTCCAGATGAACTTCCTGGGGTCAAGAACACACTGAAGCACCCAACTCAATTGATTGCCGCAGTAGCTCATCACTATGCAAGTTGGCAGATTGTACTGGATGAAGTCTTTTTAAACTTTAAGGAAGCTAAAATGTTTTGAATTGAGCCCTTTGAGCTTTACAAACTAGTCATTTAAATTTTAAACCTTACTGCCTGTGGTCCTTATCAATGCTGGTTGATAAGAACACACAAAAGCATTATTTATGCCAAGCACTGCTAGGGATGCAATTGATGGAAAATATATCATACACTATAATCCTGACTTTTATGTCCCATTTGTAATGATGCCAACGTATATTTGTGGTCATATCACACACCAATTATCACTCATGGTGGAAAATCCTGGAGATAGCATTGGATGGCACAGAGCTAATAGGATGGCTTCCTGCCCTGCTCAGTTTCCATTCCCATCCCCCATGGCTATTTTAATTTACTGGCTAACTGGATAAATTTAAACTGCCTTTTCTACAAGCCCAGCTATCCACAAACTGCTGTTTATCAATCACGAAAACAGCAAGCACCCATGTTCAAAAGTCTGACACATGCATGGTTTGTGCTGATCATCACTGCAGCTTCCAGTTGGCATTTTCTTTTTCACTATGAAATGCATGCAACAGCAAATTTGTCACCCATGCTTTCAGTCAATGAAATTCTACGTCATTAGCAGCTCCTCAGAAAATGTGTCCTTCCATCTTATTAAGTGCTATGTTTATTTCTTTAACTAACTTATTTTCCTGGATTCCACATTCTATCATAGTATTCCATGGGATTCGGTTTAATTAAAAGTCTATCCTGTGGAACTTCATCAAAAGCTTTGTGAAAGTCTCAATCATAAAGAGTGATATCATCAATTACATCATCAAAAAAGTCAAGAAGGTTTGTTAGGAAGGATTTGTCCCTTCTAAATCAATACTGCTCATTTTAACAAAGTTATTTCCTTACATTTGTTATTGCTGCTCCTTACAATGCATTTAATGTTGTAACATCTATTATTGATGCATATCCATTAGGCTGATAGTTGGCTTGGCTGAACTTTTACCCTTTTTAAGTGTGTTTGCCTACATGTAAGCTGCAAAATTTACCAGTGTTTGATGATTCATTCCCTGATTAAAAGCAATGCCTCACAAATGTTCTTCCTTGCCTCTTTCTGTGAAGCTTCCTGGGGTGGGTATGCTTGATTAGAATTCTGGAAAATTTGTTTTCAGATGAGATGTTGCTGCCATGAGAAAATATTATTTAGTGAGACAATGATGCAGCTGCATGTTGAACTAAACTAAGTTCTCAAAAAGCCCTTAATTTTAGCAATTTTGTTGTGTTTATCAACACTCAAGGTTAAACCCCTTCAAATCCAGATGAACTCCTAATTAAAAACAGAAACTGCCATCGTGCAAAGACATAATTCAATGATATTAAGCCACTTGAAGTACGCATTTGTGTCAGTTTATTGCATCAGATAAAAGTGAAGTTTTCTGTTAGTTATGCCTCTGCAGATAAAAGAAATTGGAGTTTGAAATTGGTCCTCGCCAGTAGCATAAAAGCTGGCAATAAAGTATCAGCAGCTGATTTTACATTAAACCCAAAGACACTGAGAAAGAAGTTTGGATGCAATGTTAAATGGGCTGCCAATTCACTATTGTCCAATTTCGCTGTATCGGCGAGCACCGATTTCTCCACAATCTGCTTAATAATTTTTTATGATGTTGATTCCACTTCAAAGAAATGATACAGAACAACATAAATCTTTTTCAGATAGATTTCCTTCCCCAATGCCTTTTTGAAATAAGTGGCATGTTATAGATTTTTTAAACTCTTAACCCTTATACCATTGCTGATCAGTCATTTCATTTCAATGTAATTGTCCTGCCACTGGTCTGTCGTTCCATGGCTTATCTCTACAACCTTTCTTAAATAGCGGAACCACATTAGCTATTCTCCAGTCATCTGGCACCTCCCCCGTGGCCAGAGAGGAATTAAAAATTTGGGTCAGAGCCCCTGCGATCTCCTCCCTTGGCTACCTCAGCAGTCTGGAACACAAATCATCCGGACCTGGAGATCTGTCCACTTTTAAGCCTGCCAACACCTCCAATACCTTGTCACTCCCTATATCAATTTGCTTAAGAAACTTGCAGTCTTTCTCCCCGAGTTCAATACCCTCATTCTCTTGGGTGAAGACGGATGTGAAGTATTCATTCAAAACTCTAGCGATGTCCTCTGGCTCCACCCATAGATTGCCCCCTTGGTCCCTTATGGGCCCAACTCTTTCCCTGGTTATCCTCTCCCCATTGATATACTTATAGAATATCTTGGGATTTTTCCTAATTTTACCAGCCAGAGCTTTCTCATATCCCCTCTTTGCTCTCCTAATTGCTTTCTTAAGCCCCACCCTGCACTTTCTGTACTCTACTAGTGCCTCCGCTGATTTGCTTCCCTTGTACCTTGCACTCCAAAGGTAAAATTCAGGTTTATTGTTGCAATTTTTTTCTGCTGTTTAAGACTTTTCATTGGAAGGTACTTTCCAAATCCACTTCTTACATGCACTTTGGTTCCTGTTATTTCACTGAAATCAACCAAAATGTCCAAGTAGGGAATTCCTTTGGGAGTCTCACTGGTGCCCTTAGGTTTCAAAGAGTAGGATTTTCCCCCCATTGGGGACGAAGTTGAATTGGAAATCCAACATCCGCAGTTTTTTGCTTTTATCTCTGTGTTTAATTGACTGCCACTACTCTTCAAGAAATGCCTACCTTGAAGGTTGTTCTACTCTCTGTCAGGATTTTCGTATCTCTCTTTTGCATTGTTCACCTTCATTGCTTTCCATTTCTCTCCTGGTGTTTGCTTTTGTCTGTGACATCTTTTGGTTATCTCCACCTATTACTGACTGCTTGTCCTAACAACTCCCCCTCCCCACCACCCTCCAACCCCTTAAACCAGCTTATATTTCACCCCTTTCCTATTTTTACTTAGTTCTGTTGAAGGGTCATGAGGACTCGAAACGTCAACTGTGCTCGTCTCCGCCGATGCTGCCAGACCTGCTGAGTTTTTCCAGGTATTTCTGTTTCTGTTTTTGTTTTAGATTTCCAGTATCCGCAGTTTTTTGCTTTTATCTCAGTGAGGTTGAATGTGGATTACAAACTATGAACGGCACAAGAGCGAACATGAAAACGATACCGCCACAAATAAGAGGGTAATGGAATGTCTGAAAGTGGGTACTCAGCTATGCATTTAATGTTTTAAAAATAGGCTTATCTGATCTGATAATGAATGATATTTAAGGTAATGTGGCCATGGTATTGGAATGATTGAAAGGTATTGGGATGACTGAAAGTTATTGGGATGATTGAAAGGGATTGAGAAGGATAGATGTGTTTTAGCTGTGTTTGTTTTCTACAATTCAGTGGTTGTACTATGTAACGTATCTAGGTTTCACCCATTCTGGTTTTACCACAAATTATTGCTTGCACTATGTCACTTGGTTTCACTATGTATTTGTTTAAACTCTATGGGTCTTTGTTTTACTTATTTTAGCTTCACTACAATTAATTAACTATGCTGTCACTTGCATTTATCATTGTTTCACCATGATTTATTGATAATATGCATGAAATGTAATGTTCAAGGAGAAAAATAGTATTTAAATGTGAGCAAATCACTGTTCAGCAGCATTCATACCAGAATCGTAAAATGTGATGTTCCAAAAAAGATAAGACCTTGCATTGTTTTAACTGCATGTATCTCTGGTATTTAAAGTGGCAAGATGAATGAGAACAAGACCCACACATCTCCAACTAACATGCACTATAAGGGTGTCACTGTCAATGGCAGTGAAGTCATCCGTGTCCTCAAGTCCCCTTGCTCCCATATGCCACTGTGATATCTTTACAGGGTAGCCTGATATAGCAAGCAGGCAGTCCTCCTCACTAACATCCTATTCAGCAGCACTGCCACTTCACCAGCCATTACAAAGGATTGGAGCATGGCACCATTTTGTCACTCAGTTGCAAACTTAATTTCCTGCATTGAAACTTATTGTGCTAACAGCTGCGTTTTGCCACGCATTGCGTTACCCAAACAGCCTTTGTGAAAGCCAAAATGTATATTTTATAATCACTGACAGCATTTCTAAACTCATACTTGGCCACTTATTTCCAAGTGGTAGCATCATCTAACCGTAACCTTTGTAAGCAGGCAGTTTAAATGTAATTCTACACTTCTCTCTGGTGAGCTCCCAATGTCAGGTCCAATATGGACTGAGAGGTTTTTAAATAACGTCTCTCTCTCCCAGAGTTCCTTTCCCATTGGGCTTCTTCTCATCCTAGGAGGTAAATGAAGTTGAACTCACAAAATGAAGTGAAGTCAGCACAATAAATAGTCGAACAGATGTTGAAATGACTATATTGTTTTATTAATATTAATATTGAGCTTTTACTTTATGGCTGCTGACACAGGTAATCATATAGCACTGAATAATTTGGCCTATTTTCCATATATTTGTTTTATGGTTAAGCTTGAGCTGTAGTTTTGCTGTCAGTATTGATTTTGGGCTCTATTTATCCACTGCTATTTAAATTGGTTTGAAAGCCAGTGATGATCCTTTAGCTTCTTCTATAGGTGATTGGTTATAGGTGCCTGAGCCCATTTTCCTTAATCAGTTTCCAATGACAGGTTGAAAAGTAACAGTAAAAGTAACAGTGACACCCTCCTCAATGTTTTCATTGTCATTATGGTAAATATTGATTTTTTTTTGCCCTTCTCAAGAACAATTAGGAATGGGCAATAAATGTTTGCCTTGCCAGTAATGCTCACTTTCCAAGGACAAATTAAAAAAATTGAGATTGCAGCATCGAAGCTTTGTTAGGATCGTTTCATCAGTTTATCAAACTAAGTAGATCAAAATTTGAAAATCAAATATGTACACTTACTTACATGCTATTTAGATGAGTTTATGTCACAATTACCCTTACAATGAAAAGCAAGACCTCAGTTCCAGTGAAATTCAAGGTAAGCAACAATTCTGTGGATCATTAATTCTACAAACACAATAAATAATTATAACCTGCAAGCAATACATCCACTAGCCATGGCTTACCTTATTATTGATGTACATTCTCAAGGTCTTGGCTTGCATGCAGCTCAGAGATTGGCTTTTCCAGGTCCAATTTGCACTAAAATGTCCTTTAGCAGAGGCAGTGAGAGACAAGGCAAACAGGCAATTCAGAAAAATTACTTTTTATACTCTTTGTTTCCCACTGCACTGACACCCACATCTTGGATAGTGAATTGCTCTTATTTTCATCTCTCTCTGACAATTGCCAAAAGCATCTTTTCAATACCCAGTTTTCTCATTGCAACCAATGTCTGCCAACGTATGCAAATAATTAAGTGCAGCACTCTCCTCACTATTGTTCTATACAGTATTCAACAGAGAACAAAACACTTTTGAGAACAAATTTATTTTTGAGCATTCCACATTAGAACATTGAATAATACAATTGTTGAAGAATTCATTGAGTCACTTGTAATTTCAATTGCATAAAGAAGATCTTTAAAACTTATGAAAAATACAAAGGTCATGCATATTAAACAAAAGACAAAGGCAGGGTGTTATTGAGGTGAATTTCCTGGCCTATCTTCCCCACATAAAGTGGACTGCACATTTCCAAGCTGAGCTGTGCCGTCTATTGATCGGTCAGACCATGATTAGGCTGAGCCCTATGCTGGGAAATTGGGGCAGGACAGAACAGCCTGCCTGCCTGCTGACCCCGGGGGGTTTCTGACAATGTTAGAATGGCCTGCAGGCTGAGAATAAGAATACTTAAGAACATAAAAGACATAAGAAATAGAAACAGGATTAGGCCATAAGACCCCTCAATCCTGCTTCGTCATTCAATAAGATCGTAGCTGACCCTCTACATCAACTCTACTTTCCTGCCCTATCTCCATGTCCTCTGAATCTCTTTGTCCCCAAAAATCTATCCATCTCATTCTTCAATCTACTCTTCGACTGAGCATCCACAGCCCTTTGAGGTGCAGAATTTCAGAGCGAATCACTTTGAATTTAAGGTTATTTAATATCTCTGTGGTGTTAAAAAACAGCTTTGTCACACAGCATGTTGAGCCATGTACAACTTCCCAGCATTATGACAGTTACTCTAGCCTGGATTTTAACACACCTGACCTGTAGGGAGCAGGAATGTAGGTAAAGCACAGGAAACTCGCAAGTCAGGATTCCCCCTCAAGCTGAGGAATAGCATGAACCTGACGCCAGCAATCGGTTTCCCAGCCTGAAGCCAGTATGACTGACAGGCCTGGTCTCCAATCAGATGTGCAACAGTTCAGTAAAGAATAGAGGGTAGGCCCATGATGCAGAGAGAGGGAAGTTTTGCCAGTGGAGGTCAATCGGGAGCAGGGATAAAGAACACTATCAGGTGGGGGGAGGCAATCTCAGCAGGTCGGGGTGTCTCAGGTGAGCTGCCAATCTGGGGTCCTGAAGGGGTGAGGAGGTGGGGGGGTCTTGAAGTGGGATGTCAGGGTGGGGTGGAGGTGGTGGGGGTAATAGGTCAAAGGCTGGGTGAGGCAGGGGTAGGTCATTAGTCTTAGGAAGAGACCAGAGATCTAGAGGGAGGTCAGAGATCTTGGAGAAGATCAGAGAACTGTGGGGAGGTCAGAGATCTGGAAGGAGATCAGAGGCCTGCAGGAGGAAGGGGAATGGCAACATTAGTGGGGTTGGAGAGGTATGGTTGGAGAGACTGGAGGCCTGAAAGGATGGGTAAGTCCAGAGACCTGTTAAGGACCGTGAAGGGAGGAGTGCACAATTAATTCTAGCCTCACTTCTCCAGAGGTCGCAACAATAGTTTAAATATTTAATTCACTCACCAAAATGGCCATTTGTTTACCTTTAATACTACTATACCCAGCCTAAAAAGACTTTAACCAGGTTTCTTTCAAAAACACAAAACAATTGATTTATAATAAAACAAACTTCTTTTTCAAAACAAGTTGCAAAACTAGTTAACACACAATTTGTAATTTGTAAGTGTAACGATTTTCCCCTTGTTTTACAAAACAGATATTCCAACACCCTTACACTCACACCCAAACATAAAACAGGACAAAACAAACACGGTCTCTGCAGAGGTTGGAGTATGGGAATGTTTTTAAAAAGGATAAAGTTCAAAAAGGTCTTGAAACTGTTGATCTAACAAAATTCTGGTCACAGTAGATCTGGAAGTCCTTTCAGATGGATCTTTGGTAAAACACTGTTTTGATGACTCTCGCTTATCACAACTTTGCAGCCTTTCAAAAATATAGATGAGTTATTCTGATGAGAAGTTTCTGACAGAAGGTTAATTCACTCTGGACTTCAGGTAACATAAAGGGGGGAGAAGAGGGGGGAGAGTGAGCGAGAGAGAGAGTCGTCCTTCTGCAGCCTGCTTTCAAGGCAAACACAAACACACAAACTCTCTGACTCTGAGATCAAAAAGAATAAAATGTTCACAGAATACTTCTCCCAGGCCAGGTGTTTTCAAGCAATCAGCAAGAGTCTCTATCCCAGCAACAGCAGTTCTTCTATAACTCAGGTAAACAAAGTAACTCTTCTCTCACCAGGTGCCCCTGCTGGACATCTAGCCTTTGACCTGTGGCTTCTGGAAAAAAAATGGCATATTCACAGCCCAAAATTAAACTCATAGACTTTTAAAAACAACTCCAGAGGGAAAGCGTCCAAAATTCAGTGCCCTTCCAATTTTCCAAAAAATAGGTTCCTCACAGACCTTATGGGGAAGGTTGTGGGGTGGGGTGGGGTGGGGTGGGGTGGGATGGGGTGGGGTGAGGTGTGGTGGGGGTTGCCTGATCCCAGGAGTTGCCTGATCCTGGGAGTTGCCCAGGCAGGCATACTAGATCTAGCAGGTAGGTTTAAAGGCGTTCACCTCCTGGATCCCACAAGCCCTTGTTGCCTGGATGTAGCATGTTTTCTGAGGCTCAGGAAACCTGGCTGACTGCAATTAAAGTTGAAAAATAGAATAATGATGAGGCTCACAGTCTCATTGTCACATTTAAAGTGCCAACCTGCCTTCTTTGAACAGGTTTGTCACCTTCCCACCTTCTTGCCTTAGTAAAAGTGGAAGTTGGTCAGTTGGCAGTGGATTTGGGTCAGGATTCTGATTTTTAAGATTTTAACTCTCCCCATTCAACCCAAACCACCCAATTTCCTTTGGTTAAAATTCCTCCTATATTTTAAAAGCATTTCATTGCTTGTTAAGTGCTTTGGGACATCATGCAGTTGTGAAATGTGCTGTGAAAATGCAAGTTTTCCTTTCTTTCTAATAGCAATCACTAAAACGTACATTTCAAAATCCCCTTCATCTACTTGAAGAACCTTATACCCCGTATCTCTTACTTTAGCTCTCCCAAGACACTTGTGCAGACTCCTCACCACTAGCCTCGCTCTCATTTACTCTATATTCTTTTGCGAAAATCTGAGACGTGAGGCTCATCAAAGACAGCCCACCAGTGGATACACCCCACCTTTAAATTCCTCACCTCCTTCAAAGTGACAGCCATGAAGTTAGTGGACACGACTAGGCACTGATTGTGAAACGGTGAGGCCCCAGCATCTAACCGGGTTAGTGAATGCACATCCACACTGCCAGGCAGGCATCCCTGTGAAGCACCATGCAGCCATGACCTTCCACCCTCTTTCTACCTCTCCTTAACCCAAAATGGGTAATGCTCACCCATTCTTTGCTCCTCCTTTCTGCAGATCCACCACAGCAATAGGGATCACAGGAGGAGAAAAATGAAGATGGTGATGAGTAGGAGTTGTCAATTTCTCCACCTCCATGGACTGCAGCTCTGCAGGCAATAGGCAACAGAGTGGAGTGTAGCATGTATTCCTGCTTCCAGACCATAGCAAGTGTTGTGTCTCCAGGCTTTCAGGACCTGATAGCTGTATTAATCCACCATATTGTCTCAGGGGAAGAACTCACCTCTGATTCAGAAGTTTATGGGCTCAAGAAACTCAGAGTGTAGGCTATCTTGATGGACTTATCCATCTGGATCCACACCAGAGAAAGCCTTCCTTGTCATTCATGTCAAAGTGCAGCCCATCCTCAAAAGTTTTAAAAGCAGGTTATAACTACACTGGACACCAAAAGTGGAACAGACTGCAGATCCCCTCCAACCTGTCCACAGAACAAAAAACATCTAGTAGCCGCATGTAACCCATTGTACCTCTCTTCAGCTGCTGTTTGGCTGCTTTGATTGGAGTCACTAGCAAGGGGATATGGGTTGTATGCCTGCCATCCATTTGTTTGATTTTCTTCCTTGAAGTAGTCAATGGAGACTGAATGATGAAGGCTTTATGCCAATTTCCTGCACTCATGTACTGGCAGGCAAGATCATCCGATTTCTGACATCAAGTAAGTGGAATTCCTCTCTGTTCACATCGGTGAGTCAGTGACAGCCCTCAGTGCACATTGGGTGCCCCAGTTGCACTCTGGAACATTGGGCAAGCCAAAAATCCCATCAAACTGACCCTATTTTTCTGCTGCCTTGCAGCAATTCCAATTGGTCTCATCACATGTGAAGGGTATCAGTGACCTGATGAATGGATGCCCGCTGACTGAAGTGACAAAGATCCCATATGAAAAAGCCAAACCTGTTCCTAAGATGCCCCGACCATCAGTTGAGAGGGAGAGGTGTCAGATGGCAGAAAATCTTCTGGTGGACTGATCCCGTGAAGCAAGTATATGTATTTGTAGAGGAAGATCCAAAAAGCAAAAAAGGTTCAAGGCACATTTCTAAGCTGCAGAATTCAGTGTTTAAATTATCCAGAATGTTAAAATTGTGAAAACAAATCTCAAAGCTGACCCAAACCTGCCTCTAACCCACTCATCTCTGGTTTTAATGGAAGCGGAACAGGGGCAGCCAACCAAACTGCTCCCAGGAGGTGAGTTGACTATTTGAATATTATAATGAGGCTGTGTGCCTCATGTTTAACATATCTTTCAGGTTCAATCCTGACTGGGGTAACTGGACCTAAAAAGGAGGCAAGGACAGCTTATTAAAAAGGTAAACGCCTTTCCGGCACGGTTTGTGGGTCAAGAGGAGGAGGGGTGCTTCCCAGCAGCCCACTAAATTACCTTCTTCCCTGCTCACCATTGGAGCTCATCCCACTGGACCTAAATAAACACCCCAGTAAGATGGGCATTCCCACCTGCAATCAGACCCCCTCTCCCCCATTCTACCCATCAGACCCACTTCCTGAATCAGAACACCGCCTCCCCCACCCCCGCCAACCAGGGACTGGCGACCAAAGATTTGGACCCACCTTCTCATGCTTTGACTAACCCAGTTTCAGGCTCCTTACCTACTGCTGGGCTGTGGCCTCCTCCAGAGCATTCCCCCCATGTTAGGGAGCCAAGCCTGTCAACCAGCCTGGTTTCTGGGTGCAAAGCCTGCTTGATGAAATGGCGCATACTGAGGTGTCGGGCTCCATAGCACACAGGGAAGGACAGGCTTTCAGATTTCCTTGGCCAAAACTTCTCCCACTGCCCGCCCTGCTCACCAAAACTCGTTTCAGTTGACATCAGAGCCTTAATGTTCACAAACCTCTCACTTTTACCTTGATCAGGTGATCCTGACCAATGCTGTCCCTCATAAATCTCATTCAAACTGACCCAGAGTGCATTAGCAGTACAAACCCAGGAAACGTACAGCTCCTACGTCATTGACCTTCATTGACATTTGCAAATTAGGTCAATGGAGACTTGGTGGGCAACTCGTGTGGGCAAGCACAGGGGGAGGATTTTAATGACCCTCAACAAGCAGAAGCAACTTGCACCCAATTTTCATTGCTCATAAACCTACTCATAACAATGGTGTTCCATGATGCACTGAAAACGGCAAATAAATTGAGCCACAAAGCTTCCACATCCCCCTGTTGATGAGGAAATTTTGAATATTTTTACATTCTTTTGTCATGTGTTTGGGGGCTTCTCTATTCTCCCAAAGAAAGTTTGTTAAAACTATTACTCTCTATTTACAGCAATTACTTACCGGTTGGGAACGCTACACAAGGTTGGAACTTCTCCCTCTGAATCTTTGTTACTCAATCATGTCAAGTTACATCATCAATACATCAGTATCATGTGCTTCTGATGTTTACCCTTTACTCTACATACACTAGTAGGTCTAAGATGTTGTGGTGTATCTTTAAGGGGTGTATCTGAAACTGCTGTCCACCACTATCCAGCATAAGACAGGATGTAATGTATAAATCCATGTACACTGTAGACCAGGCTTGTCCAATCAGCAGCCCTGGACCAGATTGTAGCCCCCGAAGCCATTCGATGTGGCTCCTGGTGCCAGTTTTCAAAATGCCAGTATGTAAGTAGAATGGAAGATTTTGCAAGGAGCTGCTGCTCCAATCACCAGAGAGCCTATCAGCAGCAAAAGTGGAAGAGAAAGACTCTGTGGTTGGAGGAGCAGCGAACACCAGCGGTGGTTTGCTGGGGCAAAAGATGTTTTCATACAGGGGGATCCAGAGTCCTGGGGCACTGGGGGGATGAGACTGCCAAAGCCCAAGGGGGATGGTGGCCAGAGTGCCGAGGCCCAGAGGAAGGACGAGAATTCAGGAAGTTGGTGGGGGGGGAGGGGGGTGGATGAGGGACGAGAGTGCCAGATCTGGGGGGGAGCGCGAGGGCAGAACAAGAGGCTAGGGCCCGGGGGGGGGGGGGGGGGGGGGGGGGGAGAGAGACAAGAGTGCCAAGGTTCGGTGGGGGCAGAGTGCCTGGGCCTGGGCTCTGGGGGGGTACAAGAGTGCCGGGGCCCAGGGAGGGGGAAACAAGAACACCAGGGCCCAGGTGGGAACATAGTGCCAGGGCCTGGGGTGGGGTGAGGGGTGGGGAACCAGACCTCCAAGGCCTGAGTTCTGAGGACCTGAGGGAATGAGAGTTCAGGGCACAGGGGAGGAAAGACTGCCTACGAGGCCTGGGGCTGCAACGCCACGGAGTCAGGCTTCGAAAGAGGTGGGGTGGGGAAGAGGCTAACTGGTGTGTGTGTGAGAGATTGAGTGTGTTTGTGTGTGTATGTGGGAGATTGAATATGTGTGTGTGTTTGAGTATGAGTGTGTGTGGGAGTGAGAGAGTGAGTGTGTGTGTGTGTGTGTGTGTGTGTGCGTGCGTGAGGGAGTGACAGAGTGAGGGATTGAGTGAGTGTGTACCTACCTTACTCCCAGTCTCAGGTTTCTCACTCACTCTCACCACCAACACATACCCACAGTGGGTAAGGGTGAGTGGGTGAGCACCCTCAGACTGGGAGCAAGCCTGGCACACACATTCTGATCCTCTCACACTCTGGTCATTTTTATTAATTACTCTTTTTTTAACAACTTGTTGCTATATGGTATTGCTTGATTGTTGCTTAGCAATTTTTTCATTTTATTAATACCTCAACTTCTTTTTGAAATTCAGTTTAATGTTGTGCCAAACCTTATCTTTCCGAAATTGGTTCATCGGCCCCTTGAGTGAGTAAAAAATGGAAATGTGGCCCCACCCCCCTCAAGCGAAAAGGTTGGACAAGCCTGCTGCAGACAGAACAGAGCCACAGTCCTACAGACCAGGCGTGTTTTACAAAGCCTCCCAGTTACCATTATATGTTTTTAGTCTTATCTTCAAATAAAGAACCCACATTATTGTTCTATTAATCGTTGGTGTACGATTGGTATGTTTGCACTAGACAGAAGGACGTAATGTAGACATCCCTCACTCATTTGGTTTTTCCCTCCCTTGTTACTTATGGAGTGACAGGTTTGACAGGGAACTTGATACACAAATTATTAATGCATTATGATTTTTCCGTGGAAGTGATGGTATTGTACCGCAATTTCTCATGAAGTAATAAGACGGGAAAAATCCAATTCATTGTTCACCAATATCCTTTTGTTTTTCTTTTAAACTGCCTGAATGTAATTGATAGATTGCCAGTAATGTAATCGGAGTAACTACTGCTTTAAACCCCTGAGTGTGGGTAACTCATGTGAGGAGGAGGAAAGTGTTGGCACTGACATTGTTATTCTTCTGACAGACTAATCTGAGCTGATAACTGAGCACATGCCTTTTTTAACTCTGTTCTGCAAAAACTGGTTACAATTTTGATGCCCTAAAGAATGAGGATAACTTCATAGCACCAAACTGAATCACTGGTGATTCACTGCCAGAGAAACTCCTAAACTACATTAAACTCATAAAACACAGCCCTTAAGGACTAGTTTTATAAAGAAAGTGGTTCTTAAGGCTCTCCACCATAAATTCATATTTCCAGTCTAACACAAAGCTCTTTATTGAACCCTTTTGTTGTATAAATATACAAAGAAAGCAGGACATTGCAGGGATGTCAACCTCAGTTTAAAAGGTTGTGAGTTCAAGCCCCATTCTTTAGGCTTATGTTTCAATACTGCATGAGTGATAGTTGGAGCACAAGTCCTCAGTACTACTACAACTGAGATATTGTTGGGGCCCATAGCCTTTGCCATATCCAGTGCACTCAGTTATTTCTTGATATCACGTGGCAAGGTAATGAGCCATAACCCATGAGAGAGACAAGTGGTTACATAGGTTGAGGAGCATCACTTCACACCAAGCTTGGGGTAAGGCAAGGAGGCAGGCTTCCATGAACTATCACAGCCAGTAAAGGGATTGAACCCATGCTGTAGGTGTCATTCTGCATCACAGTTTAGCCAATTGAACTAATTGGTCCCCACTAATAGCACATGGAATGGATCAAGTTGGTTGAAGACTGATTCCTGTGATTGTGGAGACCTCAAGAGGAAGCTGAAATGGATCATCCACTCTGCACTTCTGGCTGAATATGGTTGCAAATATTTCAGCTTTATCTTATGCAATTGTTCTGGACCCTGTCTTCATTGAGGATGAGGATGTTTGTGGAGCCTCCTGTCTGGTTAGTTGTTTAAATTCCCCACCACTATCCTAAACAAGAAGTGGCAGGATTGGAGAACTTTGATCTGGTCTGTTGATCATGGATCACTTAGCTCTATCTATAACATGCAGCTTCCATTGTTTAGCAGGCATGTAGCCCTGTGTTGTAACTTCACTTGGTTGGCACCTCATTTTTGGGTACAGCTGGTGCTCCTGTCATTTTTTTCCTACATTCCTCACTAAACCAGGGTTGGTCCCTTGGTTTGAAGGTAATGATAGAGTGAAGAATATGCTGGCCCACAAAGTTAGATGGTGATGGAATACAATTCTATTGGACCTGATGGCCAACAGCACCTCATAGATGCCCAGTTTTGAGCTGCTAAATCTGTCCTGAATCAATCCCATTTAGCACAGTGGTAGCACCACATAAAACCTTGGGGGAATGGCAGTATTGATTAAAGATGGAATTACAGCACTGGAGAGAGGGATTTCCAGAGGAGTCAAGGACGGAATTTCTCTGGCTAGAAGTAAGGAATGAAAAAGGTGCAATAACATTGATCGGTGTAGTATATAGACAACCAACTAGTGGAAGGGATGTACAAACAAATTTGCAAAGAAATTACAGGGAGGTGCAAGAATTATAGAGTAATTACAATGGGGGACTTCGATTATCCAAATATAGGCTGGGATAGGAATATTGCAAAGGGACAAGATGGGCGAGAGTTCTCGGAATGCATTCAAGGTAATTTTCTGCAGCAGTACATTTCCAGGTCCAGCAAGATGTCAGGCACTGTTGGAACTTGGTTTTGGGGAATGAGTTGGCTCAAGTGGATCAAACATCAGTGGGAGAGCATTTTGAGGACATTGACCATTGTATCATAAGGTTTAGGTTGGCCCATGGAAAAGGACAAGAAACAATCCAGGGCATGGATAATTAATTGCGGGAAAGCCAACTTCAGTGGGATGAGAATGCATCCGAGTTGAGTAAGTTGGAATCTAATTTTGGCAGAAAAGACGGTGGCTGAACAATGGGCTACCTTCAAAGAAACAGCATTGCAGACAAAGTCAAGGTATATTCCCTTGAAAGGGAAATAGGACAAATAAATCCATAGCACCCTGGATTAAGAGAGAGAGACAGAGGTGAAGATGAAAAGGAAGAAGTGCATGTACGGCAGATGTCAGGTAGAAAATACAATGGAGAATCAGGCTGAATACATAAGTACTAGAGCAGAAGTGAAAAAACAAATGAGAAAAGCAAGGAGAGGGCATGAAAAGAGACTGGCAGCTAACATAAAAGGGAATCCCAAGGTCTTCAATAAGCATATAAATAATAAAAAGGTGGTTAAAAAAAGGGTAGGGCTGATTAGGGATTAAAAAGGGGACTTGCATGTGGAGGCAGGAGAAATAGCGGAGGTATTAAATGGTTACTTTGCATTTGTCTTTACAAAGGAAGAAGGTGCTAACCGAGGTGAGAGAGTAGGTAACTGGTACACGAGAAGAACTCACAATTGAGAAGGAGGAGGTGTTAGAAAGGCTATTTTTACTTAAAATAGATAAGGTACCAGAACCGGATGAGATGCATCCAAGGGTACTGAAGGAAGAGAGTGGAAATTGCAGAGGCACTTGTTATAATCTTCCAGTCTTACTTAGACACAGGGGTTGTGCCAGAGGACTGAAGAATTGGGAATGTTTCACCCTTGTTCAAAAAAGGGTGCAAGGATAAAGGCTGCAACTACAGATCAGTCAGTTTGACTTCAGCGGTAAGGGAACTTCAGAAAACTATAGGTAGGGACAAAATCAATAGTTACTTGGACAAGTGCAGGATAATTAAGCAAAGCCAGTATGAATTCATTAAGGGAAAATCATGTTTAACTAACTTGCTGGAGTTTTTTGAGGAAGTAACAGAGAATGTTGATAAGGGCAACGCTATTGATGCTGTGATAATGGATTTTCAAAAGGGATTTGATACAGTGCCAGGAAACAGACTTGTGAGCAAAATTTTAGCTCATGGAATAAAAGGGAAGGCAGGCAGTTGGATAAGAAATTGGCTGAGTGACAGGAAACAGAGAGTAGCAATAAGTGGTTGTTTTTCAGTTTGGAGGAAGATTTGTAGTGGAGTCCCCCAGGGGTCAGTGTTGGAACCCTTGTTCTTCCTGATATATATTAATGGCCTAGACTGTGGCCGGAATTTTCCGTGTCCACTGGCGTTGGGCATGTTCGGTGGCATGAGCGGGCAATATGGTGCGATCTGTTTCACGACGGCATGAAACCAGTTTGCGATCGTCCACTCAGCCCGCCAATGGTGGGCCACGTTTCCCACTATCGGATGTTGGGGACATCATTGTAAAACATCAGCATATCATTATAAGGCCAGCCCACCGGACTCATCCCTCCCCGTTGGATTGTCCGCCCACGTTGGCAGGAAAGCACGCCAACATGTTTCACAACAGCAAATGAGCTAAGTGCACCTGGTGAGCTGCACTTCACTCGGAACTTCGAGGTTTGTTTGCCTACCTTGCTTAGGTCAGCACTCACAGGCATCAGCGCCAGGCTTCACAGACAGCACCACATCACTTTTGGGGGGGGCCACGGGTAGGTCTCTATCTACCAGATCAACCGTATGTGGGTGGCTTTTCAATGGCTGCAGGGCTAGGGCTTGCTTGGGGAAGGGGGAGAAGTGGCCTCAGGCAAGGGAAGAGGATGCAGGGCGAGGTCTCTACTGGGGAAGGAGGGTGTTCCAGGGTGTGTGTGATGGCAATGTTGATCTTTGCAAGTGACCTCAAGATGGTGAGGGCTGAGGTGGCAGTCTCCAGAGAAGTTGAGGCAAGATGGACATGTGAGGGTATGTGTGCGAGAATGGGTGGTGATGTCCCTTGATCTGTCAGTGAGTGAGATGCCAGTGAATGTGTGATGGGCTTGAGCATGTGAGTTTAGAGTGATGAGATGGTTGCCATACCCTGGCTGCATAGATGAGGTCATTCATTCACTATATGCATTGGATGGCCAACCCCTTGTGCAACATTGGCCCTGACCACAGCTATCACTGCCTACCATGCTGGATTGGTGATGCCACTACCCATCCTGTGACCATTGCAAGGGTAGAGGACATCACAGCGTGCCTCCATGGCGTCCAAAAGGCATTCAAGTGACGCGGCGCTAAACCTGGAGGCTGCAGTCTTCTTGCCTTTCGTGAACATCTTACCTGCAGCAGCCGTGGGCTGAAAGCGCTGAGATGAGTGCGCGTGGCTGGACTTTAAACATGGCACCCGGCATGATGAAGCAGCGAGATGATGGCAGGCGAGTGAATGAGAGCCCACCCACCATGGAAACAGCGTGTTTCCCGGGAAGGCATAAATAATGTAGCGGGTTTGGGACAACACGGCGTGAAAAGCCACTATCGCAGCCAGTGGGTATAATGATGTTTTACCCACTCGCCACCTTGCTTAGTGCAAATCTGGGATGATTCCACCCTGTGGTGGTCAGGGCATGATTTCAAAATTTGCAGATGATACTGTGATGAGGATAGTCGCGAACTTCAAAAGGACAGAGGCATGTCGGTGGATTGGGCAGACAAGTGGCAGATGAAGTTCAATGTAGAGAAGTGTGAGGTGATCCGTTTTGGCAGGAAAGATATGGTGAGACAGTGGACGGAATTTTCTATGCCCACTGGTGGCGGGTGTGATAGATGGCATGAGCGGACAATATGGCACGATCGGTTTCACAACAGCGGGAAGGCAGGTCGCGATCGTCCGCTTAGCCCCTGACGCCAGGCCACGTTTCCCGCCACCGGTCATCAGGCACCTCACTGTAATACATCAGCATATCATTACCAGGCCATCCTGCCAGGCTCTTACACCCCCACTGGATCGCCCGTCCACGTCAGCGGGAAAGCACGCCAACGTGTTTCACACCAGCACAGAGACGATGTGCACTTGGAGGCCTGCACTTTGGGTAATCTGGAGGTGAGTGCACAGCAACGTTTTGCACAGCTCGCCAGGGTCGCCTGTTGCTTTGCAGGGATTCAGGGGCGCCAGGGGGTCGGGGTTAAGTGGCACCCTGCCTCGGAAGCAACTTTTGAGGGTGAGGGGGAGTGGGGTTCAATACAGAGAAGTGTGAGATGACTCATTTTGGCAGGAAGAATATGGAGAGACAGTATAAACTAAAGGGAGAATATCTAAAGAAGGTGCAGGGACAGAAGGACCTCAGTGTATATGTATATAAGCCATTGAAGATGGCAGGGCATGTTGAGAGAGCAGTTAATAAAGCAATATTGTATCTTAGGGTGGAATCACCCCAGATTTGCAATAAGTGCGGTAGCGGGGCGGGAATAAGGATATTTTACCTCCTGTCCGCAGTGCCGGGTTTTCACACTGTATCGTCCCAATCCCACCTCATTAATCAAACATTCCCGGGAAACACGCTGTTTCACTGGCGGGTGGCCTCTGATTCAGCCGCCACATCGTCGCTCGCTGCTTCCTCATGCTGGGTGCCATATGTAAAGTGCAGCCGCACGCACACCTCTCAGTGCTTCCAGCCCAGGGCGGCTGCACAGAAGACATGACCCCGAAAGGCAAGAAGACTGCAGCCACCCCCCGATGCAGTGATGTGTCCCTGGAACACCTTTTGAATGCTGTGGAGATCTGCCATGATGTCCTCTACTGGGTGAAATCCAGCAAGCAGGGTCACCAATCCTGCACAGGAGGTTGTAGCAGTGGTGGTCAGCGCCAATGCCCTGCAAAAGAGGACAACCACCCAGTGCAGAAAGAGGATGAATGGTCTCATCCATTCCGCCAGGATTCTCAGCACTCTTTTCTCTGCACTCTCAACTCACACATTCACAAACCGCATCACACATCTACAGGGATCTCATACCTCAAGGAACAACACCGCTAACTCTCACACACTCCCTCATATCTACAACAGGCTCATGTCCTCTAGAGCTCATGTCCTCATCCCGTCCATGGCTCCGCTCACCACACACAAATTCCACGCAGTGCCATGTGTCCTGCTCACACTCTCTCCATCTGTTTTCATGCAGGTGAAGCCTGCTTACATTAACACAGAGAGGTCCCAGCCTGGGGGTGGAGTGGCCCACATTAGGCCGCTCACTCACTTTGAGAAGTTGCACTGACTGCTGAGGACGTGGACCCTGCCTGCAGCGATGGTGAGGTTGACGGCGAACACCCATGTGAGGTTCCTGAACCACATCATCCCTCTCTCAACGCAATTGTGAGCGCTCTCTCTCCTGCTTTTGACTCTGCTGCCATGCACTACTTATCTCTACTTTGGTTCACAGGGAGCTCTGCCAAGCGACTGACGCCCCCAGCCAGCCAGCCCTTCAGCTTCATCCAGGCCCTCACCTCCAGACAAGAGGACACCTCCTCCATTAAATGGCTGGAAATAAACAGCCTGGAAGACCCATCAGCGCTTCCCCACACCCTCCAACAGCGCAGAGACACACACCTCGGTGGGACCCAGATCTAGAGCAAGATCAGGTTCACAGTCTGGCAATCACCGCACGAACACGTGTCCACAGAAGGAGGAGGCAGGTTTAGCCAAGCTTCCCAGCACTTGGAGGACTGCTAGGGAAGAGGCATCTGTGAGATCTGAGTCAGATGACGAACCTCTGGATTCGGCCTTGCAACTCATCGTGGAGATTCAGCAGAAGGCAGGGAACCATCACGCAGAGTTGTTGGAAGCCATCAACAGAGTGGCACACGAGTCAGAGGAGTGCGTCCGCCTAGTCTCTGACAAAATGGTGCCCACATGTGCACGTATGGATATCTCCATGGAGACATGAAGATTGGTGGATGTCATGGAGACCCTACTCCAGCAGAATGCGGAGATGCGTGCAGACCTGCACTCCATCACCATGGGTAACCATGGGTGAGTTCCTGCAGTGGCAACGCGAGAGGAGAACGGGGCACCTCGACTTCCCTCTAGGTGCTCCTTCCTCTCAAAGAGTCCATCTGGGGCCCTCGGGCACCCGATGGGAGGAGAAGTGGCAGCTGTACAGCCCTGGGTCATCCACTCAGGAATCTCAGAGGCTGTCCTTTCACTTTGAGTCCCCTTGTCTGTCACCCCCTCAAGCGTGTCCTCTGTCACTGCAGAGGGAGCAGCCGGCCCAGAGAAGGACAGCCAAAGCAATCCAGGGTCCTCAAAGCCTCGGCCCTCCAGAGGACCCACGCCGAAGTCATCAGAGGCAACAAGGCCAACCATTGCACAGGCTGTATCCACTGCATCTGCGCATGTCAGGGCAGCGCCTGGAAGTATTAGGCCTAGGAAAGTTAAGAATTCCTGATCACGAGTGGTTGCATGGGTGAACGCATTATATCACTTTATAATCTGAAAATATATTCACTTTCACTGAATAATGTGTAATGGTGTCCTTCAGCTTCATTTACAGGCTTGACAAGTCTTCCCTCTGCATCCATCACCTCCACCCCCCACCACAAGTAGTTCAGCTGCAGCAGCCAGCTCAGGAGTGATTCTGGAGGGAGCAGCGTGTGTGTGGCAGGGTCTTTTGGAGCCTCGAGCAAACACTCTCCCACGCACGCAGATCCTTTCTCCATCATACTTATCTCAAGTTACCAAGTTAAAAGAATTACATAAGATTTCAAATTTTAAGTCTTTTACTGTAACAAACTAAAAGTAACATGGATTAAATACTATTTAGTGGGCAACTAATACCTAACCTACAGAAAATATATCCCTTCTTTAACTTTTAACACAACCAAAAACCCCATGCCATGGTTATACTTTACATCTCACTCTCTGCAGAATAACAGTCTTCACAAGAGCCTGCCCAACATCACTTCCAGCTTCTCCCTATTTCGCCATAATGTCAAGTGATGTCGAGTGATCAAAGGCGCATCTCTCAGTTTTCGGAGAAGTCCTGAACCAAATGCTAGCATAAGGACCACTCCAGTGATTCTCCCCCACCCCGCCATTACCCCAGCCAAGCCAGGATGAATCTTCTGGATTCCTTAGCTTGCCACAGGATACATCTCTTTGACCAGACACCATCTCTCCTCACACATTTCTTTTTGGTAGCTCACAGAGAACTCACTTCTTCTCTCTGCTGACCACACTAGCTGCAAACTTCCTTTGTCTCTCTGTGAGAACTCCCTCTCACTTTCTGCCCAAAACTTGGAGACTGCAAGTCTATCCACAGTCAGCACAGCTACATTTGCTTTCCTTTTCAGGAGTGAACATTTTTTACCTTGCTCCTAGTAAGTCTCACCCTAGGCCTCCATATCCCCATAGTAACCAAACCACCCAGGCTTATTGTCAGGCAGAACTCAAAACAAATCACATGACCCTCTTCATTCCTCCATTTTACCTTGAATTAAAGAGATGATTTAAACCATTAGAATCTTATAAACTTCACATCACAGTATCACCATATCTTTACAGTGCAGAATGAAACCATTCAGCCCATCGAGTCTGTACTGGCTCTCTGAAAGAGCATTCCACCCATTCCCCTACCCTAACTTAACCTTGCACATTCTCTCTTTTCAGGTAGCAATCCAATTCCCTTTTGACTACCTCGATCGAACCTGCCTCCACCACCCTCTCAGGAAGTTTGTTCCAGACTCCAACCACCCTCTGGGTAAAAACTTTTTCCTCACATCACATTTACTCCTTTTGCCAATTATTTTGAATCTGTGCCCTCTAGTTCTTGATGTTCTCTTGAGTGGGAAAAGTTTCTCACTACTGACTCTGCCCATAGCCCTCAGGATCTTGAATACCTTTATCAAGTCTCCTCTCAGCCTTCTTTTCTCCAAGGAAAACAGTCCCAATCTCTCCAATCTACCCTCATAGCTACAGTTCTTCATCACTGGAATCGTTCTTGTGAATCTTCTCTATGTTCTCTTCAATGTTCTTTCTCAAGTATGGTGACCAGAATTGGATACAGTTCTCCAGATGAGGCCTAACTAGTGTCTTATACAAGTTCAACATGACCTCTTTACTCTGTACTTAATGCCCCTATTATATGCTTTATTAACTGCTCAATATGCTCTGCCATCTTCAATGACCTATGTATATATACACCAAGGTCCCTCTGTTCCTGCACTTCCTTGAGAGGCTCTCCCTTTATTTAATACTGAGCAGAATTTTCCCAAATTTGCACTAAGCACGGTAGCTGGCGGGTGAAACGACATTTTGCCTGCCGGCCGCAATGGCGAGTTTTCACGCCGTGTCATCCTGAACCAGCCTCATTATTTATGCGCTCCCAGGAAACAAGCCGTTTCCATGGTGGGCGGGCTCTCATTCGCATGCCCATCATCATCCCGCCGCTGCATCATGCCGGCTGCCATCTTTAAAGTCCAGTCACAAGCACACATCTCAGTGCTTCCAGTTCACCACTGCTGCACGGAAGACACGGCCCTGAAACTGAAGAAGACTGCAGGCCCCAGGTTCAGCGACTCGTCTCTCAAGGACTTTTGGATGCCGTGGAGGCCCACCCGGATGTCCTCTACCCCCACTCTGGCTGCAGGATGGACAGCAAGAGCACCAATTCGGCTTGGGAGGCGGTGGCAGCAGTGGTCAGTGCCAATGCCCTGCAAAAGAGGGCAGCCACCCAGTGCCACAAGAGGATGAATGATCTCCTCTATTCCGCCAGGTTAAGTCACTCATCTAATCACTCAACTCAGACACTCGCAAACCCACCACACACCCACAGGGCCCGCACTCACTGCCGGTTCAAAGGGCATCACCATTCATTCTCTCACACTCACCATCATTGTCCTCATCCCATCCATGGGACCACTCAGCACCCACAGAGGCCAGGCATACTTGTCATCTGGCCTGGCAGATGTCCTGTTTACAATTTCTCCAACTCTATCCATGCAGGACAAGTTGACACACAACTAGACGGAGAGGTCGCAGACCGGTGGCAGAATGCCCGAAATCAAGGTCCTCACGGAATTTGAAAACAGAGCCATCCAGCTGGCTCCGAGGATCTGGACCAGTCCTGTGCTGGCGGTGAGGTTGGCGCTGCTCTACCAAGTGAGGATCCAGCAGTGCAACATCCATCAGACAACCATGCTGTGAGTGATGTGTCCTGTTCCACAGGACAAAGCATAAGATGCTTCTAAAGTTTCATGGCTGCATCTCTATGATATCACCCTGGCCATGGAGCGCAAGCAAGCTGCCAGACAGGAGTCAGACATTCTCAGAGGCTGTGTGAAGATTTATGGAGTGTCCTCACTGCAGGTCATCATCATCTTCCTGCAATCGAGCGACTATTAGGGCCTCCATTGCATCTGCACAACAGGAGCATTCTCACAAAGGGTAGTCGCGCTGCCATAAGCCAGACTGGAATCAAACGTTCACGAATGTGAGGTGAGGATCTATGGAGTCACCTCACTGCATGTCGCCATCATCCTCCACAAATCTAGCAGCTATGAGGGCCTCCCAAGTGTGCCTGCCTTGTCTAACCAGTGCGAGGGCCTCATCCCCATCATCATCGCCTCCAAGGGCCCCCTCAGCCTCATCCCCATCGGCATCCTCCTCATCGGAGGAGACATGCAGCTCTTCCTCTCCTCCTCAGCCAGCTCCTCTCCCCCTTGCAGTGCCAGTTTTAAAAGGGGGAAGCAGATGACAATGATGCGTGACACCCTGTGACACCAGACCGGTCCAGGCACCGGAACCTCATCTTCAGCATCCCAATGGTCTGCTCCACCAAGTTACGAGTTGCAGCATGAGCCTCATTATACCGTTGCTCTGCTGTAGTCTGAGGCTGCTGCACGGGTGTCATCAGCCACGGCCTCTGCCTCATCCCCGAGGAGCCATCGCTTCAGCCTCTGTAGATCCTGGAAGACTCTGAGATCTGTGACCGACTGAGGATGTAGGCATCGTGCACACTCCCTGGAAACAGTGTGCAGATCTGCAGGATGCGGTTCTGGTGGTCGCATACCAGCTGCACATTCAGCAAATGGAGCCCTTGCAGTTGATGTGGTTCATTGTGTGTTGCGACAGAGATCTGAGCGCCATATGAGTGCAGTCTATTGCACCCTGCACTTGTGGGAAACACGAGATCTGGGCAAATCCAAACATTCTTGCATCCTGGCTCTCCTGGTCCCTTGGCGAAATGCACAAAGTTGTGTGCCCTGTGAAGATGGCATCCGTGACCTCATGGATGCATTTGCGAGTGGAGGCTTGAGAGGTCCCACAGAGGTCACCTGTGGAGCCCTGAAAGGAGCCACTGGCACAGAAATTGAGTGCTCTGGTAATTTTCACAGCCACTGGCAGTAGATGCCCTCCATGTCCCCGTGGTGCCAAATCCTGCAGTAAGTGGCAAATGTGAGCAACCAGTTCCCCAGACATGCGTAGTCTTCAGCAACACTGGTTCTTGGTCATCTGCAGGAGTGAAAGGCTGTATCTATAGACCCTGGGTGTCACTAGGTGCTGACCAGTGATGGCTCGCTGTGGCTCTTCGGCGGTGTGTGCAGGAGCCCCAGCCGCCCCTTCTTCCTGTAGTTGCTGCTCCTGCCTCTGCGCAGCCAGAAGCCTCAGTTGATCTCTTGGTGGGTGGGTAGGGGGAGCTCTGCAGAGCTTGGTGGCATTTTGATGCCTTTGTGTTGCTTGAGTGGGCAGGTAAGTTAGGAGCCCGACCCCCATAATATCAATGTGGCTCTGCCTGAACTATCTCAGTTGCAGAGGAATGGTCACTTTCTACATGTTTACCGAATGCGTTGCACTTCCCTCGCCCACCCTACCCCCGCCCACTCCTTATACTTGTGCGCTATATTCAACAGCAGGGCTGCCCTTGCGCAGCCCCACCCCCATCACCAGTCACCCCAGAGGTAGGGCTGCCGTTAACCTCCACCACCCCACCCCCGCCACCAGTCACCTCAACGGCAAGGCTGCACTTGCCCCACTCACCCTCAAAAGTCACCTCTGAGGCAGGCAGCACTTAACCCCGCACCCCCCCACCCCTGAAGCCTGCAAAACAACAGGCGACCCTGCTGAGCTCTGCAGAAAGTTGCTGTGCACTCACCTCCAGCTCACTCAAAGTGCAGGCCACCAAGTGCACGTCGACTCTGTGCTGTTGTGAAACACGTTGGTGTGTTTTCCCGCCGACGTGGATGGACGATCCAGCGGAGGTGCAACAGCCTGGCGGGATGGATTGATAATCATATGCTGATGTATTACAATCAGGGTTCTAATGACAGATGGCGAGAAACACAGCCCGCAGTTGGCAGGCTGAGCGGACAATTGCGACCTGCCTTCCCGCCATCGTGAAACCAATAGTGCCATATTATCCACTCATGCCATCTATCACGCCCACCACCAGTGGGCACAGAAAATTGCATCCACTGTCTCACCATATCTTTCCTGCTAAAACAAATCACCTCACACTTCTCTGCATTGAACTTCATCTGCCACTTGTCTGCCCAATCCACCAACATGTCTATGTCGTTTTGAAGTTCAAGACTATACCCATCACAGCTGATAACATTTCCAATCTTCATATCATCTGCATGTTTTGAAATCATGCCCTGTACACCACAGTCTAGGTCATTAATATACATCAGGAAAAGCAAGGGTCCCAACACTGACCCCTGGAGAACTCCACTACAAACCTTCTTCCAACATGAAAAACAATCATTTAACACTACTCTCTGTTTCCTGTCACTCAGCCAATTTCTTAACCAAGTGCCTACCTTCCCTTTATTCCATGACCTAGAATTTTGCTCACAAGTCTGTTGTGTGGTACTGTATCAAATGCCTTTTGAAAATCCATATATACATTAACAGCATTTCCTTTATCAACCTTCTCTGTTACTTCCTCAACAAACTGCAGCAAGTTGGTTAAACATGATTTTCCCTTGATGAATCCATGTTGACTTTCCTTAATTACCCTGCACTTGCCTAAGTGATTATTGATTTTATCCGGTGCCATAGCTTCCAGAAGTTTCCCTACCATTGAGGTTAAATTAACTGGCCTGCAATTGCCAGCTTTATCCTTGCACCCCTTTTTGAACTAGGGTGTAACATTCGCAGTTCTCCAGTCCTCTGGCACTTCCCCTGTGTCTAAGGAAGGCTGGAAGATTATCACTAGTGTCTGCAATTTACACTCTCACTTCCCTCAGTACCCTTGGATGCATCTCAACCGGTCCTGGTACGTTATCTATTTTAAGTAAAGATAGCCTTTCCAACACCTCCTTCCTCTCGATTGTAAGTTCTTCTAGTGTACCAGTTACCTCCTCTCTCACCTCAACCTGGGTAGCAAGTTCTTCCTTTGTAAAGTCAGCACAGCTGCACTTGCTTTTACATTTGTAACACCTTCCCCCAATAGATGAAAAATTACTACCAAAGCAATGACTTTTCATTAGCACTATCAAAATATAACATTATAAACACCTTATCAGCTAACTTACTATATACAGTACAAGTAATATTCTCTTCCTTATTGTCGCATTTCACTATTAATCAGTCTGCCACGGCAGTGTTATAAAGTTTAAGCCATCACATTTAATCTCGTGTGGCTATTAGGATTTAAAGTTCATTTTACGTGAATTATTAGAACTCCAGCTCACTTCCAAATGAGAGTTCATTTTACTACTGGTGTCTTCACCTTCAGTCATTCTTCATTGCAAATCTCTTTTCTCATTTGGGGTAGGTTTTACATGTCCTGGAAAATTCCAAAGAAGGGCCATGGACTCGCAATGTTAACTCTCTCCAGAGATTCTGCCAGACCTGCTGAGTTTTTCTGTTTGTATTTCAGAAAGTTGTATATTTGGTTTGATCTGGTTAACTTTGGTACCAGCAGGTGCGTATTGTAAACCCAGGAGAAATTCTCTATCATACTGCTTCTTAACCTTTGGATTCAGTAATTCATTTTTTCCTTTAAAACCAGACATTAAACTGTCATCAGGGTGTTGACTTTTTAACACAGTCTTTGAACTGCGCAGTTCAGATTTCACCTCGGGATCCCCGTTCTCTTTCATGGCTGTATATGTTTTTAATGTCCAAGTCTTTAAAGGGAGTCTCAGTTGGCCAAACAGCTCAGTAGTCCTCCTCCTGTTCAAATGCAGGATTACTTTTACCTTTAAGTTCATTCTCATAATTTAAACCTTGTGTTCTTCTCCACAAGAATTAGATTTAACACTGTCTCCCTTCACTGCTTTAAGAACCTCATTAAGGTTATGTAAATGATCAGTCAAAATATCCTGATACTCTTTTCTAGTCAGTTCATAAATTCTTTTAAATTCTTTTTCCTACTCAGCATGAACTTTGTTCAATTCCTCCCTCACAAGAACAACAGCTTTATCATTTTGAAGTTCGAATTTACCTTCAAGAACATGTATCCTTCCTCGTAGCCCCACAGTATCAGCATTAGTTACAACAGAGTCATTTAGTTTTGAAGCACTGACTTCCTTTGTTCCACCATCAGCCTCGAGTGCTGCTGCTGTCATCTGCTTTGACACCTCCGGCTTAGGATCTGCCTGCAGGGTTTAATTCAGACAGTTTGAATTCATTTCCAGCTGCTATTAACTCTTCCTTGTAAGTCTGATGTTCCACTGTCTCCTTGACCTCAGCAATCTGACCCTTTGCCTCTTTGGATGCATCTTTAGTTGGCACAGTAATTTCCACAGTCAGCGTACACATTGTCACCGCTTTCAATAAATCATTTGATTCTTCTTGCACAGATTCAGTTCCAATAATTTCACTGGACTTGCCTGATATCCATGGAGAAGGTAATACTTCACTTATTTTTAGCTAAGAGGAAAGATTGGATTGGCTAGGATTATTTTATTTCAAACAGTGGAGGCTGAAGGGAGCAGGCTCAAGGGGCCAAATGGCCTACTCTTGTTCCTAATCCTATGTAAAGGAGATCTAATTGAAGTGTATAAAATTATGAAGGGTCTGGATAGGGAGGATAGGAATGCCCTTGGTTCCTTGGATACTTTGTGCACAAGGCCAAGTTATGGTTCATAGGAAGAGAATACTTATCTACGAAAGCTGACTATTCCATTGAAGGCAATTAAAAAGTATTTGGTGAGTTCCTGGAGGGCAATAATTAAGTGAAATAATGTCATGTCAAGTTAGCAGCAACGATCCTTCTTTATAAGGGAAGGCTTTCTCTGCGCATCTTGGGCAAAAAGAACATAAACCTGCTTTTGAAGTTTATGGCCAGGATTTTGCCCTCGTTGGGCGGGCTTGGCGGGGGCGAGCGGGAGCAGTCGGGAAGCTGACCACCACCAGTGACCGGGGCCCAGCTGCGATTTCATGCTGGCAGGCCAATTAAGGCCCGCACGGCGTGAAACATGTGCTGCAGCCCTCAGCACTGCCTGTGTGGGGGAGGGAGGAGGGCGAGCAGGGAACTTCACGCATGCACAGAGCTGCCACAGGGAGATGAAGAGTTTTGAAAATTAAAAATAAATAATTGTAAAATGTTAAAAAAAACATGTCCCCTCATGTGACTCTGGCACACGTGCAGGGACATGTTATCAATGAAACGTTAAGATTTTAATTTAATTTTTAATAGCTGTTGGAAACCTCAGCCCGCCTGTGGATGAGGTTTCCTAAAAAAAATCCAAAGGCCTTTTTGCCTGCCCGCCAACCGTAAGGTGGGTGCGCTGTCGACTCCCACCTGCTCCCACGAAATATCACGCATCATTTTATGCTCGTTCAGGTCGGGCGCGGGCCCGCCCAATGAGCGAAAAATTCTGGCCTGTAGCTTCCCTACACAATGAGAATCACCCCACATGCCTTCTGTTTTGGAGGTTAGACAACAGTTCACCAATACCTGGAAGGGGGCAGGGTTGCAGATGGTGCCAAACACTGGGTCCCGGGAGCTAGTTGGGGTGGGCCCGGGCTCGGTATTTTAAACAGAGTTTCTCATCGTCGACAATGAGCAGCCAAAGCAGCAGGTCTGAAAGACCGGCTTAAACAAAAGGGATCTGCCAGTCTGAGAGTTCCTGGTTTTTTAAAGCCAGTCTGTCAGCGTCAGGTCAGTTTCACTAGCTGCTGCGCTGCTCCTGACCGTCAGGCAGCTCCGTGATTCCGGTTTATTTTGAAACGCCGGCCACAAAACCACAAAGCTGCCAAAGGTCAGCAGCAGCAACCCAGCAATTGAGAGTGCTGATAAATGGTGTCAGATCCCTGTAACTTTAGAGCAAATTGAATGGTGTACACATGTGTGTGTGTGTATGGGGGGGAGGTGGTGAGGTTGCGGGGGGCGATTGGGTTGGAAGGGAGGTTAGAGGGGGATTAGAGGGGATATTAGAGAGGGGGTTTGGAGGGCAGGTTAGAAGGGGGCTTTGGAGGGAGGTTAGAGGGTATGGGGCAGAGGTTAGGGGGGATTGAGGGGAGGTTAGAGGGGATTTGGGGGGAGGATAGAGGGAACGTTAAAGAGGGGGTTGGGGAAGGTTGGAGGGGGGGTTGAGGGGAGGTTGGAAGGGAGTTTGGGGGGTTGGGAGGGGATGTTGGAGGGGGGTTAAGGGGAGATTAGAGGAACGGTTAGAGGGGGTTTGGGTGGGTTGAAGGGGGGTCAAGGGGAAGTTAGAGAGGGGTTGGAGAGGTTAGAGGGGGGCTGTAGGGGGTGGGGGTGTTGGAAGGGAGTTGGAGTGAGGCTGCGGAGTTGAATTGTTTTGTAAATGTAGTGATTTCTTTGTTGCCACTATCTTAACATCAGTTGATTGCTCTGTGATTAATTATCCTTAGAGAATCAGCATTGGGTCTCCAATTCCACCATTGCTGCAGTCACACTGCCTACTGCATGCAGGGGTAACAAAAGAAAGACAAAACCTACATTTATACAGCACCTTTCACGTTGTCCCAAATCGCTCTACAGCCAATTAAGTACTTCTGAGTTGTAATCTGGTATAATGTAGGCAATGTTATCAAATGGTGGAGCAGGCTCCTGTTCCTAATACATACGTTCATATGTCATTCTGGATGGGTGAAGTGAGCTGGGTTAGATGGCCTTTGTCATCCATAATTATCTTGCAAACAGAGGGTGGAATCATGGCTGAAGTTCTCTTTATTTTGTTGCTAATGAAAGTTTACTGTGAGCGGGCTTTGCAGAGTGAGATTGACAGGAGTGCATAATGGGCTCATAGTGAATCAGAAATCTGTTTTACACTGTACATGATTCTGAAGCATCTTTTCTATTGACTTCACTTTTGTCTGCTTACTTATTATCCCACTCTATTTTGGTGCTTTTAATGAGTTTTGTGAGGCATTGAAGTATCATGATAAAGTAGTGTTGCATAGTAGATATTGAAAATATATTGTAGTGGGAAACAGCAATCAGCAGATTCTTCAGGCTTTCTGACCAAGAAAACACAGATACAATTGTGAACCATTCAGTCTTTACGCTCTGGCTTCTTAAAAGTTGTGCCGCACAGAGGCACCTGAGGGCTCCAACACTTCTCACTAATAGTGAGGACCGACGTTGTTCAATTATTCTACTTTGTTTGCTTAGTCATTTAATCTTTCTACCCTGTGAGATTACTGATAACATAGAATCCAATTACACCCCTTGTATGAAATAATTATATTGAATGATATCATGCGCCCAGGCAAAAGGAAGTCTTCTTTTACTTCTATGGAATGGAAAGGATCTTGTGCAGTTTATTTGGGTTACAAGTATTGAATCTTTCTCCCAAATATGGATTTACTGTCACCATGTCCACATGGTGCAATGTGTAGGATATGTTAATGAGGGCTGAGGCAATCACTGAAATCAGTGTCATCATCTACACAGTGGGCAGAATTTTGTCCTTGGTGGGCGGGCGGGCAGCCGACCCCCGACACCATTTTAAGTGGGCGGGCCACCCGACAGGAAGTGCTATGCGTTTCCTGTGCGGGGGGGAAGGGATTCCCCAACTGTCAAAGTGCGCTCTTTCGCACATGCGCGTGAAAGAGCGCACAGCTCTCTGAGACTAAGTGCTGTCCCAGGGAGATCGGTAAAAGTTTTTTAAACATCAAGAATAGACAAATAAAAAATTTATTAACATGTTCCCTTCATGTGACGATGTCAAGCGAGATGGGACATGTTAATAAAAAGGACATAAAAACATTTTTAAAACAGACATGAAATCTCATCCCGCCAGTGGATGAGGTTTCATATTTTTTCTATTCCCCGCTGGGGTTCCTGGCCTGCCCACCAACCTTAAGGTTGGACGGACAGGGCATTTAATGAGCTTAATTATCCTGTCAATGGCCTCAATTGGCCATTGACAGGTCGGCGGGCGGACAGCTGACTTCACTGTCCGCCCGCCTTCCTGAATATTTAAATGGGGCAGGATGACGTCGGGGGTTCCTCCCGATGTCATCCCATGTCATTTTCGTGTCGGCGAGCAGGCCCCGCCCCCCAGCTCGCTGACAGAAAAATTCTGACCAGTGTTATAATTAATTAATGGGACATTTTCCTGTCAAATTAACAATATTGCACGATGCTGTTAAAGTAAAATTTGTACTCTCTGGTTTGTTTAATAGTTGTGGTGGGATCACCTACGGGATGCACACAGACTAACAGTGCATTATATCATTGCTGCTATAAATATTAATGACCCAATCGGATGATATTTGTAACCAGATTCCAACAATGAGCATTATCATTTTACTAGGACCTGTCTGTGATTGTTTCATGAATTGATTGGTGAATCTTGAAAGGGGTAAAATATCATGAATGATTGAGCGGGAGGGTTAAAGTACTGGAGTCCTTATGGGGTTCGAAAGGAGGAGCAGCAGCAGGGTCCATGATTTCTCTCCCTGGCCCTGGATTTAATAGATGCATTATATCAACCTCTGATCTTACACTTGCCCATTCCAACACATCATCTAGACACCTTTCTCTTGATCCGTTATCATCAACCATTCCAGATAGTGACAGCTCGACAACTTTCCTAGTGGTTCCCAAAAAAAGTGCCCACAGGATATCATTATTCGCATCATAATCAGCTTCATTTTTTGTTAGTGCTAGTTCAAGGAATTATGAATTATTCCTGTTGTCCAACTCATTTTCAGCAAATGTCTGTCGTAATTCTTCAGATTTAACAGTCAAGGCCCAGATTTCATATCTGCGCAATGCTGTTAACCTCACAAAACATCACATTTAATTAAGCTTGGTTACTTACCTGCCAGAAAGCCTCCTGGGATCCTAATGACTGGGATTTTTACTCAGGCTTCAGAGCAGGTGGCTAAGCAATTGGCCCAAGGCTGTCTGGGTCCTTCTGTAAATATGCAGGTCGGAGTTTGATGACAACATCAGACCCTACCTTCAATCTTAACTCAGGTTTACCTGTCAGATTGAGGAGAGTTGGGACCTTCCAGGAAGAGGCCCAAGTAGGGAAAAGTTTTACTTTTTACCTTAAAAGAGTATCTAAGGTGTGCACTAGAAACATGGAATATCAGGGTTTATGCTTGGTTGTCACTGACTGTTGGACAGGCCATTTTAAGAATATGAAGCAAATTCCTTAACAAACTTGCAGTGAGATTAAGAGAGAGAGATACTAAATAAGTACTTTACCTCAGTTTTTACAGAGGAGGCTGATGTTGGAATTGTAGAACCACCAAAGGTCAGTATAGAACAATTAGTGGAGGTTAGTTCAAGGACTCTCCCATGATTATTCTTGTTGTCCAACTGATCTTCAACAAATGCCTGCAGCACCATAACTCAGATGCTTCCAATAAAAGTGACTACAAAGCACAACTTGCCATTCAACACAAATTCAGACAAACCATTACTATTTCTTACCTTCCCCCTGCACAGCCCCTCACCCCCGACCCCCGTGCCCATCCCCAACCCCCACGCCCAACCCCCACGCCTCAGACATTAAACATCAGGTTACAGTGATTTTCCACTTTAATTTTGAGTAACATCTTTAATATTATTTCCCTCTGTAGGGTAACCTCCACTAATCATTCTAGACTGGCTTTTGGTGGTTCGACAATTATCAGAACTGCTCAGTAAGGCTTGTGCCTGAGGAGGACCAGCTGTAAACTATAGCACTTCAGCAGGGCAATCTGACCTAGGTGGCCTTCTGGCTCCATGGTTGTTATTGGTTGAGGGTGGCAGACATGCTGATATCTTTGGGGGTACAGCCTCCAGCTCCGATATCCCAGAACTTCTCTAGGAAGGACACCTCCATTAATCTGACAGCCTCTGCACGTGGCAGGAAAAACTCCACCACTGGCAAAATGCCAGCAAGTGCTCTAAATTGGGGCCTTAAATATGCTGATTAGTTGCCTGCCATCTTGCATTCCTGCCCATCCATGGAAACATCTTTGGAGCCACCCCAACAGGGCTCCCTGATATTTAATTGCCCCCACTCCCACCCTGCCTCCACTCCTGCCAGCCAGGGGCTAGGAAAATCCTGCCCTTTGTGCCCTCCTCACAACTTGTTTTCACACCTATCTTTGTTTCCTCAGCAGGTTTGGCTGCAATACACTCAGTCCCTTCATCAGTCATTAATATATATTGTAAATATATGAGGCCCCAGCACTGATCCCTGTGGCAGTCCACTAGTTGCAGTTTGCCAACCTAAAAAACCCTTTGCTGGTTTCTAAAATGTTCCCAGTGTTCTGACCTACCACTAATCTTTGCAATATTGTAAGCCTTTTCTTTCAATTAAATACCATCTTTAACCTCCTTAGGTAGTTAAAAGGTTAATTCTTCTCATGGGGTCTTTTTTTCTCAATAGAATAAATCTTTGATGGGAATTATGAAGTATCTCGTTAAATATCTGCCACTGCTTATCTACTGTTTTATGTTTTAATCTGTTCCTTAGTTCACTTTCACCAACACCATCTTCATACCTTTATAGTTGCCTTTATTTAAGTTTAAAACCCAAGTTTCTCACCCTCAAACTGCATGTGAAATGATATATGATTACATAGGGTATACGACACAGAAACAGGCCAACTGGTTCAGTCAGTCCATGTTGGCATTTATGCTCCACTCTTTTCATTGTTTCTCATCTATATCTACTATTGTAACCATCTATTCCCTTCCCCTACATATGCTTAACTAGTTTCATCTTAAATACATCTATACTATCAACTTCAACCACTCCATTTGGTAGCGAGTTCCACATTCTCCACCAATCTTTGGGCGAAGAAGTTTCTTCTGAATTCCCACTTGGATTTCTTGGTAACTATCCTATAATGATAGCCTCGAGTTATTTGTTTTCCCACAAGAGGAAACATTCTCTCTGTATCCACTTTATCAAAAACCGTTCATAATTTCAGGTCACCCCTCAGGCTTCTTTTTCCAAAGAAGAGACCCAGCCTGTCAATCCTTTCCTGATATGTATAGCCACGCACTTCTGGTATCATCCTTGCAAATTTTCTCTGCAACCTCTCCTGTGTTTCTGTAAGAAATTGGAGTCTTTAATAAACTGGTATCTTCTGCATAGTATAGAACTCTTATGAGATTAGCGAAATAGCATTGATTCTCTCTCTGAAAAGGCAATTTTTAAATGGGCAACAATTCTAAACAGTCCCTGGAAATGTCAGGGTCATTTGGTTCAGACTTCCATGTTGACATTCCTAAGTTGGTGGGATGTCATCTTGTGTACCCCCTTATCTATGCAAGCGTTTAGAAAGGGCCAGGAAATTGCCCTCAGCATGATATAAACTAAAAATCTGACCTCAAGCAGGGTGACAAACAAGGGAGAAGGTAACCACCCTGACATTCTGGATACCTGTCCTGCATCCATTGGTCAGAAGGGTTTGAATAGATGATTGACACTGGATAAGCTACCAGCCCCCAGGAAAGGGTATATTAACAAGTGCTCAGGAACAGGGGGCAGTCCTGGTGAGGTGGCAGTTCTCGTCAAGCAGCCATCTTCTTCAAATGGAAGGTGCATCAGAAGAGGAGGAGGAAGACCGAGGGAAGAGTTTCCTAACACTTTGACTAGAGTGCGGAATGCTGCTATCACAAGCTGCTGAGATCAACACCCTCTGTGCCGACCGTCTGTTCATCCTCTGGTATCAGTAAACCGCTCTCAACTGTCTTGGTTTGTATACTTTTCCTGCCTAATTAGTTAATGCATCATATCTAAACTGTTGTTTCTTAATAAACTTAATCAACTATATTAAAATTACTTATCAATAGTCAACTGCCCAACTTAGGTATCTGTGCCCCCCCACCAAATCCAAAAATCTTCAAGATTGGTGTCAGCAGCAGGATGCACAGTAGCCGAGACTTCATTAAAATTATAGAAGCAACAGTCTTAGGTTGTAGTTAAACGTGTGGAGCAGCAATTAAGTGAAGCCAGGAGTTACAATGGCATTGGTATGTGCAACTAATAGATGGTTTGACAAAGGTGACAGGAGCAACAGGAGCAAATGATGTCCTGGGAGTTGTAGAAGAGTGTGACGGAGATTATCAGTGTATCCCTGATAGGCTTTCTAAAGAGGCTAATAAAGGAAACAGTGGAGAAAGTCCAGATAAAGTTGGCCTCCAGTGCACATGTGTGTGTCTTACAGCTGAAATATGAACTACAAGGAGTTAAGGGTACTGGTAGATAAGTTGCAAAAGGGAAGTGATAACTGATGGAAGAGTACCGCTGTCCTAAATAATCAGTTAGGCTGAGAACAGGAGGCACATGATAGAGTGCAGTATACAAAGAAAACATCTGCCACTAGACCAAACACTGGTTCAAAATATTGATTTACAGACAGAAAATACCAGACTAAATGAGGAGTTAGATGATGCGGGGGGGGGGTGCTATGAGGAAGTTAATTTGGCCACAAAGTATCACCATCCCTGACGCAGACCACCCTCATGTTTAGCTCAAATTAAACAACTCCAAACACTGATCGGTCAACAGTGAGCAGTTGTAGCTGCTGTCTCCAAAACCAGGCAGGTGATTCAGAGCTTTGCTAGAATAATACAGTTGAAAGCACTTCCCCCTCTGCTCCGCCTTTCCTATGTGATAAGGGAATACCGGTGTGTGAGGTTACCCAAGCCAGGGCAAGGTCGCAGGCAGAGGGGAATGGTGAAGAGCCACCCACCATGGGCAGGGAAGGCACCATGGGCACAACATTGTGCCTTTCCCCTGGTGAGGTTAGTTCCTAAGGGAAGAGAACATTGATTTTCATGAGGTCCTAGTTAACATAGGTCCCCACCGAAAGTCCAAGTGCATTCACAGAGAGATCTGACTCCTCCACCATTGTCATCCATGGTCCATACCCTAACATTATGAAGGAGTACCTTTACCTAGAGTATACCTTATATTCGAGTCAAGTCATTGTTAAAGCAGTGTGTTGTTCGCAAACATCAATGATTCAAAAAATTCAGTTTGGAGAGGAAACTGAGAGGTAACAATTGATATTAATTTAAAATGCTATGAGTTTCTATTCTGAGAAATTATTTTTTTCAAAAAAAAGAGTTTAAAATGTACTTGTACAGCTGTGAAAAGGCCAATTTGTTCCCAAAGTATAAAGATAAGCCCAAAGTCTTGAAGAAGTTTGGCGGTAATCCAATTTGAGCTTTTCAGAAGATTTGTACCAGAGTTAAAGAAGAACTGCTAAAATTCAAACTAAAGGCACAGTTTACTGACTATTTCTTTCAAATTTGGTTCAGTAGCAAACATTGGAACTTGAAAATTGTCTTAAAGGAGAAAAAGGAAAACACAAGAGATATTGGGTGAGAACCATCTTACAAAACACTTAAAGGTTTTGGAACAATTGGAATTTAATACAAAATTTTGGCAAAGTTGAAGTAAAGATAATAAAAGAATTTAATAAAGCAAGTTTGAAATGGGGTTTGGTTCTTTTTGCAATTGGGGAAGTTTTTTTTAGAAATTATATAAAGTGACGCAATTGCGTACTAAGTTTTCTCACCCACTCCAAAAAACAAGCAGCAGAGCCAACTCTTTCTGCTGACAGCTGCTTCTTTTTAAAAATTCATCACCAATCAGCGATTGATGTGCTTCGTTGAGATGATGAGGGTCATGACAAAGGTGTTAAGGTGGACACAGCATGGAGGACACTGGTGAAAGAGGCTTGTATGAGCTAATTGTCATCATTTTCCAGGGACCTGGTGGCTATAAGGCTGTCATGTGCATGCCCGCCACCTCTGGCCCGTGCTATTGCCTTCTCCTCTAGAGCCTTAGCTTCCTTGCCCTCATTGCACTCATTCCTTCTCATCAGAAGAGACATGCAGCTCATCCATCTCTTGTTCTGCCAAGTCATCCCTACTTTGGAACGCCAGGTTGTGTAGAGCGCAGTAAGCCACAATGATGCGGGAGAGTACTGGAGAGCGCCACCTGAGCGGTCCAGACATCAGGAACACATCTTCAATGTGCCAATGGCCTGTTCAATCAAAAATCATGTTGCAGAATGAGCCACATTGTACCTCTCCTCTGAAGCACGTTGTGCCCGCCAGACGGGCGTCATCAGCCATGGCTTACCCTTTGTCACCAAGGAGCCAACCCTGAACGTGCTGAAGGCCCTCAAAGATCTGTGGCAACCACGAGTGAATCGAGATGTGGAAGATGTGGAGGCTTCCAGGGTACCTCGCACATACCTGCATAATCTGCTTCTGATTAGACCAGGTGCACAGTTTTTTTATTTGCTCATTGGATGTGGCATTTATTGCCCTTGTTCAGAGGGCACTTAAGAGTCAACCACTTTGCTGTGGATCTGGAGTCACATGTAGGTCAGCCCAGGTAAGGACAGCAGATTTCCTTCTCTAAAGAGCATTACTGAACCAAAAGAGTTTTTATAACAATCATCGTGGTCATCGTTAGATTTTTAATTCCAGATTTTTAACTAAATTCAAATTTCGCCATCTGAGATTCAAACCCAGGTCCCCTGGAATACAGGTCTAATGACAATGCCACTGTACCACCACTTTTCCTTTTGATGAATTGTAGTGGCTGCTGCCACTCTTAAAGCCACATGAGTGCAACGGATGGCACCCTGCCCCTGTGTGCATCCAAAGATCACTGCAAAGCCCACTGCTCTGGCAGCCTGGCTGGCTTCATCTAGGGAGAGCTGGATGTAATTGTGCACCTTGATAAATAGAGTATCCATCGTTTGCAGATGCTTAAGAAACCCCACAAGAGGTCCCCAGTGGATCCCTGGAACGATCACTCTCAAAAAAGTTCAGAGCAGCAGTCACTTTTAGAGCCACTGGCGATAGATGGCCTCCGAGTCCCTGCGGCATCAGCTCCTCCCAGAGAATGAGGCAGATGTGAGCCAACACATCCCTAGACAAGCAAAAGCATCTATGGCACAGTCTCTCACTCATCTGGAGAAATGAGAAGCGTCTTCGGTATACTCTTGGTCGTGTCAAACGCCTCCATGGAATGGGTCTGTCAGCCTCAGCTTCAGGGTCTTGAGGGGGACCAGCTGGCCCTTGTTCATCAGGGTGAGTCTTTTCCCTTTTCCTAGCCTGACGGTGACAGGCCTTTCTTCTCCTCAGTTGCCTGATTGCTAGGAAAAAGGCAATGTTGTCTCCTCCCTCCTTTCTCCACTCCTGCTCGTCTATGCGGAAACATTGAACAGCAACATGAATGAACATCAGCTGAGACGTTCATCTTGCATTCATAAGCGAGAGAGTCATTGTGAAGCCCTAGGGTTGCAATCATCCCAGCCATTCCATCGCCAGATCTTCCCTTGCAGCAGTAGCACTGCCTTAAGGATCACCAGTAGGGCCCCCAGCCCCCAGCTCCTTCCCCCCTGCCCCACCCACAAACGCCCCAGACATGACAGAGCTTTCACACTTGGGGTTGGATCTGTCTGAGTGCTGCCAGGCAATAGCAGCCTCAGTGAGGGTACTGTCAGATTGAATCCTTTGTTTTAGATTGCAGCCCAAGCTTGCACTAATCTAATGACAGTAATCGGGGTGGGTGGGGTGGGGGTGGGGTCAGGGAGAAGTCTTAACATGCCAGCAAGGTGTTGAGGTCTTTGGGGCATTAGGCATATACACTTTGCCCATTGCTTCTCTACAGTTGGATCCTTCTGGTCCTCGCATTTTCATATGAGAAGGGCAAAGGGTCTTTGGAAACCAAACAAAAATTGGCCACAATTCAGAATAGTTTCTCGCAAGAATGTGCAACATGAGTTAAGGTGCCCCAATGTCTCAATTGCCATTTGACTGTTCATAACACGTCTCAGCTGTGCCGTGCCCTCCATTTGGCAAAGCAGAAATTATTAGGGTATCCATTCAATCGGCCCAAAAGTGCAGTAGTCCCCTCCTACAAGCCCAGAGCCCCCACCTCGCGATTATTTTCATTGCTTATTTATCAACTGCGTCATTGGATCAGCTTGAAAAGTGGTGGTGCTAAGGTTTTACTGCGAGACCAGCTTTGACCCCCACCGCCCCCCAACCCCCCCCACCGTGACTATCTAAATCCATTGTACTGGAGGAGCATCATGTGCAGGTTTCCTTCCTTCCAATCACTCTTGTTCCTCCCCCATTAATCCTTGATCCCATTGTTATAGTCATTGATATCCCTGTTCTCCTCTGTGACCCGTTTGATGTTGATATCCTGATGCTCCATGTAGGCCTGACCCTTCCTCACCTTGAGGCCCATTTTACTGTGACTTACAGGGACATCACCCACCATGAGACCACTGAGTGCCACCCCCTACATTACTGCAGATGCCTCCCCTGACTGTGACTGTGCCATCCGCGGTCTAGTATCAAGCCACCAACCCCCAGGATTGACATGTCTGAGGGACTAACTATGCCCTGCGCACCATGCTGGGCATGACTCACACAGAAATGACAGGCCCTTCCCCTCCCTGACTGGGACCAGGATAGGCATGCCTAGCACAGCCCTCTAAAGTGTGGCGCTTTTGCCCAGGACTGGCTATGCTTTCTTGTCCCAACAAATTTACCACCCCCCGCACCATGTGTCTCTATGTGTCTCTGTGCTCTCTTCCCCAGTCATCCCCACCAGTCATGTGTCTTTGTGCAAACCTTCCCCAGACTTGCCCCCAAATCATGTGTCTCTGTGCACTCTTCCATAATCTTCCTCCCTTCCCAAAGTCAAGCCTTTGTCCTCCAGCCCTTTCCTTTGCCTCTGTATTGTCTCAGCACCCATTCTACCAATCACACCTTTGCCCTCTAAAACCCCCCCACCCACCCCTTCCTGCTGCTCTCACATGGTAAGCTTGGCTCAGGATCCACCCCCCACCCCGCCTTGAGCTCCCGCTGGTCTTTCCTGTGCAGCCTTGGCACGGGGTCAGAGCAGCCATGAGCGCAGCGCTATGAAAGGTAGGCGAACATACCTCGAGGTCACGAGTGAATTGGTGGTCACCAAGTGCACGTCACTTATATCCAGCCTGGCCTTTTGATCTGGAATGGGGACATGATTCTGGTGAGTTGCCTTTTTAATGAGTATTCATGATATTAAAATGAATGCAAATGCAGTTCTCGAGATGGCATGGCGAGATGCTCGACCCACCATAAAAGTTGGGAGCGGGCAGTTGTGATCTTTTTTTAAGCCGGCACGAAACCAACTTTTGGCCGTTCTCCACATTTTCCCATCCCACACACCATGATGCCCACTGCTGATGGGACCATAAAGTCCCGCCCAATGATTCTGTGCCCCCTTTTTTCTCTGTTTTACATACAGTTACTGAGTGTTCCCTGTGTGGAATGAGAAGATAAATTGCCAAAGCATATCAAAATGTAAAGTATGACCGTGTTTGGTCATCACCAAACTTAATCTGTTACAGCTAGCTACCAGAGTAGTTAGTCAAAGTTATTGCTGTGTGTTGTGTGTGTGTGTGTGTTTGTGTGCACGTACGTGTATATTGTAATATCCCTACAAAATACAAAAATTGGCTGTTGCTTAGTTACTTGCCCTGCGCACCATTAATAAATCATGTTGAGCACCTTATGTTTTCCTCTCTTTAGTAAACAGCAATTGATTAATGTACTTTACAGCAAGCCACATTACGTGCTGACAATATTTTAACTGCCAGTCATATTGTTGGATAGCATTGTTCCACTAAGCACCTCTGCTGCAGCAAGATCTGACTTCAGAACAGCATCTCCTACTGTATGCTCCTGTCGTCCCAATTTCCCACATCAGCCATCCTTTCCCTGAATGATGCTGTCACAAACGATGAATTTTGTGTAGCTTTAGGTCATTGTAGTGTGACCATATGAAACTTAGAAATTCCTCTCTGACCCTTAACCCCCAAAGGTAATGCAGTATAAAAAGAAAGACTCGATTTATTATGTAGCATCTTTGACAACCTCAAGATGTCCCAAAGTGCTTTCCAGCCAATTAACTCCTTTTGAATTGTAGCCCCTGTTGTACTGTAGGAAACACAGCAGCCAGTTTGTGCACAACGTGCTCCCACAAACAGTAACGTGATAATGAGCAGATAATCAGTTTTTTTTTTAAATGATGTTGACTGAGGGGTAAATATTGGCCAGAGTGCCAGGGGTAGCTCCCCTGCTCTTTTTCAAAATGGAAGCCAGCAAACAGGGCCTCAGTTAAACATCTCATCTGAAAGGCATTTCCAACAGTACAGCACTAGGGTGTCAGCTTAGATTTTTGCACTCAAGTCTCTGGAATGGGACTTGAACACATAACTCAGAGGCAGGAACCCAAAGGAACCATGACTGAAACAAGTTCCAGGAGACTGTCGTAACTAATATCACCGCTAATCACAGCTAATGCATCTAACATTTATAACGCAAATGTTTGCTTTGGAAGAGCTCATACGGGTGCTTTTTGAAGGCCTGTAGTGATTTCATACCTAACGCAATCCTGGCAATCTATTCCAGCAGTTGTAAACTCGCAGCAAAAGGAAGTACTTCCTGGGAATTAACCAACTATCTATCTATAGAAAATTTGAGAGGAGAAACTACACCTTTACCATTCTCTGGATATCCCAAAGGATTTCACAGCCAAAGATTTAGTACTGAGCTGTAGCCACTGTTATTACGTTAACAAATACAGCATCGAATTTGTACACAGCAAGGTCAAACAAACAGCAATGAGCTCATCTGTTTTAGGGATGTTTGAGGAATAAATCTTGATCCTATCAATGGGAAAACTCCTCTGTTCTGCTTTGAATACTAGGAGTTCTTTTGCATTCAATTGAACAGAATGTATTCATTTTTTAAAAGCACTCAATCTTATCCCTTCAAATTCTACTGCCCTCCAATTAAAGAGGTCCTAGTTTCCCATGCTTATCCTGGTAATTAAAAGATCTAATACTTGGGTATCATTCTAGTGCCCCTTCGATGAATATTCTCCCCACATGGGAGGGGATCCAAAGTAGGTGGAGTCCTAAGTGCAGCTGTAACAAAGCCTTGAATAAGTAAATATGGTATTTCTATTTTTATATTTAACTATCCTTGTAACAGCCGACTGTGAATCATGGCATATAAGTGGACCCAGCACATAAGATGGCCCTGTTTCCAGCCCCAAAAATCATGGCTTTGCATATGCTCGGTGTATACGTTAACTCCCCTTTTCAGCCATGACATGTTGTACTTGTATTAGTAGTCAGCCTCGATTTTTCTCCCCAACAAAGGCATGTTTTACTGACTGGTACCTTATGACTGGGCACAAAGGATCAAGCAGGCTGTGTTGCGAAGGTGCATGCGAGTTTAAGTTTATGGCCACTCTTTCCAATTGAAGCAGATGACATTTAAAAATGTCAAACCCCTCAGGCCCATGCTGTCAATTCACTTTTATACTCAGCGTAAAAGTGAACCCCTGTTTTTGGAGGGATTTTTCGAGGCTTCAAAGGTAAACTTATACATCTACATCAAAGGTATTTGCTTTGCCTCTGGCCTCACGGTAATGATCATGGCCCTTCAGTGTTCATGAACCAGAACTCCCAGGGATCCCTTCCACTTTGTTACCTTAAGTGAGTAGACTTGCATGGAATGCACATGACTGCAATTGGTCCCAAATGCATTGTATTGCATTTATCCAGCTCTGTCATACTTGGACCTACTGCTCCCAATGCATCTAGGTCAGCCTGCAGCCTAGTTAATTCACCTAAAGTCCGAAGTCCCAAACACACTATTGCCTCATCAACAAACTTAAAAAATGTTCCCGATGGATGTATTGATCAAAATTATTAGTGAAGATGGTGAAGAGGAACAGACCAATTCATGTGGGATTCCGCTTGTCACTGGACCCCAAGTAGAGCTGTCATCCTGAATAAATACCCTTCGCTTATATGAATTCCATCAATTCGCTACCCAACAAAATCTGCCCACCAGACTCACAGGCTGTCACCTTACTTTACCATTTCTATGTGGCACTTTACTGAGTTTTTTTTGAACATCCAGGACCATAAACATTTATAGGGCTTTGCAAGCCTTTCAAAAACTTCAACCAAATTGGTGAGGCAGGCACTCCACTTCCAAAAGCCACCCTAATATTAGCCAAGGGTAAAAGCAAAACACTGTGGATGCTGGAAATCTGAAATAAAAACAGAAAATGTTGGAAAAACTCAGCAGGTGAGGTAACATCTGTGGAGAGAGAAACCGAGTCAACGTTTCGAGTCCATATGACTTTTCAACCAGACTCATTCGGACTCGAAACATTAACTCGGTTTCTCTCTCCACAGATGCTGCCACATCTGCTGAGTTTTTCCAGCATTTTCTGTTTTTATTTCTAATATTAGCCTACACTCTTTCCAAATGAGTAGAGTGCAAAAAAAAACAAAAACATAAATTAATAAGAAAAAGAATTCAGAACAGATATTGTACTGTAGATAGGATACTCGTTTGCAATAATCAGATACCTAAAAAAAAACCTTAAACAAATCAATGGTAATGCCAAGCTATCATAGCGACAAGATGAATTATAGCCAGAATCTCAACAGGGACTAACCCAAGAAAAACCCATAAAGGCTCAATACTGAGATAGAATCTCCCAGTCTCATGAGAATAACAAAAGCAGCAATATCATGGGAACATCAATTCCTGCAAGTTCCTCTCCAAGTCACAAACCCATCCTCACTCGGACATTGGATATGTATCACTGCCTTTGAATCTATATCCTAGAATTCCCTACCTAATGCCAACATACAAACACAATCAACACAAGGACTGCAACAGGTCAAAGAGAAGATGCACCACCACCTTCTCCACGCAATTAGAAATGGGCAATATATGTACTCTTGCTAGTGTCACCCATATCCTGTGAACAAATTGAGAGATGAGGTTGCTATTAGGACAGAAAGTCAAGGAATTAGCAATGGGGAAGATCTTGTCATAATTTTCAGGACTGCAAAAGGAAAGAAGCATTTGAATACTGTTATGGACAGGAGGGATTTAATTTAAACAGCCCTGATTTCTCCTCTCACCACCCGTCCATAAACAGAAAAGTGTTTTGATTTCCCCCTTTATAAGTGGTGGTGTATTTTCTCCAATGCCTCAGTTTTGAAGTGATCCAATCCTCTATTAATAACCCCACAGCAAACTCGAGATAGGGTAAAATCAGAGGGTTAGTTTATTTTACACACACTCAAAATGCGGGGAGGGGTTATCTTAATGTAACCCTCCTGTACATTCACACAATAATAGAGGGATAAGGGAAAGAAAGAGGTATAAGGCAAGAACCACAGACAAAATAAGAATTATTGTTTCATGTGAGTCCAGAGTCTAGAATCAAAAATCCAATGGTGAATTCCTTTGGAGGGGTCAGCAGGCTGAAGCTCATTCTGGATAATCCACTTTTCCAATAGCGCTGACGTCCACGATGAGAGAAGCACGTGGCGATGAATCAGTCTTATAGTAGGCACTGGTACAGAAGTTCAGACATTTCATTAGAAACAGTGCAGGTGAGGGCCAGGCAATGTAAACCTGGACAGAGCTCTGGTTTTGCTGCTGTTTGGTTGATGGAAGGTGGCAGACAGAGGCAGGCTGCTAACCTGGCATCCGGTTTTCTCTTCTGAGGTTAAACTGTAACTGAAAACAGAGTCCAAAAGCTGTACAATTAAAGTAATTCAAACAGCTCAAGTTGCGGTCATGCGACAGGGTAGTTTCAGGTAAATCCTGGTTAATTTTTTTTTAACCTGTTTCCCTTTTCCCTTTTCAGAGCCCTAACTGGTGACTTCTCCTGGTATTGACTGATTTTTGGGCTATCAGAAAGGATAACTGCCCAGGAAGCAGAGAAAAACACATAAATAAGATCCATAGCTTATTTTATTTTCGAAAAAATGTCAGAGTTGATAATAAAAAGGAGAAATTTAGGTGGGCAGCACTGAAATGCTTACAAAAAATTCTACATGTTTTTAAACATTTAGGTAGATAATAGTACATCAATGAAAGATACTCCTGAGATTTCAGCTGCTTTAATTGCTGTAATCCTTTTATTTGTTGTAGGCTTCTTGTCAGACTACAGTACAGAGTACAGAAAGCTGGTAGACACAGCAACACACTGGGTGAGCTTAAAGCTTAAAAAATTGTGTTTGGTCCAAGGACACTACAGATTCTCTGGACTTGCCAGCAGAGGAATGATTAAGAACTGTTCTAAAGACTGAATGTACAATAAAAGCTAATCACTTTTGTAAACATTGCAGTTATGTGACATATTGAATGGCTTTATTACTGAGAAAAATCCTCCCTGTATTTTGACTGGTGACTAATTTCCACACATTAACCAGGAACTTCTGTTCAACTATTCTAGCTCCATGAGCTTCCTTCATATCAACCATTGCATTGTCAAGCAAAGCTTCTGTTAAAATTGTATTCACTTTCCTTCTTTATAACAAAGCTCAATTTAACTTGAGAAACTGTGGTTTAATTTTGGCTGAATTTCAAACGCACCTTTGTTTTCTCATTTTGCAACACGGGAGAGCTATAGATATAGAATTCCAAGCAACGCTGTTCAGGTTTCTAACAAGATAAACAAAACCTGGTGATTTCGGTGAGGCACTGAGGCATCCTAATGCTTTAGTTTTATTTGTTCCAATGTTCTTTTAATTATAATAACGTAAATATTTAATCAAAAATGCTACAAAATGAATCTCACTTACAACTAGTTAATGGTGACTGGGGCTGAATACTAACAGGGCCACTTGTTGGCATCTACCCAGCAATGTGGAAAATTGCCCAGGTATGTCCTGTAAACAAAAAGCAGGACAAGTTTCCTGGCTAATTACCACACCACCAGTCTACTTTCAATAATCAGCAAAGTGATGGAAGGCGTCATCGACATTGTTATCAAGCAGCACTTATTCAGCAATAACCTGCTCACTAACACTCAGTTTGGGTTCCACCAGGGCCATTCAGATCCTGACCTTGTTACAGCTTTGATCCAAACATGGACAAAAGAGCTGAACTCAAGGCATGAGTTGAGAGTCACTGCCCTTGACATCAAGGCAGCATTTGACCGAGTGTGGCATCAAGGAGCCATAGCAAAACTGGAGTCAATGGGAATCGCGGGAAAGCTCTTCATTGGTTGGATTCATACCTAGCACAAAGGAAGATGGTTGTGGTTGTTGGAGGTCAATCATCTCAGTCTCAGGACATCACTGCAGGAATTCCTCAGGGTAGTGTCCTAGGCCCAACCGTCTTCAGCTGCTTCATCATTGACCTTCCCTCCATCATAAGGTCAGAAGTAGGGATGTTTGCTGATGATTGCACAATGTTCAGCACCATTTGCAACTCCTCAGATACTTAAGCAGTCCATGTCCAAATGCAGCAAGGCTTGGACAATATTCAGGCTTGGGCTGATAAATGGCAAATAACAGTTGCGCCACACAAGCGCCAGGCAATGATCATCTCCAACATGCAAGAAATTAACCACCTCCCCATGACATTCAATGGCATTACTATCGCTGAATCCCCCACTATCACCAACCTGAGTCTTACCAGAAACTGAATTGGACCAGCATGTAAATACTGCGGCGACAAATGCAAGTCAGAGGCTGGGAATTTTGTGGCGAGTAACTCACCTCATGACTCCCCAAAGCCTGTCCACCACCTACAAGCCACAAGTTAGGAGTGTGATGGAATACTCTCCACTTGCCTGGATGCATGCAGCTCCAACAACACTCAAGAAGCTTGACACCATTCAGGACAAAGCAACCGGCTTGATTGGCACTTCATCCACCACCTTAAACATTCACTCCCTCCACTACCGTCACACAGTAGCAGCAATCTGTGCCATCTACAAGATGCACTGCAGAAACTCACCAAGACTCCTTCGACTGCATCTTCCAAACTGTGACCTTTACCACCTACAAGGACAAGGGCAGCAGATGCATGGGAACACCACCACCTGCAAGTTCCCCTGCAAGCCACTTACCATTCTGACTTGGAAATATATCGCCGTTCCTTCACTGTCGCTAGGTCAAAATCCTAGAACTCCCTTCCTAACAGCACTGTGGGTGTACCTACACAGCATGGACTACAGCAGTTCAAGAAGGTGGCTCACCACCATTTCCCAAGGGCAATTAGGGAGTGGCAATAAATGCTGGCCTAGCCAGCGATGCCCACATCCCATGAATGTTTTTTTTAAAACCAACAGGGGTTAGTGGACCACATCATGATATCTGATAGTACTTCTATAGACAAGGAAGGCCATTTTTGGGCATGGAGTAGAGCTACTCAGAGTTGGAGATGAGCAGCAATCAGGAACAGCCATTCCCACAGCAAATATAGCCTACTGGTCCTGCCTGAGGAATGCAGAGGTGTTGCACAAGGAGCAAGGAGGGAACGAAGATGCTACCCACCACATAGGGTATAAAAACAACAACACATGTGGCTTCCTGAATCTAACAGAGTATCAGTGTCGCTGAAGAATACCCCTGTCAATGCGGATGGTAGCCACCTTACTCCTCAGCAGGCGCATTGACACTTCCTGCCAGTAGCTGTTATTGGCAGTGGCATTGAACTTCTTAGCCTCTGGATCCCTTAAAGGGGCGGCAGCTGACCTGACTGGCATCTCACAATCTGCTGCCCACCACACAGATGCCCTGTTTGAGAGGGCTTTGATTACATTGAGTTCACCACTGATCCACACAGGCACAGAGGACAATGGGATTTGCCTCCATGGACTGCACCCATGTGACCATTAAGGCACCAGCTGAGCAGCCAGGTGCATTGATAAACAGGAAGGGATTCCATTCTCTTAACATTCAACTGGTCTGTGACTATGTTTCCTGCAAGTCTGTGCTTGGTATCCTGGCAGCTGCCATGATTCCTCCACCCTTAGGCAATCACGGGTGCTGCTGTTGATCACGTCACTGGAGAGGATATGTGGATGGATGCTAGGGACATAAACTATCCAATGTGAGATGGCTGCTTACACCTATACACAAGCCTTTCCCAGACGCACAAAGGCACTACAACCACTGTATCTCAGCACAACGGCTTGTGGCTACCTTAGAGCGGGCCATTGGGCTCCTCAATGTAGGGAGGTGAGGTGGGGGGAGGGGGGGAGCACCCTACAGTACTCTCTTAAGGTTTTTTTGAATTGTAATGGTGTGCTGCACTCTTCATAATTTGGTGCTCCAGAGACGTGTGGACCTCAATGAAGGAAAACCGGTAGAATGACACTTCCTCAGAGGATGAGGAGGAGGAAGAAGTGGAATAGGGTGAACCAGCCTTTTCCAGGCTTCCAAGGATCTGACTGAGGCCTCAAAACATTGAACAGGATGGACAGGAGACTCAGGCTGCACTAATTCAAGCACCTTTCTCCTGAGGGCCCCTCATATTGAAAGACAAGCAGATCTATCAGGATCAGCAAAGAGAAGCATAAATGAGTGCAACATAGGAATTTTTAAATGAAGGAAAACAAGATCTATTTAGATCATCTTCCACTATCCTCATAGTCACATTATATAATATTGAAATTGTTGACTAATCATGTCAATCAATCTTTATCTCCCAGTGGTGAAAAGCTTTGCAAACCATAGGTCCAAAGTCGCCTGTTCCTTTCAAGCATGTTTCGCTTACCATATGGCATGTCTCAAGTTGTTCATTCCAAAATATTCTGTATCTCAAAATATTATTCGTTGAAAGAAACCTATATAATTTTCCTTTGAATAAATCCAAGCAATCTGCTTCCATACCTAGGAGCTTGCTCCATAGAATTACTACTCACTCACTGAAATATTTCCACAGACGAGTGTTAAATTTGCCCCTGTTCGAGTGCAGTCTATTCTCTGGTGCTAATGTTCTGGACAAGGTGAAATAGCTTGTCATGTCCTACATTATATGGTCCTTTTAGAATCGTAAAAACAGAAATCATATCACCTCTTTACCGTTTCTTCTCAAGTGAGAACATCCCAGAAAGAAACGCAGGGAGGATATCAACATCATGCAAGTATTCTGCACAGGGTCATATCATTAAAAGACAAGGACAGTCAAGGAGCTACTTCACCTGCATCAATGGACTTATCAGCATTGAAACTCAAGACATTTTCACTGATCTCTGAAGGCGGAGAGGCATGTTAATGGGGTGGTGAAAAAGGCATATGGGACACTTACCTTTATCAATCGAGGCATAGATTACAAAGGTAGGGAGATCATGTTGGAGTTGTATAGAACCTTGGTGAGGCCACAGCTGGAGTACTGTGTGTAGTTCTGGTCACCACATTATAGGAAGGATGTGGTTGCACTGGAGGGGGTGCAGAGGAGATTCACCAGAATGTTGCCTGGGATGAAACATTTAAGTTATGAAGAGAGGTTGGATAGACTTGGGTTGTTTTCGTTGGAGCAGAGAAGACTGAGGGGCGACCTGATCGAGGTGTACAAGATTATGAGGGGCATGGACAGGGTGGATAGGGAGCAGCTGTTCCCCTCAGTTGAAGGGTCAGTCACAAGGGGGCATAGCTTCAAGGTGAGGGGCAGGAGGTTTAGGGGGATGTGAGGGAAAACTTTTTACTCAGAGGGTGGTGACGATCTGGAATGCGCTGCCTGGGAGGGTGGTGGAGGTGGGTTGCCTCACATCCTTTAAAAAGTACCTGGATGAGCACTTGGCACGTCATAACATTCAAGGCTATGGGTCAAGTGCTGGTAAATGGGATTAGGTAGGTAGGTCAGGTGTTTCTCACGTGTCGGTGCAGACTCAATGGGCTGAAGGGCCTCTTCTGCACTGTGTGATTCTGTGATTTTCCCTTAACATCCATTCTCTCCATTTCCAGTGTTAGCTTTTTGGGGGCGTTTAACCTCCAAATCCACAAGTCTGCATCACTCAATATTAATTTGTTCTTTTGAGATTTTAGCAATTTAGGCAATAGGAAACAATTCAGTGATGTAACTCAGGAAACGTTTATTAAGTAACAAAATTAATACTTAACAAGCTAAGCAGCTTTACTGGCCCAACGTGGTTCTTGTTTCCCGATTCAGACTAAGGCAGGAGGCAACGTGTGGTCTTCTCTCTCACCCTTGATCATCTTTCAGTTCCCTGGTCTTCTGCTCCCAGCTGGAAAGCAGTCTCTTCTCTTCAGTTTTCAAATCCTGGCAGCTCATTTAACTCTTTCCAAGCCACAACCCATGTGTATGATCAGTGATGTCCCTGGACTCTATTTGGTTCAGGCAGCACATAATCGGTCTCTGATTGGTTTAGGTTGTGCATGATTAGTTTCTGATTGGTTTCTCGAGGGTAACGGTCAATTGAGGGTGACATGTATTGATGTCCTTTCTGTTGTCACCTGACTGGCCCTCTAATGTGCCAGTTATTTGTGGGACCATCCCCCTCATTATAGCTTTTCTGTTATTTAATTAAAGTTCTGTGGCTTTCTACTGAGATAGTGGGTGCCTTAAGTTATTTCCTTTGTCTGCCTATTTGAGGTAAGACAGCATGTAATGTCAAGCTCTAGTAATGTAACATCTGGACTCATCGTTCCAAATTGATGTATAGATATCCTGTAGAATTCTCATTAGGGCAAGCGCCTAACGCTATGTTTTGGTTACAGGAATGGCTTTTCTATTATATGTTTTTGTAGCATCTGCCAGTGCTTGGGACAAGTTAATTAAAAATAGTAAAAGAGCACAAATGGCACACAGCCTCAACCAATACAGAAATTACAAAGTTACTACATACATAAGATGTATATAAAGTACAAATAAAATCAGTGCATAGAGTTGATTGGTGTGTTAAAGTTGAGGTAGCAAGATATGCTTATAATATATAGCATGACATATTCAATTAATACATATTCCCAAGTAATAAAAGTCAAGGAAACTAAATAGTTACAAAAGCTGATTACAGAACTTAATTCTAAGCTTAGAGCAGCAAAGATCGCTACATATTGTGAAGGAAAGTAACTGCTCTTTCAAAGCAATTCAAGTTTAAAAAAAACCACTGATTTAGGACATAAGATTGAATGTTTAACATTTCACCATTGTTTTCCTTACAATAGGCCTTTCTAACTCACCCCTGAGTCATAAGCATGAGTACTACTGATAAGTTTTAATTGCCAGGGAGTATGATGGTTCCAGACTTGGAGTGCTCATCCTTGATTGACTACACAACACTTGCTCTGTGATACAACCGTAAAGATAAAGCAGTGTGTTTCACAGCGTTTGTCCTGTAAACCATGAAAGTATAACTTCACATGGCTTTGAGCCATGTGGTGTTTCTCACTTGTCAAGTGAGGGTGTGACTGCAAACAAAGAGCTAGTCATGTGATACTAGTGTCCTATATTGATAACAATTAAGCAGTATATAATATTAGGTTAATTGGTTAATATACACATAACTTAACAAAAAATAATTGTTAAACATGGACTTCCCTACAGCAGATACAAGTGGACAGGGAATAACCAAGGACTCAGAATGTTCCTCAAAACAGCTAGACAATGATGCAACAGTCAGGAATCAGATGACCCAAAGCAGCCAAAGTCAGTCTGCTTGCTTTACTGGTTTACAACTAACTGCCAAGGTATTGCTTGTCTGAATCCTGTGATGTCCCACTTTACAGGATTGAGATGACACCCTTCACTGTGGTTGACATCTAAAATGTTCCTTGTTGTGATACCTAGGTGACAACTGTTAGCCTGGACTCACTAAATCTAAATATCAAGTCAGGATGTGATCATTTTGGTTTTCTGATTTTCATCACTGTGGCTGATGTGTCACTTTGGTCTGAGGATTATCCTGTGGAGGTTTCTTACACAGATTCAGGTTCTGATGCTTATTCATGGTTAGGCTGCTGGTTTCACAAATTATTTTGCACTGAACCCTTACTTTTATTTTCTATTTCTTTCTGCATGTTGTTCTGCTTAGCCTTAAAAATGCCATTTAAAGCACTTTTCCTTCTTCCTCTGGATCGATAACAGCCACTTTGCAGAGATTGAGCAGTGAAGGTAACAGGGCAATCATACCATCTATAATGGAACTGAAAGAGCTCAACTAATAGTATAAGCCCTATAGATTTACCCTCAGAAAGAATAGGAAATGTGCCACAGAAAACATGTGAGGAATTAATGGAATAGGAATGATAGGAAACACAAAGTTATTTGTTGGGAGTGGAAAAGTTATGAGTACATTGCCCAGGGGCTTATGTTGGGACCCATTATTATTTCTAATTTATAGGAACAACTTTGACTCAACAACTCAATACAAATTGATTATACTTGGTACTGAACTTAAGGGTGGCAAAGAGGAGGAGGAATCAAACCTGATGAAGCATCCAAGAGCTGTTAAAGTGACTTACATAAAATCTGTAAGTGGGTGGAACAGAGGCAGATGGAGTTCAATATAGATTAATATAAGATATTGCACACTGTCATATGGTGAACATGTGTATTCTATGAATGATGCCAAAATAACTGGGGGAATTTAAAAGATCTTAGGATGTTACTAAACTTTGCAATTAACATGTTCAGTTGCTGCAACAGTAATCAATAAAGCAAACAGGAATGTTCAGTCATATTTTTAAATATATCTGTACAACAGATGCCTGAAGATGTTATACAAAAAATGTACAATGCTGCAGTCAGAGCCCACCTTGACTATGTCACGTTTTGATCGCGAAGGCAGAAGGAGACATTCCAGCTGGGAAGCAGTGCAGGAAAGAGTCATGTGACTGATTGTGGGAGCACATTGTATGCATCATGTATTGTGGGACTGTTTTATGGCAAAAAAGAGGGAAAATTTGGTCCCTTCAATTTGAAGTGAGGGGACTCAGATGGGAGGGCAGAGGGGTATGGTAGACAAACGGAAAAGGTATATCCTAAATATTACTTCAATTCATCCATGACACTAAAATGAGGGTGCGCTGGCTCAAACAAGCTGAAGGAAAATTTAAATTTGATACCAGAAAGATCTCCACACAAAGAATGATCAACAAAGTTTTGAACAAGTATTTTCCCTGATTTTAATGTACTTCTCCCCTTTTTTTGGACTCTCTATCCTTTCCATCGTTCCTCAGCCAATTTACTCCCAGGATTTTTTGAAGGCATCCATTAAACTATTTAGCAAAGGATGCAACAGCAACCTGGAAGGGAAATGTTGCAATGTAAAAACAAAAGAAAGAAATTATATTTATTATGTGCTGTCCATGACCTCAGGACATTGCAAAGCGTTGCACGGCCAATGAGGTACTTTTGAATTGTGATCAGTGTGTGAAACAATGAAACGTACAAAGTATAGGACACGCAGTTAATTTACACACAGCAAGGTCCTACAAACAGCAATGTGATAATGAACAGATCATTTATTTTAACAATGTTGGTTGAAGTATAAATAATGGACAAGGCACAGGGGAGAACTCCTCTGCACATCCTAGAAATAGGCAAGAGGATCTTTTACATCCACCTACGTGGTCTACTGTCTCATCCAGAAAGACAGTATCTCCAACCGTGCAACACATCTTCCATACAATGCTGGAGGGCAAGTCTAAAGAATTATTGAACCTGAACTCCCTAGAGTGCCAGAGTTGGATTGCCACTCTGCTTCTAGTTGTTTACATGAAATTTTTTGGATCCTATCTCGCCTGGCCTTCCAACTCAGGCTGGGCAAGATCTGGGCATTGCAACGCATCCCCGGGGACTAGCGTCAAAGGGCACTCAGTTGAAGTGAAGGAGGCCACACCCCCTTTTTAATGGCACCAGCTGCCGTAAAGCAGGTAAATTAAAGATCCAGCCAAGTTTAAACGTCCGTGACAGGCCAGGGAGAAGGTAAATGTATAAGCTAGGTCATTGGCAGGGGCTGGGCGGTGTTGGGAGGAGTTCCCTGGGAGTTCGGGGGTGTTGGGGGGAGTCCCATGGCGTGGGGGTGATGGTTGGAGTGGGACTGTACAATAGTTACCCAGAAGTTAGAAGGGGTTTTAATTCTTCTAACCTTTTCTGGGTCACTATTGGTGTAATCTCATTGAACCATCCGAAGTTTGCGGTTTAAATCGCATTTTCCGATGGTTTCAAGTGCAAGGCAATTGCCCAGGGGAAGTTTGTATTTCTGAGCAATTGCCGTGCAAATCTTACCGGTGAGCTTCCAAATGGGATTCCCCAGTGCATCTTTGGGGTACCCCCCCAATATGACACCCTGGAGCTCAGAAGTTAAGGCCCGATCCACCCTACACCTGCTTCAGATAGCCCCAGATCAGATTAGAAAACTCCTATTTGATAGATTCATGAGTATAAATCATGCCTCTACCATGCCATTCATTAGCACTCCAATCTATCAGTCTATCCGTAGATTTAAAGGTGACAACAGAAAAATTCAAATCCAGATGCCAAAACATAATTTTAGGTTCAATTGAACGCAAACACCTTTCTGCTGATGCATATTTCATCACTGCTAAACAAGGCAGCTGAACAAATAAAGTCAGCGGGATACAGAAAGAGATCAAAGTCAGAATTAAGTGCAGTCCACTGGAGCAGGTATGGGAAGCATACCTGACTCCCAGCAGCAGTAAACTGTTGGGCATTTAGCCAGTGGCAGGAAGGCAATTATGTTCACTAATGAGCCACTTAAAACCAAACCCCAGGATTTAATGGTGGCTCAGGAACCACATGAGATTTGCACAGATCTCCCATCCTTCCAGAAAGCTTCCTAGCAAATCCTGTCAGGTTTGTCAGCAGCCTACCAGAGGGTCTCTCGTTCACAGGCACTCGTTGCAAAATCAAGGGAGCCTGCATCGGAAAAGGGGGAGCCCACTGAGAGCCACACTCCAGCCCTTGCATCCAAAACTCCCAACTCCCGCTCACTAGCGGCCCCCTCCCCACAACCCACATCCCCCTCCACTTACCTCTCTCCAGGGCTCTACCACAGATTCCTGAAGGCCCAGTGTGTTACAGGCAGTGGCCAGTCCTCCCAATAGCACTGCGGTAATAGAGAGGTACTGTTCTCTGACTGGCTGGCAACTCTCAAGGGCAGGATTTCCATCCTACTGGAGGCTTAATCCTTCAGGAGGCCCAACACTGTCCAGGTATGTGCCTGCTTACCTTATAATTGCATCAGGCTTCTCAGACAGTAAGGACATGGGGTTCCCACTGGTTGTCCAACTGGTGAGTGGGATCCCATCCCAACACTAAATTCCACCCCAAGTGTTGTATGTTGCATGTTCACAGAGAGGTTCTGAGTCTTGTATAGTTGAACATTAACTGTTTATAGATAACACATAAACTATAGGGTATAGTCCAAGCTATGAGCTAACTCCATGCTTGCTTCTACACAAGTCCACAACTGGCCCTAGTCTTAGGTCATGTGTCTCTCTACATCACATTGTGGGCTGTACTGTTTCCCAGTCCCACATTAACCCTTGCTATGTCAGATACCCTTATACTACACCTCCCTCCAAGTCTTTACCCAATGTATTTACATTACAATCATGCTACCCTTTCTCCACCCCTCAAGTCTCTGACTTTATAAATTCAGTGCCCTGGAGGCTTGATGATTCTTCCAGATCTCATTCTGGTCACATTTGGAGGAGTGGTAGGCTCTGTTGATTTGCATAATCTTTGTTGATTCGGAGTTTGAGTTATAGTCTGTGTTTCTGGCACTAGGTTGTCTTCTGATACACTTTTTCCATTCCTTGGAGTTGAACTTCCCTTTGTCAACTCCCCATCTGCTCTGCTCAGGGACCACCGGCTTGTCCCATTCTTTCCGGAGAGTGTTCACTCTGTTCATTCATGGTGCGAACCCAGTTTTTCTTTTTCCGTGTGGCCCACTGTGACCTTTGTGGGAGTTGAAGGTGTCGCTCCCTGTCGTTTGGATGTTCCTCATCAGTGGGCTCACCTTGCAGCTTGGCTTTTATTGCAACACTGTGTTCTTCTATGTGTCTCCATGCCTCACTGAGATGTGCACTGGCAAGTTTATGGTCGCTCGTTCCTTGCTCCAGCATCGTCTTGCAGCTTTGTGCATCGGCTAGAGGTTGCAGTGTCTGTGCCATGGTGTTTACAGGTAGTGTGACAGCAACCACTGGAGCCTGGAGTGGGTCTCATTCTTCTGGTCATTTTTCTTGTGCATTTTCTAATTACCTGAAAGTTTGGCTGGCCCAACCAAAGAGAAGCTTCTGCCACCTGCAAACATACTGGACAAATTGGAGCGAAGACAATTCAAAACTGAAGTCCCAGTCGAAAGTCTCTGGACTGATGGGCCCCTCGGGAACTTGCAGTTCCGTGTATTTAACAGATGATTTTTTTTTATTCATTCATGGGATGTGGGCTTCGCAGCATTTTTGCCCATCTTTAGTTGCCCTTAAGAATGTGGTGGTGAGTGCCTTCTTGAACCGCTGCAGAACCTGTGGTGTAGGTACACCCACTGTGCTATTAGGAAGGGAGTTCCGGGATTTTGACCTTGCGACAGTGAAGGAACAGCAATATATTTCCAATCAGGATAGTGAGTAACTTAGAAGGGAACTTCCAGGTGGTGGTGTTCCCATCTACCTGCTGCCCTTGCCCTTCCAAATGGTAGTGGTCGCGGGTTTAGAAGGCGCTGTCAAAGAAGCCTTGGTGAATTTCTGTAGTGCAACTTGTAGGTGGTACACACTGCTGCTGCTGTGCATCAGTGGTAGAGGGAGTGAATGTTTGTGGATGTGGTGCCAATCAAGTGGGCTGCTTTGACCTGGACAGTATCAAGCTTCTTGAGTGCTGTGGGAGCTGCACTCAGCCAGGCAAGTGGGGTATGTTCCATCACACTCCTGACTTGTACCTTGTAGATGATGGACAGGCTTTGGGGAGTCAGGAGGTGAGTTACTCATCACATGATTTCTAGCCTCTGACCTGCTCTTGTAGCCACAGTATTTATATGGCTAGTCCAGTTCAGTTTCTGGTCAACGTTGATAGTGGGGGAATTCAGTGATGGTAATGCCATCGAACATCAGGGGCGATGGTTGGATTCTCTCATTGGAGATGGTCATTGCCTGACACTTGTGTGGCACGAATGTTACTTGCCACTTGTCAGCCCAAGCCTGGATATTGTCCAGGTCTTGCTGCATTTGGACATGGACTGCTTCAGAACCTGAGGAGTCACAAATGGTGCTGAACATTGTGCAATCGTCAGCGAACATCCCCACTTCTGACCTTACGATGGAAGGAAGGTCATTGATGAAGCAGCTGAAGGTGGTTGGGCCAAGGACGCTACCCCGAGGAACTCCTGCAGTGATGTCCAGGAGCTGAGATGACTGACCTCCACCACAACCATCTTCCTTTGTGTTTCACTCCAACCAGCAGAGAGATTTCCCTCTGATTCCCATTGATTCCAGTTTTGCTAGGGCTCCTTGATGCCACACTTGGTCGAATGCTGCCTTGATGTCAAGGGCAGTCACTCTCACCTCACCTCGAGAGTTCAGCTCTTTTGTCCATGTTTGAACCAGGGTTGTAATGAGGTCAGGAGCAGAGTGGCCCTGGCAGAACCCAAACTGGGCCTCAGTGAGCAGGTTATTGATATTCAACTGCCGCTTGACAGCACTGTTGATGACCCCTTCCATTACTTTACTGATGATCGAGAGTAGACTGGTTTAGAAGGCGCTGTCAAAGAAGCCTTGGTGAATTTCTGTAGTGCAACTTGTAGGGGCTGTAAATGGCTGAGTTGGATTTGTCCTGCTTTTTGTGTACAGGACATACCTGGGCAAATTTCCACATGGCCGGGTAGATGCCAGTGTTGTAGCTGTACTGGAACAGCTTGGCTAGGTGTACGGCAAGTTCTAGAGCACAAGTCTTCAGTATTATTGCTGGAATATTTTCAGGGCCCATAGCCTTTGCACTATCCTGTGCCTTCTACCATTTCTTGATATCACATAGAGTGAATCAAATTGGCTGAAGACTGGCATCTGTGATGCTGGGGACCTCCAGAGGAAGCCGAAATGGATCATCCACTCGGCGTTTCTGGCTGAAGATTGTCGTGAATGCTTCAGCCTTATCATTTGCACTGATGTGCTCGGCTCCCCCATCATTCAGGATGGGGATATTTGTGGAGGTTCCTCCTCCAGTGAGTTGTTTAATTGTCCACCACCATTCACGATTGGATGTGGCAGGACTTGAGAGCTTAGATCGGATCCGTTGATTGTGGGATTGCTTAGCTCTGCCTATCACTTTCTACTTATACTGTTTGGCGCACATGTAATCCTGTGTTATAGCTCCACCAGGTTGACACCTCATTTTTTGGTATGCCTGGTGCTGCTCCTGGCATGCACTCCTGGACTTTTCATTGAACCAGGGTTGATCCCTTGGCTTGATGGTAATGATAGAGTCGGGGATATGCCAGGCTATGAGGTTACAGATTAATATTCTAGTACAATTCTGCTGCTACTGATGACCCACAGTGCCTCATGGATGCCCAGTCTTGAGTTGCTAGGTCTGCCCGAAATCTATCCCATTTAGCACGCTGGTAGTCCACACAACACAATGGAGGGTATCCTCAATGTGAAGGCAGGACTTCATCTCCACGACAATTGTGCGGTAGTCACTCCTACCGATATTGTCATGAACAGATGCATCTGCTTCAAGCAGGTTGGTGAAGATGAGGTCAAGTATGCTTTTCCCTCTTGTTGGTTCCCTCACTACCTGCCGCAGACCCAGTCTAGCAGCTGTCATTCAGGACTCAGCCAGCTCGGTCAGTAGTGATGCTAGCAAGCCACTCTTGGTGGTGGACATTGAAGTCCCCCACCCAGAGTACATTCTGCACTCTTGCCACCCTCAGTGCTTCCTCCAAGTGGTGTTCAACATGGAGGAGCATTGATTCATCAGCTGAGGGAGGGCAGTACGTGATAATCAGCATGAGATTTCCTTGCCCATGTTTGACCTGATGCCATGCGACTTCGCGGGGTCCGGAGTCGATGCTGAGGACCCCCAGGGCAACTCCCTCCTGACTGTGCCACCACTTCTGCAGGGTCTGTCCTGCCGGTGGGACAGGACATACCCAGGGATGATGATGGTGGTGTCTGGGACATTATCTGTAAGGTATGATTCCCTCTCACACACTCTCTCCCTCCCCTCTCACACACTCTCTCTCTCCCCTCTCACACACTCTCTCTCCTTTCACACACTCTCTCTCTATCTCCTTTCACACACTCTCTCTCCCCTTTCACACACTCTCTCTCTCCCTTTTCACACTCTCTCTCCCCTTGCACTCTCTCCCCTTTCACACACTCTCTCGCTTTCTCTCTCCCCTTTCACACACTCCCTCTCTCTCTCCTCTCTCAGACACACTCTCTCTCCCCCCTCTCAGACACTCTCTCTCCCCTCTCAGAGACGCTATCTCTCCTTTCCACACACTCTCTCTCTCCCCTGACTATGTCAGACTGTTGCTTAACTAGTCTGTGAGACAGCTCTCCCAATTTTGGCACTAGCCCCCAGCTGTTAGTAAGGAGGACTTTGCAGGGCCGATAGGGCTGTGATTGCCATTGTCATTTCCGGTGCCTAGGTCGACATCTTCTGCCATTTTAAGAAGGTTAAAGGCAACACAAGCATCTCTGTTCAAGAGAGAAAAAGATTGATTTTGGATACCGCACACAACTTTGAATAATCGCTTCTTGCCATACCTTAGTGGCTCGAGGATCATGCCTATGACCAGAAGCCGGATTTCTGCAGGCCCGTAGAGTAGCCAAAGGTCTCTCAGCTGTGGTTCTTATCTGAGATGACCTTAAAAATGGCTCCCAAGTCCAATTTGAAGTTTGTGAGGTGACCATTTACTGAGATGTCCACATTTCAAAAAGAGAATCCAGGATCCTTGACATCACCGAAGAAGCACGGTTGGGTCCCTTCCTGGTGTGGTACCTCAATCTCATGAATTCTCTTGAGATCCTCTGTCTGGGTATCTTAATTTTGCATAGCTTTCCAAAGTGTCCCAGCTGGCTGCAGTCGGACCACTGTGCAGAGATTGCTGGACACAGCTCTTGTCTGTGGGACCATTTGGCTCCACAACTCTGACATGGTCACCCACTCTCTTGTGGTCTGTTTAGGTAATGCCTTCGTTGGCCTGGAGTCTCTCTGCCACTTTGTTGTTTTACTAGCTGGACAGTCGGCATCGCTTTGTACCATGGCTTGCTTTCACCAGGTAAAATGGATCAGAGCTGTTGGTGGATTTCAGATTGTCTGACTATTTGGGTGGCCTTTTCTAGAGTCAGATCGTCCATGGTCTGTACTATTTCTCAAAGGGCATCGTCAGCCACTCCGACAACAATTCTATCCCTTATGAATTCTGACTTGAGGTCACCATAACCACTGCCTTCAGCCAATCTGTATAATTCATTTATAAAAGAGTCAACCGGTTCTCCAGGCTGTTAGGCACATATATTGAATTTCACTCTCTAAAATTTTGTTCCTTCTTAGATTAAAATATGTATCAATTGATTTTAGAGCTTCATCAAATTTATCTGAAGGTTCATGTATTCCTTGCCTCACAATAATATCATGGGCCATCTAATTTACTGAACAAAGTAGTGTGTTCACTTGTTCAGCTTGTCTTTTTATTTAATCCTGAAGCTATCATGTATCTAAGAATACTTTCCTCCAAAGTCCCCAGTTTTGTGTTTGGTCTGGCAATGTTGATTTGTTGTCCATGGTTGCTTTAAAGTTCAAGTGAGTACTGCTTTAAATGCTGTGCGGGTTTTAAATATGGTGCCATAGTAACCATTTTTTTGAAAGAGTCTTCTTGCACTTGTTGCGTTTTGGTGGGCTCCCGCAGCAATGGTGGTCTCAACCTCCTTGGGGTTTTGTTTTATGCAGTGATTTGTTAAATCGGTGATTTGGGGCCTTCCCTGTGAGGTCAGAGAATTTTTGGGCATCTTACAATAGATGCTCGGCTTTGGCTAAGGTTTTTAAACCTTCCAATTCATTTTCATTTTTTCTACCACGAGGTTGGCCACCATGTGGTAAGGCGTCGATTCTGAACCCGGACTAACCACGGTACTTTCAGAAATGGGCTGCTCTGGCGTTTTTACGGCACTGAAGCTTTTTAAACTAGGCCTGGTTTAAAGCCGAGTTTTTTTTTTTGCTCACCCCTGCTAAGTCCTTAGACTCTGCACTCTGTGAGCATTCACAATGGACCTCCGCAAGATCTTGTGGAGTCCTCCGCTGCACAGTTTTTTTTCTTCTGCCTTTCTACTTCCAATTCTGCAATGGAGCTTCTTTCAGGCGATCTACCTCTGTGTCTTCACTTCAGGTGCTTTCAGTCAGGTCAGAATGCTGCTCCTTTAGTTTTCTAGCTTTGAATTTCTGCTCCAGCTTCCCAGAGGGTTCTTCCATTCGCTGCCACCATGTTGCATGTTGTATGTTCAATAGGTCTCACAGAGAGGTTCTGAGTCTTGCATGGTTAAACATTAAGGGCTGAATTTTACTTCCCATGGGCAGGCGCATGCCTGACCTAATGGGGCATTAAATCACGTGAGAAAATGTCGGGCGAGCATCCCAATGTCACCAAGCACTCGCACGATATTTTGCTTGGCGGGCACGTGCAAGAGTAGGAAGCGCGCCCGCCGACAATTAAGAGGACAATTAAGCCCATTAACGGCACAATTGTCTCCGATTTTTCATTGCTCGTCCAGCCTTAGGTTGGCGGATGGGTGAATCAGCCAGGCGGGCTTTGCGTTTTTAATCAAACCTCATCCAAGGGCGGGATGAAATTTCTGTTATGAAATAAAATAAAAGTAAATATGCGGGCAGCATTTTTATCAGCTATATTTTCAGCTGATTGATTGTGATGCATGGACATTTTTTTCAGCTTTTAAAACCTTTATGTGATGATTTTCAGGTCTGCAGCTCCCGGAGGCAGCTGTCTGTCTTCAGGGAGCTTTCTCGCAGCCCTCAGCCATGTCCACAGTGATGTCATTGCCCGCCTTCTTCCCACCCCCATCCCGGCAACACTGAGCATTTCAGCACGTGTTTCACACTGACTGGCCATTAATTGGCCAGCCAGCATGAAATCACAGTCGGGAGCTGATCGCGGTCAGCGGTCCGCTCCCCAACCCCTCCCAGGCCCGCCGATCGGGTGCACCCACCAAAGGTAAAATTCAGGCCTAAGTGTTTATTGATAATGCATAACTACGTACATATATACAGAGTATAGCCCAAGCTATGAGATAACTCCATGCTTGCTTCTACACAGGTCTCTGTCCTGTCCACAACTGACCTTGTCTCAGGTCATGTGTCCCTTTACATCACACTGTGGGCGGTACTGTTTCCCAGTCCCACATTAACGCTTGCAATACCCTTATACTACACCAGGGCACAGGGGTGTTGGAGATCATGGTTCAGAGATTGTTTGATATTCTCTGCTTCTCCTTGAATTCTACTTTTGAGCTTAAGGTTTCTTGCCACTATGAAACATTCCTTGCAAGACAAAGCACAATCAATTTTCCCTGTTTGCACGCTTCTCTACACAATTAAAAGATAAACAGACCTTGATGAAATTTGTACTATTGAGATACAAATCAATACAATCTAGCGTACTATCAGCCTGGGAGTGCTTTACTTTTTAATAAACATTATAAATAGTAAAATAAACCTTGTGACTGCAATACTTAGAACAAACTGATGGGAATATACAGCCACTAAAACAAAATCAAATTCCTACAAAGTCTCCATTTACATGTTTTGGTCTCCTTAGCCTCTGATTTAATGAATTCAATAGAGAATTCAGGAGAAAGTTCTTTACCCAGAGTAGTTAGAATGTTGACAGCCGAAATTAAAGGGAATCCAAAGTTTTCTATAAGCATATAAATAGTAAAACGGTAGTAAAAGGGGGAGTAGGGCCAATTAGCGACGAAAATGGGGATTTACTCAAGGAGACAGGCGACATAGCTGAGGTACTAAATGACTACTTTGAATCAGTCCTTACCAAGGAAAAAGTTGCTGCCAACATTGTAGTGGAATAGAAGGCAGTTGAAACAGTGCAAAAAATTAACAAAGGGAGGTATTAGAGGGGCTGGCTGTACTTAAAGTTGGTAAGTCACCAGGACCAGATTAGATGTATCCAAGGATACTGAAGGAAGTAAGGGTGGAAATTGCAGTGGCACTACCTGTAATCCTCCAATCCTCCTTGATACCCTGGTGGTGCCAGAGGACTGGAGAATTGCAAATGTTACACCCTTGTTCAAAAAAGGATGTACTAATAGCCCAGCAACTACAGGCCAGTCAGTTTAACCTCAGTGGTGGGAAAACTTTTCAAAATGATAATCTGGGGCAAAATTAAGTCACCAGGACAAATGTGGATTAATTAAGTAAAGCCAGCACGAGTTTGTTAAAGGCAAATCATGTTTAACTAATTTGACTGAGAATCGTGTTTAACTAATCTGATGGAGTTTTTCAATGCGGTAACAGAAAGGGTAATGCAGTTGATGTGGTCTACATGGACTTTCAAGAGGCACTTAATAAAATGCCACACAACAGACTTGTCAGCAAGTTGAAGTCGATGGAACAAAAACGACAGTAAACTGGCTGATTGACAGGAAACAGAGAGTAGTGGTGAACATTTTTCTCCTGGACTGGAGGGAGGTATACTCTCGTGTTCCCAGGGATTGGTATTAGGACCACTGCTTTTCTTGATTTATATTAATGACCTAGACTTGGGTATACAGTTTCAAAATTTGAAGATCACACAAAACGTGGAAGTGTTGTGAAATGTGAGAAGGACAGTGATGAACCTCAAGTTTCTTTTAAATTTGTTCATTTCATTCATGGGATGTGGGCATTGCTGGCCAGGCCAGTATTTATTGCCCATCCCCTAATTGCCCTAGAGAAGGCAGTGGTGGTGAGCTGCCTTCTTGAACTGCTGCAGTCCATGTGGCGTAGGTACACCCACAGTGCTGTTAGGGAGGAAGTTCCAGGATTTTGACCCAGCGACGGTGAAGGAAAGGCCATAACCTCCCATTTTCAATTTCAGTCCCAGTATTTGCAGAAGAGTAGCAATTGTATTCGCCTGACATTCCAAAAAAAAAACTCAGCTGTCTGGAAGAATCTGTCCACATTCACAGAACACAAAGAGAAAAACATTTAGCTCTCAGTGGCCAGAGAAGCACTTTCAATCTGACCTGCAATGTTTGCCAATAAGGAAATTGTAAATGGAAGGGTATCAAAGAAGTCCCAGCTTCTTACTCCACCACTGATAACTCAGTTAGGGTTCACTGGTCAGCCTGACCTTAAGTAAACCACAGCAATGCTGCTGATTGTGCCAAGTGTGTTCCAGCCAGTTTTGCTTGTCTGTAGCAGAATAACTCTTTTAATTTTAGGAAATACAAGGAACCACATTAATAAGAAGGCAGCTCTTTTACTGTCCTTAATCTTCTGGCTAAGGCATTCATGGGACATTGGGCCATAATTTGCTGCAGCAGGTCACCTAATGGCACCTGCCATTTATTAGATTTGCCCATGAACGTTTAGGTTTTAATTTTTTTTGTGCAACAAGTTGCTGAAAGCGTGAGTTAATAATGTCACATTGAGGGAAACAGAGCATCTGTGACCTGAGTGAACATGGCAAGCAACTGTATACCTTCTTAAACAATCAGATTGAAGGATTGTTAAATTAATGGTGCAAGGACTGAGAAGGAAGTGTAAATTTGAGTACAATAGATTAATTCAATGTTGAATGAGGTACAGAAAGCAAAGTGAAGAGAAGGAAGGAAAAATTGGATTAAGAGAGAGAAAAAAGGCATAGAGCAGATAAATGAAGAAAAATTACATTTTTAATATCTCCAACAATTCAAAGCTGAAGGAGGGAGAGTCCATGCTTGCAATAAGTATTTTTTCAGTGGCAGAGGGGTTGTTGGCAGTAATTGACACTTCAACACTTATCATGTCATTAAAAGGGTCCTTGGACTTGAATGAATAAGACTTAACTCTCTGTTGTAATCTACCATGCAAATACAGCAACTTCATGCTATTCAATACATTTCAATGGTGATCCAGAAGAAAGATGCTGTTTTTGGGAAGCTAATGATGGAGCAGCACATCTCGGACAGCAACTTTTGGTTATCCCCAAGGGCATAGCCCATGGATTTGCTGCAGCATTTGCACATAAATAATGGTGAGTACCATCAGCCCCACTGTTAATTTGACAGCAAATTATAGCTTGCTGTCTTCCTGAAAGCTGTTTCCAATCAGACGTTTCCCTTGAACAACAGCCCAGAGCTTCCCAGGAAGGGCCTCAAGCAATGGTTGGCCTCCTCAGCTAGCAAGGAAGTTGTATGCAGTATTACCTGGAAAAACTCAGCAGGTCTGGCAGCATCGGCGGAGAAGAAATCAGTTAACGTTTCGAGCCTTCATGGCCCTTCGGCAGAACTGAAGCATAGTTAGAAGAAGGGAGAAATATAAATTGGTTTAAGGTGGGTGGGTGGGGGAGTGGTGGGGGGAGAGAGAGACATTGAGGGTGTGGTCACCACACCCTCAATGTCTCTCTCTCCCCCCACAACCACCCCCCCACCCCCCCACCCACCTTAAACCAATTTATATTTCTCCCTTCTTCTAACTATGCTTCAGTTCTGCCGAAGGGCCATGAAGGCTCGAAACGTTAACTGATTTCTTCTCCGCCGATGCTGCCAGACCTGCTGAGTTTTTCCAGGTAATTCTGTTTTTGTTTTGGATTTTCAGCATCCGCAGTAGCTTTTAGCTTTTTGTTTTTATTAAAGTTGTATGCAGTGATGCAATCCCTGATTAATGCTAGAAAACCCTTTCTATCAAGAAGTATAATATATAGAAATGAGCACAAGGTAACTTGCATACAGCACTTTGATTCAATGTGCACAAGCAGGTGCATATTCCTTTGTGTATTACAGTGATGTCACAGATCAATGAGGTCACATATTTGTGAAAAATATATTTAAAAGCAGGGCAAAGGGAAAGATGCATTAAAACAGAATTTACAGGCAGAATCAGAAAACGAGAAAGTATCTAAACAGCAAACGATGAAGAATGGGAGAGGAACAATGTATGTTTACTGTACTCTCGACTGTTAATAGGAACATGTACTGTAATTTATTATAAATCTGATATCTCCGAAACTGAGCTTGGCATATTAACTTCAGCTCAGAGGCACTAGTGTCCACTCCTAATTCTGCCCCTTTAGATACAAACTGAATAATGTACTCTGCACACTTACATTCTTCCAGCTCCGAATTACCTGAACCTTTCTTCAGTCACTGAAAAGGTGAAAGGAGTCAGTTCTGCAGCCAAAGAAAGGAGGCCAACATTAAAAGGAAAGAAATAGGAATTTCAGAACAATACCTGATGGGCTTTACAAACACATTGAGAAGGTGATCAAAATTGAGTATTAAAAGTCATTTACTTTAAGCAAGAAATATTAAAATATAATTTTACCACATTAACCGACACAAAATAATATAGACAACGTTATTTATAAATACGAAGTCCTAGAATTATATAGATTTTTAACTCAAAACTGGACATTCAGCCAAACTGGCCCGTGCTGCACATCCCTGCAGCCTCCTCCCACCCATCTTCATTTAACCTCATCGGCGAAACCTTTGATTATTTTCTCTTTCGCGTACTTACTAAGCCTCCCTTCAAATGTGTCGATGCTATTTGCCTCAGGCACTCCTTGTCGTGCGGGTTCCACATTCTAACCACTCTCTGGATAAGGAAATTCCTCCGGAATTCCTCACTGGAACATGAAAATGCAATCTTTCCAGGTGGAGGAAGGTCCCAGTAGACCCCCGCCCGGGCAACACTGTCATCCTGCTGTTGTAACATTCACGACTTCATGGAGAGGCGGTGACGTCTGTGATCCCCACTTGTGTCACCTGCAGGAGGCAGCTTCGGATTTAAAAAAGAGAGCGCGTTGTGAGAGAGTCAGAACATCAGCGAGCAGAGCAAGACAGCGATGTAGGAGAGAGAGAGAGAGAGATGGGTGGGGGGGAAGACGAGTGCAGGCAAAGGTTTACCCTTCAGTGTCTGCGCCCAGACGAGTGACCCGCTCTAGCAACTAACTTTTCCTCCCTGTGCATCCCTGATGAAGGTGGTCTTGTTAAAACCTTGCTGGGGAGGATGCTGAGCGGCATGATGGCTGAGTCTCTGAACCAATCCAGCTGGGAGGAAGTTAACGACACCCTGACGAACGGCTCGGCCGTGTCTTTAAACATCAAGTCCAGCCATGTGGTCACTTCGGCCAGCATGTTCGCCGTGGGGGTGGTGGGCAACCTCATTGCCATCGTGGTGCTCTGCGTCTCCAAGAAAGAGCAGAAGGAGACCACCTTCTACACGCTGGTGTGCGGGCTGGCGGTGACTGACCTGTTGGGGACCTGCTGCACCAGCCCGGTGGTGATAGCCACCTACCTGACCCAGCAGTGGCCGGGGGGACAGCCGCTCTGCCACTTCTTCTCTTTCTCCATGCTCTTCTTCGGCTCGGCCGGCATGACCATCCTGTGCACCATGTCCATCGAGCGCTACCTGGCCATCAACCACGCTTTCCTCTACAGCCAGTACATCGACAGGGCTCTGGCCAGACTGACCCTGATGGGCGCCTACCTGCTCAACCTGGTCTTATGCATCCTGCCCTTCTTCGGGTTGGGCAGCAACGTTCGGCATTTCCCCGGGACCTGGTGCTTCCTGGATTGGCGAGCCAACAGCACGCTGTCCGCCTCCTACACCTACATCTACGGGGGCGTCAGCGCTTTCCTGATCCTGGTGACCGTCCTCTGCAACCTGTCCGTCTGTGTCACCCTGGTCAGCATGAGGAAGCGGGCCGTGGGGAGGGGGGAGGCTACGGCCACAGGGAGCTCCAGAGGTCGCCGCTTCCCCAACCTGACAACCTCCGCCGCTGAGATGCAGATGTTCTGGCTGTTGGTCCTTATGACCATTGTCTTCCTGGTCTGCTCAATCCCACTGGTGGTAAGTGAGAAGAGAGAAAGAAAGTAAAACACATTTTTATTTTTTTAAAAAAGAGAATTTTTGGTCACCAATCTGACTGCAATTAATCAGCAATTTAATGGAAATGTTTGCAGTTGACAAATGGGGCTGTTTCCAGACATACTGGAGAGGATCCATAATTTCATTTACCACGCCAATGAGTAATGCAACCTTGCTCCGCCCCCTGGACACAGACAGTAGCCACATGTAATTAAAGTTTCCATTTTTTTACAAATTCATTCTTTCATGGAATGTAGATGCCACTGGCAAGGCCAGCTATGGTGCCCATCCCTAACTGCCCTTGAGCTGAGTGGCTTGCTAGGCCACTTAAGAGTCAACCACATTGCTGTGGGTCTGGAGTCACATGGAGGCCAGACCAGGTGAGGACAGTAGATTTTCTTCCCTTAAGGGCATTAGTGAATCAGACGGGTTTTTACACCAAGTGATGATAGTTTCATGGTCACTATTACTGAGATTAGTTTTCAATTCCATATTTTATTAGTGGAATTCAAATTCTAGCAGCTGCCATGGTGGGACTGGAACTCATATCCCCAGAGTATTATTCTGGGCTTCTGGATTACTAGCCCAGTAACGTTACCACTATATCACCAACTCCCCCAATTTTTATTGAGTATTTTTAGTTTCATGACTTAAAATTCTCTGTTTTATATTTTAACCATTTGAATGCCAACTCACATTTCAGCTAACATAAACTTTTTTAAAACAAAAACAAAAATCCCTGGAAAAACTCAGCAGGTCTGGCAGCATCTGCGGAGAGGGACACAGTTAACGTTTCAAGTCCGAGTGACCCTTCAACAGAACTAAGTAAAAATAGAAGAGAGGTGAAATATAAGCTGGTTTAAGGGGAGGGTGGGACAAGTAGAGCTGGATAGAGGGCCAGTGATAGGTGGAGATAACCAAAAAGTGTCACAGACAAAAGGACAAAGAGATGTTGAAGGTGGTGATATTAGCTAAAGAATGTGCTAATTAAGGGTAGAAAGCAGGACAAGCAAAGTACAAATAGCCCTAGTGGGGGTGGGGTGGGGTGAAGGAATCGAAAAAGGCTAAAAGGTAGAGATAAAACAATGGATGGAAATACATTTAAAAATAATGGAAATAGGTGGGAAAAGAAAAATCTATATAAATTATTGGAAAAAAAAAGGGGGGGATCGGAAAGGGGATGGGGATGGAGGAGAGAGTTCATGATCTAAAATTGTTGAACTCAATATTCAGTCCGGAAGGCTGTAAGGTGCCTAGTCGGAAGATGAGGTGCTGTTCCTCCAGTTTGCGTTTCTTTTTTAAAACTGTTATTCTCAATTTTGAATGTTCAAAAGTAAAAAGTGAAAGATCCATCTCTACCACTGGGCATAGCTTAATTTACAATATTCCAACCAAAAAGAGGCCAAAACATGATTTTGATATTACTACTGAAATACATCTGTGCTTAAATAGAACCATCAGCTGTCAGATTATAACACATGTAGAAACTGAATTTCTGGCATGAAATCTATTAGATTTAAAGTAGATGTCACAGCCATTTCAGGATGAATAGTTATATCATATTACATATGTACCTATTAGATTAAAGTAGCTGTCGCAGCTATTTTAGGATGAAAATTTTGGAAAACATATTGGTGAAAAGCATTTTTACAGTCTTATAATTATAGTTCATATAATTATATGGTGCAGGTACGACTTATACATGTGCCACTGACAAAAATGGAAACTTTTCAGTTGTCTATAGGCTGTTTACAGCGCCACATTCTGATTGCAATTATATCAAAGTTACAATCAGTTCTGATTGTGATTGTGTAGAAAGTCACAGTCGGTTCTAGTTGTGATTGAGTGATTGTGTAGAAGTGCACAGCCGATTCTGACTGTGCTTATGGAAATGTCCCTCATCCCTAACACCATTCTTGTAATTCTTCTCCGCACCCCCTCCAAAGGCCTAGACATCTTTCCTGAAGCGTCACATCCAGAATTGTCACAATCCTCCAGCCAAGGCCAAACCGATGATCTAGAATAGTATAATTTCTTTGCTTCTGTGGTCTATTTATAAAGCCAACGATTTGTATTTTTAAACAGCCTTATCAATTTGTCCAGCCACCTTTGATGATCTCTGGACATAAACTCCCAGGTCTCTCTGTCCATGTACCCTTTTCACAATTGTATCATTTAGTTTATATGTCTCCTCATTCTACCTTGCAAAATGCATCACTTCACAGTTCCCTAAGTTGAATTTCATCTGTCCCTTGCCTTTCCATTTCACCAGCCTGTCTATGTCCTCCAGAAGCCTACTCCTACCTTCTTCACTGTTTACTACATTTCCAAGGTGTGCATGGTCTGAAAACTTTGAAATTATGCCCAGCATTCACAAGTCCATATCATTAATATATATTAAAAATAGCAGGGACACCCCTGTGTACTTCCTATCAGTCTGATTAACAACTGTTCATTACTCCCTGCCTTTTGTCTCTTAAGCATTTTTGTCTGCATTGTCACTCTCCTTGGGCTTCAATTTTGCTAACGAGTCTACTATGAGGCACTCTATCAAAGGCCATCCATGTACACAACATCAACTGCACCATATCACTGCTCTGAAGAAGAGTCATACGGACTCGAAATGTTAACTCTGTTTCTCCACATATGCTGCCAAACCTGCTGAGTTTTTCCAGCATTTTCTGTTTTTATTTCAGATTTCCAGCATTCGCAGTATTTTGCTTTTATCAACTGCAGCACCCTCATCAGCTCTCTCTGACTAACTTGACTGCATCCTTTAATGAAGTAACTAACACAATTTGCCTTTAACAAATCCAAGCTGGCTGTCATTGATTAACCCATATTTTTCCAAGGGACTGCCATGCTTGTCCCAATCTGTTGTCTCTAAAAGTTTCTCTACCACCAGCGTTAGGCTGACTGGCCTGCGGTTATCTGATTGATCCCTATCCCTATTTTGAACAGGAGTCTAACATTTATAATCCTTCAACCCCTTAGCACCACTTCCAAATCTAAGGAGGAGTGGAAGATTGTGGCGAGATCTGCTATTTTACTCCTGGTTCCCTCGGCAATCTAGGATGCATTCCGTCCAGACCGGATGAGTGCTGCCAACCTTTTAAGTACTTCCTCTTTATTTTTATCCTATCCAACATGTCTACTACCTTCTCCTTTACTGTGACATTGGTAGCATCCTTTTTTTTCTGAAGACCAATGCAAAATATTCATTCGGTATCTTAGCCATGCGCTCTGCCTCCACAGGAAAATCTCTTTTTGGTCCCTAATCAGCCTTACTCTTCCTTTGTAAAAGACTTTTGTGTTCTTTTTTATGCTACTCACAAGTCAGAGAATCATAGAATTATACAGCACAGACGGAAGCCATTCAGTCCATCATGCGTGTGCAAGCTCTTTGAAAGCGCTATCCAATTACTCCCAGTCTCTTGCTTTCCCCATAGAGCTGCAACATTCTCCACTCCAATTTCCTTTTGAAATTTTTCATTGTATCTGCTTCCATCACCCTTTAAGGCAGTGCATTCTAGATCATAATAACTCACTGCATAAACTTGGTTTCCTCATCCCTGGTTACTTTGCAAATTATGATCATTCTTTGTCCTCTGTTTACTGGTTTTCTGCCAGTAGAAAATATTCTATTATCACACAGTCTCTTTGCTCATCTTATTTCCATTTTCCATTCTCCTGGCACTTTTCAAATTAAGCTTGGTTCTTTCCTGTATGATGAACCGGACATTGATCATAAGTTCCTTTATCAGTTTCATTGTTTCTATATCGTTCGTCATTTTGGAACCTCTAGCTTTTGGATACCGTTCCTTTCCCCCTCATGTATCCAACTTGTACCCAAACTATCACCTCTCTGAAGGCCTCCCACTGCCCACTTACCCTTTGACCTGCGCAATTTTGATTCCAATCCACCTGGACCAAATTCCTTATCAACTCACTGAAATCAGCTCTCTTCCAGTTGAGTATTTTTATGTTTGATTGTTTCCTGTCCTTTTCCGGAACTACTCAAGCCCTATTGTAATAATAAATTATAACTATAAAATAATGGTACTGCGAAATGAATAAGCAGTTATTTGTATTAAACACACTTTGAACTGCTTGCAAAATGCCAAAAGCTCCATCACAAATAAAAGCAAGGAAACTGCAAATGAAATAAAACAGAAAATGCTGTAAATGCACAGCAATCTGTCAGCATTTGCAAAGAAGTGTTAATTGGCAGCGGACAAAAGAGTAAATTTTGCAAGGCTGCTTGCTACTAATAGGACCTTGCGCTTAGCCAGTGCACATTGGGAAATAATGTGTGTGCTGTCACAATTTTCTGATATATACTAACTGCTTGCAAAATTTACCTTAACAGGGTCATTGAAACATTATTTTTTTTTCTCTTTATAGGTGATGGTGAAACTATTGTATGTTTTTAGCATTTTCTGTTTTCATGTAAAGTTCTATCCCTATTATCAGTAACAAAATTAACATTTCAGGTTTATGCTGCAATTGTGAATTGCATCTTAATTAAACAATTTAGTCCTTTAAAATAAAATCACCAAAAAAATTTTTTTTTTAATTCTTTCATGTGATGTTGGCGTCGCTGGCTAGGCCAACATTTATTGCCCAACCATAATTGCCCTTGGTGATGGTAAGCCGCCTTCTTGAACTGCTGCAGTCCATCTGGTGCAGGTACACCAGTGCTATTAGGAAGGAAGTTCCAGGGCCAGAATTTTACCTTTCACGGCAGGCGCGCGCCCGCACAGGTAGCGCTCAGCGCTGCCGCTCGCAATCCACGCAGGGCGGGCCTTAATTGGTCCGTCCGCGTGAAAACACGGTGCAGAGCCAATCGCGGTTGGCTTCCCGACCGCCCCTGCCGAGCCCACCCGACGAGGGAAAAATTCTGGCCCAGGATTTTGATCCAGCGACAGCGAAGGAACGGCAATGTAGTTTCAAGTCAGGGTGGAGTGTGGCTTTGAGGGGAACTTGCAGGTGGTGGTGCCCCCATGCTGCCCTTGTCCTTAGATTTGGGAGTGGTGCTAGAGATGTTAGACTCCTGTTCAAAATAGGAAAAGGGATCAATCAGGTAACCACAGGCCAGTCAGCCTAACGCCGGTGGTAGAGAAACTTTTAGAGACAACAGATTGGGACAAGCATGGTGAAAAAAAAAAGGTGGTAGAGGTTGTGGGTTTGAAAGCTGCTGTCTAAGGAGACTTGGCAAGTTACCACAGTGCATCTTGTATATGGTACACACTGCTGCTACTCTGCGTGAGTGGTGGAGTGAGTAAATGTTTATGGTGGTGGATAGAGTGTTGACCAAGCAGGCTGCTTGCTCCTGAATGGTTTTGATTTTGTTGAGTTGTTGGAGCTGCACTCATCCAGGCAAGTGGAGAGTATTCCATCACACTCCTGACTTGTGCCTTGTAGATGGTGGACAGGCTTTGGGGAGACAGAAGGTGAGGTGCTCGCTGCAGAATTCCCAGCCTCTGGCCTGCTCTTGTAGCCATGTAGTACTTACATGGCTGGTCCAGTCCAGTTTCTGATCAATGATAGTGGGGGATCCAGCAATTGAAAATACCCAGCAGCTTAAGCAGCATCTGTGGAGAAGTCAATCAGTCAACATTTGAGGTCCGAGACTTTCTATCAGGATGGAAAGATTCTGAAGATAAACAGCAATTAAAAAGAACAGAACCTGGTTAATTGGAAGGGAAACCACATTTACTGATTTGTGTAATACTCAAATAGATTGTGAGATTTAGTATATTAAATTAATTTTTTTTTAAATCAGATACGCATTTTTGTGAATCAGCTGTATGGCCCTGCACAGATCCAAGTGGGTGAGAAACTGGACTACCGTGGCGACCTCCTGGCCATCCGTTTTGCCTCATTCAATCCAATCCTGGACCCCTGGGTGTATATCCTCTGCCGGAAAAAGCTTCTTACAATGGGGTGCGAGCGGCTGAAACGAACGGTGGATGCTGCCAGGGATGGCCAGACACGCAGGGTGGGTTGGGCAAGTGGCCAGCATACGCCACTCTCATATGCCAACAGTATTACCACCAGCTATGCCTCACTACAAGGAAAAGACGAAGGCAAAGTGTTGCATGGGGCAGCCGGTAACAGAGCTGGTGCCATGACTCATTCGTTCACAGACTTCACAAATCAGCAAGTGTGGGAGGATGCAGCTCACCCTTTCAGTATCCCTCATAAGAGTCACATTGGCCTCACTAAGACTCACTCCGAAACTCCCCCACAGACTAAAGCCATCTTATGCACAATGCTACAGGAAACTACAATATCAGATGTCAGCGCACAAAACAACACTGCCCTGAGCCAGGAGAGGAGAACGTTTGACATTTTGAATTGCACTTTAAGTACACCTTCATCGTGCGTTTCAGAAAAAAGTATTTAAAAGGAAATTTATTTTTTTAGAAAGTATTGGACATTCTTATATACATTTTGAAAATAGCAAGCGTCAATATCGTTTATGGCAAATAAACTATTGTCACAATTTTAAATGGAGTGTTGAACACCGAGGCAAAGTTATCTGGATGTATAAGCAACGTTAAGGCATCTGAATTAATTTTAAGGCTCTATTCCACAATCCAACCAAGTCATTCAGGTGACTAGTTGTGTATAACTGAGACTGATAGTGATTGGTTTTAACTTGTATTGCTTAACATTAACAGGGTGATAATGGCCTCAAAACGGGGTTACTAGCCTCAATTCCACATTAGCCCTGAGAAAGAAGCTGCTGATTTGTAAGAGACCTACCGATTGAACACTTCTAGTGCCCACCTGTTTTGGTATATTAATTGGGGTCTTATGATAGTCACTTTGGTTTGGAAATGGCAGGCTTGGGTAATTTCCCATGGGCTAAAATGGAGAAGAGATCCAGCCAGAGTAAGTTTGATATTATTTTTGTGGGGCCAGGAGGACTCCCCTGGATTCCACAAGAATAAGGGCTACAGTCGCTCTAAGACTCCCAGTCTGTGGTTGTGCCTCCCCTCCCTCAAGCATTTACCTTTTCGCCGGCTGGGAGACCCAGTTTTGGTAGGTCCTGCTTGACTTCCATGCAGTTCACCAGCCCAGCCTTAATGAGGCTCTGAGTCAGTGATGTGTCCATGGTTTGCGACCACCCAAAATTCAAAACTGGCCCCATAATGTTTCCGTTTTGAAAACTTAGAATTTAGGGGCAGAATTCAATGTCCTCCCCTGTGGGTGGGGGTGGGGGGGTGGTGTTGATGGTTGGGGGGGAGGGGTGGGGTAGGTTGCATTTAATTGGGTGGAAGGGTGGCAGGCTGCCTTCACGCCATCCTGCATCTGCCCCAATTAAGTCCACTAATTAATGCCCACTTAAGAGTTTCAACCTGCTGCTGCTGAGGTAGGGAACTCGCCATGCGGGAAGCCCAGAAAGCAAACCCTGTCAGGGTTGTTTGCGTGTTTCCACAGGGCGGTTCCCTTCTTCGAAGGCACCCAGTGCCTGATTGAGGGACCCAGTATCGGGAAGAGGTTCCCGCTGAGAGACACCCCCCCTGCCCTAGCTGCCGATCCCTGCCTCCCCCACCACGCCCCTGTGATTTCCCTCCCGCCATCACTCACCTGTGGCCTGGGCCCCTCAGCAATCCTGGGTCTCAGGCATTACCAGCAGCAGTGACCGCCTCCTATTGCGCTGCCAAGCAATGAGGACCTCTGACTGGCCAGCAGCTCTCTGTGGGAGGGACCCCAACTCCCAGGATCCTTGATCCCAGGAAAGGCCATCATTGCCTTTAATGCGGCAGTCCTTCCTAAAAAGAGGCAACGTGGAGCTGTCCAGCCAGTGGGTGAGAACCCCATCACCTACATTAAATTCCACTCTTAGAAAAGGTGAAAGTAAAATGGTCCAGTTTTTAAAATTAATCAACATTAATATCCAGCCACACATTAAATCACAAATGCAACACACAAAGCAAAGTCGAAGGGGGTTGTTTTGTAACCTTGTTATGGAGATACTTAAATACACCTTGATTGACAACGATCCAGGTCTTAAGCATTAGAAGTTAGCATTTCTAACTAAGCAGCCCTTACCAATCACTAGCAGTAGAGTGGAATATAAATGCCTCATCAGAGACTGACCTTATCAGAAACTGGCAATGACATCAATTTGTAAATTCTATCCAGGATTTACCGGAGAATGGCCGGGGGGGCCAGTATGTAAATAAAGACCTTATTGTATTATCAAGACATTGCAAAGCAATGACAACTAAGAAAATATCTTTGGAATAAGAACAGAAAGCTGAAAACACACCCCAGGTCATCTAGCACCTCTCAGGAGAACATAAATGTTAACATGACAAATTCTAGTTAAGGGTCTGTACCCAATGCCTGTTCTCTCCACACATGATTGACCTGCTGTGTGTTATTAGCATTTTCTATTTTTGTTTCAGATTCCTAGCATCTCCAGTATTTATACTTTTCTTGATTACTTCTGAAATGTAATCACTGTTGTTATGTCAATACTATCCAGTCCATACCAGAGACTGGCACAAGACCAGTGTGAAGATGTAGTCATTATGGAAATGCAGAAAATATTTAGCAGATCCTGGCCCACAGCAGTCTGAATCAAAACCAATTATTTTTGTGGAAGCTACTTGCAATAATTTGCTTCCTTCCCTCTCCGGACTTCTTCTTGGTTCTCTTGCTCAGCCTAGAGACACAGGAGGTAGACTCTTACCACCTGCCATTGGCCTGCTGGAAGGATTTACATGTTGATAATCAACCTGCTTGGCCCCATTAAAAGTGTACTTTCCAAGGCCATCAAGTCCTGGGGTGGAACTCAACCCAGAGCTTCTGGCTTAGAGGCAGTGACACTACCCACTGCACCTCAAAACCCAACTTCAGCCTAGGCAGCCTATAATTGAGAAGGCAGAAGAATGACCCACTACCAAGCCTCTGTCACTGTTTCTCTATAAATGATCAATGAGACATAAGAACATATGAATTAGGAACAGGAGTAGACCATTCAGCCCTTCAAGACTCCTCCGCCATTCAATAAGATCATGGCTGACCTTCTTGTGCTACGATTTCCACATTCCCATTTACCCCTGATAACCTTTGATTCCCTTGCCTAACAAGAATCTATCTACCTCTGGCTTAAAAATATTCAATGACCCCGCCTCCACCACCTTCTGAGGCAGAGAGTTCAAAAGTCGCACAACACTGAGAGAAAAAATTTAGAGACAGGCAGCAGACATGCCCAATGTGTATATTCAACTGAATTCTTTTTTAAAAACCCTCTAAATTTTCTCCCCAGCACTCCTGACAGTGTTGACTGCTCGCGTAGTTCTGCAGTCATCAGTTGCTGTCTGGTTCTTCCTGCCCGTAAAGAGTCAAATAGGTAGGTTGGCAATCTATTTTGCCACAGAGATCAACAGAGTTGAGTTCAATTCTGTCCTCATCATACAGCCACACATGCAATGCAGGTTCAGCAGGGACTACTGGACAGCCATCATGAATCAGGACACCAGCAGATTATTCTCTGTCTAACTCGATGCCACTGTGGCCAGTTGTAACATCCCTACTAAGCTCAGCTAGCTCACCATCTGGAAAATTTGAATTTGTATGTACCATCCAGACACTGCGCGGTCAGGAATTTAACTTCCATTTCTTTGTCGGAAGATCTAAAATCCTCCTTTTTCTGATGACTGGACTGTGATCAGGAAGTTGGCTTGTGGGGATTTGTTGGTGGAGCCTGCCATGCCCGACATAGCATGTCCAAGTTCTAACACAGTGTGTGGGCATTGCAGAATGTGAGCATAACTACTGCAATTCTTGATTTCTGATAGTGAATTAAGTGTCTATTGTTTACCTGTAATTTATGAACAAACTGCAGTCATTTCCCCCATGATCAATCAATTCAATTGTAAAGGCGATTCTTGTGTCAAATATTCTGAATTTCTGCTTACAACTGCATTGCATGCTGGGTCACTTAGAACATATGTTTCACTGAATTGGTTTCTTTGTCAAAAGACTTTTCTCTCAAATGAATCAATTATGTAAAATATTTTTATGTTCAATAAAAAGATTTACAAATAAAGAAATCAATTTGTGTGTTGATTGGCGTTTCATCATGCAGAACTTCCCTTTGGTTCCCCTCAAGCGAACCTGTGAAGTCTGTTAGATTTGTTGGGGATATAGCTACAGGGGAAGCCCATTCAGCCCCTTGAACCCATTCTGCCATTCAGTTAGATCATGGCTGATCTGAATCTTAACTCTATCCATTTTCATTCCGCAATCCTTAGCATCCATGTTTAACAAAAAACTATCGATCTCAGTTTTGAAATTTTCAATTTCAACTGAATTTGGGGAGAGTGTTCCAGATTTTCCCCCACCCATTGTGAAAAAAGAGGCTTCCTGACATCACCCTGAACAGCCTAGATTTAATTTTAAAGTTATTCCCCCCTGTGGGCTCCCCCACCAAAGGAAATAGTTTTTTCGTAAGCGCCTATCAACTCTTCTGTTCATTTTAAAAACCTCAATTAGATGCCTCTTTAGTCTTCTATTTTCAAGGGAATACTAGGCGGGATTTTCCAGTCCCCCCAGTGGCAGGAATCTTCACGGCAGGACGGAGAATTTGACGGACCAGTCGTAGGCCCATTAACCTTGGCCAGGAATTTCGGGTCCAGCAGAGGATGAGATCGGAAAATCCTGGCCCTCGTATATGCAGCCTGTTCCAATAATTTAGCCCCAGAATCATTTTGGTGAATCTGTGATATGTTATTTTGTAAAAGTAGTAGACAATTTAAGTTGTACAGGCTAATTGATAGCATGTATGGCCTCATTTATTGTCCAGGTTCTAGTTAGTGATTGTTTTTATAAAGGATCGGGTGGTCAGTCCATTTCAGGGACAGTAAGAGTCAGCAACAGTATAGGATTCAAGTCACAGGTAGGCCAGGCTAGGATACTAAATTGGGTTTTTAAACAACAAAATGGCAAGCTTCATAGCTGAAGAGCGCACTGTCGATTTTGGGATTGCCCCCTGCCCGCAGAGGGAGTGCATAGCACTTCCATGCGGATGTCACGCTGGGCAGGCCTTAATTGGCCCACCCACGTAAAAAGGGGCCATGCCCCGGATCGGGGGTGCCGATCGGAAGCGCGCCTGTGTGCGCCCGCAATTCAACTTCGCCTCCACGACAGGGGTAAAATCCTGCCCATGAAGTCCGATGGGGCATTAGAGTCAGCAGCCTGCCTCCAACCCAGCTGCCAGCGAAGGAGAAGCACTCAGACGCAGCACTTGTAAGCAGAAATTTAAATCCAATAACAGAAGGGGTTTCACGGGTGAATCATTTCTCATTGACACTTGTGTAATGGTGTTTGTACATCTCACACTTCACTATTAAAATGTGAGGTCATGTCCAATGGCCTTCGTGTGCTTCATGCAATCGGGAGGAGGCCTGTGATTCATGTGTAATGCATCGACTGGGCTGCAAAGCTTATTTCAGAAGGAGGGACATGAGTGAAGGGTGACAGGAGGGCCTCATCCACACAGATCAGTAAGGTGGTAGTCTCCTTGCAATCATTTGGACGCCTGGCTTTGGAGTCTTACTGGAAAGTCCTCTGAATCAAGGCCTCCCTGGTCTCCCTGGCTCCCATACGCATTCTCAATGCTGGATGTTGCTCCTCACCCTGGGGCCGATCAGGCTCCTCCTCAGACTCAGCACTGGATTCATCCTCTGCAGCCTCTGGAACAGCATTGCTGTCCTCGCCCTCCGAAGGGCCCCCCCTTGAGAGAACCAGATTGTGTAAGGCACAGCAGATTACGACAATAAGGGAGACGCATTCTGAAGGATATTGCACTGATCCCCCTGAGCAATCCAGGCAACAAAACCTCATTTTGAGGAGGGCTAGTGTCCTCTCAATGATTGCCCTCGTGGAGGTGTGGCTGCGGTTGTAGCTCTCCTCAGCTGGTGTTCTTGGGTGTCTTAACGGTGTCACCAACCACCTTTTTAGTGAATAGCCTTTGGTCCCCAGTAGCCAGCCATCCAACCTTGCTAGTGCAATGAACAGTCTTGGCAGCTGGGGGTGACGCAGGATGTTGGCATTATGGCAACTTCCTGGATACCTGGCACAAACCTGCAGTATCTCACTCTTGTGGTCACACACTATCTGCACTTTTTAGAGAGTGAAAACCCTTTCTATTCACAAAGGTGTCCGGCTCCCCCACTGGTGCCTTGATGGGCACATGTGCAGTCAATGGCTCCCTGAACTCTTGGAAATCCTGTTATTGCTGCAAAACCTCTGGCTCATTCTGCCTGGCTGGCATCATCTGTCTCGAACTGAATGAAGGTGATAACCCTTCGGAACAGTGCTTCTGTGAGCAACCTTGATGCAGCTGTGCGCAGCAGATTGTGACACTCTGCAGAGATCTCCCACTGATCCCTGGTACGACCCTGAGGCATAAAAATTCAGGGCTACTGTCACCTTCAGAGCCACTGGCACTAGGCGGCCACCTACACAATTTGAGGCTATCTCAGGGCCATTCATGTCGCAGATAGAGGTGACAGATAGAGAGGCCGCTCTAGGTCTCAGCCTCTTCACTTAAAATTGAGGACAGGTCAGCAGCAGGCGGGAGGGTGATAGGAAGGCCACCCAGGCCTCGCCTGCAAATCCACCAACAGGGGGCCATAAAATTCTGCCCCTAGTGGCATAGGAACAGGAGGAGGGCATTCAACCCTTCAAACCTGGTCTGCAGTTCAGTGAGATCATGATTGATCTATACCTCAACACCATTTATTTGCATTTTATCGTTATCCCTTGATACACATAACTAATCAAAATATGTCAACATCAATCTTGAAATTGCAACAAATCAGTGAATAGCCAATAATTATAGGCCAGTAAGCTTAACCTCAGTGGATGGTGGGGGTCATGTATTTCAAGACAAAAATCCAGGACAAGATTAATTGGTACATGGAAAACCGTGAGTTAATAAATGGATTGATAAAGGTAGTACAGTTGATGTTGTCTGGAGGAGTAAATTAAGTCCTCATTTAATGTTGTGCTGCATTCCTGGAAAAGGCAACTTTCAATGAAATATTAAGCCAATCACATTTTCCCATTACAACCAATATAAAAGCAGCAGTTAGGTTCTGTAGGACCTTTACTGTCAAAAAAACATTGAAACATTATACACTATAAGTTGAATTACTTTACATTACTAAATTCCTATATTCATAAATGAAATAACCCTCAAAACAAAATCAATTTAAAAATTGGAAAGAAATCTGTTAACTCTTTATTTACCTGCCACTCAGCATCTGACCTGTTTGCTGTCTCTCCCGCTCACTTCTCTCCCACTCACTTCTCTCCCACTGATGTCTCTCCCACTGACGCCTCTCCTGCTCGCCGTCTCTCCCGCTCATGGCTCTCCCGCATGCGTCTCTTCCACTCGCCGCCTCTCCTGCTCGCTGTCTCTCCCACTTGCGTCTCCCACGCTTGCGCTATCTCTCCTGCTCGCCAACCCTCCAGCTCACCGACCCTCCAGCTCATGGCTTCTCCCACTCACCAACCCTCTAGCTCATCACCTCTCCTGCCCCACCAACCCTCCTTCTTACTGCCACTACATCTCACTGACCCTCCAGCTCAGCAAACCTCCAGCTTGCTCCCTCTCCTGCTCACAGGATCCTCCGGCTTGCCACATCTCCCATCGCTGACCCTCCAGCTCACACCTCTCTCACCAACTGAGCTTGCCAAACTGCTCACCACACATCTAGCTCCCTGACCCTTCCTCTTGTCGATGCTCCCGATTGCTGCCAACCCTCCATCTCACTGATCCTCCCACCTCCACCTTTCCTACTTGCCACTTCCCTCTCCCAAACCCTTGCTGTGGGCGAGGGCTCAGGAGATGGGTGACAAGAGGTAGGATGAGCAGCTTTGGAGTGAGGCCAGCTTCGAGTTGCAGGGTACCGGAGGTAAGCCACAAGCTGGAGAGCTGGCGAGGGGAAGGGTGGACAAGTGAGATTCTCAGGGAGCACGATGGGTGGCAGGCGGGAGTTTCAACAAGAGGGACAGTTGGGGAGGAGGAGAGGCCACTCCAAAATGGTGCCAATCAGGTGCTGCGATTCTATGGCAGACCAGGCATAAAACAGCATTAAAACAAGACTCCCAATGCTAAATGCGAATGCTGACCTATTAACTGCACAAAATTAAAGCGGAACAACATAAAACAAGGCAACTTAAAATTGGTACTTAGGACATTTCCAGAATGGAAGCCATGGGATTAAAAGGGTAGTGACAGTGTGGATACGAAATTGGGTGAGACAGAAAGCAGAGAGTAGTGATGAATAGTTGTTTATCAGATTGATGGGAAGTATACAGGGGTGTCCCTCAGAAGTCAGTGTTAGGACCACTGTTCTTTCGATATATACTGATGACCTGGACTTGCATATGCAGGGTGTAATTTCAAAGTTTGCAGATGACACAAAACTCAGAAATGGAGTAAATAGTGATGTGGATAATAGAAGTCTTCTAAAGGACATAAGCTGGTGAAATGGAAAAAATGGCAGAAGACAGTGATGCCTTTTAGTAGGAAGAATGAGGAGAGGCAATGTGAAACCAAATGGTACAATTTTAAAGGGAGTACTGTGTTATGACACAGCAGTTGGTAAAGGCGAAGCTGTTTAATTCCCAGAGGGAAACTTGAAACAACTGTCATAACCTATATTTTCAATTGGTACGTTTGCGATGCAGCTCTGAATTCAGGAATAAGACCACCAAGCCTCAAGAGGTTTTCTACATAAAACTAAATTAAATATTTATTAATTTACAACAAATTAAACACATACACATGTCTATAAATTACTACCATAATAACTTTTAAACAAATCCCCAAATTAATTACTCCCAGGTAAATCTCCACCAAGGCAACAATAACCCATAGACTTTAAACAGACACCAGGCAAAGCACATTTGAACTTACAAATTCAAAATGAGTTTCCTTGCAATTTAGTTCCTTTGCAGACACAGTTGGAGGCTTACAGGCTGGTTAGATCTTAAATGCCTCTACCTTACACACAATCTCTTTTCCCTCTTTATACCTAGCTTCCCTTTTGAATGTAAATTTTCCAAGGTATCACTAGGCTTTTAACTGCACATCTTTTAACAATAACATTTTCATCTCGTTAATTTTATTAGTAATATAAACACATTGCTTGGCATCTCCCAGCTAGGTGCAATATTTTACTCCCGCTCTTGAGTGCTTTATTCAACAAGTGCAAATGTACATTCTACCTTTTAACTTCCTTACTGTTTACCCAATTAACATCTCAAACTACTATACATCAAAGCACCCAGACTAACTGGTTTTAATCCAATTAAGACACACACAGTCAAACACATAGACACAGACCCCACTACAACCCCATTTTAAAAATAATTTCCAACAACATTATAACATCAATATCTCTTCATGACAGCAGAAACAGAGATACCTAGGGATTTTTAAAAATTCGTTTACAGGATGAGGGCATTGCTGGCTAGGCCAGCATTTATTGCCCATCCCTAATTGCCCTTGAGAAGGTGGTGGCAAGCTGCCTTCTTGAACCACTGCAGTCCCTGCGGTGTAGGTTCACCCACAGTGCTGTTAGAGAGGGAGATCCAGGATTTTGATCCAGCAACAGTGAAGGAACGGTGATATATTTCCAAGTTAGGATGGTGAGTGGCTTGGAGGGGAGTTTCCAGGTGGTGGTGTTCCCATGTATCTGCAGCCCTTGTCCTTCTAGGTGGTAGCAGTCATGGGTTTGCACAGTGCAGTCTAAGGATCCTTGGTGAGTTTCTGCAGTGTACCTTGTAAATGGCACACACTCCTGCCACTGTGCGTTGGTGATGGAGGGAGTGAATGTTTGTGGATGGGGTGCCAATCAAGCGGGCTGCTTTGTCCTGATTGGTGTCAAGCGTCTTGAGTGTTGTGGGAGCTGCACTCATCCAGGCAAGTGGCGAGTATTCCACATACTCCTGACTTGTGCCTTGTGGATGGTGGACAGGCTTTGGGGAATCACAGGATTCCTGCAATGAGCTATTTGATCTGCACTGCACCATCCGAAAGTGTAGCGAAAGCAGGTTCGATAGTATTATTCCTAAAAAATTTAGATTAAAACCCCAAGAGGGAAAAGCTGCAGGGCTATGGGGAAACCGTAGGGGGCATGACTAATTGGTTAAGTCTTTCAAAAAAACAGCACAGTTATGATGGGCCAAATGGCTTCTTATTGTACTGTCTGATTCTAAGGCCTGAATTTTTCCAGTGTCGGGCGGGCTCGGCAGGACCGGACGGAGGCGGTTAGGAACCCAACCCCCTCCTGCGATCGGGTCAACACGGCTATTTTACACGAATGGGCCAATTAAGGCCCGCCCAGCGTAATGCGAGTCTCTGGCATCAGCGTGAAGGGGCAGGCGGGGATGGGAGCTCAAAGTCCGCCAGGTCCAATGGCGACCCAGCGGCCTATTCAAAAATGGCGCAGGCAGCCATGCGAAGGCTGCCATTGACTTTGCAGTACCGTAGCCATGCAGAACATCGTAGCAGAACAGGGCAGGCGGGAGGGCAGGTCTGTGGGGCAGTCGGTCCTTGTGGTTTTCTGATGAGTGTCTCGCTGCCCTCCTGGAGGAGGTGGCAGCATGCCGGGATATCCTTGCCCCAAGGGACGGGATGAAAAGGCCCCCTCACCTCACCAAAACTGCCTGGGAGGAGGTAGCACCCATGGTCAGCTCCCATGATTTGGTGAGGCGCACATGGGGGCAGTGCCGCAAGCAGTTCAATGACCTCCTGCAACCAGGAAGGGTGAGTACCGTGTTGGCATGGGCCAGTTAGCACAGCAGTTAGTACCCCCCCCGCCCCTCCCCTCAGCCCCGGACCTCAGAGTTCTTAGAGTCTTAGAGTGTGAGTGGCAAATGTCAATGAGGCAGCAACTGGGCAAGGGGGTGAGCCTTGGCTGCTTGGAATGAGTGTCTTGTGGCTCCAGGATCACGAATCGGCTGAACCCTGCGAGGTTTTCCTCACGTGTGGTTGGCCAGTCTGCAATGGCAGTGCCATTACAGGGTGGACCAATCAATGCTCCTCTCTCCTTTCAGGAGAAGCTAACCCACAATAATGCTGAGAGGCTACGGACTGGCAGAGGAGCACCCCACCTTCTAATCTTGACCAGATATGAGCAGGAAGCCCTGGAGCTGGAGAGGCGCCATGCGCCCAGGTCAACCAACCACGGTGAGGTTAGGGTGCCACAGGGAGGTAAGAGTGCCATGCACTGAGGTCAGAATGTCTGTCATTGCAACCATTCCACTGTTGTCTCTATATTGATGTGAGCCTCGGACATGGAATCCCCATTGACAATGGAAAGACGAGGGCATCCTGATCCAGGTGCCAGGCATGCACAGTAACAGTGTAATGACTTCAACTAATGACGTGTCCTTGTTCTTCCTTTCAGGCTCGTGCGGAGTCAGAGAGTGCCCAGGGCGCCAGCACTTGGAGGAATGCTGGGAACCAGGAACATGCTCAGTTGGTGGCTGATGTTGAGCCTCTGGAGTTGTCCCTGAGGCAGCAGATGCTAGAAGTCCAGCAGGGTGTGCGGAAGGATCTGGCGGAGATACAGGAGGGAATGTGTGCCATGGTCTCCATTGTGGTGGAATCCATGCGGAGCATGAGCAATGCAATAACCCTCATGGCCGAGCACAATGCCTCCTCCATGGAGAGAGTGGCGACTCTCATGGAGAGGCTGCTCTAGGAGCTGAATCAGAGATTCCTGGGGATGCGCTCGGACCTGCAAACCCTCACAGCGGCAATGACCTCAGGTGGTCACTGTCAGAGTGGGAGATGGATTGGGCACCCAGTATCCCAGCTCGGTGCGTCAACATCTTCTTCCTCCACTGGGTCCCCCCTTTCCAGCACCAGGTTGTGCAGAGCGCAACATGCAACCACTATCAGTGACACACGATCTGGGTGGTATTGCAGTGCGCCCCCTGAATGGTCCAGACATTGGAAAGGCATCTTGAGAAAACTGATGGTTCTCTCTACCACCGCCCTTGTGGAGACATGGCTCGTATTGTACCGCTGCTCGGCCTCTGTTCTTGGGTGGCAGGGAGGTGTCATGAGCCTCCTTTTGAGGGGATAGCCCTTGTCACCCAGCAGCCATACACGCAGCCGGGCTGGAGCACTGAAGAGCCTCGGCACCTGGGAGTGTCTCAGGATGTAAGTGTCATGGGAGCTGCCTGGGTACCTTGCACAGACTTGTAGAATCTATATCCTATGGTCACACACTATCATCGAGTGGAAGCACTTCCTGTTGACGAAGGCACCGGGCTCACCCGCTGGCGCCTTGATGGCCACATGTGTACAGTCGATTACACCCTGGACGCGGGGGAAGCCTGCAATCACTGCAAAGCCTCTGGCTCGCTCTGTCTGGCTGGCCTCATCCATGCGGTAGTGAATGAAAGTCAATGCACGCCTAAGCAGAGCATCTGTCACCTGCTTGACACAACTATGGACAGCTGACTGGGAGACTCCATAAAGATCACCCACCGACCCCTGGAAAGAGACAGAGGCATAGAAGTTGAGGGCCACTGTGACCTTCAACGCCACTGGCATGAGGTGTCCACCCACACAGTTGCAGCTGATCTCAGGGCCAATCGTCTGACAGATGGAGGTGACTGTCTCTCTTGAGAGACGGAGCTTCCTTCGGCACTGCAACTCGGACATATTGAGGCACCTGCATCGCCGCCTGTAAATCCTGGCAGCAGGATAGTGGCATCTTCTGCAGCCCCTTCCACCTTGCACTTCCTGTTGTCCCTGCGCCCCTTGTGCCTGCGCCTCTCCACCCACAGGTCGCTCCCCTGGGAGCTGAATGGGGTCCATCTGGCCTCTTCCCCCATCTGGCCCTCTCTTCCTCCTCAATGGAGGTGCCTCCAGCAGAGACCACAATCCCCATTCCCAGGGTAAGGGAAGACTGTCTGACACCTGGAAGGCCCCAAGTGTTATGACTCCTCCGGTGTCCTGAACTGAAGCCCATTATTTCTGTCAAAGCAGCTCTGAAACGAAATGAAGTTGTCCTGTTCACACAAACAAGTAGCAGTAAGTTATAATCTAAAGTACTAACAACTCACATTAGCGAGCCCACTCAACCCTCTTATCCTGCACGTGGGTGAGGTTTTTGAAAATGTGGCCTACCCGCCTGCCCGTGCGATGCCCTGAAAATTGTACAGGCTGCGTAAAATCAAAGACAATTGGTGCCCCAAGGGCTTTAACTGGCCTGTTAATTAATGGCGGATGTGCCTCCATCCTCATAGCGCCCGCCTACCGAAATATCGTGACAGTGCACGGTGACGTCAGGACACACACCCCACGTCATTTCATGTTCCGGCGTGTCGGGCCCGCCCCCACACACCGAATGTAATATTCTGGCCTATGACTCTCTAGCTTTTGCAGCCTGTTAAAGGAGAGAAAACTTGTTTAATAGGAATTCTGTATAAAGCTCAATACTGTTTGGCATTATGAGCTTGATAACATGATAAATTTGGAAAACCTCAGAAGAAATGATTTTTTTTTTATTCTTTCATGGGATGTGGGTGTCGCTGGCAGGGCCAGCATTATTGGCCATCCCTAATTGCCCTTGAGAAGGTGGTGGTGAGAAGTTCATCTCAAGTCCAGATGTCTTTGTCTGAATACATTCATGCACTGTGGTGTTTGTGCAGCATCCCTAGGACATGAATTTCATACGCAATAGTAAATGCTCCACGCAAAATCACATGGGAAGTGGGCTGAAAGATTGATATGTTTATAATGAATCTTCCAGAAAGAACGGCTAGCTATTCCCTTCTGTTTGTCATCTCTCCTCAAATATATGACACTATTGCTGGCAACTGTACATTTTATGTCTATGATGAATTAAGAACAAATACTTGTCCCTTCAAATCCCTTTATGATGATTATTATTACCACACTGCATGGAAAACCAAGCAAGTTTCAACCTTCTGAACATGGAATTCCCCAACTGCAGCTGTTAAATATTTACCCATTTGTGATGAACACTTGACTCACTAAAATGTTTACATTCTTGGTTGGAAAATGAAAACAATTGCAATGGGAGTGAGAATTGGGTGGGCTCTATCTTCAGTGGGTTTTAAACTGGGTGGGTTCTATACTGAGCAGGACCTATGCTGTCAGGTTCTATATGGTGGGTTCTACATTGGGTGCAGATCTAAAGTGGGCAGGTTCTATACTGGGTGGGTTCTATACTGGGTGGGTTCCACAATGGGTTCTATACTGGGTGGGTTCCACAATGGGTTCTATATTGGGTGGGTTCTACAACTAATGTGTTCTATTTTGGTGGGTTTCTATATTAGGTGGGGTCAACATTGGGCGGGGTCTATATTAAGCAGGTTCTATACTGGGTGGTGTCTATACTGAGCTGGTTCTACAACGGTCATGTTCTATTGGCCGCTTCTACCGGTGGGTTCTACAATGGCTGGTTTCTATATTGGACAGATTCTAGGCTGGGTGGAATCTGTATTAGACATGTTCCATATTGGGCAGCTTCCATTCTGGAAAATAAGAAATAGGAGCAGGAGTAGGCCATTCAGCCCCTTTAGCTCCGGTGATTCTAGGCCTCAATGCTACTTTCCCGCCTGATCCCAATATTCTTTGATTCCATTAGGGTCAAAAAAATCTTTTAATCTCAGCCTTGAATGTACTCAACAAATGAGAATTAACACACCTCTGGAGTAGAGAATTCCAAAGATTCACAACCCTCTGTGTGAAGAAATTTCACATCATCTTATCCTGAAATGGCCATCCCCTAACACTGAGACTACAATCTCTAGCTCTGGATTCTCCAGCCAGGGAAAATAACTTCTTAATCTCTGTTCTTTCAAGTCCTCTCAGAATCTTATGTTTCATTGAGATCGTCCCTCATTCCAGAGGTTATAGATCCATTCCACTCAATCAATCCTAATAGGACAACCCTCTCATCTCAGGAACCAATTTGTTGGAAGCTTTGTTCTATCAGGAAACTTTGTTGCAATCCCCCAAAGGCAAATATATCCTTCCTTAGGTACAGCAAAAGTGGTAGTATTGCAAGTGTGGTCTCACCAAAACTCTGTACAATTGCAGCAAAACTTCCTTAATCTTGTACTCCAATCCCCTTACAATAAAGGTCAACATATCATTTGACTCTCTGCACCTTCAGGTTAACTAGCTGACCTTCCTGTAGAAGGACACCCAGATCCTATGAACACCGACATTTCATAGTTTCTCACCATTTAAAAATATTTATTTTATCATTCTTCCCACTAAAGTGAATAACCTCACTTACTCCATCTGCCATCTTCTTGCCAATTCACTTAACCTACCATATCCCTTTGCAGAATCTTTGGGCTGAATTTTCCCACTGGAGCCTGACATCAAGGACCACATGTAGGTCCTTGACCCTCACTTGTCATCAGGGCACGCACCAGCACAACTTTAAGTGAGGTGGGCTCCTAATTGGCCATCTCCACCATTCAATTAGGGACAGCGGTAGGGTTCCCAAGGTGGCGTGCCCAATGAGAGGGCCTGCAACACTAGCCATCAGCCCCATCAAGGTAAGTGTGCACGGCTGAGGTAGAAAGGTGAACACAAGGACGCCTCAAAATGAGGGTGGTCTCCGAAGCCTGCTGAACATTTAAAATAAAAGAAGGCCCACAATTGGTAGGGCCATCAGTGTGGAGGGGAAACCTCTAGAAAGAATTAGTTTTGGCTGCCACTGTGGCCTTTTCATTCATTGGTCCAGTTGAAGGATACACCGCTGGCTCCTTGGCCTACCATCAGGAGGCCACATCCAAGTTGCTGCTGAGTTAGCGTCCAGAGTTAGCAGGGGGTTCAGTCCAACACTGGGAGAATGCCAGCCCCTGGATAAGACCTTTATTCACCTAACTGGTTGCCGTTTCCATGGAAGAGGTTGCCATTTCCATGGCAGCCCTCCCTTCTGGGAAATTCGCTCAGAGGCTGGATATTGTCAGGGAGCCATCCTGACACGGAACTCTCTGAATTTTCTGACTCCCCCACCTCTGATTTTGCCTCCACTTCCTTGGCAAAGTTCAGTCCTTTGTATCCTCCTCACAGCTTACTTTTTCATCGAGCTTTGTATTGCCAGCAAACTTGTATTCATTACACTTGGCCCCTTTATCTAAGTTATTAAGTATAGATTGTTAACTGCTGATGACCCAGCACTTCTGGTTGCCTATCATTTTAATTCTCACCTTCCTCTCACACTGATCTTGCTATCTTCGGCCTCCTGCACTTTACAGTCTTTACAGACTGAGTTCAACAATTTCAGACTGTAATCCCTGCCTCTATTTTGTTTCTTTTCCTTCATAGGTTTCGGTTTAACTCTCGTTTTTGTCTTGTTTTTGTTTTTAAAAGACGCCTGTTCATCATTCTGCCATTCACACCTCTTCTAGGCATATATTTTGCTTCTTCACTTGTCTCATTACCATTCCCTTTGACCTTGCACCACAAACCCTTTTGGGTATTTAACCTCCACTGTCTTCCACCCTGTCACAGATTGCCCCTTCTGTTCTTTTCCCCACCTTCCCCTCTTTCACTTGCTTAAAACCTAGTACATTTCTAACTTTTCTCAGTTTTTATGGAAGGAAACATTGGGCAGAATCTTGTCACGGGCGGATTCTACACTGGGCTGATTCTATATCGGGTAGGTTCTATATTAGGCTGGTTCTATTTTGGGCAGGTTCTATTTTGGGCTGGTTCCATATTGGTGGGTAAGTAGCTCTGGCACTTTACCAATCAGATGTCAAAGCTGAAACTCACTTCCAGCAATTTTGAGCTAATAGTGACCTCAACTGTACTGCGTAAATATCAAAACTAGAATTGAACGAGACAAAAGCAAACAACAAGACACAGGAATCGGATGAGGAGATAAAGCATGGGGATTAATTTTCAACTGGAGTGATTATCTTCCTGTTGTAGAACCCAACCCGATTTTCATGACATTTATATTATTGGATCAAATTTGTTCTACAAAGGTCAAGCAAATCATTCCACCGAGTTACCTTCCAGGAAGCAACGATCCCTATTGTTTGCAAAATGGAATAGGTAGCAACAAGTTAAAAGGAACATGTGGAAAACAGGCATGCATTAGAAATAAGTCACAATTAACAGGAAATGACAGTGGAGCAAGAAAAAAAAACCAACAAAGGAAGACAAACAGGAAACCTGACGATCATCAAAATAGAAAAACATTCAAAGGCAGCTTGTCACAATCGCTTGGATAAAAGTCACTGACAGCAAGAGTAAAATATGAGTATGTAAAAACACACCAATGAGAAGCTGTTAACCACAGCTGTCTTCAGCTATCTTGCATTATTGCAGGAAATGATTGATAATTCAACAGAGGGGTAAGGTACAACAGGTGCCCTGGGTGCCAATCATACCCAGATATGTGAAATGTAAGTCCCTGCCCTCTATCTTTCTATGACCAATCTGTGTAAAATTAACTTGGGTAGTTTCAGCTCAAGTCCACAACAGAAAAAAATCTCAAAGTTTGACTCTAGTAATTTTTAGCATCTTAAAACAATTCTATTTGCAGTGCCACCCTGTGGTCACTCAGCGGCACACAAATATAAATTCTACAGCAATTGACAGGCGTTTGGTTTGGCAAAAGAATCAGAGGCAACATGAGAGGAAACTCCTCCCTGCAACGAGCAGGTAGGATTTGAAATGCACAGCCTGATACAGAGCAAAAAATGTAGGGATATAGTAAAAGAGCAAGGGAGCGGGACTAACCGGAATGCTCTTCAAAAGAGCTGGTGCAATCTCGATGGACCGAATGGTCTCCTTCTGTGCTGCACTAGAACCTACAGTTCTATGTTTTTGTGAGAAACCTGTGCTTTGCGTACACAACCTACATTACTTGGTACGTATGTATCAAATTAGAAGGTAGTGACTAGTGGTGTCCCACAATGATCTGTTACCGGGGCCTCACTTGTTCACTATATTTATTAATGTCTTAGATAACACAATAGGTAGCCATATATTCAAGTTTGCCAATGCCACCACGGTCGGTGGCATAGTAAGCTGCAGCATGAGGTCTTCCATTTTGAGCCAAAAAAAGAATAGATCCGACTGTTTTTTAAATGGTGAAAAGCTAAGAACAGTGGCTATCCAAAGAGACTTAGGGATCCATACACATAGGTCATTAAAATGTGGTAGTCACGTATAAAACAAAAATCAAAAAGGCTAATGGAATGTTAAACTTCACACTTAGCAGGCTAGAGTATAAAAGAGGGGGGTGTTTTGCTACAACTGTACGAAGCCCTGGTTAGGCCACATCTGGAATTCTGTGTACCGCTTCTGACACACTGCACATTGGAAATGATATATTGGCCTTGAAGTGAATGCTGGTTTACCTGTACGTTTACCTGAAAGTGAAGGTTTACCTGAATGTTGCCAGTACTCGAAGGGTTAGATTACTTGCATTGCTGGGACTGTAGAAGGTCGCAGAGTGACTTGATTGCATTTTTTTAGGATTTTGAAAGGAATTGGTGAAGAGATTTTTTTTTCTCTGCTGGTGAGGGAGCCTCGGACAAGAGGGCATAATTTTAAAATCAGAGCCAGGTCACTCAGGGGACAAGTGAAGATAAACTTTTCTCCCACAAAAAGCAGTAGCTACTAACTCAATGATTAATTTTAAATTGGAGGTCAATATATTTTTGCTAACGAAGGTTACTGACGAGTGTGGAACTAAGGCGGGCAGATGGATTAAGGATATGGAGCAGCCAAGATCTGATTGAATGGTGAAGCAAACTTGAGGGGCTGAATGGCCTTCTTCTGATCCTATGTTCAGATCATGGTTGAGTCATGCATGGGAATGTAGAAAATTAGGAACAGTTTAGCAATAGCTTTGAAATATATGACAACTCAGCAAATTCTCTCCCACCTGTAGTGCTCAGTGCCCAACAGCAGGGAGAGCTGAATCCTTTGACACAGGAAAGGATGAAGTCGAAGCTTTGGAAATAAGTGTGGGAGATAAAACTGAACCAAATAACCAGGGAAATTTCCTCTGGCTTTGGGATTGGGTGTACATAATAGTTGGCCCTGGTACAGGCAGCTGATGACCCCAAATGACCCCAACAGGCATTCCAATGGAAGATGTTGCTTTATGCAGCATTGAAAATACATGTTTTGTTAATAATTTTTGCTTTGCAATTCACGGGTGTAAAAAAAAGAGAAATAATTCTAAATAATACTGACAGCAAGAAGAAAACAATCACTTAGATACGGGATGCCTAGTGACCAGTGCTTTTCACCAAATAAAACTGTCTTAATGTTTTTTTTTGCTATAATTTGACATTGGGCTTTTTCCCTCACCGCTCTTCTAAAAGCATTCACTCCACGTTGGGACACAACCCTGTGAGTAATAAACGCTCTCCATTATCTCACAGCTAGCAATCTATGAGCTTTGATGTGTGCCACGAGAGTAGTTGACCTATGGGATGCATCACTGCTGAGCCTAATCGTGTTGCCATCCCATGCCCACATACACAGTTCCAACAAGAGTCACTGGGCCAAATTTTCCCTTCCTAACCCAGAGGTCCTGTGGCCAGTTATCTAGCCTGTTCTCCACCTAATTGAGATCAAAAAATTCAGCACAGGCTGGGGTAGAGTCAGAGCCTTTACTGTATGGCACAACAAAAAGAGTTTGAGTCAACAAGAAGAGTTTGAGTCTCTGCGTTCGAACCTTTTTTTCAAATTTCCTTAGTAAGAGGAGTTTTTTTCCTCCTTTATTTTCCTGTATGCTCTACCGAAGGGTGTATGCTCTCTGAGGGTGATTTTTATGAGAACCAGTAGTGCCTCCTACTAGCTTTTCATGCCATGAGAACCAGTTCCCAGTATTTTTTGTAGCCTAGAGATAGTAATCAATAACAAAAAAGCTGAGGGAAACCCCAGTTATGTGAGAGCCGTGAGGCTGAACAGGCAGAACGGCCACGAGATCAAACATCCTACGTCAACATATTTAACATTTTTTAAATTAAAAATGATTTCAAGTAGGCCACCCAGCCTGAATGCCAGAGGGGTTGACAGTTCAAAGGCCCGGCCTGGCCCTTAGAGGGATCGGAAGCTCAGTAGTTCTCCCAGTCCGTGCCTCAGAGCGTTCATGTTTTCAGGGCTGCGGCTTTTGCTTCAAAGCATTTGGAAACCTGAAGCCAATGAGTTATGCAGCAACTGCAGGCCACCAAGTAACTCTCCTGAGACTGTTGTGAAACATGAACACATTCTCCCCGCCCCTGTTGGAGTGCGGGAGAATTTGGGCACATATCCACCACATGCTGCCTGACATGGGATACCTCCCGTGAGGATGCTACATCGGGTCACACAATAAAAATCATAATTTGGGGGAAAAAGAAATGCACTTGTCTTGAAGTGACAGTGGCCAGAGGGCAGGTTGTGGGGAAGACAGCAGCAATACAGGGAACCTGCTGATTTTTGTGGGCTTAGAGGCTAGTTTTGCATTTGTGGGAGCTGGTTTCAAACCTGATCCAGGCTGGATGGAAGTCTGTGTCTATTGAAGGCATAGGTCTTACATGAAATCAACCTTGGTCAATTAATAGGCTGAGAAAATCGCATGGAAATACAAGCTCTTGTGAAAGACTCAGCACCAGGAGTGCAAAGTTGGAAAATTTACACGTCAATGTCAAGAAGCCATAGTTTTGAGGGTTTTGAATTACAGTTTTAGGAAGATAGAAATATCTGCACTGCAACAATTGCTTTCTATACCACATGATTTTCATTTCCAGTATCAATTGTCCGTATTGGAAAAACTTCCATACATCACAGGAGTTGTAGGTGATTGACAGTACAGTATAGCACTGTACCTTCCTGGATGATAAAACCAACACTGAGCACCCAAAACAGAAAATGATTCATTCCCCAGTGTCAAACAAAAGAAAATAAAGGGAAGATGCAGCAAAGAAAGAACAAAAGAGAGAAGGCAGGAGCATACGCAGATTTCATACGGAAGGCTATGTATGGTTTACATGTGCAACTCCAAAAATACAGTGATGGTGGGACTGAATGTTTAACTTAGCAGATGGGGTCCAATCACATGTGCTCCTTTGTCCTGGGTGGTAGCGAGCTTCTTGAGTGTTGTTGGAGCTGCACTCATCCAGGCAGTGGGGTGTATTCCATCACACTCCTGACTTGTGCCTTGTAGATGGTGGACAGGCTTTGGGGAGTCAGAAGCTGAGTTACTTGCTGCAGAATTTTCAGTCTCTGACCTGTTCTTGTAGCCATAGTATTTATGTGGCTGGTCTAGTTCAGTTTCTGATCAATGGTAACATACGAACATATGAAATAGGAGAAGAAGTAGGCCATTCGGCCCCTCGAGCCTGCTTTACCATTCAATAAGATCATGGCTGATCTGTTTGTGTTTCGAGTTCCACATTTCCATCTATGCCCAATAACCTTTGATCCCCTTGCCTAACAAGAATCGATCTACCTCTGTCTTAAAAATATTCAATGACCCCCCCTCCAACACCTTCGGAGGCAGAGAGTTCCAAAATCGCACAGCCCTCTGAGAGAAAACATTTCTCCTCATCTCTGTCCTATAAGGGTGCTCCCTAATTTTAAAACAGTGCCCCCTAGTTCTGGACTCATCCACAAGAGGAAACATCATTTCCATGTCCATCTTGTCAAGGCTGTTCAGGGCTTTATATATTTCAATCAAATCAGCCCTCACTCTTCTAAACTCCAGTGGAAACAAGCCCAGTCTGTCTAACCTTTCCTCATAAGGCAACCCACTCATTCCAGCTATCAGTCTAGCAAACCTCCCCTGAACTGTCTCCAATGCATTTACATCCTTCCTTAAATAAGGAAACCAAAACTGCGCATAAGTATTTGAGGTGTGGTCTCACCTATGCCCTGTATAATTGAAGCATAACATCCTTACTTATATGTTCAATCCCTCTCATAATAAAGGATAGCATTCCATTAACTCCCAGGATGTTGATGGTAGGGGATTCAATAATGGTAATGCCATTGAATGTCAAGGGGAGGCGGTCACATTCTCTCCTTTTGGAGATGGTAATTGCCTAGCACTTGTGGTATGAATGTTACTTGCCACTTATCAGCCCAAATCTAAAAGCTGTTCAAGTCTTGATGCATACAGGTACAGACTGCTTCGGTATCTGAGGAGTTGTGAATGGTGCTGGACATTGTGCAATTATCAGCAAACATTCCTACGCCTGATCTTATGTTGGGGGAAACATAATTAATGAAGCAGCTGAAGGCGGTTGGGCCTAGGACACTACCCTGAGAAACTCCTGCAGTGATGTTCTGGAGCTGAAATGATTGGCTTCCAACAACCACAACCATCTTCCTTTGTGTTAGGCATGACATTAACCAGTGGACAGCCATTTGACACAACCTTTTGGATCTGATCTTAGCAAAGCCTGGGAAAAAAGTATGGAGGCCCCGGACTGCCCAAATGTCAGGGTCCCCCTCTCAACCTCCCTGACTGAGTCCAAGGGAATGCAAAACACTACATTAGGCACCAGCTTGGTTGCAGGAGTTGCTGGAAAGATGACTTATTTAGACATCAGTTCGCCTTGGGCTCCACTCCCGATTTTTTGTTGGGATTTGCCCCCTTAACCTTCAATTGTCCCAAGGTGTCCAAGAGACAGTGGAACTATTCACCTATAGCTGGGAGTTGGTTCATCAGCGTTGACAATGTGATGCGTGAGGCCGTTGATAACTTCACATATTTAGGCTCCACAATCACCAGCAATCTGTCACTGATACTGAAATCACCACACACATTGCAAAAACTGCAGCTGTTATCTGTCCAAGCTGAGTAACAGAATGTGGAATAACAGCTACCTGACTACAAGTCTACCGAGCCGGTGTCCTCAGCATATTCCTCTACAGTGGACAACATATACTAGGCAGGAGAAAAGGCCGAACAATTTCCACCTTTGCTGTCTCTGATGTATCCTCGGCAGCTCTTGATAGGGCAAGGTCACCAACTCAGAGGTCCTGGTGTGTGCTATCTCCATCAGCATACACTCATTGCTCAGCTAGCAATGTCTGCACTGGCTCAGCCATGTTCATTGGATGGTCTCACAAAGACCTCCTGTGCAGTGAATTGGTCACTGGGTCACAACCTCCTGGGCGCCCATACCTCCACTACATGTATAGTGAAATATAAAGTGAGATATAAAGATAACAGACATTGACACAGACAACTGGGAGACAGTTGCTGATGGCTGTGACCTCTGGAGGATGACTGTTTGGAAGGGCATTAGAAAAAGTGAGCAGAAATGAAAAGTTCAACTGGTTGAGAAGAGGGGCCAGAGAACACAGGGGCCAGTGGATTGTGCACCTTCTCAACCAATTGCATTCCATTGCAGCAAATGCGCAGAGTGGGGCTCCTGAGCCACACCAGGCCATGCTTAACACTGAGTTGACCACCATGGTGCAAACCATCGTCTTATGAGATGGAAGGCTCCCACCAAATACCACCCCTCCATTTTGTCTCCAGAAATTGGGCACACCAGAGTTAGGGTAGCACACTGGACATTAGTTATTTTCTTTTATTATTTGATGGGGTGTGGGCATCACTGGCAAGGCCAGCATTTGTCACCCATCCTTAATTGTTCTTTAACTGAGTGACTTGCTTAGGTCATTTCGGAAGGCATTTAAGAGTCAACCATATTGCTGTGGGTCTGGAGTCACATGTAGGCCAGACCAGGTAAGGATGGCAGATTTCCTTCCCTAAAGGGCATTCGTGAACCAGATGGGTTTTTACAACAATCAATGATGGTTGTCATGGTCACCATTTCTGATGCTAGTTTTTCAATTCCAGATTGTTAATTGAATTTAAATTCCAAGGGTTTTGAACCCTTGCCCCCAGGACATTAACCTGGGTCTCTGGATTACTAGTCCAGTGATGTTACCACTACACCACCGTCTCCACCCACCACCTCCCCTGCTTCTAATTATTTATGCTGGGCAAGAGGCTGTTCAAGTGGTTGAGCAACCTTCTTGCCCATTTTCAAGTATTGGCTACTAAGTTACGTGTTATTTCTAGCACGCCCTAATATACCCATGCTTCCCAAAACCACACGGAGCAAAGTTTTCCTAAACATGCATGTGCTAAAATGTGCAGGAATTTAATATACAATATTGGCCATACACAAAATAGGGAGTTTATCATAAGCCAACAGGGAAAGCCGAGTAGAATTGATTATTTCAGTTATTCCCACTAGAGGGCACCAAAGCATTTAAAGCCCCAATGCTTTGAAAACTTGCCGGGTCTGCATGTTCCAGCATAAACTCACAGTTACAACAACAATTTTTAAAAGGCTCCTTTAAAAGCAACATCTGCAAGTATATTTATTGCTTCAATGCTGTGAGGATTGACATATGCAGATAACTAAAATAGAACAATCAATTCTTTGTTAAAAGGCACCTTACACAGAATAAGAAATGTCCAGCAGGGTGCTGCTTGTCGGACAACTTCCTTATTTTTACAAGGGAGTAAATTGTCTGACAAACAACAGCAAAACCCTGACATAAATGACAGCATTAAACATGTTAAACCATTGCTTCTTGTAACACTTTCTTATTAGACAAGGAGGGTGCAAGACTGTACTACTGGACCAGCAGAATATACAGGCTGGAAAAAGATACCTTCAGCTCTTGGCACTAGATCAGAGGGGTGTGTAATGGAGGGCAGCTGGCAGAGTTTAATGGAGTCCAGTAGACTAATACTGTATTGCAGTGCCTATAAAAGAGCCTGTTTACCCCAATAATTGGACACTGAACTATGATGTTTCCATCCCAGCTTAGAAAGTATTATTTTTCTGCACCTCGCTCTATCCCCCCTCTTTTAATTTACTCCTCAAAGCCCATCTCTACCAAGCTTTCAATTACCTGTCCCAATATCCCTTTAATTGGGTCAGTGTCAAATTTTGTCAGATAATGCTACTGTGAAGTCCCTTGAGATAATTTACTACATTAAGGTGCTAAATTGTACACTAATAAAAGGAGTGCAGAAACAGAGTGACCTTGGAAGGTGTCAGTAGCGAGTTGAAAAGACTGTTAACTGAACAACTGGGATCCTTGACTTTAGAAACAGTGGTTATAGAGTTTAAAAGCCACAAAGTTATACTAAACATTTATAAAACACAGGTTAGGCCCCAGCTGAAGCACTTTGTCCAATTTTGGGCATCATACTTAAGGAGATTTAGCAATTTACTAAAGTGGAACCAGGGGTGAGGAACTGCAGTTACATGGAGAGTCTAGCGAAACAAGGGTTGTACTTTACAGAGCAGAGAAGGTTAAGAGGAGATTTGATAGAGGTTTTCAAAATCATGAATGCTTCTAGTAGAATAATGATTTCCAGTAGCAAAAGGGTCAGTAACCAAAGGACACAGGTTGGAATAAGAACCGGAGGTGAGATGAGAAGAATTTTGTTTTTACACAGCCAGTTGTTGTGGCCTGAAATGCATTGCCTGAAAAGCTAATGGAAGGAAAATAATTATTTTCAAAAGGGAATTGGATAAATATTTAATGGGGAGAAACTTGCAGAGCTGTGGGAAAAGGACAGGGATTGGGACTAGTTTGCTGACTCTTTTAAAAAGCTAGCATGGCCACAATGGCCTCCATCTGCACTGTATCATTCTATCTATATACAAGTTATTGGTGTTTTGTACTGTAAACAAAACTTGCTGTTACACAGGGCTTATAACATTGTGTAATTTACCTTTAAGTACCAGATACCCATCATCTTTTCTTGATTATTACCATTTATTATTACTATTTATTACCATTGTAAACATTCCTATAATTGAGAGAAGGAAGTATGCTGAACGCTCACTGTGACAATCCTCTCCCCACTCTGGCAGAGGAGAATCAAAGATTTAAAAAAAGAATAAAACTGCTATTACCAATTCCAGTGTTTGACTCCAAGGTTTCAGCATATCATGTTATACTATGTGTTGATATTACATTCTACAATTTGTTGCATATTACAATGTGGACTGTGAATAAAGTTATTACATGGGCTTTGTTAGAATATATTATACAATATGTACAAGAAGCCTGGAAAACACATGGAAATTCGCGACCAAAAACTCATGTATTTTATTAAGAATAATCTTTAATAACAATTTCTGAACAGAATTAGAAAGTTATTTTTTTCTTTTTCTCTAAATGCTGACTGACTATTTGAAGTTTTACAGATGCTGTTGAGATTTTCTAATAAACAGAAAATGTTTACTCCTTTTTAAACATTAACCATTAGAAAAACATGAAGTTTCACCTAATTAATATAATCTCCTTGACAACGGGTGAACTAACAACAGAAGCCACAGAAGTTTACTGCACAGTGAAGGCCATTCAGTCCATTTCTCTGTGATGCCTCATTTGCTAGAGAAACCAAAAGTAATTCTTGTGCTCTGGTCTCTCTCTCTCTCTGTCTCTCTCTGTCTCTCCCCACCACCCCCCACCCCAACACCACACCACCCCCACTCTCCCTAAACCCTTGCATCACCCTCTTCTTTATGTATTCTTAAAGGTACAGCAGTCCCTGCCGCAACTGTTCCCTCCAGTAAACCATTCCATGACAATTCTCTGTGGAAAGAAACTACTTTTGACTGCTCCTTTCATTCTGAATGGGCTACTCATCTTTTCACAGCCTTCCTAATTGAGTTTGTAAAGCAGCTTGTGTTTTCTTCTTCAGTTCTTTAATTTCATTTCAAATTTGTTACCCTCGCTTTATTCCCCCGTGTTCCCTTCTCTGACAAATGCCCCCACACCCAACGCACTGACAGATAGAAGAGCAGCTCCCACACCTCTAATAACGTTGCAGTGTAATTGGATGCAAGTGTGTAGCTCCTGCTCATTCTGCTGTTGTTGTGTGTGTGTGTGTGGGGAAATTATCACCTGCACCCCTCTGGGTATTTAGGTACTGAATTTCACCAAGTCTGAAACGCTGCAGGAGTTGAACAAAGCTTCAGATGATACTAGAGGAAGAATTAAATGCATTTGGAGAGTTCCTCTGTTGACACGGGAGGTACAAACATTGAGGACCATTTTCACCTTCATTTGTTACAGGTAAACTCATGGAGTGGATTGACCACCCATCCCACAACCCACCTGATTTATATTTCTGTAGAAATGGAATTCAGGTAAGTTCTATATCAAGAAGGAAATCCACTCTGTCTGTTCACCATTCAAGTGGTGAAAGTGAGAATCACCTGTGTGTTACATTAGGGGTATCAGTATTAAGGATATCAGTATATCTCAGGGTTACACTCCAAGATATGCATCACACCCTTTTTAATATTCCAATTTCCTGCATTGTAGCCACACTTTTACCCACTTTAGAGTGTCAGCTATGGCTCAGTTGGTCTCACTCTTGCCTCTGAGTCACAAGGTTCTGGGTTCAAGTCCCACTCCAGTGCTTGAGTACAAAAATCAAAGTTGCCATTCCAATGCGGTATTGAGGGAGTGTTGCATTGTTGGAGGTCCTGTCTTTTGGATGAGTCACTAAAACGAAGCCCCATCTGTCTCCTTGGGTGGGTGTAAAAGATTCCGTGACACTATTTTGGAGAAGAGCAGGGGAGTTATCCCTGGTGTCCAGGCCAATATTTATCCCTCAATCAACATCACCAAAACAGATTATCTGGTCATTATCACATTGCTGTTTGTGGGAGTTTACTGTGCACATATTGGCTCTACATTACAGCAGGGACTACATTTCAAAAGTACTTCATTGATTGTAAAGCACTTTGCAATATCTGGCAGTTATAAAAAGTGCTATATAAATGCAAATCCTTCTTTTACTACTTACCTAGGTCTCTATTAACTAGCTTCCTCCTTAAACATTTGAAAGGTTTCTCTAAGCAAAGATACATGCAAACCAGGAGGAAAAAATTATGCGATAATCAGATTCGCTTGTTGATTTTGCTGGCTCTGATATTTCTAAATATTTAGAATTCAGTAATTCCATCCAAGTCAATTTAGATTCCAACTCTCTAAGTGAGGATTTGGGTCATTCTGTCCACAATCATTCTCTTTCCCCAGTAGATAGATTCCCCTGGCCTGGTCATTATCTTTCCTCCACAACTTGGAGATGGTGGGGGTGGGGGTGAAGGGACATGGTAGAAAAATCAAGCTTTGAAAAAAAGAAAATCACAGGTGATTGTGCTATTTTTGGAAGCCCCCACTGAACCACCAGGAATAGAATGGGTCAACGAACATCACTCTACACCACAATATTTCTCTGTCTTTTTAAGACACCCTTTAAAACTTAAGTTTTAGATACCTATGTTCATTTCAAAAAAATAATATTGGCCAAATCAAGCAAGTTACATCTACATTACCAAAACTTGGACCAATATTTCCATGTATCACAGACACTTTAAAAGGTTCATCCCCAAAGTGGCCTGGGACAATGTATTTGTAGATACCAGTGAAGTGAGAGATTCAACTTAAAATAACCCAGCAGCGTAGCCTTTTGAATTAAAAAAGAAAAGGTTCATTTATTTCACTCTATTGCTCTGAAAGTTACTTCAGAAAAGATAAAGGGCGGAATTTTCTGTGCCTGCTGGCATCAGGTGTCATGGCGACGGGGGGCGAGCAGAAAATATGACGGGAAGGCCAAAAAAGCGGTTTCACGACATTGTGAAACCAGTTTGCAATCGTCCGCTCCACCGGTCAATGGAGGGTCACGTTTCCCGCCGCCACACGTCGGGAGTTTCAATATAATATCATCATAAACCCAACTCGCTAGAATCATCCCCCTCCCACGTCAAATTGACCAACCACCTCGGCAGGAAAACGCCACTGCAGAGCACGTCTTGACAAGTTTGACGTATAAAAGTCGGGACTTACGGTCAGGGCCTCGCTCAAATTGCGGTCTTCCAAGGAGCAGAAGATGCTGGAGCCCAACAGCAACGGGAACATCCGTGGCACGCTGGGTGGATTCTCGTGGACGTGGCTCCACCACGAAGCAGCTCACGGAAGGTGGAAAGTCAGCATTGAGGGTCTGCTTCGGGACTTCAGTGTCTTGGCCATGGCCTGCTACAGATGGCCATCGAAGGGGGCAGAGAGGAAGGTCCACCTGTGAGTGAGAGAGGAAGGTGTACCGGTGGGGGTGGGAGAAGAAGATCTAGGTTTCACTGGGAGAGGAAGGTGTACTGGGGAGGTGAGGTTGGGAGAGGGGAAACAAAGGTGTCGGGGGCTGAGACTGGGAAGGAGGGAATTAAGGTGTTGGGAGGATGAGGTTGGGAGTGGGGGAGGGAGTACAGAGGGAGGATGGGGTAACGGGGACAATACAGCAACTGAGGAGGAAAGTGTAAGGGAAGGAGTTTGGAGAGGGGAAGGACTTCGGAGGGGGGAAGGAGTCCGGAGGGGAGAAGGAGCCTGGAGGGGGAGGAAGGAGTCCGGAGGGGGAGGAAGAAGTCCAGAAGGGGAGGAAGGAGTCTGGAGGAGGGGGAGGGAGGAGTCCGGGTTGAGGGGAGAAAGGAGTCCAGGTAGGGGTAGGGGTGAAGGAGTCCAGGGGGCAAGGTGTTCTGAAGGGGAAAGGAGTAAGGTGGTGTGGATGTCCTGGTGATGGTGCAAAGGAGGTGTCTGTAGAATCGATGACTGCCTCCTGGGGAGTAAAATGAGGGTGGTGTGGTAGGAGGGAATGGTGAGAATGTGAGAGGGCAGAGTGAGCCAGTAAGGTAGGAGGGTGAGGGTGCGAGGGTATCAGTAGAAGGGATGGCGAGGGTGGTTGTTGGGGACCCAAAGGCAGACACGAACCCTGGGAGTGGGAAGGAGGAGGTCGGGGAGGTTAATGTGGATGGGGGGGGATTTTCGGGAAGGTTCACCTGGACATCCCTGAAAGAAAAGGATTGTGGCCGGTAGGTGACAGTGGGAGGTGGAAGGTGATGCCAAGGGGGACGGGCGACAGTGATGGGGGAAAGGAAATGGGTGACCGGGGGAGGGGAGCTAAAGAAGAATGTTACATGCACCATTCTTTTAAATCCGAAAGAGAAAGGAGACTCATCGTGGGTGGGATCAAGTGTTGCATGGGAGTGTGATCAGTGGGTGAGCGGGGATGCAGGTCAGCTCAGATGGACAACTGAAAGCGAACCCCAGCAGGCAGCATTGAAAATGCTCGGGACATTGAGATGAGTGTGATGGATGAAGGCTCCACGTGTGTGGGAGAGAGCTTGCACGAGGCTCCGAAAGGCCCTGCCACATACACACTTCTCCTTCCAGAATCGCTCGTGGTCTGGCTGCGTGCAGCTGAGCTGCTAGTGGGGGTGATGCAGGGGGAGAACTCGCGAAGCCTGTAAATGAAGCTGAAAGACACCATTACACATTATTCAATGAAAGTGAATATATTTTCAGATTATGAAGTGACAAAATGTGTTCACCCAAGCAACCAACTGTTATCAGAATTTCTTAACTTTTCTAGGCTTAACACTTCTAGGTGCTGCCCTGACATCCGCAGCCTGTGCAATGGTTGGCCCTGTTGTCTCTGATGACTTTGGCGTGCATCCTCTGGAGAGCTGAGGCCTTGAGGGCTTTGGCTTTCTTTGGCTCCCCTCCTGTGGGCCAGATGCTCCCTCTGCAGTGACAGAGGGCAAAGTTGAGGGGATCACAGGCAAACGGGGCTCAGAGGGAGAGGACAGCCTCTGAGATTCCTGAATGGTTAACCCAGGGGTGTCGAACTGCCGCTCCTCCTCCCTTCGAGGGCCCGGGCCTGACTCCTTGAGGGGAAGAGGCATGTCGAGGTGCCCCATTTCCCTCTCACATTGCCACTGCAGGAACTCACGCATGGTTACCAGGATGGAGTACAGTTCTGCATTCTGCTGGACTAGGGTCTCCATAGCATACGCCATGAGTTAGAAAGCCGAGTCCAGAGGCTCATCATCCGACTTGGACCTCACAGGTGCCTCTTCCCCAGCAGTCCTCCG